>NC_132880.1:37905341-38515341 GCF_030463535.1 Salminus brasiliensis | reverse complement strand
CCCGAAGGGCTGGATTCCTGCACAAGCACACCTGATTCAGCTCCATAACCTGTTCATTGCCAGGTTTAGTAGGTCTGTTAGGGCAGGGAAATCAACAAACTGTGCTGGACTTCGGCCCCTGTTGCCTATTTCTTGTCTAAGGGGTAAAAAAGACAGAATTTGAGATGTAAGGGGTTGGCATGACAGCAATAATAAATGTATACATATATTTTATGTTATATACATAAATGTATGCAGATTATGAGCATCAATTATGCCGTATACAAAACATATACAGATATACTGAATTCACCCTTATAATCAGTGAATTCAGCATCATTAAGATGCACACACTGCTGATTTCTAGACAGCTTGTATAATCTGCAAAGAAAAGCCTTAGGACCTATGGTCACCATACTCAATGCACAGCATCATCTAAATGAGTATAAAGTGGAACGGAAAAACTGCATCGTCAGGAGTTCTCAAAATCTCACAGCAATGTTTTAACATCTGGTGTAAGGCCTTCCCAGAAGAGTAAGGGCTGTGCCTGCAGCAAACAGGGTAAAAAATCACTGTTAATACCCTTGACTTGAATATACAGTGGCTCATATACTGTAAATATCAATGTCTGAAACTCTCAAACGGGAAATTAAAGCAAGCCGTCTTCAAATAGTTCATGTGATTACGGAAAACCAGGTTCAGATAGATGAAAGATGGAGCAGGTGAGTAGGTCAGTAGGTCTAGACAGAAGCAGTCAAGACATTCGGGTCAGCCTTATCCTGTTTGTGGTGATCTGTCACCTTGCAGACTTCCAACCCTACTCTAACACACTTGACCCAGATAATGGAGGCCTTTACAAACATGATTATTAGATTAAGGTGTGTTGGATCTGGACTCTTCCTGGTGGTAGATGTCCAGGAACAGGACTGGGTGCTTAAAAAAAACACATCCGACACTATACGGACAAAGGTATTGGGACACCACTTGTTCATTGTTTCTTCCAAAATCAAGAGTATTAAAAAGAGTTTGTACTGCTTTTGTTGGAATAATTGGTCTATACCATCCAGGGAAGGCTTTCTACCACATTTTGGAGAATTGCTGTGAGGTTTTGATTGCATTCAGTGACAAAGTGCCAAACTGTCATCGGTTCTGATTCTCCACAAGTGGACCACAAGATCCTCCTGTCTATCCTTGCCAGCCTTGGAATTAGCGGCTCTGCATGGCAATGGTTTGCATTGTACCTGCAGGGACGCTAATACCAGGTAACAAGGCAGGGGGACACGTCTGCTCCTTGTAGTCTCTACACTGGCATTCCACAAGGCTCGGTTCTTGGTCCTCTTCTTTTCTCACTCTACACTAGCTCTCTTGGTAAAGTGATATCCTCTCATGAATTCTCTTACCACTGTTACGCTGATGACTCAACTCATTCTTTCTTTCCCACCGTCTGACACACAGGTTTCTGCTCGCATCTCAGCATGTCTCGCTGACGTCTCTTCTTGGATGGTGACTTAACCCCAGCAAGACAGAGCTGCTGTACATCCCGGGAACTGCTAGACTTCAAAACGATCTTATCATCTCCTTTGAGAACTCACTGGTCACTCCTTCTACAGAAGCTCGAAGCCTTGGTGTAAATTCAGTCATGTCACTCCACTGCTGCGTTCTCACTGGCTTCCTGTAGCTGCCCAAATCAGTAGCTGCCTGCATCAAATCCTGACGCTGGTCAACAAAGCCAAGAATGGACCAGCCCCTCCGTACTTGATGGCAATGGTCAAAAGCCGATCCCCAACCTGACATCCCTCAAAATCCGCGGAAGACAAGCGTCCAGACTTTTTTCTGTCCTGTCACCAAAGTGGTGGAACGAACTTGCCCTGGGTGTCCGAATGGCAGAGTCGCTCGCTGTCTTCAAACGCAGACTGAAGACCCTCCTCTTCTGAGTACTTGGGCGAATAGCAGAGTGGTCATCTTACTGACTTGTGTTTAGTAGTGTCTAAACTTAGAGGTATCTTTGAATTTTTAGTCTGTTCAAACTAGCTGAGGTTATTCTTGGATAAATAGCAAAGCCCTTTTGTAAGTCGTTCTGAATAAGAGCTTCTGCTAAATGCCTTAAATGTAATGTAAATGTAAGTGCGTTAGGAAATTGGATGATCACCACCCCACCTAATCCCCAACTCCCCAGTTTATCCCAAAAGTATTGGATGGATCACCATTATTCCAGAGAACACTGCTCCACAGCTCACTGCTGGGGGGCTTTATACCCCGCTAGCCCATGCCTGGCACTAGGCATGGTGCCAATGAGTTTCATCAGTTCATCAGTTTCAGGAGATGAAGTGCTACTGAATTTCTCAAGCTAAAATAATTCATTGACACAGGAAATTTCATTCCATCTGGTTTGTACAAACTTTCCCATGAGAGCCTACAGTGAGATAACACTTTCTACATGACCTCTTTGTCTCTCTCAGCATGTTTTGTTACTATAAACATACATTTTTTTTCCACTTGGCTACGGATTAACCATTTTCATTGACTTTGAAGCCAGGAGGGATTTCCTAAGCAGAGTCTGACTTTAAAACCTTCCTCCGTAAGGACCAACAGTCTAATGAGGATTTTGTGTTTGACCAAACACAGACTTAACAATGAATGTCCATTCATTCAGAGTCAGCATTGTCTTTTTCTACCATACCGTCCTCAACCAGGGTCAAACCCCCTAACTATATAACTTCTAACTGGCCTAAAAGGTTCTAAAACCTCTGACTGAGGAAGTGTCTATAATGAGACAATCTGGACTGATTGATTTAGCTTAATAGAGACATTTCTTAAAATGACCGTTTTATAGTGTGTTGTAATCCAGTCTGACTCTCCTCCCTGACCATTCACCTCCCAGTTCCTTTAAAACGCTGCAGTCAAGTCACTTAGTGTGTGTGTGTGGAGTTGTACTAACAAACTCACAAAATGACGACTTTTCAACTTTCACTTTTCAACCAAATATCAAAGTTGTTTAGAAGTCATGCAAATTGTATTTTCCAATACAGTGTGTGCGTGTATTATCATTAGTGTTAGCCTCCACTCACTGAATGCGCTCTTCAGAGCTGGTTTAAGAACAAATAAAGATCTGCGGTTCTCCCGCTGGTAAAACAGAGCATTTTAGCGATAGTTTTATAGAATTTCTGACATTATAGTCTGTTTTCATGTTCCACTGTAAAATATTTCCACACTGCAGACTAGAAACTCTTTTATTTGCCTTCTGTAAAAGCCCTTACTACTGCTGCCTGGGCAGTCATGTCCGTTAATGATGCCTTGAGAACACCAGATGGTTCTCTGAACACTGTGGTTAAAACAAAGACTCAGAACTGGATTAGGATTAAAATAGCCGATACCTGATCCATTTACATTTGCCTGGATCAGATCAGGACATCCCTACTAAGTAGACTTGACTGATCCAGTGCTAAGAATGCTTTGGTTGACAGGTTGTGATGCTTTTTGCAGATGCTGTGTCAGGTTTGGCAATGTTCGGAATGGGGTGGATAACCTCGTCAGCTTTCACTTCAAAGCTGCAGTGACATGAGAGGATTATGCTGATGAGTGTAAATAATAAGGCCTCTTGTTGCTCTGTAACAATAAACTACTTCTCGTTCTCTCTCTCTCTCTCTCTGTGTGTGTTCACTGCCATGGATGGGTTAAATGCCGTTGCATCGTTGTGCAATGGCCAATAAGGATGATCTAACTAAAATACTGTAAACCAGTGTTATCACTGGGTTCTGGGGTAAAGAGACCATAGACCTTGCCTAGTTCCTGTAGAGGAGTATTGCCAATAGATTTATCACATAAACATGAACATATTGGCACCATGTCTAATTGCAGGCGTGGGCTAGAGGGGTATAAAGCCTCCAAGCATTGAACTGTGGAGCAGTGGAACTGTGCTCTCTGGAATAATAGTGTTCCATTCAATCCTTTTGGGATGAGTCGGGAAGTTGGGAATGAGGTGGGGTGGTGATCACCCAGCATCCTGACCTCACCTTAATCCAATCAAGTCCTCAATTCCAAGCTCCAAAATCTAGTAGAAAGCCCTCTCAATACTTTTGTCTATATAATGTACTACACAATAGAAAGTAACTAAAAAGCAACAGTTTCCATCTGTTAAAATGGCTGCTGTGAATGCTGGGAAATGATCTAAACTACAGATTTCATGACATTTAATAAGGCAGGGAAATGTATTTTTACATATTACACAATGACCAACTTCTAGAACCTATCCAGCTCTTTGTGGCCAAATAAACAACACTCTCGTGTATGGAGATGTTTAAATTAATTTCTTCTATTAAACAGTTGTACAATCCTATTTTACTACTTGTTGGTTTAAAGACAGCTCTATTATTCATTAAGTGAAAATGAGAACTCCATCTTTCCTCACTCTGCCTTTATGTGGCTCGCAACATCAGGAATTATTCTTCAGCTGTGGACACTAGATTCACTCCAGGCGTCTTCCACAAGAATAGAACTTGAGAAAACAACACATACTTTTTAGCCTAATAGTGTCTTTTAAAGCCTTCACCAGGGAGAGCCATTTAGGGTAAATGAAGATATTTACTGAGGAGGAACAGTGATTACATCAGAGTGGCTAAAGTTTCCATCTGGCATATACATACTATATAAAGTACTTTAGGGTATAGAAAGTAAATAGGGTTCTATATAGAAAGTGGGTTCTCTGAGTCTACAAAAGGTAAGATTTCCTTAGCCAGGCAAAGTCTAATTTAAGCATCTAAATGGTTCATTAGGTTATCATGGTTCTATGTAAAACCACAACCTGTACTAAAGTACCCTTAAATAAACTTTTTATCAGGAGTGTGCAGGTGACATTACCCAAGGTTGGGTGGATGGAAGTCTAAGAGAGGAAAATGGGCCTCACTTTCACTGGGTGGGTGGGATGGCCCTTCCTCTCCCCTACGGGTGGGAATCTCAAGGTACCTCACAATGCAGTTATGGTGATCTAGGATTCTGTGGTAGTGAGTGTCCATGCATGTGTTACAACTATCCTACCTATTTTATTCAGTGATTCCATGACTTTGGTCTTATCGTAGCGTGTGGAGATCACTGTGTCAGTAAAATATCTTTGAGACAGGATGCTGTATCTTAGCTCCAAAGTACGCAACACATCGCAAAAGCCAAAATGCTTCCACACGCTAGCGTTTAATGCAGAGGAATTTCTGTTATGTGTACACTGCCATGACTTCCGTTGAGCTTGGAGCTTTCTTTATAGACCCTGGTTTTATAGATCCTGCTCGCCATAACAATCTTTAACAGTTATCAAGTATGTCTTGACATTTACATAAATAGCATGCTCAAAATTCTGGATTAGGGGGTTCTTGCACTGTAAGTACTTGGCATATATTGAATACCTCATATACTGAACACAGTTAGTGACATTTGCAGTCAGTGTGACTCTGGTGGCTTGGATAGGAGGATTGAGTTTCTAGTAAAAGCTTGAAAACGTGTAACTGCTATTTGTGTCCTGGGAAAACGGAATGAATGAATGCTGTGGGCTGAATGAGTAAATGGAAATGTGACACTTGAGGACAAGAACAGTAGGTCGCCCTAAGGTGCAGCTCTGGGCTCGTTCTTTATCTGTTTCTTTCCTCAAACAAAGTTGCACATTTGTCATATCAGTGTTTGCTATCGGTGTGTCTCTGTCACATTCCCCCTATTCCCACTGACAGAGCCTTCATACAACATGCTGTAAATGGAGAGAGGCCCACCTGTGCTCTCTGATCTCTGGGCAAACTCTGCCTTACCATCTGTCAGCTTTTCCAGTCATGGACCGACCTGCCTGAGACATGGAGTGGACAAAAACAGAAGCTGTTTTTTGTTCCTACAGTATATTCCGAAAATATCCCCCAGCCCTCTGATCTAGGCTTGGCCAGTGGTATTGTGCCTCTTGTGCTGTAGCTGACTAATAACTGTGGTTAATTCAGTTGGACCTTAACTAGCAAAACTTTTGACCAAGCTGTATACAGTAGGTGTTTGGGTGGATTTGGGTGGACATGACAACTAGTAAATTAAATATGCCATGTATTTATTAATATTTATTAACATTCAGCCTATTTACAACCCTGTTATTGTGCCTCCAAATGAAACATAACGATTTGAACACTTAGTCTCACAGAATAGTGTGGCTGTCCTCTCAGCGCAATGTGCTCTTGGCAAGCTGAAGAGATTGTAGCTGAGTTAGCTTAGTCAGGGGTCACTGTGTGGGCCAGTAATGTTCACTTAACCATGCCTTTTTGGACCTTGCTTCGTGGATTAGGGCACAGTCATGCTGGAACAGTAAAGGGCCTTCCCCAAACTGTTACCACAAAGTTGGAAGCATACAATTTACTGGAACTAAGGGCCCCAGGCCAACCACTGAAAAACCCCATTGCATTATCCCTCCTCTACCAAAATTTACAACTGGCAAAATGCAGTCAGGCAGGTAATACTGTCCTTGCATTCACCAAACCCAGCCAATCAGACTGCCATATAGAGAAGAGCGAATCGTCACTCCACAGAACACATTTCCACTGTTCCAGAGTCCAGTTTGCTTTACACCACTCCATCCGTGCACTCAGCATTGTGCTTGGTGATGTAATGCTTGTGTGCAGCTGGTCAGCAATTGAAACTCATTCCATGAAGCTCCTGGAGCACATTTTAATGCCAGAGGAAGTTTGTCAATCTGCAGTTGTTAAGTCAGCAGAGTGTTGACAACTTTTATATACTATGCTCCTCAGCAGTCGGCGACCCTGCTCTGTAACTTTGTGAGTTGCTGTGGTTCCTAAACACTTCCACTTTTTTTAGTAATACCACTTACAGTTGATGGTGAAACATCTAGGAGGGAAGAAACGTTACCACCTGACTTGTTGTACCGGTGGCATCCTATTACAGTACCAAGCTGAAGTTCAGTGATCTCTTTAGAACCACCCATTTTTTCACTAATGTTTGTAAAGGCAGACTGCATGGCTAAGTGGTTTTTGGCTAAGTGGTTTTGGTCGGAAATAACATGAACACCCTGGGAAACATGCTTTTGTTACTTACTTCTATTTCTCTGTCACCAAAAGAGAGCAAGGTTTGGATTTAACAGCCAACAAAACATAGAGCAAAGTATGAGAAATATTTATGTCCAGTAAAAAGCATCAATAACTTTTTATGCTTTAATAAGTAAAAATTAAAAAAAAGTTGGAGTTCCCTGAAAAAGTAGTAAATAACATTGGGAAGGGGTGCTTATCTTGTAAATACACATGACTGACACAACTTGAAGGCCCCATAAAGGTCCTGATGTTCCAGTACATGCAGTCCCCAAATGACTTTTTCCTATAATTGCATTACTTGTTAATCTGAGATACAACCAGTGAGATGACCCACAGATGAAAATACAGAAGTTGGAGCTGAAACATGTGATGTTTGTGGCATACAACAGAGGCTAGCTGATCACTTCATGTATGCATGAACAGTTGCTGTCTACATTCAAAGCAAAGTGGCCATTTTACTTTAACAGCTATAACATAACTTTGGTGGAGCTGCACCATACCCCTTGCGAGAACTGTGTAACGCTGCGTAACAGTCACAGTCATATTTGTGTAAAATCCTACAAAATATTACTCAACCATGTCACCAAATGCACATGTACTGGAGCCCCAAGTGTGATCTGTATTTACTGCAGTGGGAGCCCAGTACCTGCATTTCTTTAAAAACTTCAAAAGTTCACTTGTTGGATTAATGAATTTTGAGTTAACTGAGCATAAAATAGTAAGTTAACCAAACAAGACTTTAACATACAGTTCACCCACTGTATGCAACATACTAACACTTTCAGCCATGTTACTCCACTGCTGCGTTCTCTTCACTGGCTTCCTGTAGCTGCTTCCCGCATCAGATTCAAAACCCTGACACTGCCCTACAAATTCAAGAACGGACCAGCCCCTCCGTACTTGATGGCAATGGTCAAAAGCCAATCTACACCAAGAGCCCTTCAAGCTTCAAGTACAGCTCTGCTCGACCCGCCATCCCTCAAAGCCCACGGAAGACAAGAGTTCAGGCTTTTTCTGTCCTGCACCAAAGTGGTGGAACGAGCTTCTCCTGGGTGTCCGAACGGCAGAGTCGCTCGCTGTCTTCAAACGCAGACTGAAGACCCTCCTCTTCTGAGTACTTGGGCGAATAGCAGAGTGGTCATCTTACTGACTTGTGTTTAGTAATGTCTAAAGCTTAGAAGTATCTTTGAATTATTCTATTCTAGTCTGTTCAAACTAGCTGAGGTTATTCTTGAGTTAATAGCAAAGCACTTTTGTAAGTCGCTCTGGATAAGAGCATCTGCTAAATGCCTTAAATGTAAATGTAAACTTTAAAGTTAAGGGACCTACAGTGTCCACACTGACTGCTGAGTAAATGACAGTCACAACTAAATAGAATTCCCTCAATTCACAACAGGAAAACTAACAAAATACCCAGACAGCTAGCGTTCATTTCTTACTGGTGTTGAGAACCCATTATTGCTGTGCTCTAGATGGATACTGTTCAAGAGCTTCCCTTAACTTCTGGTATTTCCATGGCATGTCTTCAACACGAGAACCTTTCCAGTTTAATTACCTAGGGTGTGTCCCAATTGCATACTACTTAGTAATACTGACTGTTTTTTAAGAATGAATTGTGCTACATAGATAAATGCGTTAAAGCTGAGTGTACTAATATCAGTGGTTCATACTCAGAACCAGACGGGTTTTTGAGTGTGGTTACAATGGACCCTTTTAGCCCACAATGCAATGCAAAAAGAAAAGGGAGAAATATTCACGTCTGGAAAAATTAGGAAATAAATGGGGATAATGATGCAATTGCAGCAGCAACAGCAGGAGAAATTGCAGTGTTGGCATAGCAATCCTTTGCAACACTTCCTGTTAGTACAACACAGGATAGTACGCTAATATTTTGAGTACTAACCTGCCAAACCTGCACTACTAAGATTAGTATGTAGTAGTTTTCTCATAGTATTAGTGAGTAGTACACAATTGGGACACAGCCCTATTGGTTTAATGCTGCCTTCTAGTCCACCTCAGATGTTTGCACCCTGGGGGAAAAGCTTTTTTGTGTAATTCTCTTTTTCTGTTGCCAACAGAGAGCAAGTATATTTACAGTTACTGCAAACAAAACAAATAAATAATGAGCAAAGTGTAAGAATTAGGTGAGCGATATTTTTATCCAGTAAGATGTGTCGGTAGCATGGACTTTTTTCACGTGTGACAGTAAACTATTCAAATTATCATACTGAAGTGCCTATGTTGTTTAATAACCAACAGATAACTAATTTAAAACACAAGTTAGCATTGTTTTTGTTGAGTTTCCCACTTGGCGTACATGTGCACTCATCTCGTAAATGCCTTATTTCCCACATGACTGGAAGGCAGCATATGCCCACAGGACGGCCCTGAACCCCGGACTGCATTCTTAACCAAAGAATTGGCTTTTAGGTAATAAACTCATAAATTAGATTTTAAAAAACTCGCTCGGAGGCTCTGCGGCTGCTTCGAGTAAGACAAGGCTGCACAGCATTACAGAGAAATGCAAGACATATAAAAAAAAATACTTCACACAAGAGCTGCGGGACGGAAAACTGGGATATTTCTGACTTAACAGGTTAACGAGTAACGGCTGCTAATAGGGCTACTAGCCAATCATAACGAAAGGGGGCGGGGCCACATCTAATCATAGGCGGGGGGGAGGGGTTTGTCTGAATACAGGTGGGGTAAAAAAAAATTAGACCGTTTAAAGAAAGGCAGAGACGGGGCGTGTCCACGATTCTGACGTCACGGGGGTCTTTTTCAACCAAACGGGTAAAACTGGTGGAGCAGGGAGGAGGAGTGGTGTGGAGAGGGAGTGTGGAGGGAAAGGGCCTGTCAGCTTGCAGAACGAATGGGACGTGACGGGGAACGCACTGGACCTGTAGCAGCATCTGGTTCTGAATGAAGCTCAATGAATCTACCCCTCGGGATCCGTGATGAGGTGGCACCTGCCGTGGCTTCTGTTTGTTTCCGGATTACAGCAGGTAAGAAGTAATTGGACTGGACTGGAATCAGTTTGTGATTTTCTTTTAAGTTTTTATTTTTAAAAATCTTATTAAATAAATTAATTCAATTATTTTGTGTATATCTAAAATATCAGTTTTACACAATTTGAGCAAATTTGAAATTGCACATTTTTACATCATCATAATGGTTTCTAATAAGACAGTGATGTTGAAAGGTAAGTATTGTGTAAATGTGTGTGTTGTGCAAAAGTGTGTTCTGTGTGTCTCTTCCCGTTTGGTGTAATGTTGTAGTGTTATGCAATAGATGCATCTGCTCCTCTGGAGCATCAGTCTTTTTCTCTGCTGTATTTGTACAGGCTAATATTAATTGCTAATGATACAGATCAGTGCAATAAATACAGAAGAATATGAAGAATACAGGACGATGCCATCATTTAAGAGAGGGAAAGTTATTCATCTGTAAAGCACATCACGTTCAGTGTATTTGAGGAATGTGGTGAAAGCCTTTAAGTGAGAATGTAAGTGATTACACTGCCGCCTAGTGGCGAATACTCTGCTTTGCCCTGGGCCAACTTTGCCCTGCAAGTTCATATTTCTCAGAAATATGCTTTTATACTGTTTAACTTTGACCTAAATCTTAAAAAAGCTCCTAGTTATTTTGATACTGAAACCCAATAATGTTTTTTCCCCTTCTGCCATGCTGTCCATCATATTAACTGATTGCTTCAGCCAGGCTAAGAGAGGTCAGAGGTCAAAATGGCCTAAAGCTATAACCCATCAGAAACGTTGACCTAGAGAGTTAAATTATTGTTGAAGAATCAGCGAGACACTTCAGGAATGTAAGGTGACTTCAGAAATCAGTCTAGACCACGTGAGCCTGCATTCTTATAGCTTTAGTTCATAAATCACTTTCCATACTGCCTCAGTCTCCATTCATGCAAAAAAAAAAAGAAAAAAGTTGAATGGCAGTGACCTAAAGCCGTCCCCCTGAGGAATGCCCCTGTGGCACGCCTGATATTACATTCATTCATCAGCTTCAGTATCCCAGACCCAAAGCAGGATTATTAATAACTGTAACCTTCTGCTTCTGGTAATAACCAGACGTGTACAAGGTGACTGATAGGCTGCCAAGAACTTGCTTGAGGGGAAAGTACAAAGCCCTCATAAGATGATTAACAGGACTTTATTTTTCTTTTTTATTTGTAATCCTCACAAATTCCTTTTTGTTGAAATTTGATTAAGAGCTTAAGTCATTAAAGCATCATTGCTCATTTACATGTAATCAAATGTAAAGAGATTTACAGGTCAGGTTTTTTTTTTAGATTAAATGAAAATTGTATAAATTATAATAATCTGTAGAACTCTGACAAGCATGTAAACAAAGCCTTTCAGAGTGATTTGTAGTCAAATGTCAGAATTGTTTACAGTGGTGGTGATGGGAGCCAGACATCCAAAATATTTCAATATCTTTCCCAGCCGCCCTTACAGAACATTATTACACAAAGTGCACTTGCATATTACATTTAGATATTGTCTTTAAAAAGCTTTGCAAATATGTTTTTTTTTCCTTAAAAGGCACTAAAGAATGGAATTTGCACCCACCAAATTGTGTTAATCATATCTGTGTACTGCAGATGGAAACGAATGTTTTTACATGTGATCTATGATAAAATCTACAAGTTTTATGTGTGTGTATATATATATATATATATATATATATATATATATATATATATATATATATATATATGTGTGTGTGTGTGTGTGTGTATTACGTATGTAATTCTATTGTTATTGATATTGTATAAAAACCCACAAGACAAGTGTAGGTTCACTGGAGGTGTTGTGGTACTTCTGAATAGAAGCTAACTGCATTTCATTGTGCTTGTACTTGTACTTTGTGTATAAGACGTCCAACATTTGAGCTTATCTTAGTACAGATTTGAAAGTGTAAAGTCCCTGTGGGGTATTGATTGTTTTTAAACATCTGCATTTAAGAACTTCTCAAGGAAAACTGTTCCTTTACAGCTCTTTTAAGTTTGGCTAGTGACACTTTCAGCATAAAGACTTTCAGCTGTAATTCAAAATATTGCATAAACAGTTTCAGCATTACAGACAGTTTTACATAATCCATCTGTTTTACATGCTCAAAGTGATTTCCACAAACTAACATAGTGAAAATGTTATTTTATAAAACAGCATGCCATAAAAGTCTTTTTTAATACTTAGAAGCAATATTTTGCTGTCTGACCACCTAAGATCCGGATTATGACTAAGATTATGATTATTTCCAAGGCTTCTAATGTAGTCAACTTTAAGGGCTGCTTGTTTGTGGGTCATCCTGCTTTCAGATTTGTCTTCGAAATTACGTGTCACTGTTTAAATGCCTCTGGACCTGTATTGTATTTACACTCATCAAACACTTTATTTATTATTATTTATTTATAATACTTTACTAATACTAGTGGGGCTTCTTTGGCTCTCAAAACAGCCTCAGTTTTTCTTTACAGCACCATTCTGGTTAAACTCTAGAGACTGTTGTGCTGAAAATCTCAGGAGATTAGCAGTTCTAGATATACTCAAACCAGCACCTACAGTCAGACCACACTTAAAATCACTGAGATCACATTGTTTACCTATTTCCATGGTTTAGGTGAACATTACCTGCTGCTGCTGGCCTGTATCTGCATGACCATATGTACTGCATTGCTGTCATACAGCTGACTGATTAGATAATTGGCTGAATGAGAGGATGGTCAGCTGTTCCTAAAAAGTGCTTGGGGGTGTAGTTTTTAATATGCTGATTCATGTGTGTATAATTCCCCCAAACATATCTTTCTCTCATTGTCTTTCATACAGGCCTTCTGCCAGAGTTCCTCTATGGTGCCAATCATGCCAGAGCCCACCGCTCTTGAGCCATACAACCGCACTCAGTACTGTAAGTGGCCCTGCTCATGTCCTGAAACGCCCCCGAACTGCCCGCCAGGCGTCAGCCTGATCACAGACGGCTGTGACTGCTGCAAGGCCTGTGCCAAGCAGGTGGGGGAGGTGTGCAACGAAGCGGACAACTGTGACCACCACCGCGGCCTCTACTGCGATTACAGCTCAGACAAGCCTAGGTACGAAAAAGGAGTGTGTGCATGTAAGTGTTCCCTGCACTAAAACATGTCCTTGTGCTCCGGCCTCCAATAAGCACATTAACACTCTGTTCTGGGATTAGATTGAGATTAAGAGGGTGAATTAAGATGGAAACGCAGATGTACACTCGCAAACAAAGCTAGTGAACAGGTTTTATTCACCACTTCATTTTAGCTTCTTTTCTTAGGAGCAGCAAATACTTTTTTTCCAGTCTTTTCTGAAAACAGCACTTTTTGTAATTTGTACATCACTTTTGATATTCTTCTCCTAATATCTGTGTGTTCTACATCATGCCATTTTACCTCTGATAGAAATGACTTCTTTTTCTGTTTATTTTACACAAAGTAGCCTGAAGGCTCCTCAGAAATGAATTTTGTGCTCTTCACCAATGTCCAGATCTACTTGGCTCGGGCTGTGAACACAATGGTGTAATCTATCGCAATGGGCAGAGCTTTCAGCCCAGCTGTAAATACCAGTGTCTGTGTGTGAACGGGGCCATTGGCTGCGTGCCGCTGTGTAACGAGTGGCAGCCCCCCCGGGTATGGTGCCAGACGCCCCGCCGGGTAAAGATCCCAGGCCAGTGCTGTGAGCAATGGATCTGTGAGGAGTCCAGGAGGGGGCGCAAGACTGCACCACGGCACGCCATGGCAGGTACAAACTGAAACTGCTTATAGGTATTTCTTTCAACTCTAGACAAAAAGACAAGTCATGTTTCTCACGTTATCTCTCCCTTACCTAGCTACACAAAGGGTTCAAAAGTATATAGACCTCTATTCCTTTCTACTCTGATTGCCTTTGGCCAAAAAAGAATAAGTTCTGTCACAAACACCATTCCACACTCTTTAAATATACAGATGCTTCAAATGATTCTTTAAGCGATGCTATACAAGAACCAGTTTTGGCTCATTAAAGAACCATATTTGTAATGGAGATGGAGCCTGGTTCTTGAATAGCATCGCATAAAGAACCATTTGAAGCGTCTGTATTTTTAAGAATGTAGCTCAACCCAAAGCTGTTCTGTGGTTGGTGTGGTGCAACAGATAACACCACTACATGCCAGTGAGGTACCACACAATGTGAGAGACTGGGGTTCTGGGTCACTATGCTGTGCTACACCAATAAGAGTCGTCAGGCAAGACTCCTAACATTACATTGGCTGTAATAACCTTATGTGTGGATTAGAGCATCAGCTAGGTGCCATAAATGTAAACGTGTTCAGTGGTGCTTTATCACTCTAGAAAACACCATTCCACAGCACAGTGCTTCATATCCCTCTGTCTGACGCTTGTCATTGGGCATGGTCACTTTAGCCCCTTGTGTTGCATTTTTACAAAGCCGTGTGTGCAGTTGATTGTCTATGTCAGCAATGAGTGCACCTTGAGCAGCTCAGTCCACTAATTTTCCATCAACAAGAGATGGCACAGATGGCTGTGGCTCCCTTCAGTTCCTCATTTTCATTACTTTTTTTTATTATACACAGTCATGTCAGAATATTATGACCACCCCTGGTTTGGAATGAACTGTGCTCATTATACCAGCTCCATTTACTATAAAGAAGCACTTTTGTAGTTCTATAATTACAGCCTATAGCCCATCTGTTTCTCTATATACTTAGTTAGCCTCCTTTCACTCTGTTCTTCAATGTTCAGGCCCTCTCAGAACCACCACAGAGCAGGTATTACTTGGGTGATGTATTGTTTTCATCAGTGACACTGGCATGGGGTTAGTGTGTGTTGTGCAGTGCTGAGAATGACCCACCAACCAAATATTACCTGCTCTGTGGTGGTCCTGCAGGGTCCTGATCATTGTAGTTCTATAATTTTTGAAGAAGAGCTATTTTCTATATTATTCAATATGTCATTTATACATATATGGGTGGACAAATGGCAGCTTTTGTATCTGAAAGCTCTCTCCAGTGGAAAAGACAACTGGCAGCAGAACTGTGTGACCCAGACCAGCTCCTGGAGCCCCTGCTCCAAGACCTGTGGGCGAGGGGTGTCCTTGCGCATCACTAATGCCAACAAGCAGTGCCGGATGGTCAAGGAGAGAAGACTCTGCAACCTTAGACCCTGTGAGGTGGACATCACAACGCACATCAAGGTAGGCAGAGTCCCTGTATACTTCAAGCTCTTACCTGTTGGTGCAGTAGCATTAGAGAGCTAATGATATTTTAAGCAAGAGCTCTCAGAGCTAATTGTGGATTAGTGTTAAGAAGAAGCCTTTCTTTTTCTTTCTGTTTCTCCTCAAGCCTGGAAAGAAGTGCCTGAACATCTACAGGGAGGAGCACCCAACCAACTTCACCATCTCGGGCTGCACTAGCAAGAAGCTCTACAGGCCCAAGTACTGTGGGGTCTGCACAGACGAACGGTGCTGCATCCCTTACAAGTCCAAAACCGTGCAGGTGGAGTTCCAGTGCCCTCACGGGGGTGTGATCACCTGGCAGGTCATGTGGATTAATGCCTGCTTCTGCAACCTCAGCTGCAAGAACCCCAACGACATTTTCGCAGATCTTGAGATGTACTATGAGAACCGTGAGATTATGAACTGAGGACATGGTGTCCACCAGGTTGCTTTTTTAGATCAACTCCCATTTCAGGAGCACAGTTTGGCCAATATTCAATATTAATGGGTTGCATAAGGGAGAATAGAGTAAAAGTGTGACTGTGTATTCTTTTCCATTCAAAATGCTGTGTAGTCCAGGACTAGGCTTAATCCTCATATGGGAAACCAGGCCTATGAGCAATACATGTCAAACTCACTTGAATTCATCACGTTTGTGTTGGTCAACTGGATGGGTGCTAAAAACACAGAATCTTATAGTCTTTGTCTAAAACTCCAAAGGTAAAAGACACAAGATTAAGCTCAGAAGCCCAGTCTGTGGAGTGGGTTACATGCACAACAGTCGTTTTACTGTGATTACACCTCCACCTCCAAAAATGTTGAGGTGACTTATATAGCAATATAGTGTTTATCATATGTCCCTAAAACCTCCATAATTTCCTCTCATTCAAGACCTTTGACATTTTCCTAGTGGAAAGAAATGAAATATTATATATTATAGTTCCGTAAGTAGTTCTTCATTTCCTGAAATATTTATCTTATTAATATTGGCTAATTTTGAGCAAAAAGAGGCCTGTCTAATTTGCACGTTTGAATATAAGTTGTAATTATTAAAATTGTAAAAAAAAAAAAAAAAAAAGAATCTACATATATTATGGTTTTTATAGCTTGTACTTAAGCTTTAACTTATTCCTGAGTGTGTGAACAGGAAATGTAGCATAAGAAGCGGTGATGATCTGTATGATGATGTTTTCATATTGTGACAGCTTTTGAACACCAAGATTATTTCTTCTTGAAGTCTATCACAGAAGACTCACACATGAAAGAATGTCTGGGTTTGCCCAGACTCGACAGCTCGAGCTCTCGAGCTCTTATAATCTCCTGTTTGCTTATATGTGGACCTGCGGTCATTTATGGACAAGACAGTTGTGACACAGAGGCACAGTGGACAAGTTCTCACATGCAAAACCTCAATCAAATAAGCAGTCGGACCAAAAAGAAGGGCAGAGTTACATGTTTTTTTTATTTTCTTTTTTAAATAAATACAAACTGTTATCCCATTAAAAATGTATAGTGTGCTCTGCATTGGGCTGTTGTGCATCTTTACAAAGCTAGGTATTCTACAAAGCCTGTAAGTGTCTGCTGTAGTGCAAGTAGTACAGGAGTAGCTGTGTTACTATCTCTCCCTTTGCTCTTTCAAAACCACCACAGAAAAGAAAGAAAACATTAAGTCCAAGCAGTGGATTCCATGGCACATTTTGTTCTGTTGTGCTTAATTGCATAGAAATGATCATTAAGGTCCAAAACATCGATGGTGCGTAAATTAGTTCTCTGGATATTCAGCAATACAGATACAAACCCTACAGTTGTGTAGCCTATGGTGTGTTTATTTTTGCTTCATTTTGAAAGAACGATCATCACTTCTCCTGGAATGCTCTGAATGCACTGCTTACAATCATTTGATCAGTAATCATTGAGAAAATAAAAAAAAATCATATTAAAGAACAACAATCACTGGGTTACAAATATAACCCCAAACGGAGGGTAAATCCCACAGAGATAAATGAGAAGGAAAATAGTCTGTGCGTGTCCCTTAATTTTTAAAAGGTAGGTAGCATTGAAAAAAAATGCTTCCCAGTAACCAACCTTGCCTGCCATCACTCATTACAGTCTTTTCAACATATACAGAAGATGAATCATGTATTAAAACTAGTAAGCAAATACAATAGTACTGTTATAAAAGTCAGCCATTTACAGTCAGGTGGTAAGTGACACTACAGTCAAGTAAATGCGAAGAAAGTAAAATTGTTGATAGGAGATGAACACAGATTTACACACTTGTATGCTCCCTTAAGAGCAAAGCACTCTGACTCTCCATCACAGTGTCTCTGTGCTGCGTTGCCCCTAATAACAAAACAGCCACCATCAAACAGGGCAGGTTGTGCAGAATAAAGGAGCACTCAGCCTCCCCCCCTCATATATATCACATCTCCCCCATGGCATTGCCCAGAGGACACCTTCAGAATGCCATGGCAGGCAGACAGATAGACTGTTTGGCCTAGACACACTCTGTGACTTTCGCAGTGGTAAGGGGGGCTCTTGAGGCTGGGCCCAAAAGGTGGTGGCCTGCACTCTGTGGCATGTTAGTTTTAGTGGCAGCGCAGCACGCACAGATCAGGGGTAAAAGGAAGTTGCGTGGTGAGGTTTAGGGTAGGGTTAGAGGAGCTGCTCTAACACGACACTTCAGTGGACTTCATCACGGTCTGGTCCACCGAGGTGTCCATGGTATCGGTGTGGGAGCGGCCGCGCTGGTTGTCGGCCGTGTGGGCGCGGCCCCGGCCCTCATTGGTGTGAGAGCGGCTGCGGCTGCCCTCATTGGTGTGTGACCGGCTGCGGTTGCCGTCGAAGGAGGTGACGCTGGAGCCAGAGGCTGTGCGGGAGCGGACCAGGCGGGTCATGCTGGCAGAGGGCACTGAGAGAGCACAGGAACAAGAACATATAAATAACAAACTCAGAACCTCTTCTCCTGACCACCCAGGCTGAAAACCAGATGTCCAGTGACCGTTTAGCATTTGTTAAACATTACATGTTGACGCCAATGGTTAGCACAAGGGCTGTTGGAGGTTTCACCACTAGGAGGCAGAAAAGGGAGAAGCTAAAAAGGTCAACAAGAACTGTGTTGTAAAACCATAATAGT
Source organism: Salminus brasiliensis (assembly GCF_030463535.1). Lineage (NCBI taxonomy): Eukaryota > Metazoa > Chordata > Actinopteri > Characiformes > Bryconidae > Salminus > Salminus brasiliensis. Next base: position 38,496,925 of record NC_132880.1, on the reverse strand, counting down.
GAGCTTCTTATCTGGGCTCCTTATCCTTATTTGCTGAGTAAAACGCTATTTCTAATAGTAATATTTAAATAAATACCATTACATTAATACAAAAACTTTTGTTTACTGTGTTTGTTTTCCCTTTTCTAAGAATCAACTCTAGTATCATTTATAGGTATCATCCAACACCAGTGCTGAAGGATGTGAAATTAGGTGAGCTGGTAAGGGAATTTAACAAATTCTCACTTAATGTAATCTGGGAGCGAAAACACTCTTATTGCCGAGATAAATGCTTTTAAATGTGCTTAGGTGCCTAAAATCACTGTCAAACAAAAACCTTGTTCCTCCAATTTTGCTGTTTTTCACTTTTTAATGTGAATCTGGGATTTGTTCTTTACAACTTTGTCAAATTTCATGATGAATGGAACAATAGAAATGCTTCAAAATAAATATATACAATCTTTTTACATTGCCTTATATTGAAAGTTCGGAAGGGTCAGCAGCAACATAAAAGGACATATTTATCATGAATTTTTTCTCAAATTCAGACTCAATTTTGGGAGCAACAGATTAGATTTCGATTTAATGCAATAGATAATAGACTACTAAAAAATCACTTTTATACAAAGGCATGAACATGATCTGTGTTTCAGATTTGCTACAAATGGAATACTAACCTAGAAAAGTGCTGATTCCTGAATATTACTTTCATATCGTCATAACTTTTTTTCATTTAACTTCTGATTCCCACAGTATATGTATATATTAATTAATCATTTATTTTTTCATACTTACTGTAGCCCATGCCCTGGATGAAGTACTTAAAGGCTTCTGTCAGCTTCCCAGGCTGTGGATAAAATTTGAACCAGTCAGCTGTAGTGTATGAATAGCTTATCATGTCTATAAAAACATTCCTTAATATGTGTTTTGAAATGGGGAGACATCTGTCAGTAACAGGTGTTTGGGAGAGTATTAGAGTTGTGCTGTATGTGCCGCTTAATCTGCGATTAACGATTATCTCACAGCCAGCGAAAGCTGGCCAACGAGCGTAGCAGTCAGTACAATCAACACACACCTGGTCAACCTGGGGCAAGCCTCCGCAGTCTGCCATCTGGCGAAGGAGAGGGGAGAAGAGCTCTGGGTTAATTTCAGCCATAACACACGTCTCACTGCTTATTGACTGCAAGCTTTCACAGACTTGAGGAAAACACTGCCATCCACATAAATGACTCAATCATTAAGTGTTTCATTAACTAGCCGACTCCCAGCACTTATCAGCAACAAATGGGGCATTTGGCCCACCATAAACCTGCTTCCCTCATGGCCACAGGGGTGAGGCTGGTGAAACTAGGTCAGCTGAGAATGATTCTGCCCCTGGGTCCAACATGAAACTGGAACCAGTGCTCCCTGGGTAAATCAGTCACCAGCTGCTGAGCTATTGGAATCTTATCAGCACCCACCTTTTCCATGCGACCTATTAATTACCCAGCCTTGCCTAAAAGAACACATGCTTACCTTGAGCAGTGTGGTCTTGGTTGGGTCTAGCTTGGTGTTGCATTCCACCTGTGAGAAAACAGAAAGGATTATAGATCACCATCAAATGATTTACACCTTTTAAAGAGTTTCTCAGAAGAAGACAAAAGTCCAGTATGTCTTTTTGTACTTCTGGAGACATTAAGAATGAACTTAAACCTACCACAGCGTCCACTGCAGGAGAACTGTCTCCAACCACTAGAAGAGAGGGGCACCTGAAAACAGAGAAAGCAGAAAAGCATTAGGAGCCAAACATTCTTTGCAGATATACAGTGTACTCAAACAGCTTCTAACAATCCTCACAAGGCACTGAAACCTACTTGATGGTTCTGACATTGATGGCTCCGCCAGGAACAGGCCTTTCAATCTCCAGGTCCCTCCGGCTGCAAAGCAGAGGCACAGTAAATGTCAGTGAACACACTATAGGCAACTCGTCATCAGTCATCGGTACAGGAATTTGTGGAAACTGCACATTTCTACACTCACCTGTTGTAGGCCTTAATAAAGAGTTGCAGGTTGAACTGGTTCATGTCATTGATGATGTGGTGGCGGTAAGTGCCAATAAGGTCATGGTTGAGCTGAATCTCCTCCTAAAAACAAAAGGACATCATCACGTCAAACCTCAGTGTTTGAGATTTAGCAAACAGAAGCCTACACACAGTCCAAACTCACCTTTCCAAATAGATGACTGATGAGCATGTCTGGCATGGCATGAGTCCACCCACTGATCTGTAATACATATAGAAAAAAACATTAGTTCACAACACCTCCAGATCATGAATACTTCGCAAGGGAATTATATCAAATGCTTGTACAGAACTCAGAGAGTTTCAGATTCCGGTACCTTATGAGCCGCCCAGTCCATCCACCCCTCAGCACATGGGTTGATGTTGATCAAAACAACACCTTCCACCATAGCAGGGTAGTCCAGCTATAACATAGATAGATATAGAGGAGAATCTTTACTCCATCCTAACTTAACATAGTTATTCTTAAACTTACTCCAAAGCATGAAAACTTAGTCAATGTAACGAAGCAGGAGTAAATTATGAGAAGATTAAACTATGGGGCAAAAGCAAGAGGGAAACAGATAAAGACTTCCCACAGTGAGAAACCATGGTGCTCAACCAGTTGAACATTCCTCAGCAGCTAAACAACTCAAAAACAATAAGCAGGAACATGCTGCCAAACTCCACAAAAGAAAGGGAGTGCATTTTTAATCCCGGTTTGATTAAAATGTTTAAAAGGTAACTTATTAAAAGAGTAAATGGCAACTCACAGCAAACTTTGCAAGGATGTAGGCACCTGCTCCAACCGCCATTCCAATCACACTCTTAAGACTGTAAGATCACAAAAAACAAGTCACTTATATACAAGGGGATTGTTTTTTATATTTATATTTTTATTAATGCATCCAATTCATATTTATACTGCTTTACATTACAATACATAAGTTCTTTAAAGAAGGCAAGAAACGTGAATGCAGAGCACCCATACCCAAAATGTTTCAGGACCACAGGAAGAGTCTCAGAGAGCTGATCCATGGACGGGTACTCATACCTAGAACAGATCAAAGTAATGCTAGTAACAGTGCATGTAAACTGTAATGAAGACAATGAGAACATCTCATTTAACATCCATTCACTTTCTAAAGAATTGTTTTCCCCCTTTCCCTTGGCATTGATCTAAAGCAATTCAGGTCAGCTTTCAGGGTTAAGCCAAAGCCAATAATTGATAGAGGCTATTCAGCTAAGCACAGTTCGGTTACCTCTTCGGTGTGCCAACTTAGGTTTGTGCACGTATGGGTAAGAGGTCAAAGGCTATAGACTGGATGACCTAGTTGAACTAAAAGCTTACCCAGTGGAGAAGGTGTTAGCACCTTCCTGCTGTCCTGGGGCATCCACATGACACACAGCAAAGTGCTGCATAATCTCCTGCATGTCCTCATGGTTAAACAAGGTGTCGAAGCATGTCTTGTCTTAATGAGGAAAATAAATATACAATTATAATGAGCTTATGAGGATGTTACTGGAGTTTATATGTTGGGAAATATGTCAAGCTGACACTTACGGTTCAGTCCAATGTCATGAAGAGTAAGAATGACAGGACGGTCTCCCTTGGGAACTCCCTTCATGGTGCAATGGACCCTGCCATATGGGGTCTCCACATCATGCTCCTATAGTGACAAGAACACACTATTTAGAATTTTTCCACTAATTTTCCTAAGGCTGATGCCTTGCAATAGAGATGCCGATAACAGTTAATTTGAGCAATAGTTAAACATACATGTAAGATAATTGAAATAACAGATTTATAGTGCTTCAAAACAGTGAAGGACATGTGGTGCAACTTGTTGAATTTATGTATTTGTACATGGGGCAACACTGTGTTGTAACTGTTAGCCAAACAAGACGTATCTCCTACTGATTTCCTGAATTTTTTAGGAGACAGAAAAAATATTATCTTTTAACATAAATCTAAAAATGAAAAATGTTTACTATTTCTATTTTTTTGATCATCAGGAACTTTTCACACAACATTAAAAACAACTGCCCATTTCCAATTATGTAAAAATTACATTTAAAAAATGAATAATGTTTTAAAAGAAACACTACATGCCCAATTGCTCCTGCAGCTTTAACTCTTAGATCTCCACATGCATTTCTTCAGGACTAGACTGGTATGATGCCATTAAACCATCTCTAGCAGAACAGACTCAGAGACACGGCCAATGAAAAGCTTATCTTCTAAAACACATCCACATACTGCAGACTGGCAGAGCATACATGGCAGAGCCTCAATGTCTCATTACCAAATTTACGTACAAAATTACGTACAAAATTCTTTCTGTAACAGTCCATTTAAAAATTCACCATGTTAGAACTCACAGAAACTTCAATTTCAAAGACTGGCTCCGACTCCGAGTCCTCCAGAACCATGGCTGCAGGCTGTGTTTAGTGCTAGTAACACTGAGTGCCTTTGAAGTTCAGTAAGTAGGTAAGTAAGATCCGATTGTGGGTAAGCTCTTGCCTGTGCTTAGCTGCTTTTCGTCTGTGCACAAGGTTTTATACCCCTGCTGCCACTCTTCCTCATAAGCCCTTAGCTCCCAGCATGCTTTGCGCTACGACCAAAACAAGCTAATTCTGGTTGAAGAGATCTGTAAATTGGATCAGCCAATGTCAGGCAATTGGAGCATTCGGGTAACGGAAACTTAAAGGTCAATTTAAAGTTCAGTCAGGCCATCACATGATGAAGCTGAATACAGTAGGACAACCAGATCATCAGGTCAATAAGCATCAGTCATTTGAAGACAATTGGTTGTGTCTGGAGAGAGCCCAGCTTATTACTGAGGTTTTGCTTTTAAGCAACTTTATGGATTTGTTTTCATACTTAAATATAATTTTCTTTGAAATGGGTAAATGATGGCCAATCATACAGATGTTTCCCCTAGTCATGAATGTCTTTAGAATCAGGTCAGAAAAGGCTCCCCAACCCAGTCCAGGATGAGAGCAGCCCACATCATACCTAAACAGTCTAGCTTTTTCCATCTTACTCAACACATTTGGTGCAGATCCACTTCTAGGCAACAAAAAGAAGACCCTCAAGCAGAATAATATAAAAGACAGGGTCTCTTAAAGGAGGGGCTCTGGCTAAAGATCAAAAAGCTGACAGAGCAGAAACCAGCTCAGTTCCTTTAAACAGAGGCACAAAATCAAATAACCTATTTAACACAGGCCCGGAGATAAACATCTTATGCTCCTCCTTGGCTGCTGAGTGAAGGCAAACACATGCCGTCTGCCCATCGGTGCTAATCTCTTTAAAGAAGACGAGCAGCCTTACGTGCGGAGCGTCAGCAGCCCTAAACCAGTTCTGGGCAGATGGCTGTTGCATCTCTCTTCTGCCCACGTCAATACAGGCACATATTAAACACATGGCCTGGAAACATGACGACTTTAATCTGCGTAGGGGTCATCACGAGAGGGCAAGCTGCTGCATTGCCTCACATCACCCACCCCTGGCCCCTCTGGAGGGTGCTTGCATGTGGAGTTGAAGGTACTGCACTGCTAAGATGTTACAAAAGAAGAAGCATGCCAAAGGAGGGAGAATCAGTGCTAAGAACACAACAAAAGCATGTGTGTTCTGGAAGACCCTGTGCAGAGATGTTCTTCTGCTTAAACAGCCTATGACCTACACCCTAACAGAAAGTGTTCTCTGCATGATGTTATATAAGAACCACCACAGGTTCTTTTGGACAACCCTTTCAGTAGAAGGTTCTTTGGAGAAGATGTTTGATAAATGAGATGTGTAACCTCTGAAGAAAACATCAATCCTTATATTAATCCACTTTTAAAAGGCAAAAGGCTCATTTATTATTCTTATTTATTAAATCTCTTTATCAAACATGGTGCTTCCGGGAATAAAAATCGGTTATTCTATGGTAATAACTCTAAAATAATCATTTGTGGTCCAATTTTTAATAGTTTACATGTATTTGATTAGGCTGATGGTTTGTTTGTGGATTATAACACTTTGAACACAAGCTACTATCCTGTAATCAGTGGTCAGACTGACTGAAAGATAATGAAGCTCAGCTGGCTTGGAGTGACAATGTTAAATGCCAGTGCTTTACTGTCAGAAGTCTGAGGGATCTCACAGTATGGTCTTGTCCTGGGTCCAGAATTTGGAAGGTGGACCTTAAACAATATAGTACAATAAAATCTGATATCTTGACCATACTCATAACCTGTTCCACACTTCCCACAAGAAAGCTAATCCCTTATTGGGTGCTTATGAAAAGACCCCCAACATAACTTTTAAAACTGGACTCTCTATAAAAACGTGTTGCTCCGTTTAATGTGGCATACACTGTATGGAAAAAAGTATTGGGACACCTACACATTAATTATTTCCCCCCGAAATCAAAGGTATTAAAAACAGAGTTTATTCTGCTTTTTGTTGTAGTAACTGTCTCTACTGTCCAGGGAGCACTGGGGTGAGGATTTGATTGCCTTCAGCCACAAGAGCAATAGTGAGGTCAGGATGTTGGATGATCACCACCCCACCTAATTCCCAACATCCAAAAGTAATGGATGGAGCGCCATACTCCTTTAGCCAACGCATAATTCCATGCTCCAGAAAGTTGTATTCTGTGTGCATTTGCACATCTGTGTCAGCAACAGGTGCAACTTAAAGTAGCTGAGTGCATTCATTGGAAGGGGTGTCCACAAACATTCAGACGTATTGTGTCATCATAAACAGCTGTACAGTATATCCTCAAATACATCTAATGATTTTTACCACTAGATGGCGAGAGTCAGACTGAGGGAAATTCATGTTCTTTTAGGATTTTGAACAGAACCTGAAAACATAGTGAAGCAAGTGCACAGAACACCACTGTGACTAAAGCAAAACATAAACATTTACATGCACTGACCTTTATTTCCAGCTGCTGCACAGCCTCTCTCAGTCCCTGGAAGACCAAAAACAATAATACAGGTCATGCATGCTGGTGTAGAGTATGGCCATAATATTATAATATGTAAGATCGTAATTAATGACAGACCTGGAGGTCCTTCTCTACAAGCAGAGGTTTTGACTCAATCTGGATCTCCTCCATTTTCAGTCTGGTGGACAACAAGAAGAAGGAAAAGGAAATTATGAATTCATACACAACGGAAACGGCTTCACGTTTGTGCACAGCAGTATTGTTGCAACATGTCTAAATCACCTCCAAACGCAATAAAAGGAAGTATCAAATTACCAGTCAGAGGGAGGATCCTCACTCCTCTAACTGTTTACATCTCCTTCCAGATCTTGACTGTGATCAGGAAGCACATCTATTACTCATTTCCCTCTGATTTATATTAGTGGTTTAGGGATTCGAGTTTGCACATTGGAAAGAATCAAAACCAGCAAAGAACAGAGGAAATCTGTATGATAACTTGATTTATAACACTCAGTTGAACTTTGCTTGACCCTGAATGTATTTTCAGTGACCTCCCTACGTGTCCTGTTCCCCTCTTGGTTCTTCAAAACAGATTAATTTGGGACGTGGGGGAAATAACGAAATTACACGGCGGTAATGCTTCAGATTATGGAGTCCTAAGGATGGCAGCTGGAATGTCGCTGTGCATGTAAATGGAGCGAGAGCATCAACAGGCTCTTTGTTCGGCCAGAGGTTTCTCGAGGTCACGAGTCAGGCTCTTCCTCTATGGTGGGCCTGGACGCAGCACACAGGAAGCCTCTGACCCGGCCGCTTCCATGAATCCCTGTGGTCTGCGCCACAACTGTTTTTTGCATCTTGGCTGTGAGGCAAGCATGAAAGCTTTTGTGCTTTATCCATCATGAGCTTTTTTTTGCATTGAGACCTGAATAGCAGGGGTTGAGTTACCAATTTATAAGAGCATCCAGGCCAAGCTTGTTTTCTAGGAGTGTTTCTGTGGCATAGAATATGTGAATACTGCCTGTTCTTGTCCAAATCACTTGAAAGCTTCTGTCTTTTACACCGTGTAAACATTTCATGATGGACTGACCAACAGAAATTGGCCAAAATTGGCTGTTCATTAACTTACTTTAAAAATCCTTTCTACTTTCACTGCCCAACTTATAGATTTTGGACAGTGATGCATGTCATCCTTTACGAAGTTTCAAGTGTTAGCTCCCTCATTGGTACCATGGTAGAGGGGCACTGTAATTAAATACAAAAGGTGGACAAACAAAATAACACGGGCCAAATCTTTTCTTGTACCTGTACTAGCACCCTGGTTTAACGGCCTACACAAGCACTGTGTTCTCAAAAATACACCTGGCAGCTGCAAGCTGTAAACTGCGCTGAGTTGGCAATATATGGCATCTAGGTCACTCACTTGTTTCCAAGCTGTGTGCCCTTGTAGCCTCACCTGGTTAATCGTTTACCTGGCAGTAAAAAAAAGGGCCCATCAGTGAAGCCTCACTGAGATCTAAATGCTGTACTCCGTGAGAACGGGACATGCAAGAGGACATTAACCCTAACTGTTTTAAAAAACACACCCAGAATAGTCAAGGTGTACTGCCAAGGGGTGAGCCAAAGAGGTTACTTATGCAAAGGCTTTGCTTTTCATACCCACATCTATCTATCACACACCCTTACTTACTACATTTTTATTATCGTGATCATACTACTGTAGTAATACTGAAACCAAAGCCAGATGTTGAACCCTTTGGTGAGTGATAGCGAGAGAAAATACCTAAAACACTGCATAAAGCACAGGAAACTGTGGTATCTGTTCCCTTTTTCATTACACTTCTCTCCTTCCCTGTAAACGCAAGAAGAAATGAGCCAACGCTGCTTTTACAGCCGTCTCTGCCCAAATACGCTCTTAAAATGCGGGAAACGTTCTGCCCAACGTTGATGGCCAAGCTAAACCACTGATGAACACGCTTATAACACATCCATTCAATTCAGCTGAAAGGTCAAGTCTAATAAATAGATATTTTTAACATCATTTTTTACTGTAATCTACTTTCCCCACCTGCCTGGCGTGGCTGGAAGCATATCTTGGGAGTAGTGTATTGCAAAATAGTGATTTCAGGCAAAATCATCAGCTCTGCTTCGGCTGTACCAAACTTACTGGCCTGTGTCCATATGTGCAGACTGATTTAGAAACAAAATTAAGGACATCCTCAGTGCACTGGCTAAGTCCAGAAAGGCCAGCATCTGCAGAAACAATGATTGCTCCCCTAATCTTTGGAAACTCGTTTAATCTGTCAAATCCAGAGGCTGGAAATATCAGATAATCTCAGGCAGACCTACATTTTACAACTGAAAGGGATACCAAAATGAAGTTATATATTATTAAGGCGACATAGACCTATGTTGTGGGTTCTTTCTACTCCTTTGAGACTCTTTTACCAATGCATTGTAAACACTCAAATCTTTTAAGCCTGAGGGTGAAGTGATCTGGGCATTAGACAGTGCGTGTGATGGGTGATTAACAAGCTGGAGGGTGCTGCTCCGCCCTGAAAAGGCCTCTTCAACATGTGTATGGACTACAAGGAAAAGCTATAAGACTATTTAACTGATATTCTAGCACACTAATACACATTTCATACCTTATGAAACGACTGAAATAAATATTTAATTGATGACAAAAGAGGCGAGTTGTTATGACCTAGCTAGCTATGAACTGTGTTTACATATGACGCTGATGCTGTACGCACGTCCGGTCGACCACTGGGACAGAGCTGTCCTCCCAACCACTTACATTACTTCTCAAATACTTCAGAATAAAATCGTTAGTTTAAGGATTCAGCTCGTAACTTCAGTAACTTCAGCTTGTGTGGTGTTTTAACAGCGGCCTTCAGCCTGTGTTCGCCATGAAGCCATCGCACACGTGCAACAGCACGCAGACACTGCACCGTGTAAACAGACGACAGCGCCGTGATTTCCTTTCCCACCCGTTTTCGGACAAATCCCGCCTCCTGTGCTACGATTGGCTATAAGCGTAGTGCCTTCTGAGAGACGACTGGCTAGCGTTTGACTGAGGGTCCGACAGTCCGCTAAGTGGTGCTGTTTTGGCGTGTGTGTGTGTGTGTGTGTGTGTTTACATGAAAAAAAATCCCCAACGATTGAATTTTGTAACCTCCAATTGTCACCAATGTATATCGACGGACTGTTCTTAAATGACAGCACTGTTGGCCAATCCAAGCACAGGACAGGTGGAGCTTGTCTGAAAACGGGTGTGGAAGAAAATATGTAGGCGACCCCGCGCGCTCGTGCTGTTTGTTTATCGTTATTGATTTACAGATTTTATTATCAACAGGAAATATGAATAATAAATAGCAATAAAGCTGGACTTATAGGTTACGATGTCAAACTAACTATAATAATCTTCACAAATGTGGTGATTTTAACAATACTATTACAAACAAATAGAGCCAACAGTTACACAGCCTATAGAAAAGCCTCACTTTGTTCAAGAATAAAGAGGAAAAATGAACACAATTCTAAAACTATATATAAGCCAAAGCATGTAAGCATTTCATTACTCACCGGTTAGGCTTGATTGTCCACTAGGAAAGTGAAATGCATGCAAATCTTTGAAACACAGAAGTTGAGAAAAGTTGAAAAAGTCGAAACCGCTGATGCAGATGTGCTCGCCGAGCGAAAGACAAGGCTTCTGTTATTTACTACGTGCTGCAGTTGCAGGATGTGACAGGCAGTTTTATAAAGGCGTGTGTGGCCAGCCCACTGTGAGCCGAGCCCACTGCTATTGGGCAACACTGCCTCTTTCAGTCTTACCTCCTTCTTACAGCATGAAGGAGATATGATGACATAGATCAGATTAGTAGATGCTCTTAATTCAAATGGACATGAGATAGATTATTCTTATAGGTTTCTGCTTTGGTAGTTAGGGTTGGGGTTAGGGTTGGGGTTCTGGTTTGGATGTTGGGGTTTTGGTTGGGGAGTAAGGGCTAGTGTTCAGCTTTGGTAGTTGGGGTTCTGTTTGATAGTTATGGTGGTAACTGTTTTGGCAGGTAGGGCTGGTAGTTAGAGCTATGGTTCTGTTAGAATTAGGGGTCTGTTGTGGCAGTTAGGGGTCTGTTTTGGCAGTTAGTTAGGGTTCTGTTTTGGCAGTTAGTTAGGGGTATGTTGTGGCAGTTAGTTAGGGGTATGTTGTGGCAGTTAGGGGTCTGTTTTGGCAGTTAGTTAGGGGTATGTTGTGGCAGTTAGTTAGGGGTATGTTGTGGCAGTTAGGGGTCTGTTTTGGCTGTTAGGGGTCTGTTTTGCTAGTTAGGGGTATGTTGTGGCAGTTAGTTAGGGTTCTGTTTTGGCAGTTAGTTAGGGTTCTGTTTTGGCAGTTAGGGTTCTGTTTTGGCAGTTAGTTAGGGTTCTGTTTTGGCTGTTAGGGTTCTGTTTTGGCAGTTAGTTATGGGTCTGTTTTGGCAGTCAAAGTTAGGGTACTGTTTTGGCAGTTAGGGTACTATTTTGGCAGTTAGTTAGGGTTCTGGTTTGGCAGTTAGTTAGGGTTCTGGTTTGGCGGTTAGTTAGGGTTCTGGTTTGGCAGTTAGTTAGGGTTCTGGTTTGGCGGTTAGTTAGGGTTCTGGTTTGGCGGTTAGTTAGGGTTCTGGTTTGGCAGTTAGTTAGGGTTCTGGTTTGGCGGTTAGTTAGGGTTCTGGTTTGGCGGTTAGTTAGGGTTCTGGTTTGGCAGTTAGGGTTCTGTTATGGCAGTTAGGGTTCTGTTTTGGCAGTTAGGGGGCAGGTTTAGACAGGCAGTTTCTGTTAACAAAAGTTTCTCAGAATGCCATAAAATACGTTTGTCAGTATACAGTATCCTGCAATGAGGGTCACCGTTTGTGAGTCTGTGTTTTTTTGTGCAGACACCTGCGCATGCGTATGCAGGTCTGTGTGACTCATTAACATTGTGTTGCCAAAGCAACTTTCAGCTCTTCTATGGGGGAGGAGGAAGTATGGTGGTATTTCTAAGCCACGGCCTGCAGAACTTCCAAAACATTTGCTGAGAACCAGAGTTCTGTGAATGCAGGTTTGACTTTTTTTTTGGAGAGGCTGCTGTTGTGCATGATTTTACCCAGTATGTGGGTCCTTTTCAAAAAAAGGTCATTTGATTAGCCTACTTTTTACCTTTCTGAATAAAGCATTCCTGGACTAAATTAGTTAAATTGCCATTGACATTTTTGATTGCAAACTGGGGTGTAGAAAGTGGTGTGAATGTGTTAAAGAGAGTGTGTATGTGTGTGTAAGAAAGATAGAGAGAGATTTGTACAATGCTGCCAGTGTGAGGTGACTGGAGCACAATAAGAAGCACATTCACAATAGGGCCTTTGCACTGTAATAGCTATTACGCTAATAAACTCTGGAGCTCCACTTACACCACCAACTGAACCAGAGTTGATTTGCTGCATGTTTGGTTTGTTTGGTTTGCCATTTGAGGGTTACTAAAGTCTGGATTTTATTCAAGTTATAAACTTAACTATAAACCATGACCTTTCTTTTTAACAGACTCATATTACTCCACCTGATAAGCATGATTGAGACAGAGATGGGCAATCCTTGGCTCATTTCCCAGTTTGTTTCCAGTTTAGGGCTATTTGAACAGTTTTTGGTCAAACGCTGCAGATAAGATGCCATGAGCATTCTTCCATTAGTCCTCAAATCCTTTATCTGACACTACAGACTGCACCATACATAGACGTACTATACTAAACTATACTTGATATCGAGTATAGTTATGGCTGTATAGTAAAACAAATGCAATGAGACCAATAGTTTTCGACATCTGGTTTAAAGAGTGTTATACTGCTGATAAGAGTGACGGACTTTCACCTGGCAGATTAGTGTGTTTGAATGTGAGGCATCTGCCTCCTTACACCTGCCTTCGTAGATCAAGGCCTCCTCACGTAGAGCCCAGATAGGACCACATGTATTCAAACATCTACCAACTCAATTAACCCCTGAACCTAATAGCCTACGTGTTAATGAGTTATTAATCCTATGATTTATTATTCAGTAACTACTGTGAATTACTCAGTAACTACCATGAAACTACCATGTACACTAGTAAACTGGAGCTAGTTTAAGTTAACAGAAGGCCTCACTCCACTGCTACTAGTTTCCAATACTGTGTTCCCTCACAAGTGCTGAAAACCTTTTTTTAAGTGTACAATCTTAGCAAGGGTGCATCAAGAGTTCTTTGACTTGTAACAATAGTGTGAATCCTTCTGGTGCTAAATAGAACCACTGGTTCCACCAAAAGATTCTTAAAATAACCATATAGAAGAGCAAATAAACCATGCAAAGAAGAATTTAAGCATTCAAATGGCCCTTCGAGTTGACATGGTTCTATGTAGGACCCTTAAAATACTTAAAATGTCTAGGAAGAATTCTTGGAAATCCCCAGGAAAGCCAAGGAAAACCTTAAAGTGTCTAGTTTTCAATACTGTGTTCACTCACAAGTGCTGAACACCTTTATTTAAGTGTACACTCTCAGCAAGGGTCCATGAAGGGTTCTAAGACTTGTACCAATAGTGTGAACCCCTTTTGATGCTAAATAGAAGCACTTTTTAAAGGTATAAAGGTTTAAATGCATTCAAACGTCCATCTGTGTTGACTTGGTTGTATGTAGAACCCTTTAAAGTATCTTAGGAAACCAAATAAAGGACGTGTAACTCCAATCCTTATCAAACTAATTTTGTTTTCTATGAAGCTGTTCATTCTGGTTCACTTGAAGTTCAGCAGGGTATGTTTCTCACCTTCCTCCGAGGTCACTGTCCATCATTTCGGGTCATTGAGATTGCACTCTGTTCTTTTCCACCACTGGGACAAGAGCTCTAGCTCCCCCCCCCCCCACTTTTTTCACAGTGAGACAAAAGATTTGCACAGTATTGGAGGTATTCAATTTCTTGGAGTAAATAAATAAACAATGACCTTTCCCTCCTCACAGGGTTTCACAGGGAGTAATTGAAGGGTGTGTAAGAAAAGACACCAAGGCGAAGCAACAACGGAATTTCAGATATTACATATAAAACGTGCTCATTCATTTACATTATGGCAACAAATGAATTAAGCAAGTAACGTAGGAAGAAGTGTACAGCATTTTAAACCCTCTCTATATTCCAAACAACTTTTGTAATGCAGTGTCCCAGGTTCAGATTCAGCTCTGCTGGGCTGCGAGGCAGAGGGTGGAGTGTATGATGCAATGCTGCAAGTGAGATATGGTATGAATCACCCCAAGGAATGATTCAGAGCCTCATGACCTGTGTCGTAGTAGAGCTTTCCTCAGGCACGTCTGCTTCAGACTGGTTTTGAATAGATTCTCTGGGTGTGTGCATTTATGTGAAGTGTCAGATCTTTTCATTCATCTCTGAACATCAGCTGAACATCTGACAAATGCCATTGGGTCATCCCAATACAATTAATAATACATCAGAAAAACAATGCAAGAGTCAAATTAGTTCATTGGCTGTGGTCAGTCTTCAATAAGATTATATAGCAATATAATATAATACTAAAAATCATTTACTGGTGAAGTCTGATCTCTTTGTCTGATATCTATCTCACTGAGGGACAATTCATGTGGTGTTGCATTTCAACCTTTAGACTCCTGTACTGTTGAGTTGGGAAAAGGGTAGACAGCTATAAATGAGTGTGGAACAAGGGTCCAATGCGTGAGTGAATCATAAACTAGGCGATGAGCAGCCAAAAACAAACTATTTAAGTGGTCTTAACGTGAATAAAATCTACTGAGAGAATGAACGTTGTTTTTACATATTGACATTTCCAGTTTCCAGTTTTTTATGGGTCTCATGGTTGCTTTAGACAACCCTATATGGGTCACGTATACGGAAGACTGGTGTAGTATCTGATCTTCAGAGGATCCTTCTAGACTCAATAAAGCACATAGTGGAGCAATAATAACAATCATGCATTGCGCAGATAACTTTGATGTTTATGCTGATGCTATGATTGAGTAGCTCGTTCTCACTTAAGCACAACAGTCATGATACTAAATGTTCATTTTGCACAAACAAGGTGAAACGGTTTCATGAAGGTCTGCACCTTCAGTCTGCAGATTAAGAGAAACCACAGGAAAACATAATGATGTTAATTCACAGTTACACATTTTCTCCCTTCATGACTGCAAGTAAACAAGGGAAAATGTCTGTGTACTCAGAGACCGCAAAGTACCAGAGCTTTCTTTAGTGTTTGCTTTACAGCAGGCTTGACTAGGCAATGTGGCTTAAATACAGGGATGGGCAGTGTGATGATATTTTATTGTTATCATGACAAAATTGCGTCACAGTATGGTTTTCTGAGCATGATATGCTTTTTTGAGCATGTTGTAAATATTAAATAGTGCTTAAAGGACACTAAACAACTGCAGGTTTTATTAAAGAGAGAGCAGAATTAGGCCTGTTTACCTGGGTTTGGTAAAGCTCAGTGTACAAAAACAATCAACAGTATTTTTTTAAAAACCTGGTACTATTTTTTCTAACTTATCAAACCTCAGTGTCATTGTCAGTGTCAAGCCGGTTGATTTTTATGGATTTTTCCCTGTCGATGTTTCCCAGATGTTCAAACGTTTTTGAAACAGCGTGCTTTGCAATCCTTTATATTAATTTATATATTAATCCTTTATATTAATATCAAAGTTTATTTTGGGGGGGAAACAATATCACGTGTTAATGTTAGTGACAGGGGGTCTGAAAT
Source organism: Salminus brasiliensis (assembly GCF_030463535.1). Taxonomy (NCBI): domain Eukaryota; kingdom Metazoa; phylum Chordata; class Actinopteri; order Characiformes; family Bryconidae; genus Salminus; species Salminus brasiliensis. Next base: position 38,481,207 of record NC_132880.1, on the reverse strand, counting down.
CAACACATGGACAAAATTATGTTAAATTATTCAGAAGTTAAAGTTAAGAAGCTTTGGCCATGGGAATATATATATACTCCCATGGCCAAGGCTTCTTAACTTCATGCTAGTGATCATGATTAACTACAGCTGGTAGCTGCTCTGTGCACACATAAAAAGGGGTTTGTTTGACAGCACACGTTGGATTGACCAACACAGAGTTTACTGGGAAAGTCCTAAAAGCTCATTGCAGATCTCAGCAGGATGATCATAACAGATTTAGAAGTCAAGAATGTCCCTTGGTGCCATTTTAAAAGGTTCCAAGCTCCTTAGTTTAAACAATTGTACATAAGTACAAGTTATTGTGATGTGAAGTCACTTTCCTGTGGGAAGAAGACTCTAAATGTCCCCCTCAGCTGAAAGGGAAATTGGTTCTAATAGTCAGGGACAAGCTTCTGGAAAAACTAGTGTAACAGTCTACAGTCAAGCAAGTCTTGCATCCTCATAGACTTAGAGGCTGCCGCCCAGGAACAGTTCACTAAAGTTTGCAGCTGACCTCATGGACAATGACAAAGCCTTCTGAAGGAAAATATTATGGTTAGATGAGACAAAAATGTTTGAGGCACTCAACCCCACGAACACTGTACCAGCATGTACAGTTAAGTATGGTGGTGGTAGAATCATGCTCTGGGACTATTTTGTCTCAAAATGCAGTGGCCAGCTTGGTGGACAATTCGGTGAACCAGCACCAGGGTCATGGGCACCTATGGCTGATTCATGCGATCCATGGAGATCCTATCTCACAACTAACAGGATTTCAAGGATCTGCTGTTAACGAACTGGTACCAGATACCACAAGACATCTTCAGAGGTCTTGTGAAGCCCATGCATCCATGGGTCAGATCTGTTGTGGCGGCACAAGGGGGGCTACTCAATATTAAGCAGGTGGTGTTAATATTATGGCTGATTGGTGCATGTTGTGCACTCATAGAACAGTTCAGAGAAATCATTAAAAGCCAAATATTGCCATGGCATTCATGTGCATGATAAGTTTATGTAAACCTTCAACCATAACTGCACCAAACACACTGGGTATTAGCAGTAATTAGTAACTAGCTGTTAACAAACATTATTGTAAACAATTATTAAAAAACTGGCAACTTGTTATTGTTGAGAAATGTTGTTGAAATTTTATTCTGATTATGTTTACTCCTGTTTATCCCCTCTATACTATGAATATTACACTACACCTTCTCAGAGATATTTAGTTACACTAGGTTTCTTAACTATAAATAATAAATACATTAAGTAGTAAATACATGATCAAAGCTACGGGCAGATTTTGCTTACAAACAAAGCACCTTCCTCGTCTGTAGTAGCGAGCAAATTTGGACATGGAATCTCTGATATATATGACAACAAACTTTTTATTTGACACCAAATAAAAGGCTTGTTGTCATATAAATCAGGGAGATTCCATGTGTGTGTGTGACAAACTCAGTGAACTGAATCCGTTTTACAGCAGAAAAAAAGTGGGCCATTTGAAAATTTTTACTCCAAATGTGAAATTATTGCACAAAATCTAGAGTCCAGCTTGCGCTGTCCTTCCCTGGCTGTGCTAGGGTTGCTGCTACAGGTCGTTGCTTTTGCAGATAAGACAATACTAATTACTGAGGTGGAAAATTGCACTGACCTGCCCTAACCTGTTCGTGTTTTCCATGAAAATATCTCACACTGACTGACCAAACTACCTGTCAAAGGAGAGTTCAAGGTAACCATGTTGTGCAAAGCAGAGCTATCACAGGAATGTACGAAAACATACAGAAATAGATGTAAAAAAAAACAAAAAAACAAAAAAAAACAAGAAACAAACTGGTATCTAATATTTGTTGTCATGCAAGAGGCTGATTTTGTGCAAGCAAATTTCCTTTCTACACTATACGTCCAAATATTTGTGGACACCTTTTCTCATGAATGCATTAAATAGCTACTTTAAGTTGCACCCACTGCTGACACAGATGTGCAACTTTACTCAAATGAACAATTGACAGCTAGTCTCACACATAGGGAAGTACTGCCAAAAGAATAGGACTCTCTTTATCTGGAGCAGATAAACATGAACCTATTGGCACCATGCCTAATGCCAGGTGTGGGCTAGAGGGGTGAAGCCGAGCATTTAGCTGTGGAGCAGTGGAACTGTGTTCTCTAGAATGATGCCCCACAATCTAGTAGAAAGCCTTCCTTGGACAGTAGGGACAGTAGAGTTACTCCAACAAAAGCAGCATAAACTCTTTTTATTACCTTTGATTTTAGCAGATAGTGTATCTCATAAAGCAACAGCATGCATGTCTTACTATGCATCACTGAAGCTCTCTGAGCTAAGACTGTTTACTAAGAGCATCTCAATCATATAGAAAATAAAAAAGAAGTAAATACATAAATAAAGCACTCTGCTGTTTGCAAGCACAAGACCGAGCTTATTCAGCAGCGACACACTCAACCGCCGTTGTTATTATTATTAGTCCACACACAGGAAGAGTGCTTGGAATTTCTGGGAAAACAAGCCCAAATATAAACATCCCTGTTCATCTGCCACAGCTGGAAAGGCACAGCCCAGTCCACTCAGCAGCAGGCCTTCAGCCAAACACTTCGTAAACTAGGCCCAAGCTAGACCTCAAGGTCTATAGAGGTTACTCCAACTGACTGTAAACCAGGGCAGAGAGATACAGTCTTTCACAGGTGTGTTTTAATAAGCCTCAGACCACAGTAATAATTACTCCACTGCTAAACTAAGCTAAGGTAGATTAAAAAGGCTACATTCCAGCTATCTCAGAATGACTGAGAATGTCTGTTAATCATTTTATTGACCTCCTGTCTTCAACATTATGGGGCAGGTGACTTCCCTTCACATTCAAAACAAGGTCACAATCAAAACAATGGTCATGGCACTGAAATCATGGTATCTGAAGTTGATCATTACCAGATCGTAAAATACTGTGATCTTCACGCACAATCTGTAAACACATTTATTGCATGTTATTGTTGTTGGTTTCGTTATTATTATTTTTCAGAATAAGATCATCCTTTATGGACGTTGCTCAGCAGTACACCAACATCTAGCCTCTGCATTTAACCCTTTCGTGACAGTGAACATAAACACTCACACTCACACTAGTGAGTGTTGAGCTCCCAGCTAGCAATCAGGGTTTTAGGTGCCTTGCTCAAGGCCAACTCTGCCATTAATGTTGAGGGAGAAGAATGCACTATTCCTTCACTCCCTCCACCCCATTTACACTGGTCCAGGGGATCAGTTCAGCTCCAAGCCCACTTCTTTAACCTATAAGTCATGGTTATAATATTTAATATGTATTATTATTGTTGTTGTTATTGTTGTTGTTGTTTATTTTGTATAATACTAATTCTATTTTGGGCATTATAATTCTTATTATTACTATTATTGTTCTTTTCTCAATATGCAAACACATTGCATTGATTGAACACGGTCCATTGTTATCTGTGAGTCTCCCAAAAGACAATCAGTGATCTATCAGTGATCTATCAGTGATCTATCAGTGATCTATCAGTGATCTGTCAGTGATCTGTCAGTGATCTATCAGTGATCTATCAGTGATCTCCTCGGTTGTAATTTCCTTCATTTTAGCATCACACGTAAAATGTGAGGGCTTGTTTAGGCTACTACATTGCCGGATAAAGCGCCTGTCTCCTTGCTCTGTGTGTTTCAGGCTAAGCGATTGCAGAATAATGATGAGCAGCTTCGCGTTCACCTGTGAGCAGTCAGCAGTCACGCTGCCAGTGTGGGAGTGGCTGAGGGACGTGCCTGAGTTCACGCACGGAGGACGTGCGCGGCGTGGCCGGTTGGGCGTGGCCTAATGCCACCGTTGCGCAGCAGAGAGAAGGACGCCGCCTCTACAGAGCTGCATCTGCGTTGGCCTGCAGTAAACAGGCTAATTATCCTTAAGACTTTGGCTTTTGTCCGAGAACAGCTAACTGATATGAAGTGTAAGACACTGCAGAAAATGACTGAACAGAGACTCATTTACCCATACAGAAAATATTGACATTTATATTTATACTATATACAATATATATATTGAGGGAGTGTCTATATTTGACACCTAGACATCTGCTTTAGGACAGCTCCAAAACATCAGGCAGGTCTTGTGAGCTTTTTCTGGTATGCAGTGGTGAGTACCTACCAAAAGGTGCTTCAAAAAAGGACGACCAGAGAACCAGTGACAGGGTCATGGACACCTAAGGCTCACTAATGCTCATTGAGGCCCCTCCTCACACTTTACAGGATCTTATAGGATCTGCTGCCAGACACCACAGGACACCTTCAGAGGTCTTGTCGGGTCCATGCTTTGAATGGTCATATTTAATGTTTGATTGCCAATGAGTGTATATTTTGTTCTGTTAAATTATTTATATTAATAAATATCAATGACCAAATATATCTAAACACCCCTTCTGATTGGTGAATTCAGCTTCAAAAAGGTTGCTGAATGTACCAGTTACATTGCATACACAGACTTGCATAGAAAAGCTTTGCTGACAGAATAGGACAGTCTGAACAGCCGCAAAAACAGATTTTTTTTTAGGTTACTGACTTTTACCTTTGCTGTACCTTTTGGATGTCTCAAATTGCATGTCTCAGATCAAAAGTAAAAATAACTGAACAAAAAAACTATGGTGAAGTCAGTAACCTAAAAAAAATCAACTGAACTGGTATTGAACTGGAAGTCAGTTGGGGAAAAAATCCTCCCTCCTAGATATTCCACTATCAACTGTGATATATCATTGAAAAGGTATTACACAACAAATACAAATAAATCAAACTTCTTGTGGTAACAAGCAGTTGTTCTGGTGGAATACAACTCCAATCATTTCATCCAAGTGTTTTAGTTGAGTAAAACTAGCTTTTGTGTTTGCTTGTCACTATATGATTTATTTTAGGTTGAACCTGACGTTTGACAGACCATTGATGTTTGAGAGTTCAGATTTTCTATTGAGTGACAAGCCACTCACCTCTGTCTGACAGTCTGATAAATGAGACTGGGTTGGGGAATGCCAAAAGAATGTTACCTGGTTGACTGTAAAGTTTGGTGGAGGAGGGATAATGCTGTGAGGTTGTTTTTTAGGGGTTGGCCTAGGCCCTTAGTTCTAGTGAATGGAAATCTAAATGCCTTAGCATACCAAGACACTTTAGACAACTGTGTCCTTCCAACTTTGTGAAAGTCCTTTCCTGCTCCAGCATGACTGTCCCCCAATGCACAAAACAAGGCCTATAAAAGCAAGGTTGGGTGAGTCTGCTGTGAATGAACATGGCTGGCTCACACAAAGACCTGACCTCAGCACCATCAAACACCTTTGGGATGAACTAGAACAGAGACTGCAAGCAAAGTCCACTCATCCAACATCAGTGACCTCACAAACCTGCTCTTCTGAATGAATAGGCAAAACTTCCTACAGACACATTACAAAATTTTGTGGAAAGAGTTCCCAGAAGAGTAAGAGAATAAGAGAAATGGGGAGGCACTTCAGGCAACAACCCAGCAGTGTCACTTCAGGCTCACTATCACAGTCACATGTGCTGTCTGAACTGAATCCTTGCCTACTTGACTCCTTCTTTAATCTCTGCTGATTGGTCAGTGGGATGGACGGAGGGGGTAGTTGCCTCACAATCTAGGTCGGCCATCAGTAATCCCATAAACTTATGGAATGCCGTAGGATGTAGCTGTGAATGCTGATGGAGCCTGCTTTAGCGCCCACAGGCGTCTCCTGACCAAATACACAATGGCAGTAATTACACCACTGCATGTCATTAGCATTCTGTTGCTTTGTACTGACCAAACAGTCCAAATCAGTCATCATAGTTTCCTCGTTATTCCTTGGATCTTGTAGAAATCTTTTTGAAATGCAGCATGTAATGCATAGTCATCTTATGGAGAACAACCCTTAGATGCGACTAATGTGATGTACTTTACTCTTTACTGTAATACATTTACAGTAATACAAATTTACTTTACAACTGTGCTTTAAAATGTGCAAATAAAATATTACTGGATGTTTATAAATAAATGTTGAGACACAATGATGACACCAGTGGAGAACTCACTTTAGCTCCATGTTTAATAGTGCACAGAGATACCGAGCTTTAGCCACCTCACATTTCTCAGTCTGTACAGCCCGTAAAGGAGATAAAGGGTATCGAGGTGAATATGTAGAAATATCTTTTTTAGAACAAAAGCAAACAGATTTCACCTTCCTTGTATTTACTAACCTTGATCTTTGCACAGCTAGTGGTAAGTCAGCCTGCTGTGGCTGTATCCTCGTTACACAACAACGAACCTGAAGACCAGAGAAAGATACAGAGAATGAACAGAAATTGAACATAAGTAAAGTTCATTTGGTGCATTTCTTTTCATGTTTGTTTCCAAAGATGTTGACTTCCTCTGCAAGCTCTAAACTAAATCCCAGTATATGACTGTTTGACTATTTAAGTCATGGCCCAGTTTTGGCCCACACTTACCACTTTCATCCGGCCCTCATACTACAGAGGGAAGACGTTGATGACGTTGTCTGAATCTAAATGCTAAACATGTACAGAAATGTTCAAACATTTCACACAGTATGTGACCTGTAAGCCATACCTGACTCAAGGTTCAAACGCTATGGCAAACCTTAAAACTTTTTGGATGCTACAGCTGGGCCAGTTTTGGCCCTCAGATACAGTACTGACCCTGTATCAAACCATAGCATCACAACGCTGAACAGTGTTAATAAGCTATTGTGCTTTAAGCAGCCTGATTACTGCAGTCACTGTAAATCTGGAAACCTGTCGGAGCTGAGGGCGTTTTATAACGTCTTTAAAACAAACCCTTACTGATAAAAAGTCTGTTCTGCCATTTAAACTGAAGTCTTGCATTTCTTTGCCGTTTACTGCCACCCAATGGAGGCCGTGGAGAAGGCGCAGCTCTTACTTGCTATGAATTCCCTCTTAATTGAATCACTGTGATGGACTGTTTGCTTGTTTTACACATCATATGAGAAAATATTCAATGTAATGTAATTTAACTTCCAGTGATAAACACGCATGGTATGTGTTTTCTAATATTCATTTATAGTAGCAATAGTAGCAATTTTTATAATTTAATTTAATTTGACTAATTTAATATCATTTTCATTTAAGTGATTTCATGTAATGATTTGACTTTATGTATCATTTCATGACCCAGGAATTGAAAAACTTTACTACTGTAACCAAGCCAGCGCTAATGACCTAAGTGTTATTATGGAAGAGCATACTTATTATGTACAAGATCATACTTATACACTGTACAAAAAAGCTGCCCATAGCTATGCTAATTTAGCTTTATGCTAAAAAAGGTACTGTCAATCACCAAACAGTGATTATACTTTTTACCCCCTTGAATGTTTTTAACATTTAAAAAAACATTACAATTATATAAAAAAAACATTTACTGTAAGATAAGTGGTTACCCTCTTTAAAGTGACTGGCCGAATTCAACAGAGGTCCAGGCAATTGGTGCTAGTACTCCCACAATTAGGTGTCTTGGTGGCCTCCCTCACTCCTCTCCTTTTTGCACAGACACTCAGTCCATGAGGATGTTGGGGGGGGGGTTTGTATCCATTTTCTCAGAGTTGTGTGGAATGATTTTGCCTTCATGTTGTATCTTTAGACAAGAATACTGATTAACCATTGACCCGACCTGCCAGGTGTCTTTGTACTACAGTCACTTGAGACCCATTCAGTGCATTCAGGTGATCTCCATTCTAATTGTGAGACTACTAGCAGCAACTGCCTGGACCGCTGTTAAATTAGGTCAAATACTTATTTCATTTACATTACTTTAATTGAAAACCATTATCATTTTGACATTAAGAAGTTTTTACATTGACCATGATCCTGTTATAAGTAATCATCTTAATGACATCTGCTATATGTATAAGCTCATGTATGTTTTTACTCATATGTCCACCAGCTGAGTGAGACTGCAGTTTCTCTTTACTGTTTCACTCTTGGAAAGAACCTGTTGTGTAAAAAGGACACAGGCAGCTTAACTGGACAAGTAATTTAATGCATGTAGTAGTAAAGTCAGTTTTGGCACTATAGAGGATCGTGTTCTACCAGACCTCTACTCTACCAAAATAACCCAGTATTATATACAGTTTTTCATGCTGTCAAGGAAACTGAAGATAACCCCCATAGTTAAGTGTAAATCAGAGATAGCCACACCAACCAAAGTGAACCACCAAACCACAATAAAACAAAGAGAATAGAAGACGTATGTCTAGCATGGCATTCCTGCTTTTTGGCCTAAAGGTCTAAACAGATGACAGGAGGGGTCACCTCATCCTCATGCATAAATCAAAGTGCAACAAGTTGTATATTCAGATCATTTACCATCTCAGATATCTCAGATCATGAGAAACCATAGGAGGGCCTGAGAGTCTGCTCTGGACAGTCTGACTATATGAGAGCTGGGATGGATACAGTGCATGCTCGTGTGGAGCAGATACAGCCTTCCTCACTGTGGGAATTCTTGAGAGTTCTGTCGCTGCTGAACTGTACATGTAGTAGGACTGTGTGAAGCTGTATGACGAATGTTCCCAGCAGACACTGCTGCCAGCTGCAGGGGTCAGTCTGAAGTCACACAGGCCCTCTCTGTCCTTTACAGGTGGGATGCGAAGTTGCGAGCTATGCTCCTTCTTCAGCAGTGACTCTATTGAAAATGGGCTGCTGAATTTGATGGGTCGGTTGTTCTCCTTGCCAGCTGAGTCTGGTGAAGGGGGGTCTAGTGCAGCTCCAATTTCACACTTTATCTGCCATTGAGGCTCGAGACCAGGTAACATGTCTTTCATATCTCTGAAATGACGGCGTAGCATCTTTGGGGTTATACAGCTCTCGTCCACTTTCCAGAAATTCCTTTTTGCGTTTGGATAGTCTGGATCAACTGGAACCTGGGATAAAGAGATGGGGTGTTTGAGTCATGCCAGTTCATATAAGTAATAACACAATAAACAAATTGATACAGTTTGATATGCAACAATGCAATTCATCACAAGTTCTGTGGCATATTGATAATAAGATGAATAAGAATAATTATTATTATTGTTATTATTATTAATATTATAATTATTATTATAAACAAAATACTACAGTTAGATTTTGTTAGATATGCAACTGTGCTATTCATCACAAGTTCAAAAAAAGGATTATTATTATTATTATAAACAGAAAGTTCTGTGGCATAATAATAATAATAATAAGTTGATACTGTTATATATGCAACTGTGGAATTCATCACAGGTTCTGTGGCATTTTCCATCATATTAATATCCCATAAATTCATATTAAATGTGGTTATTGGAAATGAATGGGTAAAAGTAGCCAATCATAGCCTTCTCACCTTCACAAAGCATTTGTTGGACGACAGACAGACTCTGATGTTGTTTTCCAGGCCCTTTCTGTCCCCAGAAACAAATACACCCAGTTTCTCCATGATCTGTAAAAAGAAGAAGAAGAAGTCAACCCACTGCGCCTCTACTGGCCTGTTGCTCGGTCACTCTGCGGGGAAAGCGGGTGTTTACCTGTCTGAATGTGAGCATCTTGTTTGGAGAATCTTGAATGACGTACGCAAGCAGGCCGATATATGTCCCTTTAGTGTATCGTTTGTATTTTCGTCTCTGGACTCCTTTAGACTCGTCCAGTATTGATCTGAAGCTCGTACACGCGCTCATGACTGCGTCCACGGCAGAAGGAAGACTGGCCAGAGAAGCAGGGGCACTCAGATTTATCGGGTGGGCGAAAGGTGGGCTAATTCGTGGGCATTCTTTACTAACTGCTGCTGTTTTATGAGGTGTTAATATGGGGGCGGCACCTTTAACAGCCCACCATAGCTCGAGATCCTCGAGAGTCCCTCGATCTTGTGTGCTTTTTTTACATTATTATTTATATTATAATATTGCAATATCTTTTAGATACGTTTATATATATATATATATATATATATATATATATATATATATATATATATACCAAATACATACAATATTGTGCAAAAGACTGTGGCGCATTATTTAAAGCCATTTATCTCAGCAATAAAATGATTTATTCATAAAAAGTAAACATAAATACAATAAAATTAATAAGAGTTAAGAAAATTAAGAAAACGTGTTGGATGATGACTTCAAATGACGTCTAATATTCTTATTTTACTATATTTATTTATTATAAATATGAATTATTATTATTATTATTATTATTAAATATTTAATACAAGTTTGTTTGTTTCTTTATTGTTTTAATCATTTTCCAAACATTTTCCTCTGGGAGCATAAATTTACTTACATTTATGTGTGTACATTTAAGTGAAGGGGATGATTTAAACTTTGAATTGATGCAAAATATAGCAATTTTCCCACAGTTTTAATGCAATTATTTTGAGGTTAATAAAATCAGCTGACTTGCTACCACGTTATCACACATCTGGTCATGTTATTTACAGTGTTTATTTGCTGAATGGCAAATCAGCACAGATTTACATGCAGTCTGTTTGTATTTTGTGATCGCTCGATTAGTGATGTGCTGCAGTTGTCACCTATTTAAGGTGATCAGCGGTGTTTTCAATTAATATGGAGATTAAAGTTGGAATGTAGTCGATTAGACCCCGGTACTGAAACACCGCTCCCAGTTTCTCTACGGACTGGAGCACTGTAACACGCTCTCCACAGAGGGACGTGCCAGTGGTATTTAAATGTCTGAGCTTTTTCTCTGTAGATCATGATAATCGCCGATAAACAGCGTTTAATTTAATGTAGTGTGAGAGCTGAAATATGCTTGCAGAAGGCGTGTCTCCAGAATACACAGTTATCACTCCGTCAAGACAGGAATGTGTGTATACGAGCTGTTACTGGTAGGGCTCTCAGTCTCCTAACAGTCATGTTCTCTCTTCATTCAGTCATTCAGATGCTAATTCAGTAACGATAACAGTAAATAATGGAGAAAACTGCCAGTTTAATGCACTGTAATGCCCCTATAGTAGTAGTAATTCGCCCAGACGACTTAGTGTCACATTATTTTATAAAGCATTTTACCCTCAATCATGAATTGAACTTTAGGCTGCTGATCACTCAGGTAGGATTAGGTAGTAATTTTTAAGATCATGTTCATTTTTAAAGTATCATATTTAGTATTTCCCAGTGATAAATAAAGTATTTCTAAGTATTTAATTAATTTGGATTATTCTAATCTTTAAGAAAAGTATCATTTAGTATTTCCCTGATAACATTATGGTCCATATATATATATATATATATATATATATATATATATATATATATATTTATATATATAATTTTTTATAATGGAACATGATTGGGAAGTTGAATAGTTGTCAAAAGGTAGACTTATAACCAAGATGCTTAATAATAATACATAGAAAATATAATGTTACTTACAAACCTGAAACCTTGTTTTGATTGTTCTGTTTTTCTCAAAGGAAGCATATTCAGTCATGTGAATTTTAGGTATGCATATGTATTTTTAGCTGTGACTTTTGTACTGTGCTTTTCAAATAATCTGAATCACTCAGTGGAGTCAGTGAATTTTAACTTTAAAGCTATCTGTACTTACAGAGAGAGACTCAGACATTTGTGAGCTGTAGTTATGAGGCCTTCTCCTTGAACAGTTCTGGGGACCAGGCAGTGCCATCGGATTTGTCAAATAGATGTTTCACTCAAACTGGATTTCATTATGTGTCATGTCCTCTATCTTCATTTTTCAATTGTTCACTTTTTGGACATAATTTAAGTTATGTTTTTTTGGGGTTTTTTTTCTATATATATATATGTCATGATTAATGGACCAAAATAAATGCTCCAAAATTACTTGGAATAAAATCTTTCCACTGAAGGTTTTTTTTTCCCTTTTCCTGTAGAGTTGCTATTTTGTGGAAGAACAGAAACAAAATATAAATGTTGTCATGGACTTTGCATGTCTGCCATTTCTACAATTCAAGTGCTTGTTTTCTTCTACAGTGAGGAGAATGTTTGGAAGTTGTGCGAGTATGTCAGGGATCAAGAGACGTGTCCAGTGGACGAGCTGTATGCAGTGTTCATATCCAATGAAAAAAGAACTGTGAGTACTTTGGTAAAGTCTAATGAAATAACTTACAAGGCTGTTGGAGTGTTCTCATTGTTTTAATATTGGGTTATCTTCTGTAATGCAGATCCCTATTTGGAAACAAAAATCCAGTAGGGGTGGGGATGAACCAGTGATCTGGGTAAGCAGGTTCTTTAAGCGGAATGTAGAAAAACAAACCATGTAAAGTTTCACTGGATATAATACATGTTCTGCTCTAAAACTGTCCCCACATTGTAGGATTACCATGTTGTGTTGCTGCATGTGAACAAAGAAGGACCTGGCTATATATATGACTTGGATACCATCCTCCCCTTCCCATGTCCTTTTGATGTGTACTCAAGGGAAGCTTTGCGGTCCGATAAGTTCTTAAAGCCAGACTTTCGAAGGTACGTATATTTGTGCCATCAGTATGGTATTAAAATGGTTGGCAACTGCCTGTACATTTGGCTAACTATGTTTACTACTTTCAGGAAAATGCGAGCCATATCTGCTGCCACCTACCTGAAGACATTTGCTTCTGACAGGTCCCACATGAAGAACTCTAATGGGACATGGCGAATGCCTCCACCCTCATACCCTTGCATAGAAACAACAGGTAGATAGTTTTATCCAGATACAGTAAAAGGGATACTGGGGGTCTTCTCTATTTAAACCTAGTGGTCTCTTCTTTGCAGAGTCCAAGATGAACCTGGATGACTTCATCAGCATGAATGCCAGTGTGGGATATGGTGAAGTGTATAAACTTTCAGACTTTGTCCAGCATTTTGGAGCCAAGTGATACAATGTGGATGCAGGGAAGAGGCTGCATTAAAGTCAGGCTGACACAAAGAGTTGGGACTGCAATGGATACTCCGTCCTTTAGCCATTTGCATTAATGTGTTCGATTTCACTGCTGCTGCTTTCTCTGAAATGTCCAACATCTCACTTCTCCTTTGTCTCTTCATATTCACTGTTCAGTGAAAGTCATATAGCTACTACCTTGTGTCAAATGTTTAAGTTAAAAGTTTGTCTAATTTGTCAATAATTACTTTTTATTTCGAAGTTCTGCTCATCATATAAAAATGCAGAGCGTTGACTAAAAAAAGTGACCATCTGTGACTCCTATTGATGAAAAGATGCTCGCTTCCCATGAATACAGCAGTACTGATCTATAGGCCATTATATAACCATTCACTGTCACACTTGTTTCTGTTATGCAAATGCTCTGTTAAGAATACTCGTTTTCATTTTTTGTTTGAATTGACTGCTTAAAGTAAAACCAGAACAGAAGCAGTGAGATTCGACAGGTTTTATTGTCGCAGTGTTGTTCTTGTACAAAGGAAAAAAGAGGGACAGATATACAAACAGTAAAAATGCAGTTGAGAGTGTTTGTGGCAACAACCAGCTAAGCAAACACACGCTGAGATCTTTATGCAATTGCTGCCAGGTAATCCTTCACTTCAGCAGGCGAGAGTCTGCGGAATCCAGCCTCATTACAGATTCCCACTTCAATGTTATCTTCAGTCATTTGACCCTCAAAACTTTCCTGGGGAAACATTCACAAGACACAGAGAAGAGTCAGCAGTACATAACATGGTGAGATGCTATGAATAGCTCAGAATATTGGGAGTGGTTAGTACCCAGGTCAGACATTTAGACAGGTTACAGGTAAAATGATTGGATAACACACCTTCAAGGTCAAGATGGCTGTGTGTATGGCGTCCTCAAGTTCTAGATCCTCATTGTATCTGCAATAAGAATGAATTCACGTGAGTTTAACCTCCAATAAACAATACTGAAATAACTATATTAGCATTGAACAGCTGTGTAATTATGAATTATCAAGCAACATTAAAAGATTACAATCAGCCAATGCAAAACAGAAGCAACATATTCTGAATATACAGAATTCAAATGTAGTAATACAGAGCTATTAACAGTTATAGATGCTGTATTTATGTGAAGACTAACATAAGTAGGCGTATGCTTCGTACTAAACAACAGAGCATTTTACCAGAGGTGGCAAGTATACATACTTAAAGATTTTGTATGAATCTGTAATTCACTTAAGTTTTTGTCACATAATACTTTTTTACCATTATTCCCTACGCTCCCTACTCCATACGTTTTACACACTACACTTCAAAACAGGCTCCTTACTTTAAAAAGGTTCTAATCAGGCGGCTTCAGGCTGTGTAAAAAACAAACAAACTGAGCTGTGCTTTGGTTTTTCTGATTTAAAGCGTTTTGATTTTCATGAAACTAACCATTTAAATGTGATGAACCACAGTGACTCTCTAATGGACAAACTCAGTTGTGCAAAAAAAAAAAAAAAAAAAAACCATATTAAAATGTTGTGCATGATTTTGCAGATGCTGCTGTAGTACAGGGTGATGGTTGGATTCATCTGTAACTCAAAATCATGTTTGAATTCAAGAAATTAGAAGACATAAATTTTTTTTTTTTAAAAAGTATTTTCTAGCTGGAATATTTGTAATTTTTACTAAAGTAACAGACTTCTGTGACTTTGGTACTTCTGCCATCTATGCATTTTACTAGAAGTAGAAAAGTAGTAGTAATGCAGCTTTTAATGTATACAATGTGTGTATATGAGGAAGAGTTGTTGAACTGTAGGCACAGACAATGGACACTTTCTCTTAGGGATGATGATTACAATGTAAAATGATTCCTCTGCTGGTTATCAAGTTCATATACACTTAAAAAAAAGAAAAGTTCAAGGCTGTCATTCTGACTTTATTACCTTTTCTCAAGAAATGTTTTTCCGTTTACATAGTTCTTTCCCATTGCTGTGGCTTTCCAGGCAAAATATGCACCCTAGAAAAAAGAATTAAGCAACAAAGTACACATCAGTTTTCATGTATGCTTCACTGTAAAGCAAACAGAAAACAAAACCAACAGTTTACAATAATGTGTGTGTTTGTGGAGAGTTTGTGGACGGACACCTCTACAAAAAACACCATCAGTATAGTTTAAAAACCAATACAGCACCATGTTGTAAGACAGGGGTGGGCAACAGGGGCTGGAGTTACCGATTTCCCTACTCTATTAAAACTTGCACGTGAGTTTAATCAGGTGTGCTTAAGCAGGGGAAAAAGACTAGAAATGCCCACCTTAGTTGTAAGGTATTCTGTGCAATCACAAAGAACAAATAACATACCCTGACTGTGTGTATTCTTGCATTACCGAAGCCACTCTCTGCACCAGCTGGCCTGTGGGAATGGGCTCTTGGTAAACCAGAAAGTATTGTTGGGCCAGTTTTCTGGCTCTTCTGACCAGCACTCTGTCATGAAAGAGCATTACTGATTATGGTCATCCAAATACTGACTTCAGTCAACTATGTAAGCAATTAATCAAAATATAAAATATGCAGATTATACTCTCTAAAGGTGAGCAGGACAGCAGTCTAATGAACAGGTACATAGGATCAGTGCTTACCTGTAGTCAGGGCCCATGCCACTGTACACCATGCCAATGTGTTTAGTTATTGGTTCTACTTTGTGCACACTCTGCTCATCATAAAGTATGGACTTTTGTTTCTTCTCCGTTGCCAGAACCACACCATTGGATGCTGATAAACCAGGAAAAAGTGGTTAAAACCATAACCTTACATGTAGGGATATAATAAGGCATATCTTCACAGCGATCTTGCACAACAGTTTACCAGAGTTTAAACACTCAAAGTAAATATGGAAATTATGCCTAATTTACCACAAAAAACCTAAAAGGAATGTTACCGATATGGTCTTAAAGTTGAAGAAGTACATTTTTTATATACAGTTTTAATTTTTTTTCTCCTTCTTCAACCTTACATTGAATATTTTAGCATGCAGAACCATTTAAGGTAATGTGCTTATTTGGTGTGGCAAGTTGTTTTACCTAAAACACCACCAGCGTTTTTTTTAACTAGCAATAGTACGTATATAGATATATATCTCTATAAGACCATTTTAACACATACTGACAGGACCACAGATCCTTAACATAAGGCAGTTTTGACAGTCATATGTTACCTTCAATTCACATAAAAAAAAGATCTATTTGTTACTTGCACAATATGTCAGGACATTAATGCATCGAAATGCTTTTGGTTAGGCTAAGATAATTACTCTATAGTAGAATAGCACTAAATATACAGAAGAAATGAACACTACATGTAAAGAAATATTAACCAAAATATTTTGTCCAAAATATTTGGACAAAAGGCAGCAGTTATGTTAAGATGGGAGTGCAGAAAGAGGAATACAACCAAGTTACGATAGTGGAATTAAAAGAATATGGTAAACAGAATAGGTGAAAGTGTGTAAAGTCGCTGTATGAACCGCAGCAGAAGAAACATCAGAGAGCATCAATGCAAACCATTCATACAGTGACTGTGGAGGGGGGGGGGGTCCATTGTAGACATAATAATAATAATAATAAGATAGATAGATAGATAGATAGATAGATCACTTTATTTATCCCACAGGGAAAGTCAGTTTTTACAGCAGCAAAATCAAACAAGAGAGCAGCATGATAGAGGCATAAAAGCGTAAAAGTGTAAAAGTGATTGTAGTGCAGTAATAATTACATTAATATAATGTAATATACAGAATGAATTATGTGTTATGTAACAGTGCAGTAACTACATTAATATAATGTAGTGATGTAAGGCATCCTGGGGTATCATTACAGTATAGAGTTTTAAAGTGGCAGTGCAGATGACAGAGCTGTGTGGCAGTACATACTGATGAACAGAATAGTGTCCGATTGAGAAACAGCGGGACTGTTCTATTAGTACACTCAGTGCACAATAATGTCCCGGCACAGTGACGAGGCGTTGTACAGCGAGATATTATTAGAATAATAATAATAATAATAATGATAATAATAATGACGTGACAAGGGTGTTCATTCTTATATATAATTACATTTTACTAGTAAAAGATCCCACTAAATCAGCAAAGCCTAATATTTTCTCTTCTATTGGAGGAAAGTACAGCACTTAGGTTTTTACCTTTGATTCCTACAGAGGGTGCACCAGCCGCCACAGCTGCCAACGCATATTCAATCTGTACCAGTTTCCCAGAAGGGCTGTAAAATAATAAAATAAGTCTGGTTAGATGGTTCATATAGAACTAAAACAACGAGGCTGGATTTTTCGTTAGCAGGTAGTCCCCCGACAACCCTTATTCCGGCCCCTTCACAGCAGGACACCAGCTCCGGCAGAGCCAGCAGCTGAGACAGGATGAGCACTGTTACTACTGTCCAGTTATGATAGCTACCTAACTAACTAGCTGAGGACCAGTTCATGGCTCACTGTCCACATTTAGTTGAGTTTGCTGTGCAGAATGTTTAACAATTTTAATATTAAAATGATAAATACAGATTCTGCACAACTTTAACTTTCCCATTCACTCTCACTCTGCCCGGTGAGCGTGACACTGCATCTCACAGCCCACTCACACACACACACACAGGGGAGATGCCGCACATGTTGTATATTTATAGAATCGGGAACACACAACAACTGCTGTATTTCTGGTATTTAGGCATCACAAGTAAACACAGTTAACGCGAGTATTTTACCTGAATGTAGTGAGAGAGAAACTGTACCCCCGCTCTGCCATTTCTACTGCGTTTGAAGATGCTCGCAGACCCCTTCCGGCTACAGCCGCTGTTCGAGTCAAAATAAAAGCTTAAACGTTTTTGCTTTGACACCTCGCAAAAATATGCAGAACTGTATTTTATTTTCTATATAAAAACTCTCTTATATTATTGTTGACTGTTGACAAAAATATACAACTGATATCGCTTTAAACGTGTCGAGGAATTTCAGCAAAGTCTGGTCAATCTCAGATATCACATATGGCAATTTGCTACAACCACCTAATATTAGTAGCTAGCTACATATAAGTCTAGTATAAATATATGTGACATATGATATGTTAAGAAATTCGTGTAAAACCCTTCGTCTATCAAAGCCAAAAGGCCTCGCCAAAGACTTTTAATCCGGACCTCCGGAGGAAGTTCGTCTTGCGTTATCCGCTCGACTCTTCGCCCCTTCTTCAGTCCGTAGCGACTCCAACGCCAAGGTATTGTCCTAAAACAGTGGATAAACGTCATGTTTAACTTCAGAAAACCTTTGTTTTAGTGTTACCTTAATTTGTTGGCGTCAATGTGGAGTTGTTTCTGATTTGATACTCTTTTATGACCTCGTTTAAAGCTGGAGAATCGGGTAATACAAGGCGGGACGCCAGTAAAGGCAGTGGTTGAGGAGGAGACATGGCTGGATGGGCTAACGCTAGCTGAGCGCTTCTCCATGGCGGACATAGCTAATGGCAACTTAGCTCGTGTAATTAATGTCAGCTCATTCTGTGCGGCTTCCTTTCTTTACCTTTTTTAAACTCATAACCATATAATTTCGCCAATGTTAATAAAACGTGGTGCCCTTTGGTTAGTACGATGATTATCCTCGACGGAAACTTACGCTTTCTTCGCGACGGCCTCGATGGCTAACAGGCTAATGGCGTAGCGCTAGGACTGTATAGCACGATTAGCTGTCTAGCTAGTCTGATAAATATAGCTACTGGTTAGAGATCTACAGTCCGGGACCCTGATCTGCATAAACAATATCCATAGACCGAATTATTTTATGGATTCAAGCATTTAAAAAGGCTAATCATGTTTATTTGATGGCGGTTTCTCCAGTGATGTGCAGGTGTTTTTCGCTCCATTGAGCAGCTGGCTAGCTAGCCCATTACGGAACCTCCCCAAAAATATCAATATAATACAATAATAATAATAATAATAATAATAATTGGAGACATAAACCATTCCCTCGATTTAATATAGCTACAGTTCCCTCAGTTTAACTAAAGTCGCCCCTGTAACTTGAGGTGGTAGGATAGCTAGCTAGCTAACACTGTCCAGACTGTAGCTACTGTTTTTGTGAGTTAGCTATATTGTAATTTGCCCTATCTACTTCTTACCTTTGTGGTAAACGTATTATGCTATTAAGGGTGTTTTGTACCTCGTCTAGCTTCATGGCCATTTTGCTAGAACCTTGAGATGCACTAAAACCAGGCTTGATGTCTTTATTCCAAGTAAAATAGCTGATTTTAGTGAGGAGCCCAGTGGTGGTGGTGGTGGTGGTGGTGGTGGTGGTATGTCATGTTTCTTTTGACCAAAGTCAAGGGTTTAGCTAGTGGTTCAGTGGAGAAAGAAATGTGGACTGTTATACCGATATGAGGCCAAATAAGCCAGGCCTGTTCATTTACTTCAGAGATTCCAGTGTTCTGCCCCTTTTCTTTACGCACCTCACTATCTTGCTCTAATTCTGAGCACACACATGTTCTGTAGATCTTGTTTTGTTGGACAGGTTTAGTTAGTTAGCTGCCTTACTGCTTTCATCCAGCCGGTGTCGCAGAGTTTGTGTTGACATGTAAATATGATGCGTGTTTCCAGGAAAAGCCATGGCTCGTGGGCAGCAGAAGATTCAGTCCCAGCAGAAAAACGCCAAAAAGGCAGCAGAAAAGAAAAAGGCACAGGGAGCAGATCAGAAGACTGCTGCCAAAGCCGCTCTTGTCCACACATGCCCCGTGTGCAGGGTGCGTCTACGGTGTTTATGAATCTTAGCATGGATAACAGCATGTGCGGGTGTACCTTTGTTTGTCTGGAATAGCTGTCAAACATTAAACCTGGGGTTAATTATTACTTCATGCTTAATCTGAATTTGGAAGGCTTGGATCAGTGATTTAATGACTGACTGTTGTTTTTGTCCTCTGTAGACACAGATGCCAGACCCAAAGACATTTAAGCAGCATTTTGAGAGCAAACATCCTAAGTCTCCAATGCCTCCTGAGCTGGTGGACGTGCAGGCATAAAAGACTCTAGGAATTAACAGTATCTGAATTTGGGGTAAGTCAACAGGGGTGTCTGTTATACAATAGATTTAAGTGTGTGTGGTTTTTTGTTTGTTTGTTGTTGTTTTTTTATGTATTTATTTATTTATGGCATTATTTGCACTCACTGCAAATGTTCTTTACAGACCTTGGGGGAAGAAATGATGCGATTCAGCTTGGCCAACTGTTTCAACTCATCTGGACACAGTGACAGGAGACCTAAGGATGGACTAAAGCACACCAGCACCCATTTGATTTTATATTTTTATATGCATCATGCCTTCATTTAGGCTGACCGTCATTTCAAGTGTGCTACGTGCCCTAACAGCCTCATATTAATGTCCCGTCAAACTCTTCAGTGTTTACCCACCCGCTAATTTAATGTTTTTTGTTTTTCCACTCCTGACTGCTTCTTTCAGTTTTAAACCATATTAACACACACCAATGTTTGTCCTCAGTGCATACTACTTGTAAAGCCCACATCTTTTTTTTTTTTTTTTTTTTTTTTTCTTCTTCTTTCCTTTCAACACAAGCCATGATGAGAATTGCATCACTGTGGGGATTACAAATTGTGGCCAGGATTGTGATGGAATTAGTTCTACTCAGTTGGCAAAACTAATCTTCAAATCGACAAAGTATGCTCTCAAAGTTCTTTAGATGTTGAATAGAGGCCCTGGATTTGCTTAATGTTTGAGCAGTTTTTTTTATGGTTTTCAATAAATGTATAAGCATATAGTCAAATGTGTCATGGTGACTGCCTAGAAGGTGCATATTGGTGTATTTTAATTCCATTCTTTTCTAGGTACTACTAAATAAGGCAACTTGGTATTATTGCTTGAGTCACTTGAGGGTGATTATATTTTGGGGGGGGTGAATTATTGCCAGCTTAGAACGGTATAAAAGTGTTTCTAAAGTAATGTTATACATGGAGGGGGGATTACTTTCAGACCTATGCTAAAACTTCCAAATAGGATTAACAAAGAAGGCTTTATGGTTTCACTGCTGTGGATATGATAATGTGATATGCAGGCATTTTTGTTGCATCCCTAATATTAGTAAATATGTTTTGAAACTATGAGATCATGGTTGGGGCGTTAATTTGTGTACATGATCAATGTTTGCAACCTAGGCACCAGGCATAATATTAAAATTTTGTCCGACACTGATGAGCATGCAGACTTTCCTGGACTTTTGTAACCACTATGCAAGTTGAATGCCTGTTTTACATCAAGCACTAGGTGCTATTGTTCTGCCTTTATAAGACCTGTAGAGCACTAATGATGGAGAATATTTATAGACTGTGATATTTAATAGTTGTGAGGTCTCAAAAGATGATTTTGAAAGTGTGCTGAATTTGCATAGTTAAAATAATTTGACAGCAGTTAGCTCTGTATTGTCATCTGAGTGCTCCAGCCTTCACTCAATTCTGTTTGTCAAAATTGCATTTTAGTTTGATTAATAAAAATGACTTTTCTCCTAGGAATGATGAAGCCAGTCACCTATTACACTGGCCGTGAGTTTTCATGTCTGATCTTTATGGTGGAAGATTATTTATTTCAGTGCTTTTTAAAATACAACAGTGATCATTGAGTTGGAATTTGGGAACCTTTTTGGAAAATTTGATAGGATACTCTATTCGCCATGTAGGAAAAGGTAAATATATTGTTTAGATAGACATATCTATCTATAATCATTAAAATAATTTCTTATGTATAATCAGAATTTATTTATATATAATTAATTATAATTGTTATTAATTCCCCTGGTGTGGAATGATCTCCGCCCATGTTATCAGCCCCACTTACCATATATGAGCACAGTGTAGTTCTAAACCTACAGACTGTAGTCCATCTGTTTCTCTGTTAGCCTCCTTTCACCCTGTTCTTCAATAAGTGAAATGATCTTCAAAGGTCAGGACACGGCCCTAGGATACTACCACACAGCAGGTAGTATTTGGATGTAGTTCACAACCCAGAAACATCCAGCCAACAGTGTCCTTTGGGCCACATATTTTGTCCACTGAGGAAAGAATAGAGACTGACCAACGCAAACTGTGCCAGCAACAGATGAGCTTCTTCTACAAGGTGGACCAACTAGGTAGGAGTGTTTAATAGAGTGGGCCAGCAGCACTGAGAATGACCCACTACCCAAATGATAGCTGCTCTGTGGGGTCCTGAAAGGAGTCTATCAAAGTATGTAGAGAAACAGATGGACTGCAGTCTGTAAATATTTGGTAAGTGGAGCTGATATAATAGGTTGAGCTCATTTCAAAGTAGGGGTGATCATAATAATCATAAATCATTTAACAGCCTTTGAATGTCACCATATTCCCTCCCTGGAATTACGCCTTCAGATTAGAGGTGTTAGAAAAATATATGAAGCTTTTTTTTGTAGTTGATCAACTGGCAACATTGACAAGTCAAGAGTGGAAAGTTGAGAGTTACTGCTCTGGCCACGGCTTTCTGAAGCAAAGCGCTCCATGAGTCAGACTCGCTCCACTGAATTCCACAGTAATTATGTATCACATAGAGTCATGGTGACTGGACTTGAGGTCACACCTCAGGGTGGTTCTCTTACAGTTTAGTATCTCATTTTGTTCGCTGAACAGTCGGTTAATCACATACTTTATGTATTGGGTTGGGGCTTGGGAGTATAGGAGGAGGAATCTCGTGTAAGTATATTGGAATTAGCAAAGATATTAAAAGTTTTCAAATTAATTACTCAGGTAGAAGTGTAGATACTAGGTTTATAGATACTTTAAAGTTTAAAAAGACTTCTATAGAAGTTGAAATATCAACTTAAGCTTTTTGCTGTGTAAAAGTACTGGTTTCAAAATGACTGAAAGTATAAATATAGAAGTAATGTAAGGAAAACAAATGCTAAAACTTTAGGCCGCGCCACAGGGGCCTATAGTGCAGTACCCCCTCCCCCTCCCCGAAACATTTTTCTAAAATCCATAATGACTATAATGTTCTATTAAAATGTCAATGTTGAAAAATGTTGGGCTGCACTAGGCTGCCTGTTTCAGCTGCAGATCTGCCCATTAAAATGAACACATTATAGTAATATCAAATAGATTTGAGCATCTATGTGCATTACTGAGCATTAACATATTTCACAGAGCAGTATATTTACATTAAATTTACATTTACATTTAGTATATGATGAGTCGTTGCCTATAAGTGTTGTTATGGTGTAAAAAGTCAAACTTCAGAGGCATGTTATCAATAAGCTTTATTGGAATGTAAATGTGGGGCTTAGATGGGACATTTCACTCCAGTTCTCTTGAGTCTCTGCCAGGGACATATTCATACTAGGCTACATACATCTGCTGTGTTCTTGCTGGAGTGTGACGGAACGTGCAGGTGCGATGGACCACTTACAAACCAATAGGGTGTCAGAATGGCATATGTTTATACTTCTCATCCAACCACAATCAAATTGACACTTTCTGGATGGTGGATTTATCTGGATAGGGTTTTTTTTTTTTCAAACCGTAATGAAATAGGAGTAACGAGGCTATTTTTAAAATGTAAGGAGTAGAAAGTACAGATAACTGTGTGAAAATGTAAGGAGTAAAATTAAAAAGTTGTCTGGAAAATAATTAAAGTATTCATAATCACAATTTCTACTTAAGTAAGATAACAAAGTATTTGTACCTTGTTACTTGACACCTCTGGGAATTAAGAAATAGGATTTTTTGTCACTGTATCTTATATAGACTGATATATGTCATTTATTCTGTATTTTCTGTAATTTACCAATTCAGTTCAGAAAAAAACAAGAAATAACTAAGTATATAATTCATAAGAATCTCATGCGGTGGGAAATGGGGAAATCAAATGGAAACCCTTTGAAACACTAAATTCAGGTGTTTAGGTCTTTAGTTCTAATGGTTACATCAACAATGAGCATCCTCTAAATCAACTCTTTTAAAAGTAAAAACACCAGCATAAATCAGGAGCACATGCAACAGAATCCTAAATCTGAGCTCCTTTAGACAGAAAAGGGTTTTCAGCAGAAACTCTTCAGTGGCAGTGTAATTTAGTTTTGTTTCTAACCCTTAGATTATTCTGTGTCTGGAAACCTGGCCCTATATTCCACATCCTCATAAACCTTTCTCTGCACTGGCAGCGAAACCCACAGTGCTATCAGTCATGGTGGACACATTTATGGTCAATGATTGTGTTTTAAGATTTGACATAATTACGTGTTGGCCATGTTTTTGAAGTCTGGTTATAAGATTGATGTCCAGTCAGAGAGAGTGCTGTGTCTGCAGGATATCCCTTATCATTTTCAAAGCTATGCGAAGGACTTGACTGTTAGAAATGTGCTCTGTAACACTGTTCTTCTACACTGTTGTTCAGTGTAAATTTGGGTTTAGTGTAAAGTGGGATATTTTGCATGTTTAAAGCAACAATAGCTTAAATGAAATCATTTTAGCTCATAAAAACAGCTTCAGAATCATGGTGATGCTCCTAATTCCACTTCCTGACTGTAAGGGGAGCCCAGGAGCAAGACATTTTATTTTATTAGATTTTATTAGATTTGATTTAGACACTATATTATATAAAATTCTCCCGTTCTAATTTGATCATTTGCATTCTCTCACTTTGAATTAATGAGTAGGACAATTTAAGGACCCAATTAGCTGGAGGTCAAGAATCAAGAATGTCGTTAAACCTATTATCCAGAGTACCTTGTGTTTCAGAAGTGTTCAAATGTTGTCAAATGTTGAGGCAGATATACTTGACGGAAGATGATTAAAATATCTTTCAAATATTGAGTACATATAACAAAAAACTTTTGGGGGACAGATTAAAAGTGCTTAGTACTAAATATGCAAGTGTATGAAATAATCATTAAAACATTTTCACTGTCAAAAGGAATCAGTCACATTATGTAAAGTATGTTTTATTATTCAAACTAAAATGCATATATTTCTTTGCAATACATATTGAAAACAGGTGGTAGTAAAAGACACAGAGTGAGGCTCTTAGCACATGTGTGTCCCATGTTAACATATTGACATAAAAAAATATTTCCAATTAAACTAACATTTTCCTTACATCATTTCAAACAATTTTGCCTTACATTATTATTGTTGTTTTAACCCTGCTCTCTTAAAAATAAAAAATATAGATGTGAGTGTGAAGAACCTTTTCATTTATTTGTAATTATATGGCATCGCTCTGTAAGACTAGACCCAAGTCTTCTTTTTCCAACAATGATCACTTAAAACATCTTCCCATAATAAGATGTTAGATATTAGAATGCTTGTGCTGGTCAGAAATGAAGACATACACTCGTACTACTGCATAACATAAAATCCCAGAACACTTTACAGCCTTGGGTTCAACCAGCACTGTATAGTTCTGCAGTCTTTCAGTAGGCCCTAAACTCTCACCATCAGTAGATCAGCGAAATAAACCTCTGTGGCACAACATGAAGAATACATAACAATATATAATAAACAATAATGTCATCACAATTTGGTTCAGTTTCTCTTACAGTCGCAAGAGTTTAAAGATTGCTCTTCTTATTAGATCCGTGTTGGCTGTATGTTCTCTTTATCTATGCTTACAGCTCAGATAGGTTTGTGTCAGATTGTTGTTATTTTATCTGTCGTTTTTCACGATAAATTCTACCGGCAGAATCTTCATGATCAGAAATAGCACACATTAGTATTGTAAAACCTGCTTACCTGTTTGCTTGCAAGAGTTTCCTTCAGCAGTTCCATTTATACCCAGTTAAATGTGTAAATCACGAATATACAGGTCAGTGTGAATCCTTCAGCTGAGAAACTAGACGGCATTGCATCTCACTCTTGATAGTGATGGTCCTCTTCTTTGGCATGGTTGATGATGGTAATGTTTCAATAATTTTAAACAGATTTGCTCAGGGTGATACAATTAGAACCACTGTAATTTTCTATCACATTTATACTCAGTTAAAGTGGAGCACTTATAATGACCACAGTGTCCATGCATGGCCTAATCTGTAGCTTAAGTAATATCAGGAGAAAAGTGGGACAAGAAAAACATTTTTGGCAACAAACTCTGGCCTTAATTTTAGTCTGTTGGGTAAGTACTTCCTACCTCCGCCAGCACGACAAACTTAGCAACTGTGTCACAGAACTGGTTAATGACATGCTTGGACAAATAAACCTCGTATGTTAGAAGTAGTGCGGTAGGGCTTAATGTCAGACTGGTGCAGCCTGGATAAGACAATGATGCTTGTTTACAGGCAGCCGCAGGTCTTGACCACCATGTTCCGATGTTTCTTAAGTATTACATTGTTGTTGTCGTCATAGAAGAGTACAGAGATGGGACTGAGCTTAGTCGGTGCACAGCAAGCCTTCGGGACCTCATCTGGCTTTATAAGGTGGACCTGCCAAAGACAAGAAGTCATTCAGTCCAACGCAATTCAATCCAGTAGTAAAGATTATTTCATATTGATCTATTTCATCTCAGAACTGTTGCTCGATCAATGAAATACTGCATACAAAATCCAAAACAGTACTAACCACAAGCTGGATCATGGCATGATTAGTAGCATTCATACAAGAGCCCAAAGGATAGTCACATTCCCCATCGCAGTAGTATGCTGAGTAACCTGGAGGAGCTAAAACCCAATCCTGAAAAGATAAAAAAAAAAAAAAACAGTGGTTCAAGGTGCACATACATACATTTGTCTATGTAATAATGCACCACCTAATTCAGTAGCACCATCAATAAGTTTACTACAAACATCCCATATTTGCTTTGTAATGAGAAAATTATTGTCTTTTACCTTCCAGCCAAGGTCACTGAAGCTGACGTACAGCTCATGCTTCTTACAAGCCTGTCTCCCACTGTTTGTATGAAGCTGGTCTGCAAGAAAACAAGGTCAAAATCCATTTGTTACTACAGTAAATGTTGTGGTATAGTAGTAGTAGAAGTAATAGTGCTGGGCAAGTCAGTTAATAACACGATTAACTGAACATTTTACCTCGACTGAGATCTGATTATTCATGTGTGAGTCATGTGACTACTCACATGGTAGTACGTGTTTAACATACTTAGTTTGACTGTGAAATAGGAGCAGAAAGTTTGAGAAAGCAGTCTCAAAAAACTTAAGTGCAATTAAAAGCCCTTACAAAAGATTAAGCAAGATTACTGCTCAGGTAAGTCTGAAAATAGCATACAAGTTTTGCTGTTTAGAAGGTGGGTCAAACCAAGCCATACTGGCAGCTCAAATAACTCTAGCTTGGTTTAGACCATTTCCATTGGGTAGGGCTGGTCCAATGTTGGATGAGAAAGCAGTGAGGCGGGAGTCCAAGCTAATGGTAATAATTAGCAATAACTAAATTGGGAGTAAAACCTACTAGCCTTTGCCCTCCCTGTGCAGGCGGAATCACGTGAAAGGGGGATTTCTAGCTGATGGGTGGGAATTGGCAATGACTAAATGGAGGGAAATTGTGTACAAGAACAATAACAACAAAATCCTTTTGGTGTAAGTTATATGTTATAAGACTGTTTGTAAAGTAATTTAAAATAATAAATTGATCATTTTTATACACTGTAAAGGGCAGCTAGAATACATTAGTATATGCAGTATCACTGTAGGGATTAGCATACAGAATCAAAGTTGTAAATATTGATGTTGTGTAGCTTCTCATTACAGTACAATAAGTGTGGAGGTTATTCCAATATAAAAGGTGCAACTGTTATTCTTAGAGTACTTGCAATGTGAAAAGCATCCTGAAAATACTCTATAATATATATATATATAAATAGGTCAAATAAAGTGCAGTGCAGCATGTAAACAACAATATATAACCATATGTAAACAGGAGAAAGAGTTGCTTGCTTATATGCCAACAGTTATGTTATATGATGGGGGGTGGAGGTGGATTAATTTACATTTATGACAATTCACAGACACTCTTATTTAAAGCGACTTACATAAGTTCTTAGTTTCCCTCTCAGAACATGTTCCTAGCTAGTGTTAACATGTCAGAGTCCAAAGATGCTGCCAGGTACTGATACCTAAATTCAAAGATACATACACTGTGTCTGACTCCTGAAAATACCACTGTCAAAAAGACGCTAAGAAGAAATTACATGCAATCAAAAGCCTTTAAAAAGTGCAAGATGTGCTCAAATAAGTTTAAAAAAGCACCCAAGTTAGCTTTTTAGACTTCCAGGGCAAGGTGGGCGAGCCATACTTGAAGCTCAAATAACTCTAGCTACGGATTGGGTTTAGACCAATGCCATTCAGTAGGGCTGGTCCATTGTTGGCTTTGTAGGCTAGTGTCATGGTTTTAAATTAGATGCGGGCAGCCATGAGTAGCCAGTGAACAGCATCAAGAGCGCTGTGACTCCAAGATTGTCAAGGACAGACGGGAGGATGGATTTTGTGGTTGACTGTATCAAAGGCTGCAGAGAGGTCAAGAGAAACCAGAACTCATGACAGTTTGGCTGATCTTGCAGCATGGGGCTTTTGAGTGCTTCGTGCTTTGAGGGCAATGACAAGTAGCTGTTTAAGATGAAAGTGGCAAAAGGAAGAACATCCTGAACAAGTGGCTAAGATAACATTGATGGGATGGGGCCTAGCAGACAAGGTGTTCAATTATTTGATGTGAGAGGTCATCTGTTGAAAATGTCTGTAGAAAACTAGCCACTTCAACTCCTGCAATTCGCACTGGAGATTTGATAAATTAACAGTATAAATAGTGTATGATTATTTCAACTAATTTATCAATTATTAATAAATAAGTCAAAACTGAATCCACTTACCAAATATGCCAGGTCTGTTCGGATGGGGCAGGTCGTATTTGTTCTTTTTCTTGCGAGGGTTGTTGTGTCTGACTGCTCGAGGCGGGCGGCAAGGGGCCTGGCTGGCTCGGAAGAACGTCACCATGAAGGGCTGTTTGGAGCGAGGACCCCTGCGGCCAACTAAACCCACCCACCCTGCCGACAAGGAGCGGTCTGCGAGAGGGGCAGAAAATAGTGAATACATGCACAGATACACTACCCACAAGTTTTCAAATGGCTTTTTGTTTTTAAAACAAATGATATATCTGAATGTTAGCAATAACATATTTAAAAATGACCAGGTTTAGTCAGAGGAAGACATCACACATGTAAGCATCTCTGTTACAGTATTACATTGAAAATAACACATTTTATGCGTGTTCAGCTGTCCAGTGACACTGTCTAATGACAGCAGCAGTTTGAAAAGATGTAGTGGATGGCTTTATGTTAGGAAGCATATGCTATCAGTGGTGGTAGCATCATATGATAGAGGTAGTCCTGGGTGTCGTGGGTGGGAATTGAAAATGACTGAATTTGGGACAATATTGGGAAAAAAATCTAACTAAACTATGGCTGTTAAAACTATTGTTAAAATAACAAATAAAAAATAACATTATTACTAATAAAAATAAAGGTTCATTGGCGCTGAGTTGCTCAGCAGTCTAATGCAAAAACACTAAGACCACAAGGTTGTGAATTTGAATCCCAAGCCACGCTGCTTTGCCATCAACAGTTGGCGTCAGAGAGAGCACAATTTGATGTGAGAAGATGTAGGGCATCATCTGTTGAAGACATCTGTAGAAAACTAGAAAAGTGCATTTTCTGAAGGAAATTGGTCGTATGCTCTCCCCTCATCACTCCTAAAGCAATGCTGGCTGGCACAGGTGTCTGTTAGCTGCTGCGGTGGAAATGGGTACCTGACGCTTTCCTTTGAGCATGTCTGCTTAGCGATGCTGCATCGCCGGCAATTAAAAAAGAGACGGTGGTTGGCTTTGCATGTATCGGAAGACACGTGTCCTTACGCTCCTGTACGTGTTAATAGCATTGCTAGTGCTATAGGGAGTTATGAACAGGTGGGCCAATTGGCAGTAATTTATAACATAAATAAATAATTAAATAAAGGTCCAAGGCTTGGGTGTAGGGTAGGTCTATTCAACTGAGACAGTGAACTTAGCAGAATTTGTCATTGGTCCCACTGTCATTTCATGCCTCATCTTATTTTAGTTAGCTTCCACCATCGGCATGATAAGCATGCTGCACTGAGTGCATCTGAGTGCACTAAGTGTTTGTAAAAGCAGCATTTCAAAAGATGACGAGTTCTCCCACGACTTTTGACCCAGTGTATGAATGTGTTACTGCTATCACTATTCTAGCATCTTTTGGAAGGTTGTTCTTGAGTAAATGTCAACCATCAACTTAGACAACTAGATTATACATGGCAGCTCCACTTATTTGAGCAGGAGTATGGGAGATTTTTTCTTTGGTGCTTTATAAGAAATGCTCACCCTCCTCTGTTTCCACGTACAGGCGGATGCCCAGGTTGCTTCGTGGGTGCAGTAGCCAGCGGTTGCTGGCAGAAGTCACATCAAAGGCCAACCATCCCTCCTGTCCCGCTGGCACAGACTGCATGTCCAATAGCACCAGCTCAGGCTCCCTAACAAACACACCGGGAATATCAGAATTTTGTGAAAGGAGACATGCTTACACTGCATTACGAAGGTTACAGACTTTGGCCTGGATGATTCTTCTTTACTATGGTGATTGTTGTAGCTCGATTAGATTGCTATAGATTGCGTAAGACACATTTTGGCCAAATGTAGAGAAAAACATTGGATACTTCTTTGCAAACCTGGTGAAATATTTTTTTTAACTGAAAAAAGACCAAATGTCTTTCTATAAATGATCAGATGATCATTGTTATTAAGCATTTTGTATAAAAAGGCTATTCAGCCCACCACTGTAAAAGTATACAGATACAGATACTACAGTGTTTCCTGAGGTGCCTGAATTACTTGCACTCTGGGAAGGACATAAGAGTGTCACCTGTGTCTTTTATCCCTCTGGATTTCATAGACAGAGATGTGGAGGGTGCGGTTTGCTCGCTGACCCATGGTCAGGGTTTTGTAGATGCGGAACTCTGCAGCAGTCACCGTCTCCCCCTGTGGAAGCGGAGTCAGGTCAAAGCGAAACTCCTTCCAGTAGGGCCGAGGCTGGAGGAGGTCTCTCTCATGCTCCACTAAGAAAGAGAGAGATTAAAAAGATATAAGAATGATAAGTAAAGGTAAAGCATTAATTAATCTGTGCTGTCACACAACTTTCGATGGATAGACAAGTTTTTCACATGATAGTGACGATACATACACGATATAGCTGACTGAATGGTTTACATTGGTGTCAGCAAGTGATACCTGAGGATGGGCAATATTATTGGACTCTTGCTAAGTAGAAAGTTTATGTGATGGTGCAATATCTATGGCTACAATATCTAGCTACATTATAAAAGTTTAATGACATTGGTATTCCTATGGAATTAGAGATTTTAATGTCTATATTAATAATCCAGGTGGATGTCGTGTTGTATATAACTGTATCTATAGATTGTCCCATGCGTGTGTACATGGGTATGTACATAAAAAAATATCAGAAATCCACCCAATATTTCCATATGGGCACAGCCCTAATTTATGTGCAAAGGACACAGTCACATATTCTGGGAGCAGATCAGTTTTAAAAAAAATTTCTCCAGTTTATAAAAAAATACATTTTAATTGTCAGTAATTGCATTTGAATGAGATTAAGAATGTTTTAGCCTCTCCTAAAACAATGTTTTATTCTGGATTAGGTTAAAGTAAAGATTCTGAATAACTGCAAACTAGCAAAAAGTGTAAGAATTGCGTTCTGACACTGTGCTAAAAGTACATTATGATGACGTTCCAAGGAGGAGGTAACCTCTTAATTGTAGAAAAAGCTAATTTATTTAAGAGAAATGAGGATGATAGAGCTCTCACCATCCGTGCCTCACCAGGACGGCCTACAGGACGAGATCTTGGGGGGCAGAAAAAGGGAGTGATAAAACTACCATGAGAAATTAACGTGTGGGAGCAGAAAGGAGATAAAGAAATTAGTAGAGGAATGTCAGCACCAGCAGATGGTATGATACTGAAGGAAATGAGGAGCGAGAGAGGAGGGGTGTATGTTGTGTGTGTTGCAGGAGTGTGTGATATCTTTTGCTGAAGAATAGGTAGGCCTAGATAGAGAGGGGGCATGAAGGGTAAAGCCAGAGAGAAAGAGAGAGAGAGATGGATGGATGAACATATGTCCTCGTAGAGGCCTGTGGGTCAGACTAACACCCACGGCCAGGCCTGCACTGTAGGGTAATTAGAGGCAGTGTGGGGCCGGCTCCCGCTCAACACACGACCACTAATTACAGCCTCGCTGTGTATTTTTAGAGGAGTGCCTGACATTATTTTCATTTCCCTCTCCCTCCTCTTTCTGCCTAGCAATGAAGCCTGTAATTCTGTACAGCTGTGTGCCCTCCGCATCATCACGCAGCCTGTCGTCCACTGGGGTTTGCCTACATGATCTCAGTGACTGTTTCTACATCGGCCATTATGTATTAGCAACGTCACTTTCAGTCATTATAGGCTAATGCAGGGATTTCCAGCCCAACACCGAATTTATTGCTGTGCAATAATAATCATGTACAATAGGCTGCTGGCTAACAGCAGTGGTGATGATAATAAGAGAAGACAGATGTTCTCCCATGGCGAAGACACTGGAACGAGAGACATCGAGATAAAGGGAGGAGGCCGCTGAGATTGGGATGTTTAATTGCAATTCTGTGTCAGATAAGCATCGTCTCTGGGCCGAGACAGGAAGAAGAGATGTTGGAGAGATAGTGTGGTTGTCTCAGTGCAGTGGACCACAAATCCTGCCTGTCTTCTAGGACGCCACAATGGACCCAACAGTCCATTTGGCAAAAGTATCGGCCTCTTCTGAGCCGAAGAGTTGAGCTGATGTAGAATAAATGAAGTGAGACATCTGCTCAGGTCGCCCAGCATCTCTGGATTATTGCCAGAGTTAATATGTTAACTCAAAATATTCCATACAGGCATTTATTCCTAAAGGCATAGACATTTCTCCAGTTATTCATATGTAGCTGGGGTCATTAGCAGACCTGCACTTCTAACATTTATCTAATGCACTATTGTAAAACAGTCCAAATATTTATTGACAAAAAAAATGTTTTGCTGCTTAAGTAAGAAAAAAAAAGAAAAGCTATATATATGTACACACACACACACACACACACACACACACACACACACACAAACACACACACATATAGTCTCAAAGGAATTACTGAGTGATCCATAGCAATTACTGGATGAAAGGCCACAGGGCCCACAGGGGCCTTATAATGGAAAACTGAATTCTTTCTTTTTAAAATAGGAGTTTTATAGCGTACACACATTGTTAAAGTTTAACTTCTTATGCTTCATGACTTTTATTACAATCTAAGGATTACAATTTTTAAATCCATGCAAAGCATTGCGAGCTGGCTGAATTGTTAATATGTTATACCAGTGAGGGAAAAACACAGGAATTTAGTGGAATAAGAGGTTAAAATGTGCTCCCCAATTCATATACAGAAACTAAGCTGCAATAGCAGCCTCTTTTAAGTAGATTTTTATTCATATGTATTTAGCAGAGATGAGCAGAAACTGGAATAATACTGGGTAGGGCCTCATTCTGCTCTCTGAACAGCCTGAATTCTTTATGGCATGAATTTTACAAGATGTTGGAAGCTTTCACTGTTTCACTGTTTCATGTTGACGTGACTGCATCATGTAATTGCTGCTGATTTTTCTGGAGCACTTACATGATGCAGCAAATCTTTTGTTCTACCACACCCAAATTGTATTCGATTGAATTCAGATTCGGTGTCTGGTGAAGAACACTGAACTAGCTTTATCATGCTGGAAGTAGCCGTTAGAAGATGGGTAAATTGTGGTCATGAAGGGATGCACATGGTCAGTAACAATACTCAAATAGTGATGATTGATTGGTATTAACAAGCCAAAGTGTGCAAAGAAAAAACCCTACAAAGTCAAAATAGTCAAAATAACAAAAAGGTGACAAATGTGAGGTTGAAAAGTCACCCAAGATGTCTAGCTGACACTGGTCCCCTATAAAACTGACTAGTGATGAAAAGACTTTGTAGGCCAAAGAAATAAACTGAGAAACTGAAGAGAAGATCTACAGGACAAAACAGTGCCTCTTCAGGACTTGAGCCAAGCAGCTTACCCAGGTTGACGAAGCTCATGACTGTATCTGCCTCGCTGACCACCGTGCCGAGGGGAGGCGTGTGCGTGCTGAGCGTGGGTAGCGCAGCATGGATGACCCCCTCGTGGTTCTGGACCAGACCTATACCCTCATCCCCCTCAGCCGATACGGCGTGGTAAAGGTCCAGCATGAAAAGAGGAGCAGAGGAGGGAGGTCGCAGGGGTGGGTGCGGCCTGGGCCGTCCAGGCAGCCCCAGGATGGACAGGATCTCCCTCTGCATCTCCTTCTTCTCCCGGCCGCTCAGCCTGCGGAAACTGGAGTGCGCTGTGCCCTGCGTGTGCCCGCACCCGCACAGGGCGAGGAAGACCACCAATGTGAAGAGCCACCGTTGTCCTGGAGTTCTCCTGCTGGTGCCACAGCTGTCCCTTTTCCTGCTGCATTTATGGGGTGAACGCTGGCCCATAAGGTCCCGTTGCTCTGCACATGCTGACTGAACGTCCCAGCAAAGGAGGTCTGCTTCCTTTGGTGCCATTGTCCTCCTCATGTCCTGCTGTGTGCTGATGAGTCTAGAAAATCTTTGACCTTCTGAGGTGTTTAGACAACTTCAGCCCACAGTGGGACAGCCACTGGTTCCCCAACAAAAGCACTCAACACATGTCCCAGCAACAGAAAGCGTCCCTGACTGAGTTCACCTGTTCGCCTGAGTAGTCAAAGCAGTTTAAGGGAGATCCGTGTTCATTACACTGATGTGTCAGTTTATCTCTGTCCTCCTCCTCGTTCGTCCTTTCTCTCGCACCGTTATCTGCAGAATAAACCTGCACTCTTCTCCCTTGCACGCGCTCCCTTCTGTTTACTTTTGGAGGGAGAGGGCGAAACAAACCACAGATAGAGCAGAACCTCTGGCACTGCAGAAGCAGCTTAAAGGAAAACAAACAGCTCTTAAGACTTTTCCACTGCTTTGAAGAGCAGAGTTTGGAAGAGCTGGAGCGAGGTTAAGTAAAGAGCAGGTGCTGAGTAAGGGCTGAGGCAGAATGTGAAATTAAAGTCCATGGGTACAGTAAATAAATAAGGTGGGTACACCAACCCACCAGCCAAGTCTCTCTTCAAAGGGCCCGCAATCCAGCGCAACACCTGCCTTTTCCCCAGGTACGTAGACAAGTTACAGCTTGATTTGCCCCCCCAATGAGAGAGAGAGAGAAAAAAAAAATATCCACAAGAAACGAAAAATACTCCTCACCCGTTTTAAACAGGCCTTGGGTACAGCATAATCCAGTGGGTGAACTGTTTAGAAGCCTATAGGAATGCCCTTTACTTGTACATGCTTTTTTATTTGTATGTTGATTCCAATTGTCCAATTGCCTCTCAAAAACCAATCCACACCTGCAGGTATAACCTCCTCTCCAGTTCCTTAGTATCTGGGTTCCTTGTAGTGAGTGTAATCTGAATGCAAGCCTTCCTTCTCTGTGCAAGATGCTGTAAAGGCAGAGGGAGTGTCTTAAAAATGACTGAGGACTCCTCCCTCCCTCTCTCCCTCCCTTCCTCCCTCCCTTCCTCCCTCTCCCCACAATGCTCCTTCCATTCACCGTATCCACCATTTCATCTTCAACACACCCAAAATTTGTTCACAATTACTACGTGGCCTGGCGTGAGAATGGTTTAAGACATGTCTCTGGGAGACAATCGGGCAGATCTAACCACCGCAAAAGCCTGTAGTCTGAATGAGAAAATGATGATCCCAACTGCATTTAGGTTTTGTGGATTGAAACAGATGACATGGTGCATGGAGGAATCATAATTTACTTCAGACAACCTGTCCAATCAACTTGAAATTGCAGTCGTAATAGATAACTGCAGGTAGCTGGGTGGTCTCTTGCCAACACCACAGGATATCTTTAGGCCTGCAGTTTCCAGTTTTAGCGCAAACCTAGCATGCGCATGGGTCTCCCCTGCCGGAGCAGAAAGCCGGTTTCTTTCTAAACAAAAACCATCTGCACTGTTCTTCACAAATGGCAAAGTGTTCTGAAGTGTTGTACATCTTGGTGTTTTTGACACAGGAAAGGGGGATTTCTGCACCGAAGTGTGGTAGGAGCGGGACGTGCCATGGGAGCTGCTCTGGGTGCCGAGGACAGTGTTTGGAGGGAAAGGATGTGAGTGGGTTTAAATATTTGTACATAAACACAGACACACAGCTGCAGAGTGTGGACCATGAAACACCACCCTTCCCTAACCCCATCCGTTCCATCCAACCACCAAACCTATACACAGTCCAATACAAACATGCATGTGTGGACACACACACACACACACACACACACACACACACACACACACCAAAAACAAAGGTTCTTATGTTCAGCCGAGAAGAGCTTCTTTGAAATTCCTTAGCAACTCATTAAAGGTCCCACTGTTCGGCGATTGCATGGATGTAAGACACATAAAGCCATCCTCTTTGAAGATTTAATTGGTTCTCTCTTTATCTCTTGGGAAAGGAAATTGCCCCCTGCTCATAATTATCATGAAATTTCCTGTGAATACACACACACTCACACACACGTGCACACATGCACACATGCACACTTATCTTCAGCAGTTTGACTTCAATAAACAAGAGCAAACAGAAATTACTGCAAGCATTATTTTAATACAAAAGAGAACAAAAAAAGGATTTATAATCTTAACTTGTAACTTTTACACAATTGCACCCCAGACGTTTTCCTCTTCATCGTTCTGAGAGAGTTGCACAGACTCAAAAGGTGAATCCATTTCATAGCCCTTACCCCTCCCTCCCCCAGACACAATAAATAAATAAAAATCACCTTCCGATTTCACTTTCATCAGGTATTCATATACTTCAGCTTGTCAAAGACAAGACTATTTATTCGAGACGCCTTTTCTCAGAGGCGTTTATGTCCCCATGATCCATTTTTTTCCCTAGGAGCTTCCAACATTAGACAGAATGGGAAGCCACTTTTGACATGATCTAGAGGCTGTAGTCACTGGCAAAAAGGCCACCATTGGAATCAGTCAGCTTCCTGGTCCGTTACATCAGAAATGATCGTCAGGGAAAATCATTAGAACAGAAACGGTAACACAAAAAGCACAACCAAAATCATTGTTATCAGACTTATTGTAATACTAGGTTTTCCCAGAAGGTGATATGATACTGTCATGAAAAATAAATACACATTTGTTTTTACACTAGAAAAGAAACCCAAAACAAAAGCAAAAATACATTAGGATTATAAATTAACCATTAAACATTCACAATCTCTTTTTTTTCAGTTTTGCATACTGTGAAACAACTGAAAGACCGGTGTAACATGGTATCTGTAACGTACTGAGCATGATTAAAACATGTATGAGTGCAATGACTGCATGAGTATATCAGGGCAGCAAGGACGGAGGGGTGGAATTACATTGAAGGAGAATGTCAGTCAGTGCACACTAGTGAACAACTTGTCGTCTGCTCTATGTGTCACTTAAGTGCTCTCAGGATTCAGGATTTTCCATGTTTGTCAAATGTTTTTGGAGAAAGAAACACCTGGACATTAGACGTTGTCAGTTTGTTGTGACAACAGGAAAACTGTGGCCTAAAGGGGCAGTGTGGTCAAAATCTGACTCAACAGCAAGGCCAGAGCAATGCATCGTCCCCCACTTCCTCTCTTTTTATTGAGTTAGTTCACCATGAAAGAAACTACCACACAAACCAAGCTCACACACATACACACACACATATGTACGTACGTACAAACACACACACACAAGATCCCTACATGCTCTAGGTGCACAAGAGGTTGTGAGGTTCTAGAGTAGAGTAGACGCTCATCTGACATTTTCATTTAATTTTTTTACATTTTTTTTCTCCCCTCACGACTCAGTAGAAAATTCCCTCAACAGTAACACACACACAGACACACCTGGGTAAAAGGCCAGGAGCTTTGCATACAACAGAGAGGGTGATGAACGTTCTTTCCACTGGCTTATTCAAATAAATCCTAGTGTGATGTGCGTGCCCATGAGAACCTGTTTTGGAACTGAGGCTGTCCCATCTCTCCCAGTCTCAGCGCTGTAGAGTGGAGAAGCCATTGCATATTGAGGGTGCTAAGATGAAACTCTCACCACCCCCAGTTCCAGTGGTTGGTGCAACTCTACGTGTCCACGTGGGCACTTGAAGGTGTGTGTACATGTTATAGGGTTCACACAGCTGGTGCGCAGCTCAGTCACACGTTTGAGAAACCCAAGAAAGTCAGTCAAAATTAAGGACAGAAATGTGTAACACAAATAAGGCAGCATCATTATGGTTGTTAATCGGGAAGAGTGGGAGATGGTCTGGGGTCAGCAGTGTCCAGCTGTATTGCGATCTGCCCAGAGGAGAGGGCTGGAGCCCAGGCTGAACTGGACTTGGTTACCAAAGCTCCAAGTCTCCTCTGGTCTGGTCGGTAATCCAGTAATCCTGTGCTGGTGGTGGGCACATAGGTGCACGTGGAAGAGAGGGAGGAGAGAGTGCAGCATCGAGTTCTCCTGCCCGTCTCCACCACTGCAGACAGTTTGATGCGATGAAGATGAAGGCTCTACTTCTTGCCGGCTGGTGTCTTGGGACTGGGGGTCTTCTTGGAGATGGTAGGGATTTTGGAGGGTTTGGCCCCAGGTCGGCGTGGGGTGTCGGAAGTGTCTGAGCAGGCTGAGCGTGTCTCCATCAGCTCAGAGCCGTCCGAGGCGTCACTGCCCCTCCGGCTGCTGGCCCGGCTTCCTGCACGGCTACCCGCTCGACTTGCAGGCCCGCTGGCCGAGGAGGGAGTGCGCTTGTCTGAGAGGAAAGACGGACAATTAAGAATCATTAAAAAAAAAAAAAACAAGTTGTAAAGAAACTTTACTGATGGTCATGAAATAACTTAACATTTAATAGAGAGCTGTTTAGATCTTGCTATTTTGCAAAACCTACAGAATAATTCAATACTCTGACTCAACTCAGTTGTCAAATCTTTCTTGTAGGGCTGGGCAACATAATGGTATTTAATCTCACACTAATAAATGATATTACAATATATGTAAAAATACACCTCTCTAAGCATGTTGTGGCTATTGTCAGAAATTAAACCGTTTAATCAGATGCAGACATGAAGTCAGCCACTGCCTTTTATTATTCTTCTTCGAACTGCCGCTGATTGCTGCAGAAAGTGTGGGTCCACAGCTCTGATAATACAACTAACACATGCCTGTGCTGACCAACATCTCACTGGGAGTAATGTGGGAAGAAGTGCCATCAACCCACCCCTGAGACAGCAAGGCCAATTGTGCCCTCTCATACTCCAACTGCTGATGGCAAGCAGCATGACTTGACCTGCGATTCTACGTTAAGGTGAAAGAGCATGAAACAGTGAGCATTTTCCTTACCAGAGCGTCCAGGTTTAGGAGCCGGTGTGGCACCGCCGTTCTCCCCAGTTAGAGAGCCACGGCTGGAATGGAAAGTCGGCCTTTTAAGCTTGGAAGTGGAACCTCCCTGCAATTAGAGAAAGACAGAGTTTACACTCAATGTAATGCAGCCATTATTAAAGACTAATCCCTGAAGTGTTCAACGCAATTGTGAATGCAAGTTACACTGTAGATAAACTTAGACCTGGCTAAGAGGCGACTACAGTAAAAAAAATATATATAATGCATATGTAGCTTCATGAAAATGATACAGTTTGTTTCCAGGATGAAACATTAACTCTCATAATCTGTATTTCACCTGAATGAAGGTTTTGTAGAACCGCCCTTTCTGTCTGCGCTTTGCTGAAGGTTATTGCTATGTGCTTAGAGGTACTGAAGCTTCCTGAAGCTCTGTACTGTTAGTGTGTTAGGGCTTTTAGGGGGAGGGGAGGCAGTGCGTTACCTCATGCCCAGGGGTGTGGCCGTGCTCTGGGCCGGACTGGCACTTGGTTGGAGTTGGAGTTTTACTGTGTGCCAGCCAGGGCTTGGCATAGCCCCGCGAGTGAGATTGGGAGGACTGGGAAAAAGGAGCAGGCAGGAGAAGGTGGAGAGCAGTAAAGGAGCAGGGAGGAGCAGTGAAAAGGGAGGGGGGAGGGGGCCGCAGGAGTAGAGCGAGTAGCACAGCGTAGTGTAGTGTATTGGGCAGATGGTGATAAACACAAGCACAGAGTGGAATTGTGGAAATTTGTGAAGCGCGGGAGAGCAGGAGGACAAAAAGACAAAGAAACAAATAAAAACCCCACAGATGACAAAGTGATTTGAACATGCAGAGACAACAATCAGCACAGTAACCCAATCAGTGAATGTCTGAACCAGTCAAAATGACAGCAGAAGTAACAACATGACAAAGACAACTGATACAGGACAGAAAACACGAGAAACAAGGACCTAAATTACACTTAAAGACGCTGTTTACACCTTGCAATAACGTGTGTCTGGTGATCGGATCACAGTCAGATTTCACCTAACCCCATGAGAAGCCAGGCCTAAAAAGCATTGTGGCTGCATTACGATCTGATCACTACTTTTGGAAGCGGTCAGAGATGCATCTCGACCCCGTTTAACACGAGAGTAAACTGGATGCCTTTTCATGTCTGAATGAAGTGAGCCAAGGGGAAATATGCCTGTTAACACAACTGTTTATTACAGTTACAGATACTGGTTTCTCTCTAGATTCTTCACTGTGTGTGTTTGTATGAGCACACTCATGCTTTATTTACCGGTAGATGATTACTACAGAGGGAGTTGCCTTGCGATTCAAATAGTCCTTAGCGTTTTCTGATTGAGCTGTTACAGTCAAATGCAAACCATCTATTGTTCCACCACGTTGTGGAAACCCCACTATTCCTCTAAACCATTCACATCCTATCTCCCAGAGCCAGGCAGCCTTAAACAGTAGCTTTCGGTTACAGGAAGTAAAGTGAAAATATTTACACAGAGAGTCAGCTGCTTTAGCTACTTGCACCCATTGCTGACACAGGCGTGCAAATGCACACACACAGCTTGTCTAGTCCCTGTAGAAAAGTATTGCAAATAACAATAGGACTCTGGAGTGGATAAGCATGATCCTATTGGCACCATGCCCAATAAGCATAAGGCTGTGGAGCAGTGGATCTGCAGTCTCTGGAATGATATGAACAATACTTTTGGGATGAGCTGGGGAGTTGAAGATGAGGTGGGGTGGTGATCCTCCACCCTGACCTTACTATCACTCTTGTTGCTGAATGCAATCAAATCCTCACAGTAATGCTCCAAAATCTAGTAGAAAGCCTTTTTTTGGACACTCTTTAATATTTAATTTAATGAAGGAGCAGGTGTTCCAATATAGTGTAAATGTCCATATAGTGTTGATCCAGATACTACCTGGATATCAAACACACATTAATGGCAGGTGTAAACAGGCTAAAAGAATAATACTCATACCTAAAATAGGATCAGAAGGTACAGAAGTTTCCAACCCTAGTTAAAGTGTACACCTGCGAGTTTAGAGATCTACTCTAACACACGAGACACCCTCTAATCAGCTAATTAACAAGTGTCTCCTTATATCTAAAAGTGTGTTAGAGCAGTGAAAAATGTTGTGCAGGTTAGAGGTACTCTGTGGCCAGAATTGAGAAATACAGCTAATCTTCCTTTATTTACTTTCCAGATTAAAATTTTTTTTTTTAAACCTGGTTTTAATGATAATTTGAATGAACTTAATAATCACTAAACCAGACACACAAAAACAGACAAGGACACACAAGTATAAAGACAACTTAGTATGTGTAGAGAATGACCACAAGAAAATGTGAATCTGAGAGATACTGATTTTTAAAAAGTGAAAAATGAGAATAGACCCCCCACCAGCATCACACAGCATCACACTACCATCATCATTCAGCTGTAACACACTTACCCTGGAGGAGGTGGTGGGCGTGGCAGGGGCGGAGGGCAGTGAGGCGCAGCTCTGTGCACTCTGGGAGGCTGAAGAGGAGGAGCGAGTGGGCGAGGCCGTTCGGGATGAAGGCTTGGAGCGCCGGCCACGTGAGCGGAATGCCGCCAGCCCTTGCGAGGCTCCTTCTGGAAGAATGAACTTCTCCCGCAGCTCCAAGTTGGTACGTCCCCGAGCTGCATCGAGAGAGGCACAAACAAAACTGTGTTAGGATGCTAAACCGACAAGCGTGTCCATCAGGCGGCAAGCAGTGGGAGTGGAGAGAGTCAGTGCTTCCCCGGTCAACTGCTTCAGTAGTCAGAGTGCGTGGAGGAGGAGTCAGTATATTCACCACTTTAAACAGGGACGTAAGTGCTCATGGCAAACACAGTGCAGGAGTTTAATAAAAGGGGGGGGGGTGCAGTAAGGCAAGCGTCCAACTCAGAGGATTGGGTTCAGTCAGTGCCAGACACAGACAACAGAGGCCACTCCAAAAGCACAGCCTCTCTTCTCTCAGTACCCACCACTGAGCTCCAAAAGGCTTCTTTTTTATTTTATTTTAGAAGACATTAACAGAAGTGCATTCACGCAGTGCATAGCGTTTTGACACACATCTGAGAGGCATGGCTGGTTATGCATCAGGCACACACAAATGCTACATACTAGGGCTGCAGTGATTAGTTGGTGTCAATGATGATTATGATTCGATA
Source organism: Salminus brasiliensis (assembly GCF_030463535.1). Taxonomy (NCBI): domain Eukaryota; kingdom Metazoa; phylum Chordata; class Actinopteri; order Characiformes; family Bryconidae; genus Salminus; species Salminus brasiliensis. The sequence goes on along the minus strand of NC_132880.1, from coordinate 38,438,482 downwards.
TTGAATTTTTACTGCTTACAAAAAGCACCTGCAGTACCTACAGAAAGCACTGGGGGCGACAGAGTATATTTTCAAGCTTGCATGTTGATTAATGTGTGGGTCTGATTATTAGCATCGTAGCTACATGAAATTATAGTACTATCAAAGAAAAGTAATTTGATTTAGATTAGGGTTGGGAGGTATGCACTTATCGTCATACCATATCATACCATATCATCTCCAAATATTACCACGGTATACTGTAATTATGGGCATGTGTTGGTTTTACGCTCATCGCTTTTGTGCTTGCTCATTCTGCTTTATTAAATATAAACATATATGTACATATAAAAAAAAACAAAAAAAAACAAATGAAACGCTCAAAACAACCCTCAGATACGAAGTTCAGTCTGCTTACACCGTCACCAAATAAGTGAACACAGTGCCCAATTTCATGTAAAGCAATCGGTAAATGATAAAACGTCAGTCTGAAAATAACTGCAAATGTCAAACTGATGCAAATCAGGAGAGAGAAGCTGGTTTAGCATTAGTTAAGTTACCAGGATATTGTTCTGTTGGCCGAAACTCAACTCAACGTTTCAAGTACAATGACTCTGATCAAGCGTCTGGGGTTGGAACTGTCTTCCCTGTGGTTTTGGATCTGTAGGCCATTCACTAAGATAAGCTTTGCTTAGCTAGCTTGGCTAAAGAGTCAATGAGTACATCACAGCACAGTAAATAAATACTAACTAAATAACTGCTGTGTTACCAACCAAAACTTGTGTCTGGGAAAGTGAAGTGATAACTGGCCAGCTAGGCTCAGATAAGTTAGCCAGCAGACTAAGCACCACAATGTAGACCGTGAGGCTCAAATCTCACACGTTTAAAGAATAAAGACCCTTATCTCAGAGCTACTGGTTATTCCAGGTACATTTAGTAAGACTAAGTTCATGCAGGTTTCACTTGCTCTCCTTTTTATTTGGAAAGAGAGCGTGGGCCTGTCTGGGTTGAGCATGTGACATCAGTAAAATGAGCTTATTTGGCCAAGTACTAGATTTGACATGTCGTACATGTCAGAATTTTAAAATAAGTGAAACTTATTATCATTATAATGCCCAACCCAAGTTTATTTTGCAGTGTGTCGTGTTTATTTATTACAAATTAAAGCCGAACATGATGCTTAGATTAACTGATTAAATAAGTAAGTAAGTAAATAAAAAGCCCAGGTCAGTATGTTAACTGATAAGAATAGTGATTGGCAGTTGCAGCCCTACTAGATACTGACCCAGGCCTCTAGTCCAGAGACACGGAGAGAAGCATTCTACAAACCAAAAATGAATCAAATTAAAGATACCAAACTCAGCAGCCCCAGCACACGACACAGCCGAGAGCAGCCAGCCACAGACAGGGAGACAGAGACAGAGAGAATGGAGAGAGCAGAGACAAAAGAGAGAGAGGGAGAAAAGGGCTGTGAGCAGTAGCAGCGGTGCACTGTAGCCGTGGGTCAGTCCTAAGCTGTCCTAAGCCTAAAACACAACCCCTTTTCCATGGTCTTGAGAGCAACAGAGGGCAAGCTGATAATTGGTGGCGCACCATATAATTTCTTCCCCATAAGCCAGGTACAGTCTGTAATTCGTTTCCCATGAGCAGGCCCTTTTAAGAGCTGCTCTGAGCAATATTAGAAACTCAGGCTGGCCACACCCAGGTCCTGCTTGATTTTGCTACGCTCATCTGGGACTTGCCAAGTGAAAAGTGCCAAGATCAGGCTTGGCCAAGCCCGAGCCCAAGCCCTGCGTGAATGAGAAGCATGATGCTAGCTGGCACGGAGACTGAGACGTCCCCAAACACACATGTACCCTCTCACAGCAACATTCACACACACACACACACACACACACACACACACACACACACACACACACACACACACACACACACACACACACACACACACACACACACACACACACACACACACACACACGGACACAGCAGCGTGGAAGATGGATCCAAAGCTGGACAAATGGGTTTAAGAATCTGAGGATGGAGAGGGCGGAGGGATGACATCAGACAGAAAAAAACAAAGAGGAGTGAGAGACAGCAGGAGAGGAGGAGAGAGTGAGGTACCTCTGCAGCAGAAATAGCCAGGAGTGACCGTCACTGAGAGACACAAGAGACAACATGAAGTAAACCTGAACATACATATAGACACACTGGCACACAACGCAGGCACACACCACTCTGCACTGTACCATGAAGTAGGACGTATTAGGGCTTGTAAATCTCAGACCTCACAGGGATTTGATTCTTCTATTTGATCTTCAGTGCATCATGAAATCTCAAAACACTTCATTTGGTGGGATTCAGAAATATGTTTTTATGTTTTAATGTAATACATAAATGAAAAAGAAGGCAGTTCTCCATTTAAGTTCTAACATTCCAAACAGGATCAAATTGAATCACTTTATTCAGATCAATCAACGCATGATGCACTGATGCATTTTTACATTTACACTTTTACACTCAGACACACTTCAGATATACACCCACACCCACACCTACACACACATAGTCCATACTCCAATTTACAACAGTGGTCACCATGTTGAATGGGGGAGGGGGGCTCTGGAACACATGGTCCAGCCCCTATGCCCTATGAGGCACAGCCACATGTGAGCAGACAGCCAAGGGAGAGGACAGTTAGTTTAGTGCTACAGTCAGCCAAGCACAGCACAGCAGAGAGGAACCGAAGAGGATGAATGTGAGTCAGACAGAGAGAGAGAAAGAGGGGAAAAAACAGTCAAGAGAAAGAGAGGTAAACCGAACGAGAAAGAGAGAGAAAGACCCAACCTATACGAGATGATATGGAGCTGCTGGAGTCGGAGCGAAGGATTTTAAGTCCTGGATGTTGCACTGGGGAGAGAGAAAGAGAGATAGGGGACGGGGAAAAGAGAAAGGGAGGGAGACACCTAAGGAACATGCATCATGCACTACAAATCCAAGAGAGAGAGAGAGATGATGAAGATGGAGAGAGAGGGGCAGGCCCCGTATACAGGCCACGGATATCAAAGTAAAGAAGGGGGGAAATGAATATATGGTGAGATGATAAGAGAAGGTAAGAAAGATCCAAAGAAATGAAGACAGATTTCAGTGACCTGAGAAGGATGTGAACTCCACAGCACAAAATGGAAAAAAGAGGGTGAAGGGTGATGAATGGATGGGCAAATGGAGTGATGGCAGAACTGACACAGCTCTGTATCATAAAGACAGAATGTGCTAGGAAGTACAGTAACTCCGTCAGGCTCACAGACCTGACCCAGCGATGTCTATATTCCTTCAAAGATGTTTTACTAACCCAAACCTATCAGCATCCTTCCAAGCACTTGGTCCCAGTGTTTGTGCACGTGGAGTAGAGCATAGGTGAGTGTAAATAAGCCTTACCTCTGCAAGGGTCGTTCTTGACCAGAAACTCGTCCAGAGCCATCCAGCCCCCTCCAACCCGCACCATAACTGTGCTCCGCAGAATTCGCACCAGGCGCAGCTGCTGCGAGTCTCCAAACTGAGGGAATGGAGGATGGGTGAGAGGAGAGAAGGAAAAGAGTGTTTTGGATGAAGATAAAGAGATGTAAAAAAGACATTAGAATAGTTTAACATTATTTTACATGTTTTAGAGCTCAGATATATAAGTATAACCCAAAACACCAATTCAAATCAAAATGAATTACATGGTATCCATGCAGAAAAAAAAAAAAAAAAAAAACACACATGCATTTTGAATTCTAGATGATTCAGGTTCAAGCTCAGCCCAACGTCCCATAGCGCTACATCATCTATACACATTTACCATAGTATTTTTAAGTACAAAATGATATAAATATACATCAGGGTTCCCACTCGATTTTGGAAAGCATTTTCTAGGACTTTTCCAGGACCCACACATTACTATATATATATATATATATATATATATATATATATATATATATATATATATATATATATATATAATATAAAATTGGTTATTGGATGTACTACACAACACCCAGTACTATATGCAAATCTTTCCCATAAAATGCAAACCCCTCTCTAAATCCATTGGTGGAAACATAGATACAAATGTTTGTGGACACCCCTTCTAATGAATGCATGTAGTTACTTTAAGTTGCACCCATTGCTGCAAATGCACACAGCTTGTCTATTCTCTGTATTCAAGTACTGTCAAGTACTCTCCGGGGCAGATACACATGAACCTATTGGCAACAAGCCTAATGCCAGGCGTGGGCAAGAGAGGTATAAAGCCCCTCCAGCAATGGAACGGTGTTTTCTGGAATGGTGGTGCTCCATCCAAACTTTTCCAATGCTTCACTAAGAATTTCCAGAACATTTGTAGCAGTTTTCTTATTTTCCAGGTGTTTCCATGACTGCCAAACAAGGCTTAGAATTTCCAGGTTTTGCAGATTTTCCAAGGCACGTGGGTAGCCTGTATACACATTTGCTTATTTGCAGCAGCCATGCAAAAATCTTGCATCTCCATTTTTGCACTTTAATCTAGTAGTTATACTTTATACTGTGTCAAACAGAAATGCTCCAAACTGACTTGGAATAAGATTTTTTTTTCTTCTTTAAAGCTGACATTTTGGAGATACAATTTTTTTTGTGTTCACTTAAAGAAAATACTATGGTAAATCATATGTTTTACTGAACGGTTAGATTTTAAGCGGGCAAACCTCGCCTTATAGGGATATTTCCTCCACCAAGGAAAGAAAACAACCACGCAAATATCAAAACCCAAAATCTTGATCTCTCAAATGCCATGTTTCAATAATCACGGTCACAAAAACCCAACACATGGACTGAGCCTGTGAAATCTGCTCCTGTGAGTTGGCAGAACATAAAAATGCATGCCCAGCATATTTGGGTAATGACTATGCGACCCTTGCCAAGCAGACGGGAAATGCCTGCTAACTGCGGCCAAAAGAGGTTTAAACAATTATCTCTACAGCCTCCAACAGCATGCAACGTGGAGCGGAATGAAACTGGCACAGAAGCTGCCATATAAGCCTCGTCTTATGTATTATGAAACAAGAAACTAATCAATGTGAAAGGGCAGCTTCCATCAAGCAAGGAGCTAATAATGTGTGACCGAAGCAGATTTCACAGGCTGTCACAAACACGCCAGTCACTTTACCTGGTTCCCAAGGAAGAACTACAATAAATCCATGGACATGGAGGAGAAAGACAACAAGGAGAAAGAAAGAAGAGACAGGGTGAAATAACAGGTACAGACAAGATGTTGAAAACAACTTCAATCTGCCTGAAATTACCAGTCGAGCTTGTTGAACTGTGTGTGATGGGTCCTACCCTATTCAAATCCTATAATGATGCGTTTCTCAATTGACATGAGCACTAGTGTCAACGTGTTAATGGACGGCTGGAGATGGGAATTAGATACAGTTTGTTCTAATGGCAGTAAATGGGTTAAAGTGCTTGTGAATGGCGGGATCAAGGAGAAAGAGGACACAGTGTGAGGGGTGAAAGCAAGACACAGACAGACATACAGACAGACAATCACAGAGAAACACAGTTCAGTAAGCGTGATGAGGCCCGAGGCCTGTGCAGTCCAACAAGTGAGGCTTGCTGTCAGTATCATTAACCAATGGATAATGATAATGGGAGACAAATGAAAACAGAGCAGCTCCTTCAGTCACTGGAATTACGGGATGATCATTAGTTAGGAGGTGGGAAGCAAACACTGCAGACAGCTCCAGGGTTGCTGTGGTAGTACAGTGAGGTAGTTCACTCATGTAGCACACTTACAAGAACAGCAATGCACCTTTAACCCAAAATAGCACAATACATATGACATATTAAGATGAATTATGGTGTTGGTTAGAAGTGAGACAGGTCAGCACCATAGCGTGATGGACATTAAGTAAAAACAAATAAGTAAATGATGTCAGCAAACAGCTATACGTCTATCAGACAGCAGTACATCAGTGTGGCACATAGGGTAGGAGGTCCTTTGGTGACCTTATACACTGCTATACCATGATCATCTCTCTCTACACTTCAGTTCAGCATTGCTTTTGCCATTAACACATAATGAACTCACCCTGTACTTGTTCTCCCCAATCTGCTCCACCTGGAACCTCTTAGCACACTTGCACTGGGCCACTTGTCTAGTGACCTGCACAGGGGAAAGAATAATGATAGCTCTGAATCCACCTCATCCACAGACAAACTGATATACAAACGGACTGCGATTATGGGTTCGTACCTCATCTTCAATCTTATCTGCATCTGTAGTGGGTCTGTAGGCATCTTTGTTGGGGTGAAGAGCTGCCACAAACTCATAATAATCAATGTAACCATCACCATCTCGGTCAAAGATGTCGGCCACTGCAGTCATCTCTAACTTGCTGGTGGGGAATTCTGTTGAGAAAAGTATCACTTATATTCTTCTAAAAATGTCATACAGTTTTTCTTTAAAAATGTAGGTGTAATGTTTCCCTTCAGATCTCAAGTTTAAATACATTTATACACCCATCAGCCATAACATTACTAGCTGAAGTGGAAAAACATTGATCATCTTCATTTACAGTGGCATCTGTCAAGGGGTGGATATATTAGAACAGTCAGTACTTGAAGGTGATGTGGTGATGTGTTAAAATCAGGAAAAATGGGCAAGCACAAGAATCTGAGCCACTGACAAGGGCCAAATTGTGATGGCGAGATGACTGGGTCAGAGCCTCTCCAAAACATCACTGGCGACAGGGTCATGGGCACATAAGGCTCTTTCATGTGATCCATGGAGGCCTCACCTCCCAGCTACTAATGTCTTGGTGCCAGATTCCATAGGACATCTTAAGAGGTCTTGTGGAGTCCATGCCTCGAATGGTCAGATCTGCTGTGGCAGCACATGGTAGACCTACTCAATACCAGGCACTAATGGTACTATTGTTATGGCTGGTCTGTTTGTAGCACTTTTAACAATCAACGTTGCCACAAATTAGCTTTGAGCTGGGTCCAGTCCCCAAGTGAACAAGCCAATGATGACAGCAGCTAAAACATCCCTCAAAACAGAAGGAACTAAGACTCAACAGGGTCAACACCAGATGGATATGATGGATGGATTACTGGTCAAAAAATGGCCAGTAAATGAATGCATGTATTTATGTGAATGTGTTTGCATACTTGAGGCCAGGATGCCATCAATAAATTCCTGCCGAGTGATTTTGCCGTCCTGGTCCTTGTCAATGCGTCTGAAGAAGTCCATTACACGGGACTTCTTGTGGTTCATCCAGCGCATGTACTTCTTCCTCCACACGTCAAAGTCGAAGTTGGCAAACTCCTTCAGCTGCAGGGTGGGAAAGACAAGAGGTGAAAAGAGGGGAATATACACACTACAAGGTCCTTAAACATTGTTATGTATGGTCATGATATAGGCTATATACTGGCTACTCTCTCTCTCATTACTGTAGGAATACATGTAAAACAGTTGCTGCACCTCTTCCAGCCTGTCGAGGGCATCATGGAGCTTGCGCTGACGGTCTAGGGCCAGCAGCCACACTTGCTGCCAGCGAGAGCAGAGCTGCGTGAGGCGTGGGTTTCCCCCAGTTACCTGAACGGCATGCTGCTGTTGCTGCGGTTGTTGCTGTTGCTTACCTGGACATTAAAGAACAAAGACAGACAGCTCTTATTAAAACAGCAGCAACATTCTTTTCCACTATTCCACAACATATTGCACAAAGTTTCTAGATTAATGAGTGCAGGAGAGAAGGAAAGTATACATACGGGCACCCCGTCTCTCAGCCAGACTGCTGGGAGGCTCTGCTGGTTTCCTCTTGTAGGTTTTTGTTACTTTATCAACATCAGGCTGCTTACGAGTCATCTCCTCCATGAACACCTGAGAAGAGTTATACAACCACCATTTTACTCAGATCAGATCTTTTCTTATTAAAAAAAAAAAAAAAAAAAAGGGTCATACAGGAATTAAAATGCACAAAATTGAACAAAAAAAATGAACAAAAGCCAGTAAATTACTGGTAAAATTGTTTTTAGATTTCACAACATAAATGCAAACAAAAAAGAGCTAACATGGGCCAAAGTCTGAAAATAGCAGTAAAGGTATGCAGTGTAGTAGCATTTGAGTGCAAAAACAGTATTAGTGACCTTGGTTTAAATATTATCGCTGTCAAAAAAAAGAGAAGTAAAAAACATTTCTTAACTTTCAATGGAAGTCAATGTAAAAAGATTTTAAGGGTGAATTTCTAGCATTTCTATTGGTCCATTTATCATACAATTCTGATGCAATGTAAAGAACATTTAGGAGTATTTCTATTTGTCCATCATTTATTTTTACACAATGTAAAGAACAATTTCCAGATTCAAATGATGTCAAAAAGTAATAAATGGTTTTCTTGGCTTTTTTTGTACTTATTTCTATTTAGGTTTTCAAATTAATAAAAGACTAATTATAGATGACCAAAACCAGATCTCCCACTGACCTGGTGCTCTGTGATTAGTGTTTTCAGTAGAGGGATGTCCTGGGGAAGAGGCTCAGTGTCACGCTGCACTAATGTAGTCTCTGCCCACTGTAGCCACGACAACAGCTCCTCCAAAAGTGCTGCATTGTTGAGCAGTTCAGTGAGAGCTGCTTCCAACCGCTGCTCGTGCTGCTTTGCCCATGTCAGAACCTGGAGAGCCGTAAAAGTACATTAGTTAGGGTTATTATCGACCATTCCAGCAGACTCCAGTGACTCCGCAGAGCTTCTCTAGAGAGTGTAAAACACAGCAAGGCAGAAAATTCAGCAATGGACAGAAAACAGGCATTTTCACACTGCATTACCTCTTCAAAGCGTGCCCTGATAATGGTGATCCAGTGTTTGATGGTGGTGATGCAGTCAGGATGGCACACCCCTAGTATGCCCTCCCCCATGCCGGCCGCTTTGTTCACATCTACTCTCTTCTCCTCCACTGTCTGCATAAAGTCTCGGTGAGTGTGCAGCAATTCCTGGAGAGTCTCTGATTCCTCTGGCAGGACACCTCGGAAACGCAGGGTCTGCTCTGCCTCCGAGAGCCACTCCAACAGCATCTGCACTGCTGTGCGGAACTCCTCAGCCTGTGAGAGGACAGAAACCACAGAGTGATGTTTTAGCCATCATGTAAGTATTAACCTTCATTTCAGTAAAACGTACTGATGTTAAGTTAGATGTACAGACTCACCTGTTTGAGAGCTTGCTGGAGGCGGGTCTGTTTGGACACAGACAGCGCACACACCGTGTCCCAACGGTTGCTGAGCTCCTGCAGCTGAACTTTGACCCAGGCAGTGTCGTCCCGGCCTGTCTCCATGAGCTCCCGGGCAGATCTTTTCAGAGCCTGCACACTGCTGGTCCTCTTCCCAAGCTCCTTTTGGAAGGCCTACACACCCATAAACAGCAATGTTATCATACTCAAATACTGCACAGTTAAGGTTCTCCATTGCATACATTCACTTCGGTGAATTGTGAACTGCAATCTATGAAATGCTGAGGACCCCTTAATATTTCAGACAATAGTGCATTTTCAAGCTACTGTACCTTATGGGAGTCCATAAGGTTTGAGACCAGGTCCAGGTCTCCATGGACAGGTTGGTCCTCGGCCAGCTGGGGTTCCACACGGTAAAGCCAGTCCACCAGAGCTTGCAGGGCCTCTGCAAACTGACCTGAGAACAGCAAAGCCTCCTCCAGCTTGTGTTGCCTGAAAAAGTTTTATTTAGTTTTTTTATTTTTATTGTATTATTGTTTTATTTTATTAACACATGACTGTTGATAAGCTTTAACAGACTTTTATGTATCTTCTCACCTCTCCACACTCTTTCCACACACAGTGTCCCACTTGTCACGGACCTCACCCAGAAGGTGGTCCAGTTTCTGAGTGTCAGCTGGTAGTGTTGCCTTGTCTCTCATAGCCTTCCCAGAGCGCACTGTAGTGTCATACACTGGCTGTTTGGAGCCAAGAGCCTTCTGAAACTCCTACAATTCACACAACGTACAGGAAAGAGGGTTTATTTGATGAGTACTAACATGTACAGACTGTACAGGAATACAGACGTAAGGATCTCATTCTTTGTACCTTATGTTTAGCTAGTTGCACTTTGATTTTGTCAGGTTCATTGGAGATCTCCAGCTCAGAGTCCAGCCTACTCTCAGCCTCCTCCAGCCAGTCTGTCAGCTTCCTCCAGGCCTCGTGAAACTAACAATAGAAGTTAATACACCATGTTAGACATAACTGGATGATTGGAGTAGCATAGAAATATAATGACATAAGAAAATAACGTTACCTGTTTGGCTCTCTTGCGCGCCTCATCCAGGTGTCGCCCCCTGTCCAGAGACCTCTGCACCAGCTTGTCCCAGCGAGCCTGCACGCTCAGCAACAGGTTCTTGATGAGAACCACATCCTGCTTGAGACTAGCAAAGCGCAGCTGGGACCCCGCCTTCTCTAGAGCCAACACCTGTTCTCTGTGAGTGTTCACCTCATTCACAAAGACCTGAGAACCACACAGGAACCACACATGTAAGTTTAGGGAAACATCGTCTACAGCTAAAGTGATTTAGGTGTAAACTGAAGTGGAATCTGAAGCTGCTGGTTGGAACTACAAAAAAATCAGCTCTTCTGAATCACCTTGTGCTCATCTATCTGGAAAAGGACAGTGTCGAGGATGAGGCTGGGTGGCTGGGCCATGTTCAGGGTCTGCTCTGCCTGTGTCAGCCAGTTAATAGTATCCTGCAGAGAAGACTGGAACCCTGTGGCCAGCGAAACAGCCTCCTCCAGCTTAGCCTGATGAAAGAGCAAGGAGAGAGAGTGTGAGCAAGAACCAGGTGGCTATTCGATGTCTAATTAAATATTTATGACATTCAAGCTGAGCTACACGTTTTACAAGGTATCGTTTCTCTTACCCTTCTGTCGTCCATCTTAGTGTTCAGAGTAGCCCACTTGTTTTGGAGCAGGGCCAGGTTCTGCTGGGTCTGAGTGGTTCCCGGACCAGCCTCTTCTCCCCCTCTGGCTAGCAGCATGGACTCCCCTTGATCCAGAAGCCGGTGGTACTGCTCACCACGCTGAGTCAACTGGGCCTGGAGCTCCTACAAATGCAGAACACATGTATTAACATGCCAAGCCTGGTTGTATACGGCCATAGTAGAAGTAAAAGTGCAAGATTATATTATCATATATTATCCAAATTCTACACACGTAAAATACCTTGATGTACTTCTTCAGGTACTACTGTGCCGTAAAATTACCTGAACAGTATCTTACAGCATATACAACCTACGGTCATGAGCATTCAACGCTCTGGACTGGTCTATGGTAAAGTGGTTACCATGTGCTGCTGCAGTTGCTCCCTGGCCGTCTCTGGAAGACCACCTGTGGGTTTGGCAGCTGATAGTTGACTCTCTGTGCGCCTCAGCCACTGTAGGAACTCCTCCAGTTCACCATGGAAACCCTCCGCCTGGAGGGGAAAAAAAAAACAAAAACACGCAGAAGAAAGATGATCAGTCAACAGATCTGCAACCCTCACTAACATTAATATTAAACAGATCATCCATCCTCCCTGCTAAATACCTCTCAAACTTCAACTGCTACACTTAATCCTTTCGCAATAACGCAACAAATACTACACTGCTGACTCAATGTCAATCATTTTTATTTTCAGCAGAGATGTTTGGCCTGTAGTGAAGCACCTGCTGCAGAGCAGCCTCCAGTAGTTTCTGCCTCTCCTTGGTCTTTAGCAGCAGGCTGTCCCAGCTGCGGTTCAGCTCATCCAGCTGGTCTCTCAGGTGGCTGGCCTCATCTCCAGGGCTGGAGTCCAGCAGCTCTGAGCCTGCACTGTTCACGGTCTCCACTGTGGCTCGATGGGAGAGCACATCGTTCCGCAACACCTGGGAAGACCGTACAGAGAGATTGATGGGATGCGCAGTATATGTTGTAAGACTGGTGCACAAAGTATGTACCGGCCTCTGTAATACTGCCCAAATGGGTCCCAAGTGCTTAGAATGGGTGGACGACAAAGAATGCATACGTGATGTTTGGCCAGCTCAATCTCGATGGCTTTGGGGTCGGAGCTGACAGGTCGTTGGGTGTCCAGGGTGGCGTGGGTGTGGCTCAGCCAGGACTGCAGCTCAGAAAGTGCATGCTGGAACTGACCCAAGGCTAGAAGAGCCCCTTCCAGTTTGTGCTAAGAGCGAGATCAAGAATAAGGATTGTGAAAAAACAATAATTAACAATAATTTATTTTCTGTCAGATGGTCTGTATTGATGATTAATGAATAACTTAATATCTTAGTAGGCAAATGGATGGTGTATTCCAACCTGTCTGAGAGTGATCTTGTCTCCAAGGTTGTCCCATAGGTGTCTAAGCTCAGTAAGAGGCTCTTGTATCATATCTCTGTCTGTTTGGTCAGTAACCTTCTTGAGCAGTAGCTCCCCCTGGTGGCAAAGCTTCTCCATGTCAATCTGCTGTTGGTATACCTCCACCTTGTATTGCTGCTCGGTGTGAAAATGAACGGAATTTGGTTAACCAGTGGCACAAATCTTTAGCTTCTCTCAAGTACTTAAAACTAATGAAGGAAATAATGTAAACCTTGAGCTCTTCAATCTGTTGTTTTACAGTGCTGAGGTCAGTCCCTATGGTTGACATGTCGCACAGTTTGATGACCGCGTTGTCCAGATAGTCAAACATGCCCTGAGTACAGAAACATTCATCAACCATCTATTCAATCCATACGTTACAGATGCATCAGCTAAAAAAAGTGTAGTGCCACCTACCTGCAGAGCATCTTGGTACTGTACAGAAGCAGTCATAGCCTCCTCCAGCTTCTCCATCCTCTCGCGCCATGTGCGGTTCAAGCCTTCCCAGGCAGCGTTCATCTAGAGGAAAGGGAAAAGAGCAAAAGTTCAGCAAAAGAAAAACATTTGGTTCTGGCAGCAAGTCCAGTGGGATATAACTCCCTCATATCTGGAACATTCGCTGTTCTTACCTCATCGATGGTCTTTTTGACCTCTGGTTTCTCTGTTTCTCCACAAGCAAAGATCAGGTCTGCTCCCAGTGTGCGTACAATCTCCAGCTCCTCTCTTAGGCCATCTGTCTCTGCTTTAATGGCCTGAAACCACGAAGAGGATGCATGCAGCTAAGCTTGGGACACCTGTTCATTAATTTTGTCTTCTGAAATCAAGGGTACTGAAAAAGAGTTTATGCTAATTTCTTCTGGATTAACTATCTCTACTGTCCAGAGATGGCTTTCTACTAGATGGACCAGCACTGTGAGGATTTGATTGCATTCAGCGAGGTCAGGATGTTGGATAATCACCACCCCATCTCATCCCTTAACTCCTTCCAAAAGTATTGGATGGAACACCATCATTCCAGAAAACACAGTTCCACTGTTCCATAGTTCAAAACTAGGGGGCTTTATACCCCTCTAGCCCACACCTGGCAGTAGTGGTGACAATTGGTTCATGTTGATCTGCTCCAGAGTGTCCTATTGGCAATATTTTACTCTACAGGGACAATCAGTGCATTTATACATCTGTGTCAGCAATGGGTGTCTCCTAAAGTAGCTGAATGCAAGGGGTGTCCACAAACATTTGGCCAAATAGTGTACACTAATAAACTGCTCAATGAACTGTATGAATGTAATACAATCTCATGGTCATAATACTGATGAACTGATTTCATCAGCATGATGAAATATTTATTCTTCATCCTGTAAGACTGACCTCTGCTGCCTCTATCTGCTGTTTGATGAGTGATGGGTCTACTCCAGGGTCCTCCAGCTCTTTTACAATATCCTGCGAGTCTCTTAGTGTACTCAGCAGGGCCGCCATATCGGCCCAGAACTTTCCAGCTAAGTCTAGGACATCCTGCAACTTCCCCTCTCTCTCTTCGGCCCTCTGCCTGATCTCGTCCCACAGAGAGCGGAGCCTCAGGAGGCGGGAACGCACCGCTGCAGAACAGAACAACAAACATTACTCTTTGTAGATACAGTACACAAGTAAGAGACTTATAGAGTCTCAGTATTTATCAGTATTAAAAAGTGCAATATGAGTAGGCATTAATCTAATTCTTAGGTAGTTATCACAGTACAACACACTATTATTTTCTATTATTTATTTATTTTTAATTTTGTTTACTGTACAAACTCATCACCCACCCTGGGCAGCAGGGTCGTCGTGTGGTGCGCGGGTGATGAGCTCTTCCCCACGTGCACATAGTGCACTGAAAGAGGGTAGCAGCTTGTCCAGTTCCAGCCCAGACGCCCGATGTTCGGCCAGTTGCTCACGTATCTTCTCCACCTCTGCTGCAACAGGAGGGGGCTGCCTCAAGCGCTGCACTGCACCTTCCAGTGTCTCCAGCAGGGGGTCCATTTTATCATGGAACTGAGAGAGAGGAAGGAAAGAAGAGTTCATTATGATCTAACTGATCTAATTGGACACCAAGAAGCAGAAGGCCAAATATAGATGACAGATGATGGGACAGATGATGTCTCAGGTTATAAATACCATTATAACATTATAAATGTTAGAAATACTTTTAAAAAAAGTAAGTAAAAATACAGGAAGATGACAAAGTCCTGCACCTAACAACTGGAGTTACACATAGAGCCCAGCCCATTCCCTTCCTCTATACTCTACTTACCCACTACATCGCAAGCTCTATTAGGTAGGCCCCTCCCTTCCTATGTTGCTGTGGCAGTTTATGAGCTGCTTAGGTATTTTTATTATTTATTACACCACCAAAAAAGGTATGCACTAAAATCATTATGATTTCCATTGTTTTATGTTTTAAAACATCCATACTTTGCTAGTTTGGCCATGTTACCAATCCAGACTTCTCTAAAACTTCTCTGGTCCAATAAAATAAGAAAACGTGATAAATTCATACTAACTTAAAAATGCACAGAATGCCATTAGCCTGTGATTTCTGTAAGGAATTGTTAAAGCCTAAACCATAATGTTGTTCAAGTGAATTGCACATGAACTAGCTGTTAACTAGTGACAATTATGACACAAACTCTAGAGAAAACTGAAAATATTTAAATGCCTTTAAGCATTGTCTTGAAATAATAGAATAAATAATAATTAAGACCCCTATTGAAGAATCACCCATATATGGTACAGCAAACGCACAGAGATCAATGGCATTACAGCCTCTAGTTAAAATCTAAAATAAAATCCCAAACACTAAAACCAAACAAATTCCATTTAACCCAGACGCATGCATATAAGTGAAGCATACCTACATTAAAACCAGTAGGACCATAGCACTGAGCAGTAACGTCTAATCAGTTCAGCACTTCAAATACCAAAGAAAATGCATGACCAGGAGTACAGATTTGCTTTAGTAACAGCAGTGAGTGACATAGTTTCTTACCTCTACCAGCTGAGGGTGTTGCAGAGAGCAGGGATGATGGTGAACACACAGTACATCCACAATGAGTGACGGGATGAAGGGATGGGTTTAACAATCACAGGAGGGATTGGGAGAGTGGGGGAGAGGAGAGATGCAACAAGCCAGGGACAGGAGTGGTGGAATGGGGGTACAAGGACAGCAAAGTTAAGGACAAGAGTGGGGTGAAGGTGGGGAAGAGGCGAGTGCACAGACAGGTGAAGTAACAGTATCAAATAGTTTAAAGGGATGGGGTGGAAAAACAATACATTGTGTTAATTGAATGGCATGCAAACAAGCCAGCAAGCATATCAATAACAAACACTCGGCCCACTGATGACGGATTCAAAATTAAAAATGAATACGGCGCGATACTAAACACTTGCGACAAACAGCAGATTTGCAACTTTATACTAGTGTAAGAATGACAGCATTATATGACAACAGCTCATAGACAACATGTAGATGATGTGCATGTGCTACTCCATACAGCAGTGATTAAATTCTTGCTTGTATTGCAAATTCTGTTCTTCAGGTGTGCACTTAAGAGCATGTACCTGCGCAGATTGTGAGAAAGCCTCATCCAGTGATGCAGCTCGATTTTTGACCTCCTCTTTGATAGCCAGGTAGCGTCTCTCTGCCTCGCCGTAGCGCTGCCTCACTGTCGACCCCTCCTGGGTGCTCAGTTCGGCGAGCTGGGGGCCAATCTTCAGCAACTTGTCGATGTGAGGCTTGTGCTCAGCTATAGACTCTCTCAGGAGCTGCAGGAGAGGAGGGTGGAGTAGAGTAAGCAAAAACAAATTGGGTATTGTGCATCACTGGATCTAGTTGTCAGTACCTGGACTTGTCAATATCTATAATTCTGGGCTCGAACCTAATCACACTAGCCAAGGAAATTTTCTGAATGGGTAAGTAAGAATGTATTATTATTTAACTTGACTTAACTTAACTCTCATTACAAAAAAGCTTGAGAATCACTGTCCTGCATTATTTGGGTTTCCCCTACACCCAATACAGCTAATTCAATTAATGATTACTCATTTAACTCACTAAACCAGCAGGGAAAAGTAGTGGTACCCCAAGGTAGGAGTAAGAATCACTGATTTAGATGAATAATCTACTAAACTGCAGCTCAGTGACAAACAGGCTGCAGTATGACCTGATGAGATCAGATATTTCTATCTCATGTAAAAATGATTTCAACACAAACATCATTTGTTTTACTTCCTGTATCTGAGGGTTTCTCATCAAGGTGGTCCAGGATTGAGAGATTGTGAAGAAGATTTTGAGGAACAGTGGGGGTTCTACAACATGGTTTGCAAATATCCTTAACAGTTCTAGAAGAAAATAGCGACGGACTATGTGAACCACATTTCTCTCTGTAATATTGGCAGCTGTGATTAATCATGTACTGCTGATATCCATAGCGAAAGATCACTTGTGTTAACTAATTTTCTTCGACAGTTGGATTAACTGTATCCAGTTAGTCAGGTATCCGCTTTCCGTTTACACTTATGTGGTCAAGATCAGTCTCTGACAACCTCTGAGTGTGGTTGATCGAAATCTGATCACAATGATTTTCAGGCATGTGTTTATACTGGCTTTGCATGTGGTCAAGTGAAATTCTGGATGTGATCCGTTCACCGAACACACAAGGTGCAAACAGCCTTGAAGAGTAATATCCCAAAACTATATATAGGGTTGTTTCCTGGACATAGATAAAGCCTACTCTCAGCCTAGTCTAAACTGCTGTGTCAGTGCTGAATCACCACTGGAATTTCTTTTTAGGCTAGGCCTATGATTAATCTGGTCCCGGGAAACTGGCCTGTAAAGTACTGCAATGTATAATGTGTGGAAAAAAATGGCATGTGGCTCACAGCAATACCAGTAACAGGCTATGTGTTATAGTTACTGTCAGGCATGGTCATTGCACACTGCAGTCCCAATATGGTCATGCTTTCCAAAGAGGATAAACATAAACTAAGCATGATCAATGTAAGAACTGGGACTGTACTGTAAACCAGACACTTACCCTCATCTGATCCTGCTGCTGTCTGAGAGCCTCTGTGTCAATGGCAGGAGGGGGTAACTGGGAGATGAGGGTCTCTGTCTCACCCAGCCAGGGCTCCAGCTCCTCGTAGGTCTCCCAGAAACGAGCCACCAGCACCTGAGCCTGCTCCAGAGCTGAAAAGCGCTCAGCATGGCTCTGGCTGACTGCCTCATAGCGAGAACTCAGTGAGTCTGTCTTTACCTGTAAGGCAAGAGTGAGATAACCATGGTCAATAATCCGCCACTGGAGTAATCCGCCACTGGAGACTCATACACATCAAGAATTTAAAAAGTTTAAAAAGTTTCAGATGGACAGAATTATTATATTCCACTACTGGCAGGTTTTCTTTCCCATTCTCACCTTGAGTGCCTCTCTCTGCTGCTCGCTGCAGCTCTCCAGGATATCCTCTCGTGTGTTGAGGAGCTGGTCTACCGTGTCCTTGTGGCGGATGATGTCGATGTTAAAGGCCCTCTGGACCTGGAGCTGAGCCACGGTCACGTCAGGCTCCAGACTGAGAGGCCCCAGAGACGCCAGTTTCCTCTCCGTCTCCCCCACCCAGGCCAGTTCCGCATCCACTGCCTCTTCGTACTAACAAACACATCTCATTGTTACAAAGAGAGCATTGTCCCACAGATAGTTTTCCATAGATAGAGCCACATCATGAGTTAGAAGTTACGCTGCCCAAAACAAAACATAAGAATATAAGCTTTTTTATTATTATTTTTTTTTTTACATTTAATATGTGATACTAAATGCAGTACACAGTCTGAATGGTATTTTCTACCAGAGAATAAAAGCAGTACCTGCTGAGACCTCTGGATGGCTGCCTGCACTAGTTGCACTCTCTGCGTGATGGTCTCGTCAGCTTGCCGGTAGCGTTGGTTGGCATCAGCAACCAGGCGGTCCAGGCCCTCGCGGGCACGCCACGGCACCAGGTCTAGCAAAGCACTGCCCACCTCATTAACAGTGTCCAGAACCAACCGTTTCTCAGCGGATACACACTTTAGTTCCTAAGGAGAAAAATAAATAAATAAACAAATAAATAAATAAAGGTGATTTCCAGCAACAAGAGGCAGAGTGACCAAAAGCAAAGCGAAATGGGCAGAGTCAGCGATGCAACAAAGTCGAGCAGGGTTAAACTTTATGCAGGGTGCTGAAGGCTGATGTCTGTCACTGTGAAACGATGCTTTTTATTTGGTTACTAGATATTGTTTCTTAATAGAAACACTGCTGCCATCATCAAGTTTCAGCTCTTGGACCTTTTCACCATACTTGGTCCTGACTTGAATAGTTTAGTGCACTCGGATAAAATGGTGATGGTAGTGGTTTTCCTGCAAATAGGCAACAGCAATAAAAACTGTGATGACTGTACAGACAGTCAGTTTTTTCTGATTTGATTTTGTGTACATTCTGTAGCGTCTAATACTGGCAGAGTATGACGCGGGCCTTGATGCAGGACACTGTATGCCTTGTCGTCTTTTCTTGCAGTCATTAAAACCATGGCAATGAACGCTCAATTTTAGAAACGCCCACAGGCGATGAGCAACCAGTGGTCTGGGCAATGTGAGGTGATTCACTGTCGGTGTGAATGCACAGTTATAACACAACCTGAATAGTACTTTTATACCAATCATTTCTACTAGTAATTAAATAACTAGTCTTAAGATCAATGACTAAATGATAAGCCTAAGATTGAAGAATTGGGTTTTCACACCAGCTGCCATGAAAGCTCTTCTTACCTTCTGTCGATCCTGATAGGATGGTGTTGTGTCTGGCTCTACATTGTTAAGCTCTGCCTCCACAGAATCCAGCCACAGGTTGATGTCCTCATGGGCACTGGCGAATCGGGTGGCGAGCTGCAATGCCTGCTCCAGGGTGCGAAGGGCCTTGCTGCTGCCTGCTGTCATCTCTGCATAACGGCTCTTTATGCCATCCAGCTTCTCCTGGATGAGCAGAACCTCCTCACCTGACAAACAGTTAAACAGCAATGGTGAGAATAGTGCAAAAAGATGGAGAGAAGCTGAGTTATTGAAGGAGCTAGAGTTGCGCTCTTACCCGTTGTCTGTTTCAGTAAAGCCTGTCCATTTTTAATTGCCTGGTCCACCGTCTTCTTCCGGCTTACGATCTCCTCATTCAGAGACTAGAAAAAAAAGAAGAAATGCTATAAAAATGCAATAATACAGTTGGGTTAAATATCTGCAAATTTGAATCAAAAGAATTGCTTCTCAAAATGTCTACTGGTCCATTTGTAATAAAAATAACACATACATGAGGTTTTCTTATGGCAGTATCAACCTAAAAGCCCGTTATTCATAAATTCATAAATGAAACACAAAACTTAAACAGATGGTCCCAGACTGTGATATCTGACTCCCTGTAGTGTCATTACCAGAGTGTGTTTGTGCTGTTCAGCCAGCAGTTCAGGCTGGTAGCTTTGCACTGAGACTTCGGCCAGCCGCTGGGCCACCTCAGCCAGCCAGTTCAGCACCTCCACCTCCTCCTCCCCAAACAGCTGTGCGTTGGCCAGGGCCTGCTCCAGCAAGGTCTCCCGACGAGCGCACCAATCACGCAGCTCAGTGTGCCCATTGCGCACGCCACCTACACGCTCTTTTAGCCAATCACGATCTGCCGCACAGCTAAGGGGGGACAGTGATTGGCCTAGAGTCTCCAGATGGTCCACCTCTGCACCTCGAGAGAGCACCTCCTCTTGGAGGGCCTGAGGAGTTTCCCAGGAAGAGTATGAAAGGGAGAGGGGGCAAAAGGGAAAGAAGAAAAAGAAATACAAGGAACAAAAAACAAAAAAAAGGACAAAGGAGAAATGACCATGTATGATGAAAAATCATAAAAGCATAATGAATAAAAAAATCATAAACACCATAAAACGTGGTATGGATAAGAAAAATAAAACATGAAATGGGAATATAAACCATATAAATTCCAAAAGCATGACTGAAATAAAAATAAAAGGGAAGCTGTATTGATCAAGCTTGGGCCAACCACAGGCCTCAATTGTCCTACTATTTTTTGTGGGCACCTTTTTCTTGGGATCTTCTAAACCACAGGAAAATGCAATTTTGCAAGGAAATGTACTGTAAGGTTCACCAGGACTGTTTAGGGTTTGTTTCTGAAAAGCAGCTCACTTCTCCTGCAGGTGACGTAGCAGTGTATTCATGGTGATGTGCAGTACCTTGTGACGGCTGATTTGCTGGGTGATTTTGGAGGTCTGGGTTCCCATGGGCTCGGCAGAGCTAAGACGTCTCTCTGTGACACTCAGCCACTCTCCCAGAGGCTCCACTGTCTCATGGAACTGCAGAGCCAGCACTTGCAACTCCTCCAGCTGCTTTTGCCTGGGAGAGGAGCAATGGGTCAGTATATGCGAGTGTAGGGGTGGACATAATGAAACTGCAGATCTAACTAACCACTCTGAGCAGTTGAGTGTGATACTGGTGAAATGGGAGTGGATACTGGTGAAGTACATTTATGGCTTTCATTATTTTCTAAAAGTCTGGCTGCACATTTTACCTGCC
Organism: Salminus brasiliensis; assembly: GCF_030463535.1. Classification (NCBI taxonomy): domain Eukaryota; kingdom Metazoa; phylum Chordata; class Actinopteri; order Characiformes; family Bryconidae; genus Salminus; species Salminus brasiliensis. The sequence continues at coordinate 38,417,502 of NC_132880.1, read as the reverse complement.
ACTGGCCTTCTCCAGCAGGTCTGTCCACTGCTCTCCCAGGCTCTGTAGCTGCTTCTGGATCTTGTCCCTGTCTTGGGTCTCTGCTGTGGCAGCGATGCGCTCCCCCTCGACCCTGATCATCTCAACTGTTCCCCGTCGGTCATCCAGCAACCGCTGGAGCAGCTGAACAACCCCACAACACAAGCTCTCAGTGGATGTTTTGTGTGAAACAGGTGTTGTTATTTGCCTTTACTAATTTAACTTAAATGTACAGGTAAAAAAAGGATCTATCTTTTTCTCAAGGAGTGAGTGAAGAGCCTTACCTTCTGTTCTTGGATTTGTGCCTTAACCACACGGTACTCAGCAGACGGTGGCTTCTGATTGGCTATAAGCTCCTCTGTGTCACTCAGCCAGCTCAGCAATGGCTCCAGGGCATCTTGAAACTTCCCACAATGTAACAGAGCCTCTTGCAATTGAGCGATTCTTTCAGCAACCTAAAGGAACATTTAAACAGTGAATATGAGCGTCTCCATGAGTACCACAGGGTTCTATTTAAGGGGCTATAAAAGTGTGGAAAAGTAATGAAGTGTGGGCCTGCGTACAAAGATTAGAGGGTTTAAGGAGTTACAATACAATACAGCTAAAGACAATTGAAGAGCGCTAGCCTTACCCTCTTGTTAAGGGAGTTCCAGCGGAGATTGGTGGTCTCCAGGTCATGCTCCAGGGCCTGCGTGTCCGTGTGCTTGGCTGCACTCTGGATCAGCCCCTGTCCCACGGCATTCACATGCTGCACTTTAGGCTGGATGCTGTCTACCTGCTCCCGCTCCACAGCCTGGAGTGGACAAGAGGTAAAAGGGAAATTAAAGGGTGAATGAGGACTGTAGAAAACAGAACAAGTATAACTTACAATGGAGTAACTATCCCTGTCTCCACTCACTGACCGAATCACAGGCTGTAAGTTCACCAACGGCACTTCACTGAAAGTGGTTAAGCTGATGGTCAGTGATATACAATGGCAGCCCACAAGAAGCAACCCCCAACAGGGAAAAGACAAGAATAAGAAAGTGGGCAGAAAGTGACACACACACATACACACACTTTAGTGCAGTCTGAAAACATGAAGCCGAGACTTTTCCAATAGTGCTTTCATGTTCAGCCACATCTATCATATATGAAATGTGGTAGATACTGTACAAAGATAAGGAACCTTCAGAGGGAAAATCCTGTTTGTGTGTATCCAGACACAGCTGCTTTGTGGTGAGGGACGTCGTTCCTGCCTTAAACAGGATGTCTGTCGGCCTCAACAACAATGAGCTACAGCCATGACCCACCCCACCCTCGCTCTCCAACCAAGCATGTGTGTGCATATTTGTACAGAAGAGAGAGTCCAACTTTCTCTGTTGTCTAAGCATTACACTATGCCTTCTCTTGGTCCAGTTAGGGCCCTATCCATTTCTTCATGAAGAGGCATGCGGTAGTAGACAGTCTTTTAAACAAGGCCTGATGGAGCACAAAGTTTACTACCAACTACCTCTTTGTTTTAATTCAAGACAACACAACCATATTCACCATTTGTGTTGGACACAGATGAAATTTGGCTTTCGCCTTGAACCTATCCGTGCAGAAGCACACACACACACACACACACACACACACACACACACACACACACACACACACACACACACACACACACACACACACACACACACACACACACACACAGTGACAGTGGGCACATGTGTCCAGAGTGGTGAGCAAACACTGCTGTGGCACCTGGGAATCGTGGTAGCCCGGGTATCGAACCCACAACTCATGCAACAACTCATCCATAACCTGGTGCTCGAACCGCTGTGCCACCAATGCCCTGTGTCTCACTGAATATCTATGAGATACTGCCTCATATCTGCTATACTAAACCTCTTTCCCTCTCTCTCTCTCAGGCCAGCTCAGGGCAGGAGAGGCTTCAAGGGTTTGCCTCTTGTGAGGGAGAGCACTGGAAAATGTCTGAAATGTTTCTCATTCCTTTTCAGTTCTCTGAACCAGGCCAGCAAGCCAACCAGCCCCTCTCGTGCACACAGATTTTCAGTGCTCATCTCCTCTTATTCTCCCTGCGCCTTGCTATGTTCAACACATAACGGTCCTCCATTTATGGCTGCTTTCCCACCCACCACCAGCCCACGAGATTTCTACCAAATCCAGTCTTTCTTCTCTCTTTTCTCTCTCTCAGCCCAAACCACAAGTTCCCAATGCCTGGGTTCCACATTGCAGTACTGAAGAAAAACAAGGCAAGCTGCTCTTCAATCACAATGCCATAGAAGAACCATTACTGTTTCCATAAAAACATGAGCCTTTAAGGGCTTAAATAAGCATTTAATTCATCTGATGTAAAGGTTCATCATCAATGTGAACATTAAGATTCTTATTCACGTTCACACACCACATGGTTTTCGTGGTATTGTTATTATGTGGTTCTTCTATGGCGTCGTAAAAAGATCTATTTGTAGCAAAGCTATCCTTCATTTTAAAAGTTATGCTCTTAAAAATGAATCACGTCTTTCTATTCAGAAAAAAACAAGTGAAGCTGTTGCATGAATCAATCACAATATTTCATAATGGGAATGAAGCAAAAGTGCATTATTACTGGATATATGACACATGCATTTGAAAGAGAGAAAGAAATAATGCATAAGTGGGATTTAGAGACTGAGCGAGAGAGAGAGAGAGAGAGATCAAGCGAGAGAGAGAGAGAGCACAAGAGAGAGGGAGCGATCAGGAAACAGAGGTTTAAGAAGGGTGAGGCAGAGTTGAAATGGTCAAGACATCCCTCTTGTACATTTAGCATCATTCGAACTTCCTAAGAAGTAATGACTTCATCAAGAGCTGATCTAATACACCATGAAGATCAGCCCACATACACTCGCGCACGCACACACACACACCACACAGGAAAAAACATGAAATCGACAGGATCATAAAAATACACATAAAAATTCCTTACAAGAACTTCAATTTAACAGTCCTGGACGATGCCACAGGAATTCTTACGCCTCTGAAATGAGGGAAAACTAACAAATAAGGAGAGAAAATGACGGCAATACATCCGATCTAATACTGAGCTAATATTAGGCAGGTCCCGATTGTGCCGCCACAACAAATCTATCCATTTAAGACCTCTGAAGGTGTCCCGTGGTATATGGCACCAAGAAAGCAGATCCTTAAAGTCCTGGTGGTGAGGTGGGGCTTCCATGGATTGCATCAATGAGCCTTAAGCGTCCATGATAACCCAGTTGTCCTTTCTTGTAGCACTTTTGGTAGATACTGACCACTGCATAGCAGCCGCCTTTGGCTTGCTCACTGTGGGTCTTCTAAGGTTTTCATGTCTTCTTATGTTGCTGGTTTCTTGTGTTTTTACTAATTGCTGACTGTGTAAAGCTGCTTTGTGAGAACACCAGTTGTAAAAAGCGCTATACAAATACATTTGATTTGATTTGATTAAAGACTTGTCTGATGTTTTGGAGATGCTCTGACCCAGTCATCTAGCCATCCCAATCTGGCTTAGAACTTTACACTTGCCCCATTTACCTGCTTATAACACATCACCTTCAGCAACTGACTGTTCACTTGCTGCATAATATATCCCACCGCTTAAAAGATGCCACTGTAGATGAAAATAATCAATGTTTTTACTTTATCGGTCAGTGGTGCTAATGTTACGAGTGTGAAGAACCTTTAAATTGGTACATTCATCTAATAACAGTTGTGGTTCTTCTATGGCATCATTCAAAGAACTATTTGAAGCACCCGTATCTTTTTGTTTAAATATAATGTTTAAAATATAATTTTAATAATAATATTTCTGATTTTCACCCATTTTCTCCCCAATTTAGATCGCCAAGTACCCAACCCGAACGTGTTCTCTCCCTCCTTCCCATCATGTGCAACACCCTGGACACTGGTGAGGGTGAGATCGACACACGCCCCCTTTGATACGTTCGCAGCAAGCCACACCTCTTTTTCAAACTGAATCACCAGACAACCAACGCACCTGGAGGGAAGAGGCGTATAAAAGGCTAGCAGAGGCCAGTGATGGCCAGCACCACACTAATGTGATGCGGGGGAGAGCACAATCTACCCACCCCAGAGAAAGCAAACTCTACCCTCTGACCCCAGTGACAGCGCCGTAGTCCGCTGGACCACCCAGGGCCCCTCACCTGTATCTTTAAATAGGTCTGAACCACAGAATCACAAACAGTGACATCAATGCTTTGGTAATGTTTAGCATGTGTGCTTGTGTGTGTTCAGACTGAAGCCCTCCCTTTGTTTCCTGCTGTCCCCGTCACAGGTGCTTCCCGCAAGCTGTCTTTCAGTGCCATCGTTATCAAAACAATCAAATATGGCTGTGCCACCAGATCCCACAATACCGCCTCTCTTCCTGTAAGCCCGCTCCTCCCTTTCTACAGAGTCTCTTGTTTCTCTCTAGAGCCTCATGTATGCCCTGTATGCCCATCCATGTCTTATTCTTTGTATAGCAGCCCAGGGTTTGACGTGAGTTGCCAGGCCTGTCCTTGGATGCTTCCCTGGTTAACAGCCTCAGCTCTTTGTACAACCAGGTGTTGAGCTATGGTTTCCTTTGTTAAAAGAAACTGGGCTGTGATTCTGCATCAAAAACAACCACCATTACACTACACAATTTTGGTTACTGCCAATCATCTAATGTGTTCGCTTCAGCACATACGTACACCTCCCTTGTGGGCCCCTCCCATTTGTGCACTGGGGGAGTAAGTTTAGCGTCAGAGTTCCAGAGCTGAGAGGGCTGGCACATTCTTATCATCTATTTATATTCCCAACAACTTTCTACTGTGTTTTTGTGTTACCGGCAACAGCAGCCACCCTAAAGGACCCAGTGTTTATTTCTCACTTCCTTATCTGAACAACAACAGGGCTCTTCAGTGCTGTTTCATACTGCAGCAAAGGGGAGGGGAATCTAAGGAGCTGAGGAGGGGTTCATGGCAGGGAAAAGGGGAACAGAGATTTATAGATGGTTTAACTTTGAAAGGAAGGCACTCTTTAAGAAAGTCATGTTACCTTATCTTGGCTTATTTCTGTCCTATTCTAACAACTCTTCAAGTTTTGCGGTGTGTTTATCACTAAGGTTTGGTTCCTTGGGTCCAGACCAAAGCAGAAAATATGTTGTATTTTAGTTATGGATATTTTAGTGTTTACACTGAAGTATTAGATATTGTATTAAAAGATATGGACAAAATGTCATGCAAATAAAAATTAGCGAGTGATCGGACAGACTTCATCATGTACATTTGATGACAACTGCAGTAATATTTAACAAACCTGCTGAACCACGCTGTATTGTGGTCTAATGAGCCTGTTTGCCTGTCATCTGCCATGAGAAGCCACGTTACCAAAGCTACCTGATGTGTGTCGTCATATACATACATACTGAGCCTTTCAGAGATGTGCCAGATGTGCCTGAGCCTCGTTTTAAAACCAAAACAATCTGTCCAGGATTCAAGGCATGATCAAACATGGTCATGTGTCAAACCAGCATCCAGCAGAAACCCTCTTTAGCTCAAAACCAAAGCAGGCCTGAAGAGAATAAATGACAGTTCGTCCGGAGTTTGGTCTGCTGAGACGTCTTTTATCTGTGTTACATACATACTTCAATAGAACTGCACCACTGAGTTCATTTGGAGTTCACTTGTTCGGTCTATTGATTGCTTGGTTCACATGGCAGCCTTCCCACTTGTTCTACCGAATCGCACTATCAAAGCAATCACACCAGGCTCTGTTTTAATCAAACCAAATTTGCTGAGTCTAAACACAACCTAAAAGACCATTTGCTCTCTGACGCATCCTAGCGTCCTAATAATTATAACGTCCTCTGCCCGTGGTCGAGCAAGAAATTAGATTTGGGGCACAAGAGATGCAGTGACTCTGCAGAAAGGCAGTGCTGAGGACAGAGACTATATGTGGATAACCAGACTTGGCCACTGCTGCTGATAGACCCAATAATGCAATAACAGTGGAGAGAGTGCTTAAGGAGTACATTTGCTAACCTCACAGCCAAACGTCATAGGCCCTGTGACAAAGAGCAGATGCCAGACTGCTCATAGGAGCCTGAAAGACTGTCAAACACACACACATCGTTGCTGTCCAATGAAAAACATGTATCTCCATTTTTGTCCATTTTGGTTTGAATCCTGTAGCTGCTCTTTAAACTGTGTAAACAATTCTGGATGAATGGAGCAACAGAAAGGCTCTAAATGACTTTAAACAAACTCTTATTTTACACGTCCATTTAAAGCTAAGAACACGTATGCCTTCTCCTGTAAAGTCACCATTTTGGAGATACATTTACATTTAAAGCATTTAGCAGATGCTCTTATCCAAAACGACTTACAAAAGAGCTTTGCTATTTACTCAAGAATAACCTCAGCTAGTTTGAATTCAAAGATACCTCTAAGTTTATACATTAGCAAACACAAGTCAATAAGGTGACCACCCTGCTATTCGCCCAAGTATAACACCCAGAGAAGTTCGTTCCACCACATCACGTAAAATACACTTACAGTGTCTTACATGTGCACCATGCAGAATAAACAAATGTTTGCACAAACAGGAACCCAAGCATGCTAACTTGCACAAGGATTTTCAACAATTTCAGGCCCATCAACTCCGTAAACAAGAGCTTGCTTACTTCCAAATTTGTGATCTGCATTAAGATATACAAACAATTCCCAAGCAAAAAAACACTTACAGTAGACGGACCATGGACAACCCTTTTCACAGCTGTTTGTTAGTCCCATTTAAATATCAGGACCATATAAGTGCCATTCACTTATTTCCACATGCAGAAGAAGAAGGAGGAACCACCACTTATTCTAAGAATTTGTTTGGAATAATACTACACTATATTTGTAAAAGCCACTGCATCTGCAGGAGAAGCATGTTAAGCTAAAGCTAAGCAGACCTGAAGAAATTTACAGCAAGAAAATGACTTGGAATAGTTTAGAAGACGAGTGTTTCAGTTCTGGGACTGGGTCAGCAAGTACGCAGATATACAATCACAGCGTATCATAACACCAAAGGGAGATTCTTTACCTCACTGCTGAAGTCACTGCACATTGGGACTGAAGTTTCTTCATCTGGGTGCCCTGAACCAGCAGCAACCCCAGAGTCTTTCTCACATGCTCCAGGGACCTTCTGAGGTCCCCCTTCACACTCACTTTCACTGAAAAGTCCATATAAGAGACCTGGCTCAAGCTGGCCCCACTGATCTTGGTATGGGTGCAGTAAGTCTGGCCTTGATCCGTCCGAGTCCCAGTCACTTTCCCCAGTCATGGACCCCAGAACAAAGTCCACTCCTGACTGACTGGTCTCGGACTCCGATTCTAAATCTTGACAGTCCTCACAAGCTGAACCCCCATCGGACACCAGGGAGAGCCGTTCAGGAGCAGCCATGTACACAAAACTGTCAGAGGAGAGAAAAGCCCCCTCGTCCGGATCAGGACAGGGTTTAGGAAGGGGACTAGGTGGGGTAGAATCCACTAGCGGGGATGGGGGACAGTCCTGGGAGTATTGTGGTGGCACTGCCACTGCCAGGTAAACAAAGCTGTCGGAAGCAACGACCGCATCAGTGTCTTTGTCGGGATCTCCCCTCTCTGATTCCGGTTTTGTTGTGGAGATGGGTAGTGGGGAGGGGGGAGATGATTCGTTGTCTTTTGAGGATGCACTTACTACTGAAAGGGTTGAGTTGTCTGATTTCGGGGTACTTGTGCAAGTAGTTCTTTGATCCACATTTGTTAGCTCCCATTCATGCACAGACATGTCCTCAGAAGCAACAACTTTCTCAGCTACTGCTGATGAGATCGTCTGGGTCTCTATAAGTGGCATCCGTTCTTGGACAGAGGTCATCTCTATGGAAACATCAACAGGCTTCAGCTCCACATGGGAGACCACCTGACTGATGTTGCTCTCTGCTTCTGTTCCAATGTCACTGGCCAATTCAGAACTCTCAGGAGATACTTGTATAACGTCTTCAATATTTACAGGAGATATACATTTATCTAACTCACAGTCTGTGTTCTCTGTTGAAGATGCATCTTGGTGACATAATGAGGTATGGTCGACAGGTAATTCATCATCATTCTCCCTAACGTCCACCTCCACTACCTGTTCATGTTCGTGTTCAGACGATGCTCCGCTATCCAAGTCTGAATCAGTTCCTGGTTTTTCACAGTCAGCTTGTGTTGTGTCGGTGGCAGTTCTGTCTAAGTGGGACATCTGAATTCCACTGGAGTCCGATTCTAGCAAAGGTCCATCTAAAGTGTCTGCACCATGCATGGCTATTGTATGTTCCTGCTGAGAAGTTATACTGCTGTCACTATCACGAAATAAGCCCACTGGTAACTCTTCTAGACTTTGGTCCCTGCTTTCGCTAGCATCACAGCTTTGTGTATGATCAGCGCCCTCACTGGAGGGGTTCGGATCTGTTTGTAACTCATGTAGCTCAGTCTGATCCGAATCTTCATGGTTTACAGAATCATCACTCTTGAAGGGGTCAACTTCATCCCTGTTGTCTTCAGGTTGATCCTCTTTCTCCTCCTCTTCTTCCTCCACTCGAGGTAGGGTATGACATTCAGTCAGGGGCTCAGTGAGGAGAGATGCAAAAGCTGACTCGACCCCAAATGATTGTTCCCCGTCTTCCTCCATACACTGTCTCTCCAGCTCCAGAAAGAGGTCGTCTGATCCTGCCTCCGAGCTAGGGCAAGGAGAAACACTGGCCGCCTGTGAGCCTCCAAAACCTACTGGAGGGGTCAGCAGGGGTCTGTGACCTGAAGAACTCAGCTGTTTAGTCTCCCAGTCCAGCAGCTGAGATTCCTCTCCTTCCATCTCCCAGGAAACACTGGCTATTTCATGACTTTCTAGTTTCAATACTGCTTGCCAGTTCCTTTCCTCCATCTCTAGTATTTCTTTCTCTTTTGTATTTTCTCCCTCTTGTTTATCCTCTTCCTCCTCTAGCTCTGCCAAGATCCTCCGCTCATCTTCTTCAAAGCACAGTTCTGAAGCAGTTCGTTCTCGCAGTTCCCTGGTAGGAGGAGGCCAGCCCAACAGGCCCTCGTCACACCCCTCTTGGCTAAGACATGGAGAAAGTGGTAGGCCATCGTAACTCAGCTCCTCTCCCTCCTGCAGAAACGGTGATGGAGGATCAAGCAGGTACAGGGACTCCTCCTCGAGGTCACTGTCCTCTCCAAGCAGGGGAGGCAAAGGTGGCAGAATCGGCAAATTGTGAAGTACTCCTCCATGGCCCGATGACCTCTTAGCACCTTTCATACTGCGAGGCCAGGTACGGGCTTTAGTGGGTGGACAAAACACAGGTTTTGGAGGTATCAGAGGAGCAGTGTCCTGATCTTGTTCCAGTGGCGAGTCCCGCTCAGAGTCGGATGTTTTAGTTGCAGTTATATCCCAGTGATGTGTCTGTTCTTCTGAAACACTTCTTACACAAAGTAGAGGAGTCACAGTTGGCTTGCTTTTCTCAGAGTGTCTATAAACACAAGGGCTGGGTTGAGGAGATCTAGCAGTGTCTTGTTTGGGTTGCACAAGTGGAATCGTCTGTGAAGGTGCTTGTTCTTTAAAGGAAGGCAGGGCAGATGTGGATTTGATTTGTTTTGGGGGATTAGGTTGAAGCTGGGGGGACTGTTTTTGCCTGACAGAAAGGGATGGGTGTGCGGACAAGGGGCTCATAGATGGCGTGACTGCTGGAGAGCTAGAGGCAGGAGGAGTTTGAGGACCAACAGAGGAGACAGGAGAGGGACTGTAAAGGGGAAGGGGCGGGGTGGATGTGGAAGAGGCTGGGGCAGTCAGCAGAGAGGATAGTGGATGAAGAGGAGAAACTGGGATCCCTGCTCCAGACAAACGCTTCTCTCCTCCCTCTGCAGGTGAAAGCTCTAGCCGCTCAGCAAACTCTGGGTAAGTCGGAGGCATAAATGCTTTCCAAGAGCGGCGATTTGGATTGTCTTTTTTGTCACTGCCATGATGACGTCTCTTGGTCACTACAGCTGCCCCCACAGCAGCAGAGTTTGATGCAGGAATTATAACGCTAGAGCCGACAGCTCCCACAGATGGCATGCTCTGAGGGTCCCCAGTCAACTTCAGAGCATCAAAAATGACTCTTTCATCTAACCTTTTTAGCCCTCCATCAGCCGACCCTCCTCGTGCCACAAACACTCCTCCAATGTCAGCTCCTAAAGTCCCATTGCTTGAAAGAGTGCTTCCTTCTCCTCCTCCAGATCCCAAAGTGCTTCGAGAGGGCTGGCTAATCTTGGAGCCCTGGTCAATCTGCTCATTAATTCGCATGGTGTCATATATGGAGCGCTGCGGCACATAACAGTCCTCGATGTAGGCCTCCTCATCGTCGCCCTTCCCTAGACACCTAGGGTTCTGCCGCAAGCAGTCTGGTCGGCTCAGAGGTTTCCCCATCCCGTACTCAAGGGCCCGGGACGGGGCAGATGCTTTTCCGCAAAAAAAGTGTCGGTATGTTGCTTGAATTACCTTTAGCTCAAGTCTTAGTGTTCCACTTGATTATAACAAACATTACTATACAAAATCTACAGCTAAAACAGACAGTTGTCATGCTTATATTTCAGGGCAAATGTTCATAGACGTGGACGTTGTAGAGTTCTTGGCTCTAACCAGCAATCTATTTACTGATTCCATCCTGCTAGAGCACATCAGAAAAAAGGTCTCAGTCAAACCGATGTACTTCCCCAGCAACATATTAATCAGCTTAGTTTGGGGGCATGCGGCAAATAAAGGAAGCAGCTGTTTTAAAGAGGTTCATAGTCCGATATGGAGTGGTATCACAGATAACACCCATCTGCCTCTTTTCTGCCCATTTTAATTCAGTAGAGTCCCCTTCCTTCAAAACATCGATACAATCCTTTTCCCGACTTCCTTGCAGAGACTTCCTTTCGACTCTCCCAGTCTCTGCCACAACAGGAAAATCAGAAAGGGGTCTGAGCCACTTAAGCAGCCTCGAAGAGAAGCTGCCAAAGCAGTGCAAGTCTCCTTTTAAGGTGAGAACTCTACACTCTGTTGCATAAAAACACACAGTGTGAGAGACAAACGCAAAATGTCCATCAAGTGATTTTGTCTCGCATCTTACCGTTGTTTCCAGCACATCTTCCTATGCTCTTAGGACTAATCCAGACATAAGTCAGTTTAGCAAACAACAAAAAACAACTCCACAGCTTACAAGGTCAGTCAATTGCTAGCATGAGAAGAAGGACTGATTCTTCAGATCGTCCCTTTATCCCTTTATTAATTTCCTTCTCCTTTTAATCCAATAATGAAACATTAATAGAGCCCGTCTGGAAGAGCAGCCCAAATCGAAGCCCAAATCTGAAATCCTACATCCTCTTCATTTATCTTCTCCTCTGTAGTGGTGGCATCCAGGCACTTTAGGTGAATGAAATGCAATACTCTCTTGATGGCATGTCCTTTTCATCGTACAAACACAAGAACAAAAGGGGCCATCATTCCTTTTTCTCCTATTCCCTTTTATATTCCTTTCATCTAGAGCTCCAGGGTGAGTCTGTGAATCCAAATGGTGGCCGTGTCCAGGAGGCTTGAGGTGTGAGTGAGTACCACTCGAGAGGGCGAGGGCTTTAGCCTGACCTAGCCGGAGAAGCGTGGCGAGTCGCGGGGCTGTATCCAGAGGGCAGAGACCCAGACAGAACACCAAAGCTCCGAATGCTGCCTTTCCACCCGGGGCACTCTGCTTCTCAGACAATCCCCAGACACAATCGTCCTCTTTCTCTACTTCGCACGAGCGCAAAAGAACCACAAGCTCCACGCAAGCTTCCAGTTTCTCCTCCTGCTTCTTTTCTTCTTGCAGACTCTCTCTTTCATTCGCTCACACTCTCTTCCTTAGTCTCTGTTCTCAGGCCACTGCACTGCTGAAATGGTTTGCAGCTGCTAAAAAAATCTCCCACTTTTCCTCTCTCTCCCTCCCTCCCTCCCTTCCTCCCTCCCTGACTGCCTCACTCACTAACTCACTCACTCTCACATACTCCCTCTCCCTCTCTCTCCCTCTCTCTCTCTCGCATACTCTCACCTCCCTCACTCTCTTTCTCTCCCTCTGTTTTTGTTTGAATCCAGCTCCGTTTGTTCTGTTTCCTGCTCTGGTATTAAAACACAGGAAGTGCTCCAATCATGCCGGTTTCCTCTTCCAAAAAAACCCAGCGAGCCAGAGCTGGGAAAGGGAGCTGGAGATAAAGCTGTTGGGAGGAGGGGCCACCGTGCCAGAGGGAGTGACTAGACCAGGGATTTTTGCATGTGTTTCTGCAAAAGTACAGGATAACAGGAGCAGATTGCCTCCCACTAAGGACCATATAATAGCATTTAAATGTACACAGCAATGCATTCCTACTCTATGAAATAAGCAGCTCTTTATACAAAAGACAGAAAAAACAAGGGTAGAAAGGGAGTGGGGAGGGTGCTCACATGCACTGAGGCTTATCAATAAGACTTCTTTTTTTCCTCCAAAGTAATCCATCATACATACAAGTGGAAGCAAAAACCTCTAGGCATTCTCTCTGTCCATTTCCATTGTCTCCCTTTTCCCCCTCAGACAACCACCCTGTTATTGCATAAAACAATGCTGGAGGACACACAAAAGTCTGCGATTCACAGTCCCCACTTGTGCATTCTCGTCTCCTGCTCGTCTGAAACCCTATCCAGCCATGAACAGAGTGTGTGTGTGTGTGTGAAGGGGGGGAGGCTGGGGCCATCGACAAGGGGCTTCAGGATGCTTTATAATGAAAATGAATAGACCCTGAAGCCACTGAAGTACACAGAGAATGGCGGCAGAGGTGGCGGCAGAAGCAGCAGCAGCAAGTGGAAAAGTTGTGGACTGATGACTTTCTCCATGCTTTACCTCCTTTACCTCACAGTTCCCCCTTCTTTCTATCCCTGCCTTCCCTTATTCGGTCGGTGCTGTAATTCGTGCGAGGAGCTCTGGCAGAGAGCAGTCGCTGAACTAACGCATGCCTGCTTGCCTACCCTCCCACTCACTCTCCGTTGCTCTCGGTCCCAGACACACAGACACACAGACACACACACACACACACACACACACACACACACACACACACACATATGCAGGAAAAGAGAGACAAACAGACACACACACAGTTGTTCTGTGGACCAACACGCTGCCCGTGGCCTGCATGTCAAACAAGCTAAATACTCTGTCTTTCTTTTTTATCTCTCCTGCTCTCTCTCTTTCTTCCTCCCTCGCTCTCTGTCAGTTGGGTTGCAGCTGTCATGCCTGCGTCCAAGATAAACCTCCCTAAAGTAACAAAAGAGGTTTGTCTGCCTCTCGCCCTCGTGCTTGCTCTTTTTTCTCCCCCCCTCCCCTCCTCACTGTCCACTCGAATTGAACAGACATTCAACAGCCATCATTTTGCCCTCTGTGATCTGATCAAACTACATATACTCATATCTCTGCCAAAGGGGGGAATATGATTCTGGGTTCTGTGATCTGGACGTGATATGATTAAAAGGATTTTAGGAGTTTTTCGTTTGGTTTTCTCGGACAGATTGTGCCTTAAGATTAGGGTCTTCAACTTCGGAAAGTAAGAAAGTGTCCATTGCATAATCTGACAGGTTCTTTGAGGGATGCCACAAAACAACTTTTTTAGTTTCATAAAGAACCGTATTTGTGCGAAGGACCTTTTGGTCGGTAAAGTCATCTTTACACATTTAACAGATTCTTTACACACACTTTTTTACACAAACGGTTCCTAAAGGAACGAAAAATAGTTGCTTTCACTATTTTCAAGGGTGTAGTGCAACACCCAGTTTAATCCTCATGTGGTCCATTTAACTTTCTTTGTTTAGTTAACAAAAATTCAGTTGCTGACCCTGTGGTCTGCCAATCCGCCCCCTCCTCCTTTACCCTCCATCACTCAGAGGCTCATTTGGCCAGTCACAGCTAGTTAAAGAGTCACAGCCCTTACTCAGACAGGAAGAGGGAGGAGGGCTCAAGCTCCAAAATCCCCTAAACACACTACGACTGGCATCGAGCGTTGCCAGTTCAGTGTAACCGCTCTATAAAGATTAATAGCCGTTAAGCTGGAGTAAGTAGGAGGGGACAGAGAGCGTGATTGGCGTGTTTGCTCAAGGACAGCACCTGTTGATCCTCCACCTCTACCTCCTTCACATCTCTTTCTTCTGACTTCCCAAGTGCACCCTGTACTTACTTGCTTCTGTCAACAATAAAAAGAAACTCATAATCATACATTTTATCTCTTCCTTCCCTTCGTCTCTCAAAAGCTCTCTGCTCGTTCTCTCTCCCTCCCTCCCTTCTCTCGGTGGTAACTAAGCAGCACAGGCGCTCGCCCACCCTCTTTTTCTCGAGCTCAGCAGTAGTTTTATTATTAACCAGCAGGCTCTACCTGAGTCCTTCAATGTGTGCATTGTTCTCCGCTACACGAGACACAAAGAGACACAGAGCTGTGCAGAACAGCAGCAGACTCAAACAGTCTGCGCTTCCCAGTAAACTCAGTCAATAAACCACAGCATGTGACTGAATGAACTGATACTGTATGGCTTTGCTTGTTTAGCTTTTCACTTAGTCATGCAAAAAATAATAAAGAAATCAATAAAAGGACACTCTTTAAAACCATCACCCTTTAACATGTTTCAACATCGAAAAAAAGTTAGAAATCAGCCTTTATTATAAAATAATAACTTACTAATTATTTAATTAAATTGTTATTATTATCTAATAAATGTGGGGAACATTTAAAACAACGGTCAACATGGTCAGGTCAGGCTAGCAAGTTTCAATCCTAAAATTTCATCACGGGACCTACGGTAGCTCTTACTACAGTCGATGCTAAGGGATAGCGTCTACCATTAGAACGACTGCACAAGTTAGATTATAATGGGAGCAGTCCAAGTTACCGGAAACGTATAATTGAGCCGTAGTGAGAAATGCCAGCTGTTATTTCGCCACTAGAAAACATGTATTTCTATTAATTACACTCAACATCTTTCTTTTTAAGACCTTTCTTTCTTCAGTTGTTTGTTTAGTTACATTACCTCCATCTCTCAATATTCCATATGTTTAAACATGTTAAAAAAGACAAAGGTTTTCATGGGATGTCCTAATAATGTCACATGTACACACATGTTCATGTTCAGGGAATACTATGTGCAATATCCCCCCCCCCCCCCCCATGTGCAATTAAGAGTCTTTTGCTGTAAATAGTATTGTTATTGCTCTTTTATTTCTTATTTATATTGTGTATATAGTGTAAATTATTTGTCCAAATTTTTGTAACTGAGTGTCTTGCTATCCCTTTCTGTTGTTACACTGGGAATTTCCCCACTGCGGGACTAATAAAGGACTATCTTATCTTATCTTATCTTATATATTACATATAAACATAGTATACATACAGATGACCTATAACTGGTTTAGACTAACCTTTCACACTAAGCTTCTCCTGAAGTGTTGGTGTCCTTTATATATTTCAGTTGGGGAGCTAATCGAGAGTGGCTAAGAGGGGAAAAGAGGGCTATGCTATGGAATGCCACAGTAATTCACAACAGCTGAAACAATACCAGGCAATGGGAGTAGCAAAGAAGACCAAGCCTCAACACACACACGCCCACACAGCCCCAGTCGGCTACAGCTGAGAGTCAATTCAGAGAAATTAAGTCATCCGCTGATCATGTTATTCTGATCAAATGAAGAAAAAAAATAATAATTAAAGCTGCAGGAAAAACAAGAATCTCTTTAAGCCATTTTCTTATTGTTAGGTTGAATGCTAAGGGGGGGACTGACTGAGAGAAAGACTACACTCACATACTCCCCTAGATCATAGTTGTTTAACCCATTAATTAGGTTACTTAACTATATAATTCAAATATGCCAGAGCTACAACGGCCACGTCATCAGACAGAAAAGATGAGGGATTTCAACAGGCAATTCAAAAGTGGGACATCCCTATAGACAATTACTGTTTATCCTGCTGCAGTATTCTTTAAAGCACCAGTACAGTTAAAAGTTCAGTGTATCCCCGCAGGAGCAGAAACCGTTTTCAGTAAATGCTGTAAACAACTATTTTAAGTAACTGCTAGCCCTTGAGAAGATGAAGACGAGTTTAAAGGGAAGCCCTAGGGGTTTGGGTGGGGGAAGCACTGTCTTTATCCTACAGGAACAGATAGAGAGAAAGCAGAGAGATAGAGTGACAGAAAGGGGGAGGAAAGTAAAAAGGAGTGATGGTAGGAGTGTGTAAAAGCAGTTAGGATGTACTATTGCTTAAACGTTTGGCACGAGCGGTCAGTAATGTGAAACAAATGGGTTTTTTAATGTAAAGAAATTTGGTTGTAAATAAATTTAAAGTTATTAATATTGTAGTGCTTTTATTTATTATTTTTATTAATAGCTAGGAAGCTAAAACAAAACAAAAAAAATGACACACATTAAATGTATTTAAACGATGATCGCATGTAAAATAATAAATTATTAATACGCCAAGTGCTTCCAAATGTTTGAAATGGGAGTGTAAAGGAGGCAAGGGTGAGGACAGTATGGAGTGCACAGCTTGATTTAGAAGCTATTCCCTATCCTAACCAGCCCTGCCCAGGAATGCCCAGTTGGAGAGGGTCCCCTCTCTTTGCTACTGTCTGGGTCCCACTGCCCACCCCATTTTCTCAGGGCTCAGCTGCTTCGTGGCAGGGGGACGCAGGGACGCACAAGGGGACTGAGGGCACGGGAATTTTAGGGAGACCGCCACACCCTGTGTCTGTGTACAAGATTGTGAGTGTGAGGGGTTGTGGGTGGGGAGACAGCTGAAATTCCAAACGCTCCAACCAGCCTGGAATTAGAAATATCCTCCCACACGGACCTGTAGGCACACTCCCTGTACATACACACACACACCTACTGCATCTACATTAGATGCTCGGAGAACAAGCATGATTTAGAGAGCGTGAGAGGGGGCGAAAAAGAGAGAGCGAGAGAGAGCGAGAGAGAGACACAGAGAGAGAGAGAGACACAGAGACAGAAAGATAAATAGCAATTTTTCCCTAAAATAACAGCATCACCATCATTCTGATGGTACACTGACTTGTAACAGGGATAGTAGAGTCTCTGCCGCTGCCACTCAGGGCCCGGAAGGCTGCTACTGCACTAAAGTAAAAAAGGTAAAGGTGCACGTATTTGTCA
The DNA here is from genome assembly GCF_030463535.1 of Salminus brasiliensis. Lineage (NCBI taxonomy): Eukaryota > Metazoa > Chordata > Actinopteri > Characiformes > Bryconidae > Salminus > Salminus brasiliensis. The sequence goes on along the minus strand of NC_132880.1, from coordinate 38,400,263 downwards.
CTGTATACAGTGTACACTGTACAGCGAAATGTGTCCTTCGCATTTAACCCATCTGTGGTAGTGAACACACACTCACACACACTAGTGAACTAGGGGCAGTGAGTACACACACACAACCAGAGCGGTGGGCAGCCAACTCCAGCGCCCGGGGAGCAGAGAGGGCCTTGCTCAAGGGCCCAACAGTGGCAGCTTGCAAAGCCCGGGTATCGAACCCACAACCTTGTTATCGATAGCCCGGCGCTCTAACCGCTGAGCCACCACTGCCCACACTATGGAACTTTGGTGAAGTGTGTGTAAGGGCTCTTGCGAGAACTGCTCAGTCATATCGGTGTAAAATTCTGTAATACTACAGAAGGTGTTCTACTAGATCTTGGAGCATTGGTCTACAGACTTCATTGCATTCAGGTCCTCCAGTGTTGGTAAGGTCAGAATATTGGATGATCACTACCTGACCCAGTTCCACAACTCATTCCAAATGTATTGGATGAAACACACTTCCACCGCTTAATGCTAGGAGGCTTCATACCACTCTAGCCCACACCTGGCAACCAAAAGGTTCATGTTTGTCTGCTCCAGAGAATCCTATTCTATTGGCGATACTTCTTTACAAAGACTGGACAGGCTGTGTGTGCATTTGCACTGTGCACATCTGTGTCAGCAATGGGTACAACTTAAAGGTACTTGAATGCACGCATTAGAAGGGGTGTCCACAAACATTTGGACACACTGTTTTTACGATAAAATGTACAAAATAAAAATGTTAGCACCGTAGCCCAGCATCAGCAAAACAGTCTACCCTTCTACAATACAGTAAGTTTTAACATCTAATGGCTGTTCATCATTTATCTTAACATCTAACAGACACCAATCTTAGAAATCCTTATCTGTACAAAAGACAGAAACTAAACTTTCACTCTTCAGTGAACTTCCGGACATAGTTGGTGTACTTGGTGTACTTCTCATTCATCTAGAACTCAAAAGTCCTCATTACACCCCCGCCCCCTTTCCAATAATTCCCACAGTCTCTCAGTATTCAGAAGTCAAACAATAAGAGTGACTAATCTGACACCTTCTTTGCTCATCCTCGCATGCTGGACTGCTAGCCACCCCCATCACCAAGCTCATTAACACAAACACAAGATCTCGCTCTTTGTCTCTTGCATACAAACACTGCAGAGACACACACAGAGACCCTCACACACACACGCCTTGCTCATTTGGGTTGATCCTGCCTCCCCCCCTCTCTAAACTCAGCAATGACATCATTACTTTGGATTGGATGTCTATGAAATGGAGTCTGGCTTGCAGGAGAGGAGGGGGTGAGTGGTCCTTTTTTTCAAGGCAGACAGGCACTCTGGCTCTCCAAATTACCCTCACACGTTTCATTAGTAAGTGGGACGGGGGGGACGGGGAAAGGGGAGACGGGCTGGGGTGAAGGGGGTTCGTACAGAGAGCAGGCCAGCGTGTGTGTGTGTGCGTGCGTGCGCGTGTTTGTGTGTGTGTGTGTGTGTGAGAAAAGGGCCCAGAGAGGATGGAAAAACTGTGCAGACAGCCAAGCAGGATGAAAGAAGATCTCAAGGAAGTCTTAGCTAGCATTCTCCTCATCCCCCTGTCTCTCTTTCTCTCTGTCTAATGTGCGAGACCCCATTCCAGAGCTTCCTAAAAATACACACACATACACACATGATCTTGTCCATGTTCTAGCGCTGGCTTAGCTTTTACAATGACCGTCTTTTTGCCTGTATTGATCCAACACACAGATGTGTCCTGCCACATTCTTATTCTGCTACGCCTTTTCCTCCACGCTATTCAGGCTTTCTGCAGCCTCCCCTTCTTTATTTCTCGCTCTCTGCACCTCTTTATCCTGCTGCAATACAGCCCTCAGGCCTGCTGGGGAGAGCGAGAAAGACAGAGGGTGGGGGCAGAGGGGCAGCACTGTGTACTGTAGCGGACCACGTTATTAATAGGGATGGTAAATCTGAACTGTCCTGGACGGCAGCACATTCAAACAAAGACTTGGGGGGCGGGTTAGAGTCTCCAGTAAAATTGAAGGCGAGCATAAAACAAAGAGATAAGTATTTAAAAAAAAAAAAATAATAAATAGACAAGAGGACAGCCCAGCCAAGGCACAGTTTGCAGTTAAGGACAACGCTTAGTGCGAAAAACACTCAGTGCAGTTCTAATCATTAATGGGTAAATTTCCAGATAAGCACGACAAGCTGCCAGCCAATTTTGTGCCAAGCCAAGTTGGGCGAGTCAGTGCTAGTCTGATACAGAGACAGTGGGAGCAGAGACTGTTCCTGTGATTAGTTCTGCTCTCAGATTTAGCTCAGTGTCCATCACCACAGTGACAGGTCTAATGAGCTCTCAGAGTCGTCGTGGAACAGCAGGAGGGGGACAAGAGCAGCTCCTGCAGAACATTTCTCAGCCACAGTAAATGGACGCCATGTTTCTGCACAATGCGCCCAATGACAGTGACTCAGCAAGGTGAGCTACGCAATACACTCACACACACGAAAAATATCCCTGATTCACTCTCTCCTACTCCAAGAACCTCTCTCAACCCCAGTCCCACATCATTCATTTCCTATACACCCACACTCACTACCAGCCTCAACTGTGCCTTTCTTCCTCCCTCCCTTTCATTTCACACTCTGGAGGCATATGAGTAAGCGCAGAAGAGGGAACGATACATCACCAGACAGACAAACTATAAATACAAATTGCAAACCAGGGAGATGTTGGGGAGATGTTGGGGAGGTAACCATTGATCAGCCTGGGGGTGGATGGGGGTTGAGGTGAGGTGGGGGATAAGAAGACAAACTGGAGAGGAGCAGGAGTAACTGTGTCATGTTGTTTTTCTCTGCTCCTCCACCACCACCACCTCCACCACCCTCCTCCTCCTCCTCCTCCTCTTTCTAACAGAGAAGCATGCCGGGACAAGAGCCCAGATGGGGGCTGACGGCTGGAGCTGATTTAGCGAGGCGAGCTGTGATCCACAGATGCTTGTATCGCCTCTCGACAGCCCTCGCACACTTGTCTAGCCTTGCTTGGTCTCTCTTGCCACACATGCACACACAGCCTCTCAATGATCAGCTGCTCGGAGAGAGTGTACAGTATAATTTATACCAAATTACAGGTTTTGTGAGAGTTCGTTTAGATTCAAATTAGGCTGGCTGATGGAGCAAATCTCTCCAATTCACGCAAGGTAGCGGAGAGGAGAGAAAAGAGAGAGAAAAAAAAGAAAAAGAAAAATCACACAAATCTTGCAAAGAAAGACTACTTTCAAAATGATTTCCAACTCATGCCTCCGCATGAGTCATTAGCTACAGACTCTTCGTGCTCGAAGGAATTCCAAATATGATCTACTGTTCCAAGCCACAATTACAGAATCTGTCATCAGATACAAAAAAAAGACACACACAGATGCTTCAGTTTGATGAAAAGTCTAGTCTCCTCTTACCTTAAACTCTTTAAGCTGCTGCTTGATCACCTCCACTTCTGATCCCACAACGCCTTGTGCATTCACCCCTTCCTCTCCCCGGTCCAGCAGGCCTTGCAGGTCCGTGAGTCGAGCGTAGAACTCCCTCACCCGTTCCTCAGCCGCCTCTATGAGGGCCAGGCGGCCCTGGCCCCGTTCGGCCAGCTTGGCCGCCTGTCTGCTTAGCGCCTCAGTCTCCCTTCTGAGTGCCAGGAGGTCCGGAGAGCTGCCCTCTCTACGTAGCATGGTGGTGCATTCGCCCCCGTGGCCTTCTAGTTCAGTCCGCAGGGTGACCAGCCGGCCCAAGAAGCCCTTTACTGCCTCGGCCTGTGAAGCCAGGGAGTCCACATCCCGCCCTACAGGGCTGAGACTGTCTAGTTCGTCATCCAGGTCAGCAAGCCGGGAGAATACATCACGAACGCGGGACTGGACCTCTCCAACTCCCTGAAGTCGAGACTCCAGGGACGTGCAACATTGTTCAATCTGTGGACAGACAGAGAGATTGAAGAGACTGAGACTTGCACACGCTCAGACACAAACAGTGCATAACTTTACATACAGGAGCTTGTCTATTGTCTCAGACTTGACATAGTCCAGAAGTTTGACCATGTACAGATCACCATCTCCTCACCTTCTCAGTGACTTCCCCAAATTCCCTCTCTGTGTCACCAGCATGGTTCACCAGCCGCTGTCCTCCATCGCCGTTGTCTCCTGCTGCCTGTGGCATGTCCTGCACCAGCCCTTGGGCTAGATCCCGCAGATACACCACCTGTGGCTGCAGAGAGTTTAGCAACTCCTGTTGGCTGCGGAGACGTTCCAGACTCTTATTGCTGCAGGCCTGAGGACCCAGTGCCTCCTGGACCTCTAGCTGATGCCTTGCTGCCTCTAGCCTTCTCTCCACTGCCTGTCTGCCTTCCTCAAATTCCTTCAATCTGCTGCCCAGCTCCTCAAGTTGTGCTGTGCGCCCGTGTAATCTCTCTGAGAGGCTGTCCACCCTGCGGTTTAGCTGTGCTTTCTCGTCCCTCACCTCCTCTTCACCGGTCCTACTCTGCTCCAACAGCTGGTCTGCCGCAGAGTTCAGATTCTCCAGCAGGGGACGACGGCGATCCAAGTCCAAGCCTAACTGTCTGGCCTTCTGCAGGGCCTCCTCCAGGGCAGCAGGATCCAGAGAAGGCAGGATCTCTGCCTCCTTCTGCTCACAGTCCGCCACCCAGGGAGCCAGCTCATCCCGATGTTGCCGGTACTGCTCAGCACGGGAGAGTGTCTCCTTAATGCGAGCCTGCCTCTCACTAAGGCGCTGGTTTAGGCCTTCCCAGTCCTGTCGGAGGGTACTGAGGCGGGATTGCAGGGCTGATCGTTCGTCTCCAACAGGCAGTGATGCCAGGAGAGATGTTCCCTCAGCCTGGATAAGATCGTAGGACCCGCGCTGCTGGGCCACTCCACGGAGGAGCTCCTCCTGCTGGGAAAGGAGGGTCTGCAGAGCTTCTGGCCAGCAGGGAAGAGGATCACTTGCACCACCTATAGGCTCACCAGCCTTCTTGTCCAACCAGCCACGAAGCTCCTCAAACATCTGCTGGAACTGCTGTGTGCTGGAGAGAGCAGACTGCAGCTGGGATAGGCCGTCCGCTGGAGCAAAGCAGAGAGACAGAGCATGTGAATGCATGATATAGGATCAGTTCATTTTACATTTGCCTACAGATAAACTAAAGCCTTGTCAGTTGCTAAACCACACCTCTATACTAACTCACCTGCTCTTTCCTCTAGGCTGTTCAGTGGGCTACTGACACTCTCCAGTCTCTTGTGTAGCTCTTCTCGGAGGTAGGGCTCTGCGACAATGGCACTGAGCTCTGCACACAACTGTTCAGCCTGAGCTAGCTGGCTTTTCCTCTGCTCCAGTTCCGCTCGGATCTCTCCAGTCTCCTGCAGCCTGCGGCGCAGGGCTTCAGGCTGGACGCTCAGGGAGGCCTGGGCATCCAGTCTCTCACCCAGATCAGCCACACTCATGGAGAGTTCCCTCAGCAGAGCCTGGAAGCGCTCGCTGGTACCCTGCGCCTGGTCGATCTGCCCAGAGCGTCCTGAGAGCCGAGAAGTCAGGTCGTCCCACTGCCGGGTGATGGCGGCCAGCTCCTGCTGCACCTCAGCCAGGTCTTGACCATCACCAGAGCCCTGTTCTCCAGTAGGAGAGAGGATGCCCTCTGCTGCTTGGGTCAGTTGATCAAACTGCGGTCGCCGTGTCTCAAACTCACGCAGCATGAACTGGGAGAGAGAGAGTGGGAGAATTACTGACTAATCAAAATGGATAATAGGACTCATTTATGATCTAGTAATAATTAAGCAATCATTTCTTTATCAGTGAGAAAAGCTTTTTTAAATATACCTGTACTTGTTGTTTCTGAGTGTTGAGCATGTTTGGGTCGATGCTCAGAGGACCAAGCACGCTCATCATCAGTTCCTTCTCTTGCAGCCAGGGGCCTAGCTGATTGGCTGCTGATGCAAAGCTGCCCAGCCTGTCAGCACATGTCTCCAATTCGGTCTGCCTCTGAACTGCTGTCTTATTTGCTTTCTCCCACCGAGAGTCTAGAAACAGGAACTACTGTGAATGTGACTGATTAAAGCAAACAAACAGCCTGTTCTGATACTCCTTCAAACCACAACAGCAGTAGCTGAGTGCTCTGGCACTCTTGGCAACATGAAGATTCTGGTGTACCTTGAATGACAGTGTGTGACCACAAATAATCATTTTTAGAGGGAAATGCAGAAAGGGCCGTAGGGCGTTAAGATAAAAGGAGCGCAAGGCAATCACTTCTAATTTAGTCTACTTCTGTTCTGGCATCAGATGAACAAAAACACATACACAACCCTGGAAAGAACATGCTCTTGCATTTAGAGACTCTCAGTGACTCATGTGGCGAACCAGCCTGGCATCCACATTTGGTTTAAATAAAGCACCAGGTCCATGACCTGGTTCTGCTTTCAGAATGGTTCTGATGCTTTGAGTCATTGCAGAAATATGACATATTGAGTGGGGACTGAAAGCTCTTCCTGGAGCTCCATCCTCCAGCCTCCCACCAGTTTCTACGACCTACGCACCATACCTCGCTTTTATTTGATGTACCACAGGGGCCTTCAACCTTTCAGAACCACAGCCTCCACACAAGATTTTTTTTTTCAGAAGTTATTTGGTGCTCCACAAACAAGCACATAAAACTTGTAATGCTTTCGTTAAACTGTACAGTAGGACTCAAATAAGCTGTGCATGTGATAGAACTTAGAATATAAGAGCGCCTGCAAAACAGGTTTAATTTAGAGCCACTGGCTCATCATTGCAGTGCAATAATTATAATAACACAATAATTCATCTCTGTGCGGTTACCGTGCTGTTCAAAGTGAGCACTGTTCAGTCTCAATAACACAATTATTTCCCCATTTCTTCTCTGTGCTGTCCCTTTTTTGTACTGACCTATGTCGTTAAGCTGCTGTTTCCAGGTCTCTGCTTCTGGAGAATCTGGGTTTTCAGTAATCAACTGCTTCAGGGTACTCTTCAGATCCTCCACCTTCCCAGACTGCTCCGTGAGTTCAGACAGCAAGGCCTGCGCGGCAAAGATATCATGCAGTCAGATTATTGATTATACAACCACTTGGAGTGGCACCAGGAGGCTAGGTTGTTCTGCCCAGTGAAATTACAGTCCTTATCCATGCTTATTTTCTGTGTTTTACAGGAGCCCTTGCATAACGCAAAATCCATGGAACCATGTAAGTACTTCAGGCAATTGCCAAACTGTGACCGTCAAAAATCTAATCCTCTGTGCTCACCTTGTTCTCCTGGGCCTGGGCCCGGACCACCTCGGGTCTTGAGGGTGAGGCGGTCTGGCCCTGAGTCAGACTCTGCTCACGAGGGCCTAGCCACTGCAGCAGGGTCTCAGCGTCCTGCCTGGCCTTCTGGCGGAGCTCAAGAGAAGCCTGCTGTTTGCCTTGCCTGTCCTGCAGATTCCCACCCAGCTGCTCATACTTGCTGTTCACCTCTGCCACAGCCACCTGGATCTCTGTTAGGTCTGAAGGGAAGTAAGCGAAAGAGGGGGGGGGGGGGGGGGGGGTGGGTAGCGAAGGGAAGAGGAAGGGAAGAGAAGCAATCGCAGGATTTTACAAATTGATGAACGAAATGGGTTAAAATGGTGGCGCTTAGGGATGTTCTGATCCATTTAGAGAAAGACAAAGAAGCTTGACAAACCTGACATTCCAAAGCAGCATACTCAAGGCATTGGAAATGATTTGACTGAAGGAAAATACTAAAAAAAAAAGTAATTTATATAAAAAAAAATGAAAAAAGGCACCCTATTAAATCTTATCTAAATTAGGCTGCTGTGACTACCTTACTGCACTTGATTTTGCCATCTTATCTTCTCTTCTGACTTACATTAGACATTGGCACATGCTTAACACTAAACAACGAGCGCGAGAGCAAAAACTTTGATTAGGACATCCCTAATCCCCCCTCATTCTTTCTCTTTACAATGAAGATAATTCCTTAGGGACGCCACAATAGCCTTTTTTTAATGTCACAAAAAAGCCGAATGCACACAGACAAAAGCTGACACACATCACTCTCAATATGCTGTGAAAGCACACTGGCAGGGGAGGGCAAGGAGATATGCAGTACATATTCGTCTTGTTCTGGGAAAGATGAGTCATAGCACGGTGGTGAGTGAAAGAATGGACGCATGATGGATGTTAAGTGCTCTGTAGCACGGGGCATTCTGTGATGCTCAGTGACTGGGGGGAGCCGGAAGAAGCTCACCTTTGCAGGTGTGAATGCCATTGACACTGCTGGAGCTGCCGGCACCATTGAGCTGGGAAACACCTGGGAGAGAGGCACACACTCAGACACTGCTGCTATACACACATGCATGAACACAATATACACACACAGACACACATACACACAAGGACTTGCACATAGAGCTCAGACCATTATACAGACACAAGCTCACACAAGCAAAACATGAAGGACACTCAAGCAGACAGACACTTCTCTTAACGGAAAGAGAAGATGCTTTTTTTTCTTCAGTGGACTGGATCAATGTGTTTTGCACTCCTGAATAATAAACAGCACCAATTAAACAGGGTCTTCTTTATTTAATGTTGTATGTTTGTAATGTTGTAATTTGTAATTCCCACCCAGTAGTTAGTTAGTCCTCATATACGATGCTACCAGTGATGGAAGGGGAAGAGGCTAGCAATTCACATACAGCCAGTCAACCATGTGACTTAGAGCAGTCACTAAAGCAACAATAGTGCACAGCTGAAGGTGCTTGGAGGAGATCAGTAATTGCCTCTTCTGCTACATCAGCTAACAGACAACCACACTGACAAGCATCACACTCTGTGATTGGGGAGAGAGAGGGCCATCCCAACCACCCAGAGAGAGAAACCAAGTGTTCTATGGGGATCCTGGGCACAGATGGCAGTGGCATCACCGGATACTAAGCTTGTATTATCCTGATTCTGATATTCTAATATCCTATTTATCCTATTTTCAACATTTAAGAAGAAAACTAAATAAAGAAAAACAAAGTTTGCACTTTCCTACTTCTACTTTTCCTGCTTCGTCTTATTTATTTGTTTGTTTGTTTAGCATTTATAAAATAATAATTAAATGTTTGTTTATGAAAAATATAGCGGCGCCTGTATTTTTTTTTTGCACCATCAAAACAATAGGTGTTTAAAATTATAAACACATTAGTCCTGTTAAACGTATAACATTAACACAATAAATAAATACTAATTTTACAGCATCCTTAAAATATCTCTCCAGATGCTTGCATGATGTATGTTGCTATGATAGAAACATATACCTGCAGCTTTGTGGTTCAAACACAGTTGTTTTTCTAGAGGAATATCTGCAGCACCTTCAGCAGACTACTCAGGACAGTGCTTATGGATACAACTAAAAGCTGCACACTACAAGTATAAATAAGATCCACATGCAGCTTCTGTTGTTCTTAGTGCCCATCAGTGATGAAAACTGGAAGGTAGGTTGGTTTTGTGTGTTTGTGTGGGTCTGGGGGTAATTTATATATTTTATAATTATATTTTTTGTAAATAAGGCAAAGGTAATGAACCATAATTAACTACTAAAAACAACTTCATTTAACTGTCTCACAGCTTTGGAAAGCACACATTAATTTAGGTGTGTCCAAACCTTTGACAGGTACTGTTAATTATATAGGATTTACGGCCATCAAGGAAACGACAGAAGTATGTCGCAATAGTTGTACGCCTATACAAGTTTTTTACCAGTCTTGTTGTGCGAAGCAGTGATGCTGATGATTAGGCTCTCTAGCTCCGAGCTGCTCTTGTTCAACTCCTGAACTCGGCCACCCTGGGACTCCCATTCACTCAGCAGGTCCTGAGAGAAAGAGTTATTAACAGCAGTTAACACTGGAGAAAAAGCGTCATATGTAGGTCTCAGCTCAGTATTGCCCCAAACCTGGCCCTGGCGATCCTTTGCCCTGCACAATGTAGTGATGTCCTGCTCTAACATGCTCCCTTCAACTTTGGAAGGGCTTGTTAATTAGCTGGACATGTGTTTAAAACAGGGTAACACTACAATGGGCAGGGCAGGGGGATCTTCAGGACCCACTGGCATGGAGGGTATTACTATTGCACAAATTATCAGCAATTTGACTCGAGCCATCATGCCACAGCTATTCCAATAAACGTAAACACTAACGCTATACTGCGGACCCACCTTGAGCTGCTGTACTCTCCTCTGAAGGCCGTCTGTGTTCAGGTTGGGCTCTTTAGCAGGCAGCTGCTCCTGCACCGTCTGCAGCCACCTGAGGAGGGAGCCAGAGAGCGAGCGGAACTGCACCAACTGCTGCTCACAACTCTGGGTGGCACTCAATCTGCAGAGAAGACGATAATTAATTAAAAACAATTTAATGGGAATATGGACTACACAGCCCTATTGTTAGTGGTAGAATCACTTTTATTTGAAGTATCTTCAAGTATTTCTAGAGGCCGTTTTGAAACACTCTTCCAAGCCACAGCTCCAAAACCTCCAGATGAACTCACATAGTTGGCTGGGTTACATCAGTCTTGCACTCTGCCATTAGAGAATGGCTACACAGTAGAGTATTTTAAGTGATGGCGACAGCAAAGGCTTTTGTGAGGGATATTTCACAGGGCCAAGCTCCCATGCAGCCTTTTCACACAGGCAGCATGCCCAGGCTACAGCTATCCACAGCCAGGGTGAAAGGGCATTTACACACAGACAGGCTGCAGAACTATGGCCCATGTGGCAGTTCTCTTGCAGATGAATCATTTCTTTACAAAACTTCTCTCCTCTTGCACTCAGAAATGCATTTTGATGGGAAGTGATGTGCCTCAAATGGTCAGCCTTTATTGCCTTTGTATGGAAAACGACATGATTCTATTCTATAACTTTTAGGAGATTAACAGACTTAATGATCCTTATTTGGGCAGCAAGTGTTTTTTTACTCAGTAATACACTAATACTGGAATACATAATTAAACACTCATACGGAAAGTAGTGATTTTACAAAACTGTGTTTATTAAAACACCTCCAAAGCTCTCCTAATGGGAGTATAGCATTATTTACAGTTACATTTTAACTCCACATGCTGGCTGGGAGCATCCAGGAAAAATCTGGAACCAGGCTTTGTTCTTCAAACTAGCTCACAAGATCTTAACTACCATCTCAACTACTATCTTCACAATAAGAGACCTGTGTTATCTGGTAGTTTATTAGAAAAACATTGCATGTTTTAATGTGCTTAGTGTGCTAAAACAGAAGGCGAGGGTGTCCTAGTTTCCCTTTAATGGCACTTTTAGCTGCTAACTAAAGGATCAGGCTTTTCACCAAGACATGGGAGATGTTATTTGTTTAGCCCTGAATGTCCAGCACTCACTTCTCATTGACACTGGCTTCCAGTCGAGCAAACTCCTCAGACACTTCTTTGGTTGAGTCCAGTAGGCTGTGTGCATTGGCAAGTACCCCAGACTGGCTGAGGCCTGTACCAAGCTCCACAAATGACTTTAGCTGACTTGCTTCTTGGGCAAGCTCTGATTTCACCTCCTAAAATAAAAAATGTGATAAGATAAATTGAGCTCTTTACTTTTTACCAGGCACCACTAGTCCCATAAGCAACATTTCAATTTTCCATTACCTCTATGGTGTGTCTGTAGTCCTCCATGCTGCACTCTGGCTGCCCCCCTACGCTCAGCGCTCGCTCTCGGCTCTGTGCGAAGCTGTGGAGGTCCATGCTCAGACGTTCAAAGCTCTCCAGCTTGGGCAGAAGTCCTCGCAGTTCAGTCTCGCTCTCAGCCTGCTTGGTCTGAGCTGCTGTGTAGCGCTGGGCCAGATCTTGCAGTGCCCCCTGCAGCCCAGAGACTGTGGATGCATCTGCAGATTTCAGCAGCTTGGACACGGAGTCTCGAGTAGCTTCTACACTGCCCTGCCGTGACAACAATTCCTGTCGCAGTTTCTGTTGGGGTGGGGGAGAGAAGAAGGAATCTTTACCGTACAGTTGTTAGACCTGTTCACAATACTTCCATAACACCAAACAGAACTTGGCAGCTGGACTATGTGGCAAGGGCAAGGTGAAAACGGCTTAGTCTAACCATCCATTTAAATGTGGCATAGCCAGATAAATACCTGATTTTGAGTAAGAGCCTCCTGCACTGCTTGGGCAGTAGGCTGGACTGGTCCTGGAGTTAACACTAAGCCATCCAGCCAAGCCAGCAGGGCTTTAAGCCCCTCCTGAACGCTGACAGACTGAGCGACAGCAGTTTGGAGTTGCTCGGCCCTCTGAGAGACATGCTCGGACAGAGTTCCAAACCGACTCTCCAGCGCATCTAAAACGGGGACCAGCAGTATTACAAAATGATACCAATGATTAGAATATTCACTATATTAAAACAAACAGGGCAGGTGTATAGCTACCTGTGGTAGTATTGATGTCTGTTGCTTTGAGAGTGGGGGACTCCTGAGTGCTGGTGAGAACTTTGCCTGCTCTCTTCACCTTTTCCAACTGCACCAAACGCTCTGCCAGCTCATCCTGCAGATGCTGCAGAGATTAGAAACTAATGTTTAATACAATCTGCATTACGTATAGTTCAGTCCTTTAAGTCAGCTCATAGAAGACCATAGCCATCATAGCTATCCCCACCTTTACAGCATTCAGTGTGTTCTGTAGTGTCTGTGTGTCTGTCTGCTCTCCGCTGGGTTTGAATATGCTCTGATTTTTCTCCTGAGCACTCAGCCACGAGTCCAAAGCACTAGCTTCACTCTGGTATTGCTGGTACTGATCCAACAGAGTGGACAGATGGGTACCAAGATCTACAGACTGGAACACGCAGGAAGAAGGTCCAATAAATTAACTGGAGAGATCTGAAGAAGGGCCAAAAAAAGTGTACAGATTAAAAGTATAAAGCTGCCTACCTTGTTTTGCAGTGAATTGTAACGCTGGGTGGCATCCTGCAACTTGTCGCTGACCAGCTGTCTTGTGTCCTCCAGAGCTGGGTCAGTGCCACCTATTCTTTCTAGAGCACCCTGAACAGAGTCCAGGACTTTCTGACCAGAGATGGACACGAAGCGCAAGTCTGCCTTATGGCAGATCAAATCTTCTGCCAGCTAGAAAAAAAAAAAAAAAAAAAAAAAAAAAAAAAAAAAATCAGAAAGCAAACAATGACTGTTACACAAAAGAAGTGGTTTGTGTGGCACAACAGACAACACCACTACCTGCCTGTGGGAGACTAGGGTTTGATTTGCGGTCTGGGAATACACCTGTAATGGTCTTTGCACAATGTCTGTACACTACACTCTGCAACGCGAGTGACCTTGTAAGTCACTGCGGATAAGAGCGTCAGTTAAATGCTGCAAATGTAAAGTACAAACACGTCCTGGACCAACTTCACTTAATGAATTGTACAATAAAAATCTGAAAAAGTACAGTGATGAGGCCTCCCTTTATTTGTAGACTGTACACTTTATCCACTCACAGATTATCTACAGTTGTTTCAAATGTTAAACTATGTGGTGAAACCATGGACTTGCAACAGTGTCCGTGTAAGGGTTAGGTTTATCTTTTAGGTGGAGGTTAGGGTGACGCTCAGATGCAGTTTCCCTGGCCTACAACTCTGTTGCCTAAGAATGAAATACACATATTTTCCTTTTAAGGAAAGGTCTTACTGAATAGTGTTGCTTTTGTATCCTCTTGGCATAGCTTACAGTTAGGTAGCTGAATTGATTGTAGCTGGGTTAGATTGTACTCTAGCACTTTTTCAGAATCTGGAGGCGATGTGAGCTATTACTATTGTCAACAACACAGGCCAAGGTGAACGATGGCAACTTTAGTTGTCGACAGGCTTTCACCAGTAGACTGGCTGTATGTAAATTTTGGGGGCATAAATATAATGAGTCAAAAAAGCGCAACAGTTTGGGGGGTTTGAAATTGGTCCACTGTCCAGCCTTGGTTTGGTTATGATGGATTTTCTATTGAAGGAGGACACAAGAGTGTCATTATATAACCAAGCCAAGAGGAATTCAGTTTTCCATTCAAGGGCACCTTTAAAGCACCTATCTAAAAGATTTTTAGCCGAATGTAAGTTAAAGGTAAGTTACTTATCTACAAAAAAAGAATAAACATAATTCTATCCAAATAAAGCGTTGCTAAACACTCGATTATTAACTGATAGAGTGGTGATCACCTTTTTGTGCTGCTCTAGTCTGTCTCTCAGAGCTTGCGCATCAGCTTCTCCTTGTGCCAAGGAACCAAGCCCCTGTTCACTCTGCTCAAGCCATGCTCCCAAGGTTCCGTGCTCTTGCACGAACTTGGCAAGCTCATCTCTGAGGGCTTCTGTCCGCCTCTGTCTGTCCTGGCAACTCTGAAGGCGCTCCTGGTGCTGACTCTGCAGCTGGTCTAGCTTGGCACGCAGGCACTGCTTCTCCTCTGGCGGCACGCTGGAGTCAGGCTGTTCTAGCAGAGAGCGAGTGGACTGGGCCACCTGGAGAAGGTGAGCCTGCTGGGCTTGTAAATGCTGCAGCTCAGTCTGGAAAAATAAATAAATATATAAAATTAAATGAAATTAAAAATGACATTCAGAAAACTTCAAGAGAATCAAAAATATCGGAGCAGATCTCTGCTTGAGAGAGTTAGTCAAGTTCTGACCTTCAGCATGTCACTGTGAGAGATCAGAGCGCCCTCTGGTGTTGTAGCAGTGGGAGCATCTGGAACAGTTTCCCCTAGCGACTTTCTCCTGGACGTGTCTAATGATGACAACTCTTCAAGCAGTGTGTCTATTTTTCCCCGAGTCTCCTGCAGCTCCTCCTCTGCTTTAGCCTTGCAAGGACAAGAAGAAACACGAGAGCAGACAGTTTTAGGTGCTGCGTAGTGAGAGGGATGAAATGATGACTGAACTGAAGACTATATGAGGATTTTACCCTCTGTGTGTTTTGCTGTACTGTTGTGCTGATGGCAGTGTCCAGCTGTGCCAGTGAGGACTGGGCTGTTTCTGTGACTGTGCTATACTGCTCCTTCATACGCTTCAGCGCCCCCTGCAGGTTGGCCCTCTCCTCAGGACTCAGATCATCACCACGCTCAGCTAGGAACTCTTCCACTGACCGCACTGCCTCCATCACTCCATCACCTTTGGTCTGAAGATCCTTCTGCACCTCCTAAAGGTATTGATCAGTTGAGATGCTTGTTTAGACACACAGATTCAATTCAATTCAGCATACATTCATTCAAATGTATGCCCAAATGTTTGTGGACACCGCTTCTAATGAATGCATTCAGCTACTTTAAGTTGCACCCATTGCCCAAACCCTCACCCAAACCCTCACAACAATGCTCCAAAATCAAGAAGAAAGCCTTCAATCATAGTGGAAACAGTTACTCCAACAAAAGTCTTTTGCAATAACCTTGGTTTTGGAAGAAACAATAAATTAACACGTGTCCCAATACTTCTGTCATATAGCATAACTGACTGTCTAGTGTTAAGTTACAATGGGCCATAATTACAGAATTTGATGGCTCTTAAAAACACAAATAAAGGCTCGATTTTAATATTGTGTGAACCTCAAGTTTCCTCTCATTTTGCCGGTTAAGAGGACACCAGTGAGCGTATAATTAAATAAACGTTGTATAAGGTATTAATTCACTTAAGCCAAACAGCTGTATTAGCATCTCACCTTAAG
Source organism: Salminus brasiliensis (assembly GCF_030463535.1). Taxonomy (NCBI): domain Eukaryota; kingdom Metazoa; phylum Chordata; class Actinopteri; order Characiformes; family Bryconidae; genus Salminus; species Salminus brasiliensis. The sequence continues at coordinate 38,384,561 of NC_132880.1, read as the reverse complement.
CTCACTCTGTTTCTGCTGAAGTACGCTCACATCTCCCGATTCTGCCCCCGTTCTCTGACTGGCTAGCAGACTGGCTGCACCCGCCAACCACATGGAGAGGCCTTCAAGTTTCTGTGAGCACTCCGCCTTCTGCTGCTGCACAACCTGAATTCCCAAATGCAACAGAAAACAAGGATGGACCAAAAGGTGGAGAGAAAGGAAAGGACAGTGTGAAATTTACCCCTATATTGGGTAAGCACAATTCTATTCCCTCCTCTTTAAAAGTCACACAACTTTCACCCTCCCTCTTTCAAACCTTACGCTACGCACACGTCTCATTTCTCACACAAGATTGCACTGTTTGAGCAAGATGTATCCAGAGTTTTCACACAAGCAGACAAACAAACATTTTCACAAGGTCAGTCAAGCAGGGAAAAAGACTTCAGATTAACACAAACACGTTTTATCAGTCAGATTTTTCCCTTTTCTTTCCGAAAAGAAAGAAAACAGAAAAACAGGCTTGCTATCATAAAAAGGCAGCGTTTAAATCTCTAGCCTTTTCCGAGGTAGGCATAAGCGCTTGTCCTCTGTGGCAATCTGTAAGAGCAAGGCAGAGAGAGTTAATACACATGTTATATCCACACACATGCATCAAGCAAAACAGAGTCTAGCAGTTGGCAAAGTAAGCTGAAGAAGCACTATGGAGGTCAGAAACACTAACGCTGGAAAACTGATAGGTGATGACCAGCTTCTATGTTAAAAATAGAGCCCTAAATGTGCATGTGACCATGATCTCTGACGGATACTTAACATCCTTCATGCTAAATGACTTTATTTTCGGCCTATTGGATTGGATTTACAGGGCATATGCTGGTGAAGCCGTTACGGGGCGTGAATTAATGGCCGCAGTAAAACTGCATTTTCTTGATACTGCTGTTAAGAAGCGTAGACACTCAAGCAGGTATCTGCAAACCTCTCTCTTCATAGCAGTCTGTCTCATTTTTTCCCTCTCTCTTTCCTCCCGTTCCCGCTCTTTCTCCTGCCGTTCTTGCTCCTCCTCTCTGGCTCGCTGAACTGCGAGGGCCTCAGCCCTGGCGTGAGCGCGGCCTGAGGCCTGGTGGAAGGCCCTCTGCAGCTGCTGCAGCTGCCTCAACAGCTGCCTGCTTTGCTCCGGTTCCAGGTCCTGTGCACGCTCTGAGATAAACACTTGGATGTCGAATGCCACAGTGCTCACATCAGCGGCTTGTGCCGTGAGACACTCCTCTAAGTCCTGAAAAAATTAAAATGACAAAAATGATTAAAACAGCTTAGTCAGTTGGGGATGAGGTGGGGTGGTGATCACCCAATACCCTGATCTCATTAATGCTCTTGTCACTGAATGCAATCAAATCCTCACAGCAATGCTCCAAAATCTAATAGAAAACCTTTCCTAGACAGTAGAGACAGTACCTCCAACAAAAGCAGGATGACCTTTTTTTAATACCCTTGATTTCGAAGAAACAACAAAGGAGAAGGTGTCCCAATACTTTTTGTCCATATATGCCAAAAATCATGGGACAGGAACTATGTGGCATCGATTCCACAGATGGACAGAAGACAACTAGAGGGACCTTTAGCCATGCTGTCTGAACAGCCACCCACAGCTCTGTGGTATTATGGTAGGTGCAGGATCTTGGGTGCGAACTGACCCGGGTACACCACATTCCATAAATGCTCAACTGGGCTCATGTAACCATGCCGGCCACACTATTCGCCTGAACTCTCCAGATTGTTCTTTAAACCAATTCTGGACAACTTGGGCCTGATAGCATAGTGTTTCACCAAGCAGTGAAACGTAGCGGGCACTGATCAATGATGTGTTTAGACGCCATGACCCATGCCATGAGAACACACCCCCACACCAGTATGGAACCACCACCTGCCTGAACACTCTGATCTTCTTGACAAATGGGGTGAACTCATTAACACTACCATTGCCTTGCCATGAGCACTCTGGCCAATGTTCAACCTCACAACTTATACAGGTGGGGGCACTCCCAAGCTATGCCATGTCTTCTGGCATGTCAGTGTATAGAACATACAGTGGGGAGAACAAGTATTTGATACACTGCTGATTTTTCAGGTTTTCCCACTTGCAAAGCATGTAGAAGACTGTAATTTTTATCATAGGTACTCTTCAACTGTGAGTGATGGAATCTAAAACAAAAATCCAGAAAAATACATTGTATGATTTTTAAATAATTAATTTCCATTTTATTGTGGGAAATAAGTATTTGATACACCAGAAAAAGAAACTTAATATTTGGTACAGAAACCTTTGTTTGCAATTACAGAGATGAGACGTTTCCTGTAGTTCTTGACAAGGTTTGCACACACTGCAGCAGGGATTTTGGCCCACTCCTCCATACAGATCTCCTCCAGAGCCTTCAGGTTTCGTGGCTGTCGCTGGGCCACACGGACTTTAAGCTCCCTCCAAAGATTTTCTATTGGATTCAGGTCTGGAGACTGGCTAGGCCACTCCAGGACCTTAAGATGTTTCCTACGGAGCCACTCTTTAGTTGCCCTGGCTGTGTGTTTTGGGTCGTTATCATGCTGGAAGACCCAGCCACGACCCATCTTCAGTGCTCTTACTGAGGGAAGGAGGTTGTTGGCCAAAATCTCACGATACATGGCCCCATCCATCCTTCCCACAATACGGTGCAGTCGTCCTGTCCCCTTTGCAGAAAAGCATCCCCAAAGAATGATGTTTTCACCGCCATGCTTCACGGTTGGGATGGTGTTCTTGGGGTTGTACTCATCATTCTTCTTCCTCCAAACATGACGAGTGGAGTTTAAACCAAAAAGTTCTATTTTTGTCCCATCAGACCACATGACCTTCTCCCATTCCTCCTCTGGATCATTCAGATGGTCATTTGCAAACTTCAGACGGGCTTTGACATGCGTTGGCTTGAGGAAGGGCACCTTGCGTGCACTGCAGGATTTTAATCCTTGACGGCGTAGAGTGTTACTGATTGTTTTCTTTGAGACTGTGGTCCCAGCTCTATTCAGGTCATTGACCAGGTCCTGCCGTGTAATTCTGGGCTCATTCCTCACCTTCCTCAAGATCATTGATGCTCCACGAGGTGAGATCTTGCATGGCGCCCCAGACCGAGGGAGATTATCCGTTATTTTGCATTTCTTCCATTTTCTAATAATTGCACCAACAGTTGTTGCCTTCTCACCAAGCTGCTTGCCTATTGTCCTGTAGCCCATCCCAGCCTTGTGCAGGTCTACAATTTTATCCCTGATGTCCTTACAAAGCTCTCTGGTCTTGGGCATTGTGGAGATGCTGGAGTCTGACTGATTGAGTGTGTGGACAGGTGTCTTTTATACAGGTAACGAGTTCAAACAGGTGCAGTTAATACAGGTAATGAGTGGAGAACAGGAGGGCTTCTTAAAGAAGAAGTAACATGTCTGTGAGAGCCAAAATTCTTACTGGTTGATAGATGATCAAATACTTATTTCCCACAATAAAATGGAAATTAATTATTTAAAAATCATACAATGTATTTTTCTGGATTTTTGTTTTAGATTCCATCACTCACAGTTGAAGAGTACCTATGATAAAATTATGTAAAAAATTACAGTCTTCTACATGCTTTGCAAGTGGGAAAACCTGAAAAATCAGCAGTGTATCAAATACTTGTTCTCCCCACTGTATGTATTGGATAGGTTCTTGAAGAAAAATCAACAATACTCAGTATAGAAGGCAGCTCAGTGATCAGAGCAGCAGTTTATTTTGTCACAAGGTTGTGGGTTCAATTCCTGTAGGTTGAATTTCACTGTACTGGACAGTGTGAGTGAATTTTACCTTGCATTGCTGCAGTCTTTGAGTCAGGTCCGCTAACGTTCTGCTATCTTTATCTCTTATCTTCCCATCATCCCTTGTTTCTTGCTCCATCTGAGCTTCAGTGTCCTTAAGCCAGCTGAGAAGACTGTCCACTCTTCCTCCCAAAGACCCCAGTTCACTATTCATTGCCTCCTAAGAAGAAGTGGACACGTTTCAGATCTTCACATTAAACGTACATGATTTTGGTGCATTTGAACACACTCCAAAACAGTCTTTTTGCTTTACCTTCTGAGCATCATGGTGAGATTTCATGCCTTGCACAAGACTCTGGGAAAGTTCCCTTGCGGCGTCAAAGGCACGGGACAAACTGCGCCCGTCCTTCTCCAGGGCCATGAGTAACTGAGGTGGCACGCCTTCAAGGTGGGAGTCCAGAAGCTGCCTGGATGCTTCAACCTCTTGGTTTACTTGTGGCTCCAGATCACCGAGCTCCAGAGCTACAGTCTGGGTTTGGTGGGAGAACGGGGCACATCAAGTCATTCTCTTAAGTATGAATTCACTATTATTTAATGTTGCTGAGGCACTGTGACAGAGCCTTGGAGGCACTTACTTACCTCTGTCTGTCTGATGATGTCATCAAGTGCGAGAAGACTCCGTCCTATGGACTGCTGCTGTTGCTGTTTGAGGCGCACCTCAATGTGCCTCACCATGGAGAGGAGCGCCACAATTTTTTGGTCGTGTTCTAAGCACTCTTGGCGGACCAAAGAGGACTGGTGTGAAATACAGCTTAGTTAGAACAAGAATCTCTGAAAAAACTTCACTACCTTAGTTATGCCATGAAATTGCAAACAAACAAAAACCCTTTCTAGACTCTTAATTACATACCTTACTTATCTGTGAGGCAGTCCTCTGCCTTTTCTTCGGTTTATCAACCTGTTCTTCATCTACACTTTCCCCATAATCATCATCCTCTTGCTTCTCCTCTTCTTCCCAGCACTCTGTTGTATCAGACTCAGGCATGTCCTCTGAATAAGAGGGCCCTGACTCTGAGGACTCTTGAAGGGAAGCCTCATATTTACCCTCAATGTCAACATGAGAGTGATCCCTAGCTACGTCCTGGCAAATCTCAGTGTTAAGTGTGTCTGTTCCCGTTTTAGGTACGTCAGCTTCACTTTGTGTTAAAGCAGCAGAATTCTCAGCCAATGTGACTGAAGGCACAACCATTCTGCTGAGATCATTTTTGATATCATCATAGCCCTCAGTATGAGCGGCACATGACTGCCTGTTGACTTTGGATGTTACTGCCATCGTCTCAGCTTTTTTCTCAGCAAGTTCTCTCTGTGCTACAGCAACCAGATCCTTAGTTAATGTGTCTGGAGGAACAGATCTGCTGAAATCTAATGTATAGCCCTCAGTAAGAGGAGTATATTGCTGCTCATTGACCCGAGAGGTTTCCATTTCCATCTTTTCATTTTTCTTGTCAAGTGGTTCACATTCAAACTCATGTGCTGTTGCCTGTTCATTTTTCACATCTACATGTTTAACAGGTACCAGTCTTGGCTTATAGGTGTCCATAGCCACTTGAGAGGTTTCTTGCTTTCTGCAAACATCTGATACAGCCTGAGTCACAGATTCAGGAGTCGTGTCAGGACCTGTTTGAGTGAAATGCTTTCCTGTAGAGTCGGGCTCAGGTAAAACGTTTTCTGGCAATACTTTTCCATTCTTATCTTCTTGCGTTTGCTTTTGCGCTTCGTTGGCCTTTTCCTTTGTTGGTATTGTAAGGCCTTTCTGCACTTCTTTGGGTTCGTCTTGAGCGGCCACATGACGTTCCTTACCAGACCCTTGACGCAATGCTTCTAACTCTTCAGCAGCCTGTTTCTCAGTGACTCCCCGCTCAAAAACTTTCCTAAGAATACTTTCCTTGGCCTTCAGGAGAAGTGCTTCCTTCTCCAGCTTTGCCTGCTTATGTTTTTGAGGTTGTTCAGTCCCTTCTTTTTCTATCGCATCCAATTTCTCTACTTGAGCTGAGGCATCATCACTGTTCTCATCTTCTTCCTTTTCAGCATTTGCAACAGATTGCAAGACTTGCTTGGCTTTTTTATTCTTCTTTTTCTTCTTCTTCTTCTTCTCCAGTTGCTTCGAAACATGTGCCTCAGAAAGGTCTAACGCTTTGTTGTATTCTGTTTTTGATTCATCTTTCATTGCTCTGTGGTGCATTTGGCTGTGTAGTTCATGATCTGTGGTGCTGTGGTCATCCTTTGAAGCCTCAGCCTCAGCTCCAAGCATCATGGTTCCATTTTCACTAGATTGCCTCTGGATAATCACACCCATTTCCTCCACAGCATCTCTCTGGGGCAGACGCTCAGGTTGGGCTACAACACTGACACTCGTTTCAGGTGCTCCCGACAACTCTGCCATCGTCTTCGTTTCCCCATCGTTTACGGTAGATTTCTGTTGGATATCTACAACAGCTTCAGCAATTTTATACTCGCCTTCCACTACAGTCACAGCCTCCCTCATATGTTTCTCAACCTCTCTCTTTACATTCCCATCTTCCACAGGTTCTTCATCCCTCACTGCAAGCTTTTCTCCAGTCCAGTCTCCAGCAACCTCTGTAGATGAAACTAGACTCATATCTGGAGTGTGCAGAACCTCATGATCTAATTTGGCCCCTCTCTCCAAGTTCACACCATCAGACCCCTGATCTGTGCCAACAGCTTCTTTTCCAGACTTGTTCTCAATGTCCTCTACAAGTGAAGTAACACCCAAATCTGCAGTGTGCTGCAGAACCTCCAAACCTATGTGGATCTTTCTCTGTACCTTCACATCTTCAACAGATTTTGGATCCGGGGCTACAATCTTAGTTCCCATCTTGTTTTTAACACACTCTACTGGAGAATCTATACTCATAGTCTCCATTTTCCCATTTTCATCCGCTTTTTGATTTCTTTCAAAACCTTCATCTACACACTTTTTCTCAATGCCTTCTACAGATGAAGCAATGCCAATATCTGAAGGCTGTAAAACCTCCACAACAACTTTGCTCTGGCCCTTTACTATTCCTTCAATGGCGTCATCATCAATACCAACAACCTCTTTTGCAGTCTTGTGCTCAGCGGCCTTCACCGGTGTTGCTACGCTCAAATCCTGAGGTGAAACAGTGACAGTACTGGGAGGCTGTAGAACCTTCCAAAGAACGTTCCCCTGACCCTCCACATCTCCTTCAATGCATTTATCAACTGTAACAACCTCTTTTGCAGTCTTGTGCTCAGGGCCCTTCAGTGGTGTATCTATGCTCAAATCCTGAGGTGAAGCAATGCCAAGATCTGGAGGCTGTACAACCTCCAAAACGACTTTGCCCTCACCCTTCACATCTCCTTTAATAGATTTATCATCAACACTATCAACCTCCATTGTAGTCTTGTGCTCAGTGCCCTTCACCAGTGTGGCTATGCTAAAATCCTGAGGTGAAGCAATGACAGTACTGGGAGGCTGTAGAACCTTCAAAAGAACGTTGCCCTCACCCTTGACATCTCCTTCAACGGATTTATCAACACGATCAACCTCCTTTCCAGTCTTGTGCTCAGTGCCCTTCACGAGTGTGGCTATGCTCAAATCCTGAGGTGAAGCAATGCCGATGTCTGAAGGCTGTAGAACCTCCAAAAGGACTTTGCTCTTACCCTTGACATCTCCTTTAATGGCTTTATCATCAGTACTAACAACAACTTCTGCAGTCTTATGCTCAGTGCCCTTTACAGGTGTGGCTATACTCAACTTTTGAGTTGTCAGACTATCCATCAGTACCTTTTTCTCCTTCATGTCTTCCACAGTTTCTTGATGAACGCCCGCAACTTCTCTTTCAATGTTGCTCTCAGTGCTCTCTATATGCGTTACAACGTCCAGGTTTCCAACATTCAGCTCTGCCTCTACACGTGAAGGATTCACTCCATCTTTCCTAAATTTCAAATCCTTCCTTGCCTCCTTCTCAACTTCCACATCTCCTTTAACAGATTTTTCATTAATGCCTAAAAATTCTTTTCCATTCTTCATCTCTTTAGGCTCTGAAGCAGAAGGCTCATTCATATCCAGAGCGCTAATCTTCAACCTTGCGTCTGTTTCTGTACTCATTCTGGCTTGCTTTTTATTCTTTCTTTTGCCGTTCTTTTTCTCTGGCATCTTCTGTCCCTCTTCTGACTTGAATAAATCAGTGATCTTACTTTCTTCACTTTCACAGACTGGCTTTGCTTCAGACAAAGACTGCTGTTCAGCGGTCTCGGGAAACTGCCTATTAGATTCCTCTGTAGACAGGACCCTTCGATCATGTAAAGGTGTAGTGTCTGAGGCAACCCTGTAGTCAATCTCTTCATATTTTTCCAGCTTTTTGGTGGCTCTCAATTCAACGTCAGTCTGCATTTGGTTGTCTGGCTCTGGCTTAGGGGTATGTGTGTGAGTAGCGTCATATTTTTTGCCATCTTCACATCCAGTCTCAGGCACCCGTGGAGTCTGAGGCTGACTTGACTCATGCTGCAGTTCTGTACCTTTATGTTCTTCAGTGGCCTTTTCTTCCACTTTTAGGGTAATATCAGTCAGCGTTTCTAATGGTACACCAGCGCCTTTCTGCACATCACTTGATGAAATGTCCTTGCACACTTGCGTCTCCAATTTAAATGGTACATTGGGCTCAAGAAGCGACAATTGCTCAGGTTTATCCACATCTTGAATCTCTTCTAAATGCTCTTTAAACATACAGGGAATCTTTTCTGATTCTGAAAGACTTGCTGCATTCACCTCTGTGCTTTCGTGATGCTTGTTTGTTGGACTGCTTTGGTTTGACCCTGTGTGGGACATAAGAGGACCATATGTACCATCTGTTAAAGAACCCAATGTCTTCGAGCCTTCCTTCTCATCAATTGGTTCATCCACAGAGCCAAAGTTATCCCAAAGTTCTGCAGCCATTTCTTTAGAGATGAGCCCCTCTTGAACAGCCTTCTTAAGATTCAACACCTTCTGACCACTGACTGGGTTAATCAGTCCACCTTTCACTAACTGATTTGTAATGATGACTTTGGCCACATCGTTTTCAACAAGACCTTTTTCGACAGCCTCTGGAATGGACAGCCTCTTCCCGTCTGAAACATCAATTATTCCTCCAGAATCTGCCTGACTCTGCAAGACTCTGAGAGCTGGAATAGGGTCGACTTGGCCAGTCTTCACTGCTTCTGGAACAGACATCATGTCCCCATTTTCTTTGTGTGGAACACCTCTGAAAGGTCTCACTTCAAGGAATCGCTGACCTGTCTCAATATCAATCTTCCCCTGGTTAATAAGCTCTGTGTAGGGTACAACACGAGCACTGTGAGGATCCAAAACACCACTTCTTACTTTGGGAGTGGTCATAGCTTTATCTGCAGCCTCTTCACTGATGATGCCATGTGAAACAGCTTCAGTCAATGTTAGCATGCTCTTTGTGGGACCATCATATATAAAGCCTGCAAATGTCTGGAGAGAGAGATTGTCTGAGTCTGAACCTAAGTGACTCTGCCTCTCACAAGACTTTTCAAAGTCTTCCAGCTTTGGCACAAATGACTGGTCAATAAGACCTTTTTGTACTGCATCAGATACACAGAGACGAACTCCAGATCCATGATGTAAAATTCCACCTTCAGCCACCTGCTGAAGTAGGACCTGCTGGGCTTCTTCGTGACCAGCAATACCTTTTAGAAGGGCTTGTTGAAGAGGTACAGGCTGTTTTGTTTTGGGGTCCACCACACCATCCATCTGTAGCTGCAGTGCCAATTTTATGTGTGATGCCTGTGGATCAGAGCTCTTTCCACGGCAGGACTTCTCTAATGCAAGCAGCTCCTCCTTATGGTCCTCATCTACGAGTCCGAGATTTGCTGCAAGGGTAACTGAAACCTTCTTGCCTCTCTGAAGGTCAACAATTCCCCCAGAGACAACCTGACCCTCGAGAAGTCGAGCTACTGTGCCTGGGTCCAAAAGTCCTATCTGAGCAGCACCCTTCAGTGAGCAGATCTGACCACGTTCTACGTCAATGACCCCGGCCAGAGTCTTTTCTGACTGAAGAACACTGCTTAACAAGTCTTCATCTAGTAAGCCTTCCTGCATTACATCCTCAACGCTCAGTGACTCACAAGCACCCACATCCAGGAAACCACCAAACAGCCCCGCTTTTGACATTACTTTGATGGCAGTGTGACCTGGGAGCAGACCGCGAGATACAGCCTCATCCAGGAGTAACTTCTCGGCTCCAACAGTCAACAGACCTCCATGCGATAACTCATTTGCCATGCGCGCAAGCTCTGCATCCTCATCACTTTGTTCCACGGATACAATCTTTGTGATTTTGGATGAGTCTGTTTTCTCCGTACTTCCTTTGGTATACATTTGATCAGAGGTTTGTGTATTCATAACAGAGACTTGGAAGCCTTCTTCAGCATCACTCAATGCATTAGTCTTCTCTAAATTGTCTGCTCCAACTGAAACTTTATCAGCAGAATTCTCTGTCCCTATATCTAACCGTTCCTTCATAGATGGTGCAATTTCTACCGTCTTTTCCTGAAGCAGGGATTGATCTGACTGGAACATCTCAACTTTAAGATCAGACTCTGATTCAGTCAGGCCCAGTACTTTTTCAGAGGAGTCAGGTATGCCCCCCAGCTTTAGAAATGAAGGGGATGTCTGAATTTCAGGTACTGTCTCTACTAATTTTGAGGGTGTATCTGAGCTCCTTACAACAGTTTTATCAGCGATGCTTGATTCTACAGCATCATCAGTCCCATCCGTTCTGTGTTTCTCTGGAAGAATTTCAATGCGTCTTTGTTCTATTTCACTTTGTTCTCTTTCTCTGTCAAAGTCCTCCTTCAACTGCAGTTCAGGTACATTCTGGTCTTTACTTGGTTGACTTGCACCTATAAACTCCATCAGTTCAGGCTCCATCAGGACTAGACGCTCTCCTGAGGAAACATTGATGTAGCTGTGTGTCATTATGTAAGAGAGGAGGTGGTGTTTAAACTGATCCTCTGGTCCAACTCCTTCCAAAAAGGACGAAGGGTCATCGTGCTGCGATGAAGAAGGGGGTGAGGACGGTGATGGTGATGGTGATGATGAGCAAGAGCCCAATCGACTTACACTTAGGGACCCGGTCTGAATGACGGCAGGCAAAAGATCTGGAACTTGCGTCTCTTCGAGGAGTTTCACCGCTTCTCCTCCCAACATCTCTTCAGCACAGTCCAGAGGGACCACTTGACCACTTTCTGGACAGTAAATTGCACCAACAGAATGCCGTTTTCTCAGGACTTTGCGGGCAAGTTCCCCTGAGATGGCACCCTGTTGTAAAGCATCAGCGATAGAAAGCAGCTCCCCTGAATCTGGCCATAGCATGCCCATAAAACCCCACAGTGATCCCAGAATGCGTAGCGCCATGCGTGGGGATAATAGGTCTCTTTGGATGGCCTCATCTAACTCCAAGCGCTCTCCACTAGCTGGGTCTATTATCCCTCCTGCCTGTAACTGTCGAGTTAGCAAGGCACAGGCCAGGTCCTGATCCATAAGGCCATGCCTCACAGCCTCATCTACGGTCAGACGATGCCCTGAGCGTGGATCAGTGATCCCTCCTGCAAACAGCTGAGCCTCCAGAAGTCGAATAGTGACTTGTCGGTCAATCAGTCCCTCTTGGACTGCCCGGAAAATGCCTACCTTTCTGCCTGATCGTAAACAGACTGTTCCTCTCGACTGCTGATTGACTGGCAGCAGACGTAGGCCAGTTTCCTGATTCAAAACGCATCGCTGCTGGAATTCTGACAGACTCAGCTTTTCTGCTGTATTAGGATCAATGAGCTCCCGGCGATCGAGGCGGGAATGTAACTTCTTGTAAGTAGCAACTGAGAGCAGGTCCTGCTCCTTAGCATTTTCAAGACTGAGGATCACATTATTTGAGGCATCTCTGAATCCTCCTGTGCTCAGTTGCAGCTCAAGAATGCGAAGGGCAGCTTGCTGTTTTATGTGACCCACCTCCATAGCAGCAGCGACTGGTATTACCTGACTCTGTGTGAATTGGGATTGCTGGACAAGATGAAGGGCAGTCTCTATCTCTAATAGTGACTGGTAGGTGCAACTGTCAATTAGACCAGAGGTAAGACTCTCTTCTAATGTGAGGCCCTGAGGGGAGTCAGGTTGTAACAGACCACTCATGACAAGCTGTGCCTCCAACAGCACATGGCATGTGTCCTGGTCTATGAGGCCACGGTGTGCTGCCTGGAAAACTGGAAAGGTCTCCATAGTGCCAAGTTCAATTACTCCAGCGATAGTCTCGTGGCCCTGGAAAAGAGATACAGCGAATGAGTGCATATGCAAAATCTTAAAGGCACACTTGAAACTAGAAAGTTTGATTATTAAAAAAAAAAAAAAAGTAACAATTTAATTTAAAATTAAAACCAAGCCAGTAAAGATCATTATGGAAAAAACCCACAACCAAAGCATGCAAACCTATCATAAGTTGTAATATTGTGCAGTTTTACAGATACATTTATGATCCTTTAAGTGCAAACCCTGATCGCATTCCATTCCTGACAAAGCAAATAAAACATAAATTATACAAAATAAATAAAAACTATATTTATAAAAATGTAAATTAAACATTAAATGCAATAAAATTGAAAAAGCAACAAAGCAAGAAGCACTCAAATGCACAAACCTAGAAAAGTTCTTTTAGGAGAGAAAAAAAAAAAACTTACAGCAGAGAAATGCCTCAGAGTAACGTGCAGGTCAGAAATGAAGCAACGGTAAGAGAGAAAGCGAGCACTACTTACCGTGTGGGGTGGGTCCTTAGACGCACACACACAGACAGGCCGACGGCTCGGCAGATTGAGGTGCGACAAGGTGAGAAGCTGGATGTTAGCGTTCTGCATGCCACACTCCATCTGTCTGAGATACTGCCTGGGACTGGCCCCTAACTGTCTGATGTTTCTACCTGACGTTTGTCAATTTCACACAACTAGACTGTTGGTGAAAATTGGTCTCAGCATCTGTTCTGGAACGTGTTTTATACATAGAAGATTTTACCAACGTCTCCATTTCTCTACACTGCACAAAAAGCAAGTGAAATTCTCTTAAATGTAGCATAAATATCTAATATTTTACATTCTAAGATAATTGCAGTAATATTACAAGATAAGTGACATTTCTAAAGCATCTTTACTTTTTTATGTGATAAAATATATTATTAAAAAATTCTATGATCTTATTCTATTGTATTCATTTGACTTAATACAATACATAACAGATCAGATATTTACCAGGATTCAAGAGAATTTCACATTAAAAAAAAAAATATATATGACATTATTTGCAGTGTGTTCTTGGTCTTTAGTACAGTGTATATACGACATAGGACTTACCTATTAGTAAAAGGTAAACTCCTGATGAGTCTATGGTCATAACTAACTTAACTGAAATTCACTCCCTATACTGTCAGACTGACTGAACTTTATCCTGAAACCTGTTCCATGTCAAACCTTATCTGTCCCAGCAGCTGTTAGTGATTTTGAAGCAAAATGCTGATTAAGTTTCACACAGTATTACTGTTTTAAAGACAAAGACTAAAAACAGACTATATATCTCTCTCTCACACACACACACACACACACACACACACACACACGCACGCAAATGCGTGTAACACAGCAGTGATCTGGACACATCATGCTCAAACACATGTGGGTATGCATAGCTGCCCTCTGGTGCTTAAACTCTTAAACTAAACTACCTTTAGTAGTGTGCACCTGTTCCCCCAACTTACAGACCATTATCACACTCTTTTATACAAGTCCACTCAGACGTTATCTCATTATACACATTGTACTGATTACATATGACTACACATTAGAATAAAATCCAGTATGTGCTTACGTATTTCAGTGACAGAATGTGTGTATTCGCTATGTGCATGATTATCTACAGTCATGTGGAAAAAATAGAACATATGGACATCATTTGAACAATACTGAGAGATAGCGGTACTATAACTAAACACACACAACTGAAGAAATGTATTTTTTTTTGAAAACCTTTGAAAAACAAAAAAGCCAATCATAGAAATGCAGTTTTGTAGTGAGGAAAAAGTGTGTTTATTACTACTTTAAGCGCCTAATTAGAATCTGATGCAGCACATCAGCTGCAGATGATTAGAGCAGGGTTAGAGAGGATTCTGGAGAGTTTTCGTTTCTTATTAGGACAGTAAGCAGTTCCTCTTTTCACACCTCATAGCTTTTTTACGCATCATCATTTACTGCTCTTGGACTGAACTTGCTAGGATAACCTGACCTGATCATATTGGCAGTTTTTTCTCTTGTAAATGATTCAGCGGACAGTGGAACGGCAGATTTCTAATTGTTCTGGGATATTTTTAAATCCCTTCCCAGACTCTATATATACATCTATAACCCTCTGTCTGAAGGCCTCAGAGAGCTCTTTGGATTAGGTCATGGTGATCCTACTTACTTCAACAATCAAGAGCAAACCAAACTAAGTGTCTGAGGTTTAAGTAAGACAGGCTCCTCCAGAATCATCTCTAATGATGTTCTAATCATCTACAGCTGATGTGCTGCACCAGATTCTAACTTTAGGCATTTGAAGTAGCTATACATGTACATGTAATACCTCCATCTCCCGAAAGTGTTCAAGCTAAGATCAAATGTCCATATGATTAAATATATATATATAAAAAAAAGGCAAAGGTTTTCATGGGATGTCCTTATTTTTCACATGATCACTCACGCTGTGAAATATGAAAACATACACGTATGTGGTGCAAACAATGTAATGGTAATTGGCAAGGACTCGGGATGACAGACCTCCACATTAGCACTATGAGCATGAACTCTTGAATGTATGCACTAAACCAGTGTTGAATGGGATCTACGGAGTCGACGATCTGACGATGATCTCAACATTGCTACTCCTTTAATCTAAAGGGCTGATAAGTAGCAATAAGCAGATGTGTTTGATGAAGATGGCAAATGATGATGGTAGTGAGTGACATGATCACAGGCATGCTGTGAACAGTAAGTGAGGAATTCACTCCATGCTATTAAAAATGATTTCAAACCAAATCTGTGAGACGTATGGAGGTGGTGTGGATGTCAAAAACACATGTGACAAGCAACATAAAACATGCGGTACCGACTCTAGTGCACACAAACACACAGTATTGTGTGCACGATTTCCTTAGCAAGGAACCTTTGCATAAGACAACAATTTAAAGCAACACAGAACGGAAGCATTGTTTTGCAAGCTTTTTGGCTGTTTGAAGCTCGCTTTGGCAGACTGTTACACTGTCGATTTGAACCTCTAACTCTACCTTGCGTTTCTCCTCTTTGGCCAGCTGTTCCTCCAGCTGTTGCAGCTGAACAGCAGACCTGTCACACAGCTGGCTGTAAGTAGCAGTCAGTTCGTCCAGCTGTGATGTCACTTGGGCACGTTCTTCAGGGGACAATCTAAGGGTACATGGACCAGGTCAATATCAAATTTGTGCCTATGCATGCATTTGCTGTCACACAAAAACAAACTGTGCATCTCCATTTCTGCCACTCTTTCATGATGAATAGACCCAAAAGAAATGCTCAGAAATGACTTGGAATAAACACATTTTACACTTACTTCTATTAAACTTAAGGAAGGATTAGATTTTTTTATCTGTAAAGTTGCCATATAGGAGATGCAATGATTTTGTGTGACAACAACAACATGCTTGCTGAACTCTGTATGTAGGCTTCTGTGCTTGTCATTGTGCCACACTCACTTGCTAGCTTGTTTTGATAGTAGGAAGACTTGAGTGCCCCTGATGGCTTCAGCAATTTCTTCTTTTTTAGCAACCAACTGCTCGTTTATTGCCTGAAGGACAGGGAAAACACAATCTTATAGTCAGCAAGTCCATTCCCAAGTTATCAATACCAACAGATGCTGGTGCTCCTGTGTGTGGCAGGTTTTGTTTGAGAGACCTAAATTCTAACCGAAAAAGGTGTCAGAATCGACCACCTCACCTGTTGTGCAGAGAGTGATGATTCCGCTTGTCCCGCTGCTCTCTCCTGGAGGCCCTTAACCCAGCCTAGAAGCTCAGAGACCTGGCCTACCCGGGCCTGCCTCTCCTCCTCAACCTGTTTCTGTAATAAAGAAAAGCATTTTTTTCAGTATGGCATTTAAAGAAGCCCTAAAGGCCAAGCTGAATAATGAGAGGTAGGTATTAGGAAGTGACAAACCATAACCTTAAACACAGGGCTGTAAATTCCAAAACCCCAAAACTGTTTCATAACAGTCTTGAATTGTTATATTTAAACTCCCAAAAAGTAATCCAGTAAATCCAGCCCTAGTCAAAAAGCAGGTGAAATGAAAAAAGACACTTCAGGAAAATATGTTGTTGCTGATACTGGAGAGCAGCACATCACCAGCAGACTCTGCTAGTTATGGGAATATGGGTCGCTACGTGAACCAGGCCTCATGGCCACGGGTTTTCCTGTGCCAGTGTTTGCAGAAAGGGGAGCTTAAACATGGCACACAATAAAGTGAAAGCCACACAGGCAAATGGTGATCCACACTAGGCTAAAAGCTAATGCTAGCCTTTACTCATCTCTATTGTCTGCTCCTTAAAAAATAAACCATACAACTTCAGCTGAACCTTACCCTGAGCTAAACACACATCAGAAGGGAAAGTGAAACATTCCACAAGCCCTCCGAAAAAGAAAAATCAGCATGTTTCATTCTGAGGCAAAATAACAGGGTTGTAAACAGGCTTAAACTTAAAATGCTTCAAAAATGCATTATTAGGCAGCTTAGACCTTGTATGTAGGCCCTCGCTTCATTTGTTACACTCTCATAACTACATTACTGTCAAAATTAACAATAACTTTATAGGCCCTAAAAGAGAACCATGTGGGACCCCACAGAATATGCTAACCTAAATGGCTACCAAATACAATAGTACAATAGTAATAATAACAAAAGTAAACAGGTGTCAAGAGGTTAATGCATGAAAACTACAGAAAAGAGGTAAAAGTATAAACACAGAAATAATGGGCCTAAACAAGAAAACCATACCTCTTCCTCTTCAAGTCTCCGCAGTGCATCACTGATGTACTTGACGTGTTGAGTTGTCAAGGTCACCAGAGCTGTGTAGCGTGTGCGCAGATCCATGAACTAGGTCAAAAAGGCTTAGTATTACAGTATGTCTGTTCAAAACAGTGCTTCCTAACCACCTCATCTGTCACATATTTGCTCTGTCCTCTCTACCTCTTGTGTTATGGCGTCTGATGAAGAATGCATCCTCCTCCGTTTCACAGGAGACTTCTGGGTTGATTCCACAAAAGCTCTAAATGTCATAAGTTGCAGTTCATAGTCCTAAAAGCCAAGCACAGAGACATTTCTTTAGGTCTGGCAAATATTAAAAAAAAGTGCAGTCGACAGTAGCTGAGTGGTCCATTTTTAAAAGTGTGCTTACTTTGACAGCAGTGCAGTAGTGTTTAGAGTGTCTCTGGCACTCATCCAGTTTGACCTGGTTCTGTTCAATCTCAGCCACCAAAGCCTGCAGAGATACAGTTCATGAAGGAGTCAGTCTCAATGAAATCCACTCTAGTGCCTTTTTATAAGACATTATTTGCTACCATGTCTGCCTGTATGTGAGATTCTACAACAATAAAGTCCATAGCGTGGCTTATTGGTCAATAAAATAGTCTGAAACAGAGGCAGAACCCATGAAGTTGTGACCCACCGTTTGCTGGGCAAGCTGCTCGGACAGAGCCCTGCTGTCGGTCTGTTCAGGCTGGGTGTTTTCTTGTTTCTCTGTGGTCTCTTCGATCCAACGGATAAGAGCGGAGTGACCCTCTCTGTATTGCTGCAGCACTGAGCCAAGCATCTCTAGATCACCTTGCCTTTAGAACACACCATTACAATAGTTGTTACAGGTCAAACTTTTAAACACTGAAAGCAAACCTTAGCAGAATGACTTTTCTTATTACACTGCTTAGTAGGGCTGTCGCGATTAGTCATCGTAATCAATGATGTGAACTCAATGTATATTTTAAACCATGGCATTGTTTTCATTACTTTTAAAGATTTACCTTCTTGATTTACATTCTAAAATATTTCGATTCAAATACATGATGTTCCTGAACTAGGCAATTGTTCCTAAGGCATCAAAATAAAATGAACTTAGGTAAAATGATCAATCTGGATTTTTTTGGAAAATTAAAGGTTTGGATTAACCAAATAGTCAGTGAAATAGTTGATAAATGAATCAATATGATATATAAGCTGTTACTGGCAATCCTAGAATGGACCAATAGCAAAGTAATATGTTGAATTATTGAACACAATTTTATAATCCACCTATTTATAATGAATTTTAATATCTTGTACATATTTAACTGTTTTTAAGCATGAATGTTTCATTTGACTTACACAAATACCTTCACCTCCATATTACCCCTAGTGCCTCTGTTTTTTCTGGATCTCTGTCCCAAATGGCTTACCGTGTTTCCATTTGTCTGCGCACTCCAATCCACCTCTCTGTGAGCTGGTGCGCTTTCTCTTGGTAGCGGTCCAGCTCTGGGCTGCGGTCAGGATGCAACTGACTAAGCTGGGTTCCTGCCTCTCGGGCCAGCTGCACCTCTGAGCTCAGAGACTGGAAAACATGATCCTGCTCCTCCAGTTCTAAAAGCCATTTCTGTAAAACAGGTAGATATAGAAAGAGGAATGGGAAGATAGGTTAGAGTTTGACTAAGAACTTACAGAAAAACAGTGCATGTTAAATGTGACCCACCCTGAGCTGTTCCCTCAAGGCCTGGATGGCAGTAGTGTCAGCAGGAACAATGTCCTCCTCACTCAGCCGACCCTCATACTTCTTCAGGTGACTCTCTGCCACCTGCAAACTTCTCATTAACACATCTACCGTCTTTAACCTGAGAGGAAAGGGGGAGCCAGTCAGTGGAAGGAACTGGAGTGAGAGGAAGCGTATGACAAAGGGTGGGCACATGTCTGTACTAACTTGTGGAGATAGACAGAAGACAGCGAGTCAAGTTTTTCTATTTGCTCCACAGCCAAGTTGAGTTCGGAGCGAAGCACAGGCACACTGGATGAGCTGGGCTTCTCCTCGAAGAAGCTCACGCAGCGTCTGGATACGTCACCCAGATTTGACTGTAGACCTTTCAGATCCTGCTGCAGCTTCTGCATAACAAGATTAATAACACCAGACTGTCAGTCATTTCCACTTAACAATCAATAATCATGGTTCTAACATACAGTCCGACGGGGGAGGGGGGTGCTTCACTCTGTAAATGGGCTACATTTCAAGTACAATGACAATTACATCCAATTCTCTCCAATCTCCAATATTGCAAGTTAAATATTTTACATTTTAAATTTCAATAAAAGCCAATAAAAACTATTCATGTCATTTTAGAGCACTGCTATTGGTTTCTAATCATGTAAATAATTAAAAAACTGCAGGTAAAAAGTTACTAAAGACTTCAACAAAACCATCAGAACACACAGCATAGCATTTCTTGGCCAGAAGGGGGAGCTGCCAGAACAGTTATTGCTTACCTCTTGTTCTGCTATATGAACAGCAGTGTCTGCACCATCTCCTGACAGGCCACTGGGGGGCGAAGCTTGCATGCCCCTCATCAGTCTCTGCTCTGCTTCCTGCAGGTGAGACTTGATGCTCTGCAGCTCTGAGAGGTACGAGCGAGACGTTGATTCATCCTTCTCCACTGAGAGAGAGAGAGAGAGAGAGAGAGAGAGAGAGAGAGAAAGAGAAAGAGAGAGAGAGAGACACACACACACACAGTTAGAGCGTACAGTTATAGCACAGTTTATGTTTTTTTAAGATCCAGCAAATACACTGAAACTGTGCTGTACAATTTGCAGAAAATGCCTGGCATCCAGTTTAGCAAGAAAAGGCACCTATTCACCCACTCAATCATTCGGATTCATCAGACAAGACCACTCAAGATCCATCTATCATCAAAAACATATAGCACACAACCTGTACACTTACCTGTCTCCATGGAGGTCAACAGCGATTGGGAGTGCTGGTGGCAGTTCTCTACCTCTCTCTCGAGCTCTTGCACCTCAGACGGCGTAAAGAGGGCGCTCTCGCGACAGTCCGTCTGGAAGTCAGTCAGGTGGGTGTCTAGATGCTCCAGGGCCTGTTGCCTCTCAGACGGAGAGCGGGAGCGCAACTACAGCAAATAGAGATACTAGGGTCAGAATGAGCCTATTTAAGAGCTGCGTAGGAATAATCTACAGGTGAAAAAAAAAACTGACTGAGACAGAAACTATAAAGAGAACTAGAACTAGTATTTTTTTGCGACTGAGCTCCTCGTACAATTACCGAGTGTAATTCACTTTTACAACAGTGTCAAAAATATAGATGACACTTTGAGCTCACTCTTACGGACATTTGTACATGTGCAATTGCTGACTGAATATGCATGTGGAATAGCAAGTTAAGAGTATTATTAAAGGATTTTACACAAATATGATTCTATTATGCAGTTCTCACAAGAGGCCTCATGCAGCCCCACTAAAGTTATATAGTGCAGAAGTAGCTTTCCGGCCTGGAGTGGCAATTAGAGAGAGACACTATTCTCCCTATTACAGTCAGCGGAGCATCTAATTGATCTTAAAGCTATTCCTTTACAGTAGAATCACTACTTAATGACCCCATTTCCATGTGGTCACTTCATGCATCTTGATTATCAGGATTATATCTGGATTATTTCAAGCGCAAGTGTAAACATTGTGTAAAATAGCAGTGTAAATAGCAGTGTAAAATAGCAGTGTAAATGCATCCGCCTCTCCAAGACACATTCAACAACCAAAACCCCTCCCAATATAACCGAAACACCAGTAAAATTTGTTGTGGAATGAGTAAATTTGCATATACCGTCCCACACAGCAATCAGACTTCAGTCTGACTAACCGGAGAAGCATTTGACTATCCGGTGTAAATGAATGTGGCTAAAATCTTATCAAAATAGTATCCAGATACTAGTCACATGGAGCGGCCAGGTGTAAACGGTGGTCATTGTTGCGGTAAGGGATTAAATACTGACTGAGTCCAGAGTCCAAGAAGAGATGTTGCTGATGTCCTTCTGCAGGTAGTGCCAAGACACCACACTCTTCATGTTCATGTGCAACTGGTGCCATAATGACATTACGTTCTGATACTGCTGCTCCATTCTACCAAAAGGAGACACAAAATGTGTGTTTCATTAGCACAAATATGGAAACTGCAGCAAACTGCAAGTCAGATATTTATAAAGTTGTTTACATGATAAATCACGTGGAACTGAAATTTGCTAAGTGCGTCAGACTATGGCAGAGTGTTGCGAGCTACATGGATATCAAACAGGGGGCTCTGATGAGAGTGATCGTACACATGCAATACACGTCCATGAATGCTGTACCTGCTCGCAGTATCAATGGCCTCCTGGTTAGGGGGTGGAATGGTAAAGCACACTGAAGGCACCATAGCTTCATTTCCTGTAGGACTGATGATCTTCCACTTTGTCCTCTGAGAGTTATCCTCCAACACACACTCTTCTCCTTTACTGACCGTGATCTGAGAGAAAGAGACGGGAAGAAAGAGAGAGAGACGGAATGAGAGCGAGAGAAAATGAGAGCGAGAGAGAAATGAATTTATGGGGAACAGAGAGAAGAGGGAAGTGGTGATAGGTAGGGGAGAGGTTTTGAAAAATTCAGCAAAAAAAAAAAAAAAAGCATAAATCAAAAATGTGGATTAAAAAGTAAAAGATTCCATGTCTTAAAGAAAATGATGAGAAATCAAATGTTAATGCTAATGGGCCTCAAATGCGGAGTCAACTTAAAATATGACGCATTAATGCAGTATTTCTGTATCTCTGCCTGAAGATATGCAAGGAACTGAAGAGAAGCATCAGCTTATCTGAATTCCCATAAAGGTTTCTGTTGATAAATGGAATCCTACTCTGACCTAACTTGCCTCCAGGTAGTGTGTAAGCTTATGCTACAGGTTAAGGCTTCAAATAAAATTTTATTTTATTTTATGCAAGCAAATCAGAAGGGGGATCTGTGTGGGATGATTCTTAAGCCCCACCCACCCTGTCACCCTGCCCCCTGCACACAGAGTAGCTACTGTTCTACAGTATGATGTGAGGTTGCAGAAAACACTGCTGCTGGCTCAGAGAGCTACCATCTGTCCGTGACTGATATATGCACCATTCACGGATCACTGAAATGGTGCAGTGCCGCAACAATGCATTTGCGGGTTGGTGTCCCATAACCTTCAGGTTAAGGATGTTTTTGTTTA
This sequence comes from Salminus brasiliensis, assembly GCF_030463535.1. Lineage (NCBI taxonomy): Eukaryota > Metazoa > Chordata > Actinopteri > Characiformes > Bryconidae > Salminus > Salminus brasiliensis. The sequence continues at coordinate 38,362,395 of NC_132880.1, read as the reverse complement.
TTTGTTTTTTCTGAATATACTCACTGTTCTATATTTGCTGATGCACCAATTAAATCTAGGTATTGTTATATTTTGTTTAGAACAAATAAGGCATTTCTTATATTATGGCAGAATGCTCAACTAGAGTCACAGTCAACACGTGTATTTTTGACCTTCAACGACCAGCTCCCGCACACTGCTGTGTCAGCTGTTATAAACAGCGAGAGTTTTATTTTAACTGGAGTGTCTGTTTGCAATTTTAGAACAAATATCTGTATAAATAAAGTGCCTCAAAGGCTTGGAAACAACCCAAAACCTCGTTTTTGTTTTTTGTGACTGCATGTTTGTGCTTATTTAGATTATTCTTAGCTAAAAACTGGAACCTACTGGTCAATTTTTACCTTAGCTATTTTCAGAGGGAAAGCAGATGCAGCTGTGTTGCCATGGTAACAACAGACGTGATAAAATAGCTTGAAAAACGAGTATATTTAATATAAACACCATGACTTTCAAAGTAGTAATACTACTTTAGTAGTAGAACTATTTTATTTGCTTTGTAATATAAATGTCCTAACAATATCAGACTAAAACCTGCACTATTTTACTATAAATATAGTCAAGGTCAGAGATTAGTCAGTCCAAGTTCTTTTTAAACACATCAGCAATGACTGAGGCAGTAGAGCAAAAGAGGTAGCATCTTTATAGCAGGATTTCTCATTCTATTTTTAATATAATAAATAATTAATCATAATAACATTCACAAATATTAAGATAAACATTTTCATAAACAATTTTTTAGCCAAATTGTTTACTCTCTACCAATTCCAAAAAGGTTTGGTGCAGCCTTAGTTACAACAACTGCTATGTACAAACCACTAACTCAACTCCATGGTATCCAGTGTCAGTCCTGGGGACGCCATGCTCTGCACATTTCGGTATTTAAATCTCACTCAGCTCATAACAGGCTTGTTAATTAGTTAAGTTGGCTCAGGTGTGCTAGATGCAGAAAAGCACAAAAATGCGCATAGTGTGGGGCCACCGGGAACCCCTGGACTAAACAGACTAGGTATCCGAGTGCTATTGTGTAAGCATGACTGGGATGCTGGAGGCAAAGTGGGAGCATCACGGCATTACATTCGAACTGAGTCTGCAGAGCCAGGTCAAAGAGCAGAGGGGCAGAGGTAAAAGAGTGATCAGCAGAAGTACCTGAGAGTTGGCCTTGCCAGCCCCGCAGACACATAAGAGAAAGGGAGGAGGAGGAGGAGGAAGAGGAGGGAGAGAAAGGGGGTGGGGGAGTGGGCAAATAGGAAGGGGGAGTAGGGATAAAGAGAAAGGGAGGTGGAAGGAAGGGGAGAGGGGGGAGAAAGAGATTATTTTTGGGCATTGTTAAGACTCTGCCTGACCGTGATAAATGCGATTATGGGTGGAAAAGAAAAACTAAAAACCCCAAAAAACAGATGAGCAGGCTTATGTCTGACACACGGCTGAATATTAATGACTGAAACGAATAAAAATGAACGTAAATGACATCATCTAGAATCACGCTTGAATTAATGCACAGGTCCATACTATACACATACAGTATGTGTATACCTGCTTGCCCAGTGTGGAGCTGGGTATGGAACAGCAAGTGCGGTTAGACAGTAATCGCAGCACCTCCACCTGCCTGTGCCTCTCTGCTCCCACCTCAGTGAGCACACACACTATGTATCAGTGCGGCAACAGTGGAAATAGCTCAGTCAAAGGCACTTCTGCCTCCTCAGAGCCTCAGCAGCCAGCATGCAGACTGCCCTGTGTGCTGCACATTTGCAGGCCATGATGTTTAATTCAAGGGTCTTTAAAAACTCATGTAACATCACAGCACACCTGAGAGCAACGAAAAGCATTTCTAGACTTCAGCAGAAAAGTGAGATCTTCCCATGTGCTGCGGTTGCATTTTTAGCACACTAAAGAAGAGCGTGACGCAACTGTGGCAGGATGGCAACTTTTCTGTCCCACTATAACTTTTTAACAGTACATGTCCACTGCATGCTTGTTATCCGACATCGTCCCTCCCATTTATTTTCCATGGGAAGTAGTGAATGGGAGAGGGGGTGTGAGGTAGTAAGCAGGAAGAATATGATTTGCAACAAGAGGTGAGATACTCTATGCAAATTCCAACTAGCAGGCCCACTGCTAGACCACTCACGCCAATGCAGCTTAGTCTCACTGAACGTTGGGTCGATGGTTTGAAACCCATGTCCGCTAAGCTGCCACTGCTGGGCCCTGAGCGAGGCACTTAACCATTTCTGCTAGCATGTCTGAACCTGCACTCTGTTCCTGGCTTTTTATTTATATTCAAAGAGAAGAATTTTACTGGGCAACAGTAGCTTGGTAGTGCTGGGCAATTGATCACAGGGTAGTGGGTTTGATACCTATGTTTGTTAAGCTGTCCATGGTTCCATCTGGACAAAGGATCTTCATCCCAACTACTGAACTTCCCGTGCTTCTTGCTGCTATTAGAATTTTAATATTAAGGGATGCATAGTACAGTTGGGGTATTTAGGGTTATTGATCATAGGGTTATGGGTTTGATACCCATATCCTTTAGGCTACCACAGACGAGTCCTAAAGCAAGGCACTAAAACCTTTGTGCTCCAGAGTTGCCGTAGCATGGCTGACCATGCGCTCTGATTGTCGTCAATATTTAAAGTAGTTTACCCAAGTCTATACAACTTTACAAATCCTGGGAGACATTTGCGCTGTATGCAGTGGACAGGTATCGTAAACCTTGGAGATGGAACCACTTTAATCATCAACAAATCTGGGTAGACAAGTTAAAGGAGGCAGTTAATTTCGATACTTCTGCTCTGAGTTTGCCAATGGCAGCCCCAATGTGAGACATACCATCTGTTTGGCTGTATAGGGAGGCACTTCCCAGGTGCCTTGAGATGAACATCCAATGGAAGCCAAGAGAAGGGTGTGAGCAAGGCAGGATGGGGACATACAAAAGATGGTCCAGCTCTTAAAAACTGATTTAGGTTCAAGCTATCCTTAGAAATGACCAAGGAAAGGACCACAGATCAGTTCTGGGGGTTCTCAGGGAAGCAAGGACGGATTAAGAGCAAGACAGGTGAGTTGGGGTGAGACAGGTGAATGTTAGTTGGATTGTTGTCTTTGTGTGCCATACCTCTATTTGTCTGTAGTCACAAATGGCGCGGATGGGTGTGGTGGTACCCACAATGCAGTCAGCACTGCGTGGGCGAAGCTGGACCACCGTCTTGGCCCGCCCCACCAGACTGGCCACCGAACTGCGGTACTCAATCAGCTGCTCTTTCTCCTCCTGTCAGAGACAACCATTGAGGAAAGGTTTGTTAACTGATATGCATTTCTGTCACTTATCTGTCAACTATATGATACTGATTAACATTTTAATTTAAGAGATTATCTTGAAATAAGGTTTGCATACACCTGTACCTGTATATGAACATGGAAAATACAGTGGTCCGTGATCTTCTACAGATAATACCATGTTTACACTGGTAATGTCATAAATACAAGGTCATGCAGTTTTCATATAGCAATAGTCAAAGTACTAGATCTACTCAGTCCAAACATTCTTATTTCTTTATGTCTACTAGGGATGTGTATTGCAAACACTCATGTACGCGATATATTGTGACACTGTAAGCAAGATGATATACTGTGCCTTTTTTTAAATCAAGAACAACTGTCATATTGTTAAAAAAAACACAGACGTGCATAAAATCTGAGTAAAAAAGTAGACTTTTTATTCAATTAGAACAGTGGGGTTTAAAGTGATCAAGGTTTAAACGCAACACTAAATGAACCATGGTCTCCCACCAATTTTTACTCAAACTATTATTAAAAAAAATTCAATACTGTTTTTGAATCTATACAGAATTTTAAAACATAATATTGTAATACTTTGATATTACAACTTTTTCCTACATCCCTAAAATCTTAAAGTCACACTCAAATAGGCAAGCTAAATGTAATCCAATCTGCACAAAATCTACACAGAATAAATCGACCAAGACACCAAAATGTCCGTCTCCTCAAACTAGTTCAAAAGCATTTGGTGGGCCAACACTGGCATAAGATTTGATATCGGCCATTAGAGCATTAGTATAGTATAATAATTAGAAAAGCAATAGCTTTTCTCTGGCCTCCATGTGATCAGGGAGTTCATTAGGGATTCATTAGAGTACTGGCTCAGGGAAGCAGAGGCAGACTGAGGCAATGCTAATAGCATTACACATTGCTCCTGAAAATCACAAGAGAAATATTATAAACAGAATATGATATGCGTGTCCACATAGCGTAAGTGAGTGACACGTAGCGTAACACATAGTGTAAGACTTTGAAAGGTATCAGTTTTATCAGTAACCATCAGATAACTGCCAGAAAATTGTTTAAAAAGTATTTAAAATTGGAATGTTTATTTGACCAATTATATAAACAAACTAACTTCTATTTTGAATCATATGTGGTACATTAGGATTTTATTGGTCACAGCAGTCTTTTTTAATTAACTAAAAAAACAAACAAACAAACAAACAAACAAAAACAAACACTGTACTGAATACAAAACTGATTAACCCTTTATAGTCGGAGCTGCCTTTAAACATTTCCTCTGGTAATTTCCAACTTCTGTATGTATTTTTTTGGTGTATGCAGTACACAGATAATCCACCAGGGAGCAAAAACACATTCATCTGACTGTATTTATTTATTAATGTGTATATTTATTTATTGAATATTATATTATATATTAGCTACAATTTAGATATTCATTCATATTTCACGATAATTCATTCTTTTTATACTGATGTTTGCAGAGATCTTAAATACTAAAATATGTACATAATATAATACTTGACTGTATGGGAATGTTAGTGACTAGTGCCTTGAGACAAACGTCTAATACGAGTCAAGAGAAGTGTGAGCAAGGCAGGTTGGGGACATACAAAAAAAATGGTACCTTTTCAGCCCTTAAATACTGATTTAGGATCAAGCTATTTTAAAAAAAATGCCAAGGAAATAACCACAGATCAGTTTTGAGGGTTCTTGGCAAGGCAGACTGACAGACTGAGGGAGTGCTAATGCAAAATACATGCTGGTCCGGAATGTCACAAGTGGGTTTAAGGGTGCTCCGGCATTAGTGTGGGGTTACAGCCAGTGCTGTTGAAAAAAGATCAAACTGTGAGAGGCTGTTTTTAAACCAAGCAGAGATGAAAATTACAACCACACAGTCTTGAGAACAATGAGAAATGGGAGCGTCTCAGTGAGCCTGACAGAAGCTGTGAATTTGTGCTATTTTCCAAACAGCAAATTAAAGGCAGCTGCATAGAGGCATCTGTCTAAGGCTTATTGAATCTCTCCCACTAGTGAGAACTGCGCTCAGAAACACATGATGTCTAAACAGAGCCTTGCTGTTCTCTCCAAATAATGCAGACTGTCTCAATCTTATAGATGCATCCCCACAATCCTTCCACCAAATATAAATCACTCCAAAATCATCATCACAGATCATAGGACATCGCCAGAGACCACCAAAATGACTTTACACTTGTTTATCTACACACATCATGGACACAGACTGTAAATGTCCTTCTTTAGCTGAGTATTGACTTCAGGGACCACAGGATTATGGTCTGTCTATCTTGTGCATGCCACCAGACCTATCCAACTATTCTTCAGTGTCAGTGCCTACTCTTCCTTTCTCTCTCTTTCTCCTGATGGTCACAGAGGAAATGCCCACTGCTCAGGCTTGCTTCGTGGCACCCCTCCTACACAGTGCCATCTGCTGAGTGCTAGCCAGGCCAGGCACATCAACCCAGTTCAACAGATCTCTGTGTGTGTGTGTGTGTGTGTGTGTGTGTGTGTGTATCTGTTTGCATGCATGCATATACATAATCAGAAAACAAGGGACTTACCATGGAGTCCTGCAACAGGTCCTCCAGTTTGCCAAGTCTGCTGTTTTTGTCACATGTGTACTGCCTTTTAATGGTGTCTTGAAGCTGCCGCAAGTACGTCTCGCACTCTCGCGCATCACTCATGAACTGCAAACACAGAATATGTCAACAGCAGTATAACAGTGTAACAGTGCTTTACTCACACAGACCTATCAAAGGAAAAAGATAACACAGACTCAGTACCTGGAAGTAGGCAGTGTTGTCCTTGAGGTGTTGTTCCACACACACACACAGTTGTTTGACCCACTGCCACTGTGTCTGCAAGGCAGCACTGTAGGCCTGTCATGGGAACAGGTAACACCAAATTAATTCCCATAAGGTCCCTGCAGTCTACTGTACTCTTCTTAAACATCTAAACATCATTAAAAACATAACAATTTCATTGCATAGCTAAATGAAGATGCCTAGTGGGTGTCTCATTCCTTCAGCTAATTAACCCATTAACAATCCCAGATCCCACCGGTAGGTCCAAATGTTTATTACACACATCTATACCGCTCTGTGTAAGGCCTTGTGTACACCAGGTCATTTCATGTGAGGATTTTATTTGGATAAGGCCAAGCCACATTAAAATACAAGTGTAAACACACCTAAGACGCATTTATAACAGATACAAATCCAATCCAAACCGCTTGGTTGGTCTGAGGTGCACTTGAACCACATGTTATGGGAGTGTAAATGCAATAATTCCTGAGCTGTTGCCTTTGAAGAATGTAAAAATGCATGTAGCATGTAAAAATAGTGAATTTCGAGGCAGCAACCTCCGTAAGCACAGGACAGGAAGAGGCTGAACAGAAAAGTAGCTAAGTAGTAAAAATAGTCAGACTGAGCAACAGTGAAGCACAGTAAAGTCGCTCTGGAGAATAAACTGGTTGTCACATAACGAGTAGATCTGCATATTTCATCATACACATCAATCTGAGTCTCTGACTAACCTAAAACACATTGGACAACAGAGTGTAAATACATGTGGTCAATATATCAGGACACAATGCAGATACTAGTCACATGAAGTGACCAGGTGTAAACGGGTCTGAAAGTCAGCTAGTTTACAATGCATTCACTGTAGTTTTAGCATAATCAGCTTTAGGGAGTGATATATCCGGCATTTTAAAGGGTTAAAATGGCTTCTATGATTTTCCTATTTAACCCAATCCATAAAGCCCATACATGGAAGCTAAACTTTTTTTTCTTTCTATTCACTGTTTTTGTGATATAAAAACAAACAAACAAACAAAAAAAAACACATTTACTTGTATCCACCTGTTCAACCTACAGCAGTTCAGCCACACTCATTCACACTTCAATAATAGGGATTACTGCAGTCTGAATTGGTTTTAGAATGGGACACAAAATAAGGCAGCCAATGACACTTTTAAAACACTTTTACAAACACTGTTTATTTCTACACAATAAAGAGTGATTGGAAAATGAGTTCTGACTGTTTTTGACTTTACAAAAACTACACAAATGTTAAGTGAAACTCCAAGGGCTAATTAAAAAAGAAATGTGGGCTCTTTTAGCACTGCTTTACATACCCAGAAACGTCATTTTAAATGTATGAATATGGACATGTTCTGCATTTCTATGATGTTTCTATGATGTCTATGCTAAGTAAAATCATTTAGGATTTTGGAAGTGTAAAACCCCACCTCTACAGTCTGTTTGGCTGGATGGTTGTCCTGACACAGCTGATCAGCTGTTTCTTGTAGGGAACGCATCACTTCTTGCTTTTCATCCAACTCTGCTCTCGTCTCCTGAGAAGGAATGCCATAAATAAAAGCCATAAAGGGATGGCATAAACGGCACCGGTACAAATTACAAATACTTCACGAAAGTGCACTACGGTTGATTTCTTCATCGAGAAACAGAAAAGAAGGCCGCAAACAGCAGCACTCTTACAATTAATGCATACAAATGCAACTATTTTATCTGAACACCACCTGCTACAAGTAACAGGGTCTGTTATATTGGACTGAAATGGGTTTATTCTGCTCAAGAATGTTCTTCCAGTCTCCCCTGTGCTCTGAACAACACTTACTGCATACTGCTCTCTCTTAGCCGCCATGTTGGTGTTGTTCTCACTCCAGTCGAAGGCCAGCTCCTCCTCCTCTGTTTCATTTAGCCAGATGAGCTCCTCAGTGCACTGCGACACAAACGCTCGCAGGCTCTCCAGGCAACGCAGTCGCCATGACGAATGCTCCTGTGGCAACACAAACCATTTACAAACAGCCACTCGGATGACCTCAGCATCTCAGCATAATAAACACGCGCACATGCACAAAACACCTTGCTCAAGCCCACCACACCCTTTAAATACTTGACTCATTCCCTATGTTCACATTAAGGTGAGAACAAATTGGATGGATAAGATGACGAAGGCTGTGGTGTTTGTATGTGGATATGTGTCAAAGGCAGGTGCTATGAAGTCTCCTGTTCATGACATTTGCAGGCTCAGGCTCTCTATATCCTGCTCTTTGTCACGGGGCAAATTCAGTCCTGCCATGATTTAGAGATAATGAACACTAGAGTGACACACAGACACGAGCAGAAGCTTTATTAAAGACGCAGAAGAATGCATTTTCATTGCTATTTGGTGTATAAACTGTAAATATAAGACCTTGGTCATGGTGATAAATGCTCAGATACCTAGACTATATGTCCCAATGTTTTGGACGCTCCTTCTAATGAATGCACCTATTGCTGGGACAGATGCACAAATGCGCACACAGAGCTGGTCTAGTCCCTGTAGAGAAGTATTCTCAATAGAATAGGACTCTCTGGAGCAGACACACATAAACCTATTGGCACCATGCCGAATGCCAGGCATGGGCTAGATGGGGATAAAGTCCCCACCATTGAGCTGTGGAGCAGTGGAATGTTTTCTGTGTTTTAGTGTTTTCTGGAATGATGGTGAGTTATGCAGTTGGACTGACTTCACTAGAGCCCCGGCCTTTCTTAATACCCTTGATCTTGTTCTATAAAGCGTTTAGCTCTAGTTTGTTTTCGAGGGAGCAGACGTTGAAGCCTGGCTTGGGTGCCCCAAACTCTTGCAAGTCAACTAAAGCAGTTTGACACTATAAAAATAAAATGTATATATATATATATATATATATATATATATATATATATATATATATATATATATATATATATATATAATTAAACAAATATCAAACTCACAAGCAGTTTGCAGTACTGGTTCTCCAGCTTGGCCAGGGTTTCGGCATAACTGCTTCGGAAGTTGGGAGAGACCCTTGGCTGGGGTACAAAATGAACAGACAGTGCTCAGTACATGTAGGGTTGAGGTATTATGGTGAGCGTGTGGAGAGCTGGCAGTACCTCATAGCTGCGGGCCTCTTTCAGGCTGTGGAGCAGCTCCTCCACTGCAGTGTGGATGGTGTGGTGTTCCTGCAGGTGCTGTTCTACAGAAGGCAGGTCAGATCCCCACTCAGCTCGCTCCAGCAGTTCCTAACACATCCACAAACGCATACGGTTTATTATCTCGCTGTTGAGTGAAATGCCCCAAATAACAATGCAATAGTATATTTTGTGGCCTATAATATTTTTATGTGTGTGTTCTTTCTTCTCTCCTTCTTACGGACCTGCGTCTCCTCCACCCATCCCAGAAGCTCGTAGATGAAGCGTAAGCTCCCTTCATCCTCAGACGATGACATGGCCACCAGGTCTGAGCGGGACATGGGGCGCCTGAGCAGGTTTGCCATGGCACCCACTGCTCCAAGCAGTGTCTGGGCACCGAGTGTGGCCAGGCCGCCTGCGGAGCCTTTCTGAGTCGTCTGCTCTCCCAGCAGTCCTCCGGAAGAGAAGTGGCCTTTTCTGTATACACTGGAGCACTGCAGCCGCAGGGAGACCAGCTCCTCCTGCAGACGTGTCACTCTGCAGAGCGGAGGGGCAGCAAGACACAGCGTTCGGTTACAAGCGATTTTTGATATTCTACCTCATCTCATCTAAAAACAAAGATAAGCAGCCCCTTTTCATCCTCTATTCTTCTCTCTGTCCTACGTTTCTCAGCAGTGAGACCCCTGTCCCCTGCTGCCCCCTCCCTCTCACCCACCTGAAGGCCAGCTGCTCTACTTGGTAGTATTTCTCATCTCTGAGAACTTGAAGGTCCAGGTGCAGTTGTCGGACCAGAGCCTCGCAGTCCTGCAGATACGCACCAAGCTCCTGCTCAGACCGTGCCGGCTCGCCATTCTCCAGATGCGACATGTCCTGCAGCCGCACACACACAGACATACTTTGAATTATTTTAAGATATCACTTTTAGGTTAGGTTACAAGCAGGAAAAAAAATGCTGAGTCAACATGTCCAGAAGTTCCACCTCAGTATGGACTACTCACTGCCTGCAGTGTGTTCCTGGCCAGTGTTAGCTTCTCTTCACAGTCCACAGCCATATTCTGGAACTTATTAGCCATCTGTAGGAGCAACTCCAGCCTGAAAGCCAAACAAAGACAAAGCAACAATATTATACACAGTTCTCACTGCAGTGAATGCCCTCACAGACTCTCCCATGTGAACCCAGAGCTTAAAGGCTCCTCATTTTCACTTCTGGATGTACTCTGTAATATCTCCCCCACCTCTCTACAGCAGGCCGCAGAGCCTTCTCTCTCTCCAACATCTCCAGGATGAGTTTACCCCACTCCTCCTCCAGGTCATTGGGGTGCAAACCCTGGGGTAGCTTGAGACGGCCAAATTCAAGCCACACCTGAAAGGAAGCAAAGACAGGCTAATATTAGACAACGTTGCTCATTGATGCCTCCAGGGAATACTTTATTTTGGTCCATGGCAGATGCTGGCCTTATTTTCATGTCTTTAATGGACATTCAGCCAAACATGTATTAAAGTCAGTGTTACCCTAAACCAAAAACACTCCAAACCTTCAAAACCCTGTATGCAAGCTTACACCAGCTTATCATAACATGCTTATAGGCCCTGAAATGAAACCCTGTGGCACACCACAAAAACTAGTAAACTAAATGACTAAACAGCGGTTATTAGATTACTTAGGGTTAATAACTAAATCATTAACATAGGGTTTAAGGGGTTAAACAAACCTGAACCTTAAACCTCAACCACAAACCAAAACCTAATCCTAATACAAACCACCCCCATCATTAACCTCAAACCAAAATCTAAACCTAAACAAACAACTGTTTTTAAACTGAACACTAAACCTTAAGAAGAATACACCAAAGAGTACGCTGAAGATCTGAGTACCTGCAGATCAACAGATATATGGATATGAAACCATAAAAACTAAACTGTGATCTACATCCAGTCCTGTGTTCTAACACGTTTGCTTTTTTTCCTTTAAGCATGTACTGCTTGTGGTTCCGCCACCAGCATGCTCTCCTTTCTTTCTCAGAAAAGAACACCACTATGGTCTGTGTCTTCCCTGGAGCCCTGCTCCTGCAGTGCTGCACTGGGCCTCATGACGAACAATGTGGCCTGCATTCAGCAGCAGAATCAAGGTCAACCTCCAGCTTCTCCATTCCTTCCCTCCCTATCTTATTTTTTTAATTTTCTGCGTTTTAATGACATTCTTTATATCTATATCTATATATATATCTCACCTCCATCAGCTTGTAAAGATGTTCAATGTGGCCCTTCTCCATCTCCTTAGCAGGAATTTCAGTTTCTTTGAAGTGGATGTATTCATTATAGAGTGCCTGAAGGAAGAAGACAACACTGATAAACAATGAGAGCAGTCACAGAAAAATGGTCATTATCATCCCTTCGCACCTTCAAATGAGCCATTAGTTATTCAAACAAGCATGTGCACAGACCTTGAGCTCCACAGGGTTCTGGGGAAAGCTTTTGTTGGCCATTAGGGCTGTGTGTTGCCTTGTCCACTGAAGTAATGAGGAGAAGCGAGACTGGTACTCTGCCCATCGCTGGTCGACCTCCTGAGCACATCAAGATGAAGGACATCAGCAGCATTAGAGATATTGACTTGTTTGTTGCACAGAAAGAAACCATTAAGAATCATTAGTTGCAGCACTAGCATGGAGGACAGATGAACTTACGTGAGGTGTGACGCCCTCTCCTCCCTCTGGGATCTTGGGGAAGGCATCATAAATGGAGGACACGTAGGTGATGACCGATTTTTCATCCGGTGATGGCACATCCACATCTAATTGGAGACCCAGGACAGAGAGGATAACAGAGATGAGGCCGAGAAACAGAGCAAATAAGCATTAGATGTGTGAATACAGACAATAGCAGACAACATAAAACACAGGCGAGACAAACTGGACCTTACCTTCAGCGTCCAGAAGTCTCGTAACCCCTAGCGACTCTGCAATTTCAAAGGCTTGCTCCAGGTTCTCCCGGTTACTCTGCCGTGCCACCACCTCCATGTCAATCAGGTCTGGCCTGAATGATATAATACAGAGATATGAGAATACTGATGTCTCAGAAAGACTGTGCTAGCGAGCTGATTGTTATCAACTCTGAAAAAAGCTAAGTTATTCATTTAGCCAATTTTGAGCTCTCTTATGTACCTTCTGCAAAGTGAGCAGTTTGTGTCCCCTCCACCCCCCCCCACAAGAAACCACCAAACACAACAGTACTTTTAAAATAGCCTCAAAAGAACCAGCAACTGTCATCTTTCTTACAAAAATGTTCTCACACACTTTCACTGTTTCACCTGCTTCATGTCTCCTTGCTTCTGCTTCCATTTTGCCTAGAAAAGTGTTGCATTGTGTTCTAGATTATTTCACCTGTCCAACCTTGTGTAGAGTTCGCATTTGACATGAAGAAGCCAAGAGCTTCATTTTGTACTGATTAGTTGTGAGCACTGTAGCCAAAAACTGCGACTTCAACAACATAGCCAGTCACAAAAAAGAATGACACCATGTTTAGCATGTACCTGTATCTGTGCAGCAGTGCGTTGAACATGCGGCCATCGCTCCAGCTGGAGGAGAAGTTGGTGCAGCGCAGTCCAGGGTAGCCCTCGGTGGCTTGCTGAGTCCATAACAGCAGCTTTTCCTTGGCAGTCAAGTCCCCAGACTCCCCACTTACATAAATCTCAGAGATCTGATGAAGAGATAGACACAAACAAAATAATCTCACCCTTCATTCAAATAGACAGGCTGAGAACTGAGGAAATCAGTAACACAAGTGTACACTGCATTCACTGAATTCTTTAATATTTTCACTACAGCTCTCACAATTTTTACTCTCATGGTTAAAGGTACGAGTCAAAGGTTAAGATTGATTCAGACAAAACACCCGCAATGGTTTTTGTTATTATAAAAGTCACTACTTTCACTACTAAGAAACTCTGGTTTTAAATCTGAGTAAGTCAATTTCTCACACACACACACACACACACACACACACACACACACACACACACACACACACACACACACACACACTGTTCGGTTTGGCAACCATAGCCTACTGGTAAAATACACAGCTTGCTTGCGTTCTTTTCTGCATCAGACTGAACACTGTTGTATTTATACTCTATTACACTGTATTTTATCACTATTTTATAAAAGCAACATACTTCAACCAGTGCAGGTTACATGTTTCAGTAACTGCACTGTAATGAATGGCCTTGGGGGATTACTGTAACTAATACACATAATACATTTAGTTCATCAAAATGCTATGAGCTACTCCAGGCCACGCGTTTTAGTGATTACACAGTAATAAGAGGCTTGAGGGCTTACTGTTACTAATACACAGAACTCTCAGTTTCAATCCATCAAAAAGTTTCTGTCAAAATTGCTGTTAAAGCATATGCACTATTTGGACAAAAGTATTGGGACACCTGTTTATTCATATTTTCCTACGAAATCGAGGGTATAAGAAAGATTTTTCTTCAGCTCTCGTCTCTGCTGTCCACGGAAGGCTTTCTACTAGGTGCATGCTTGGAGCATTGCTGTAGGGACCTGATTGCATTTATCAAAAAGAGCGTTAGTGAGGTCAACTCACCTCATTATTCCAGAGAACACAGTCCCACTGCTCCACAGCTTAATGCTGGGGGGATCTATACCCCTAAATCCTTAGGGCATTACATTATATTATATACTATATTATAAATAGTTTCATCTGCACCAGAGAGACCTGTTCTATTAGCAGCACTTCTCTCATTTAAAGTAGCTGAATGCATTCATTAGAAGTGGTGTCTGCAAACTTTTGGACACCTCTATAGGTTGTTTTAACGTCTTGCATGTAACTCTGTCTCTCAAAATAGCTATGCAAGTCATGTGAGAAACCAGAGAAATGGTCTGCATGGTCTAGCACACACTTCCCCTCCTCCTCCTCCTGTGTTAGCTGCCAGGGTTCATCAGGGTTGTGGCTTTCAGCAGTTCTTTCAGCCAGCAGGGTGTTTGTTTCTTCACTTCCATTAATCAATGTCTCCAATCCATCCAGCGTGTTTGAGGCAGTGTTAAGCCCCAACTGCATTTTCTCATTAGTCCTCCCCATCTCATTAGATGCTTTGTCACTAAAACATTTCCCCATCCTTCTTCCTCCAAAATGCCCTCCCCTCTCTAACCGTTATTCCTGTTTGCCATTCTCTTTCACTTTTTCTGCCAAACAACCTCTTTTACACTGTGTTCATCTCTCACCGTTTCATATTTTCACCAAGGCCACACTCGTTCAAATCCCCTCTCTTTCCAAACTCTCTCTATCTCTCTCTAAACGTGACAAAAAAAGGCAGTATCAGCCTGTGCCTGGCTCTCATCATCTGTATTCCTCAGTCATCCCACTCTCGCTCTCCTCTCTAGCTCCTCTAGAGCTAGCTCAGAGCAGACACACTGTAGAGAATCAGAGTGAAAACAGGGAGGAAGAGAGAGGAACAGGGAGAGGAAGAGGGAGTGAACGAGAGAGCATTGCTGAGAGAGAGAGAGAGAGAGAGAGAGAGAGAGAGAGTGGGGGCGGGAAATTCAGACAGCCAAGCCAACAGATTAACATGGTCAAATTTGGTGGTATACAGAAACAGTACAGCAGTCGCCCTGGTTTGAGCCTCTTACAGTAAAGATGATTAAATAGTGAGGTCAGTCTGTATCAATTGCAAAGTCACTGTAGTCTGACCTCTTGCTAGACTAAAAGAATGAAGTTCACTGTTACATTCACAAATTCTGCACAGGACGACAGTAAACAAGCAATTACTATGTAAACAAGGATTTACATACAAATACTACAACTACTACTACTACTACTGCTAATAATAATAATAATAATAATAATAAATACTACAACTACTACTAAATACTACACTACTACTACTAATAATAATACTAATAATAAATACTACTACTAACAATAATAATAAACAATACTACTACTACTAATAATAATTGTAGTTTTATTGTGATTACTATATCATTATTATTAATTATTGTCTCAATAATTTTTAAACTCTCTATTCCAGGACAAACCCACATGACATGTTTGCATGATTCTACATGTGAGTGTCATCTTAAATATCCAGTAAAGTTTGGATTAAAATAACCATCAAAAACATTTCTTAAAAATCGCTGATCAGGCATAACTGACCACCATCTAGCAGTGATCCTAATATTCTAATGAGGATGTAATTGCAATACAGTAAACAAAAAACTTAGCAGTGTGACTGAAGGGCAGAGAAATGAATGAAACTTTTGGCTTACGCAGGCTCAGTTTGCTTTAGAGTGAAACAGTGACTTTTGTAAGATCTCTGTGGGTGGAATAAACCATCCTTAACAGAGGAGAAATGCTGCAAAATTTCAGTCATTTAATGCGTTTCATTACATTTATAAAAGGTTCTTCACTTGTTTTTCAGGCAAAATAAACAATCAGCCGATATTTCTGTAATTAGCCAATCCTGAGAGCTGATCCGATCATATTCCTGAGTTAAGAATTACAGCAGCCCTTCGCTCAAGGCTTCTCAGTCACAGAAGCCTGCAGCTCCTTGTTCAGCCACAGAGCTTGCGCCCAGCTGCAGACACCAAATTGACCTGGAATTTGCCTTAACGTAGCACCTGGCCCCTTCTTCTATAATTATCAGCGATCACTGAATGACGTAAGCCGATCAAATGGTTCTTCTATGGCATCCCACCAAGAACCCTGTGTAGCACAGTAGTTTTTAAGAGTGTACATGTATACTGCCTGCCCCACACATTTATGTCCCCTTTAATCCAACCTCTAATCTCTCCAGACTCAACAAATACCTATTCCTGACTGTATGCCGGCAAACACGGCATGTGTGCAGCCTACGAAGTAGCAAGACAAGTTTCGGTCACTGAGGTTGAAGTGTCAGGTCAGAGTGACACAGAGCACTCTCAGCACCTCCACAATGACAAAACGCATCAGGCACTTCATCCTGTTCCAGGTAATGGCAGAATGTGTGCGAGTAAGAGTGTGCACACATTATATATATATATATATATATATATATATACAGTGAGTCCAAGAAGTATTTGATCCCTTGCTGATTTTCTTTGTTTGCCCACTAATAAAGACACTATCCTTCTGCACTTTTAATGGTAGATATATTCTAACATGGAGAGACAGAATATCAAGACAAAAATCCAGAATATAATTTTAAAGAATATATTTTAATTAATTTGTATTTCAATGAGGAAAATAAGTATTTGATCCCTCTTGCCAAACACACTCAATACTTAGTGGCAAAGCCTTTGTTTGCAAGCACAGCGGTGAGACGTTTGTTGTAGTTAACCACAAGTTTAGCACACACACCAGGGGGAATTTTGGCCCACTCTTCTTTGCAGATCCTCTCTAAATCATGAAGGTTGGTGGGCTGTCGCTTGGCAACTCTGACCTTCAGCTCCCTCCATAGATTTTCGATCGGATTGAGGTCTGGCGACTGGCTGGGCCACTCCATGACCTTAATGTGATTTTTCTTGAGCCAATCCTTTGTTGCCTTTGCTGTATGTTTAGGGTCGTTATCATGTTGGAAGACCCAACCACGGCCCATTTTCAGATCCCTGGCAGAGGGGAGGAGGTTGTCCCTCAGGATTGTGCGGTACATGGCTCCATCCATCTTCCCAGTGATGCGGTGAAGTAGCCCTGTACCCTTGGCAGAGAAACACCCCCAAAACATTATGCTTCCACCTCCATGCTTGACGGTGGGCACAGTGTTCTTGGGGTCATAGGCAGCATTTTTCTTCCTCCACACATGGCGGGTGGAGTTGAGGCCAAAAAGTTCAATTTTGGTCTCGTCTGACCACAAAACCTTCTCCCAATAACTTGGTTCATCTTTCAAATGATCATTGGCATACTTGAGGCGCGCCTCCACATGTGCTCTCTTCAGCAGGGGTACCTTTCGGGCACTGCAGGATGTGAATCCATTGTTGCGCAAAGTGTTGCCAATTGTTTCCTTGCAAACTGTGGTCCCAGCTGCCTTCAGGTCATTTGCTAACTCCTGCCGAGTGGTTGCAGGACGATTTCTGACTGTTCTCAGCATCATTGCCACCCCACGAGGCGAAATCTTCTTTGGAGCACCGGGCCGAGGTCTGTTGATTGTCATGTTATACTCTTTAAACTTTCTGATAATTGCACCAATAGTTGTTACTTTCACATCCAACACCTTACTAATCTTTTTGTAGCCCATTCCAGCTTTGTGAAGGTCAACAATTCTGACTCTGAGGTCCTGTGACAGCTCTTTGGTTTTACCCATGTTGGAGACTTGAAATCTGTGTGATCTGTCTGATTCTGTGGACAGGTGTTTTTCACACAAGTGATTAGTGAGAACAGGTGGCTTCAGGTCAGGTAACAAGTTGATTGGGAGTGTCTAACTGGTCTGTAAAAGCCAGAACTGCTAATGAATACTAAGGGATCAAATACTTATTTCACTCCATGAAATACAAATCAATTAATATATATTCCTTAGATTTATTTTCTGGATTTTCTTTTTAATATTCTGTCTCTCCATGTAAGAATACATCTACCATTAAAAGTATAGAATGATCATGTCTTTATTAGTGGGCCAACGAAGAAAATCAGCAAGGGATCAAATACTTCTTGGACTCACTGTATATATATATATATATATATATATATATATATGCTGCAATCGTAGTTCTAGGATAGAATATATCTATAAAATTAAAAATATTAAAATATCTACGAAGACAAAAAGAGTTGGCCTAAAAAAAAAAAAAAACCAGACATGAAAGGAGGCAAAAATTAAGATGACCTGGTCTCCCCTGAGACCGCCTGCTTGCAGCTGGCCTGATTA
Organism: Salminus brasiliensis; assembly: GCF_030463535.1. Taxonomy (NCBI): domain Eukaryota; kingdom Metazoa; phylum Chordata; class Actinopteri; order Characiformes; family Bryconidae; genus Salminus; species Salminus brasiliensis. The sequence goes on along the minus strand of NC_132880.1, from coordinate 38,344,221 downwards.
ATGCGCATATCAAATCCATCTATATTCAGCTAGCTGAGGAGAAAAGTAGACATGCGGGCAGACGTGAGGATGGGAGCCAGAGTCAGCACACAGTGTACCCCATGTACAGCAGCGCAGACCTTCCACACACACATTCACATTCCCACAAGCACCCTTGTATGCGGCTACAAACCAACCTGGGATGGGTGTGCATGCTTCAGTGTGTGAGCTGTAGAGCAACACATGGGCAAAATGACATATTGCTATGGACTGCAGAGGCAAGAAGCCCTGCAATATAAACCACAGTTAAACACTGGCCTTGATTTCACTGGGAACAGAATGGTTTTGTAGAAAAATGACGGTGCCACACAGAAGGAACACTCTGAGGGACCATCGGAGATTAACCAGGATGCTAACAGCACACAATAAATACATCATATATTTTACGACTTGTCAGGGAGCCAATTTTCATGTTGCAGTCTTGTGCAATATCAGACTGCAAAAGGCCATTACTGCTGTTTATAACAGTAGCAAGCATGTGTTTATGATCCTTTCAGTTCTGTCCACGAAAAAAAGCCAACCCAGCTTAGAATGGTCAAATCTCATCACCGTTCTCTGTCTACTGCAGCACACCACTGGGGATACACTCAGGATTCTCTTATTCACATATGTATTGGAAATCATACAGGCATAAATCAGGCATATTTTTTTTGAATAGGTTCCTACATTTAAGATCCAAACTCAAGATCTAGCTCTAACAGTCGTAGCTTGCCACTGCAGCACACACATTGCCAAGAGAAGGCCATGAAGAGAAGGCCTCTCAAGCTCCATCCAGTAACCACTACCAGCCATCACTGCAGGCAGGTAAAAAAGAGGGGAATACAGGTTGCATGCCCCACAAAAATGGTCAACTCCCATCATAATCTCCTGTCTCCTGCAGCACACCATTCAAGACGCACTCTCAAGTTCTCTTATTAAAAGTAGTTTTAACATGGTATTGGAAATCCTCTTAAATTTTGACTAGGTTTCTATATTTAAGGTCCAAACTCAAGGTTTAGCTATAATAGTCACGGCTTGCCACTGCAGCACATTGCTAAGAAAAGACCATCTAATGAACAGTAGGCTGTTACCACACTATCTGTAACAAGGCCATGAAATCCCTCTTCCGCCCCATCCAATAACCATTACCAGACATCACTGCAGGCGGATGATAAAGAGGGGAATACAGGTCGCAGGCACCACACATTTCACTGCAGCACTGCAATGCTGTAGAAGCACATAAAAGTCCTAATCTAAATATACAGCAGCTGAGAATGTAGCGGAACACATCAGTATAACTCCAATTTGTGCCGATGCCAAAGAGCCACATAGTAGCAGAGTGTCAAGACTGACGGGGGAGAGTGTGGGTGGTGTGAGGGTAGAGGAATAATAAGGGACAGAAGAAGGAAAAGGACGAGAAAGAAAGAGAGAGGGGAGAGAGCGCTGAGCTGCTCTGTGCAGTGCTGATTAGGCTCATGGGACATGGTCAGGAAGAAGGCGGAGATGTTTGCTTCATGCACAGCTGATATGCTGAGAAACAAAAGCATGCACTGCTGAGGCTTGGAACACAAATGTCACGGACAAACACAACCATGTTGCTCATAAAAGACCTTCTCCATTCATCAACCTCTTTTCAAGTGCTTCATATGCAAACGCCCGGATTGTTAGCATCGGAGAGAGGCTCTGACCTGAGATAATGGCTGAGATGGTTTCTCTGGTGGAGAGATGGGACTCTCCAGCACTGACGAGTTCAACACTTCAGATGAGCTACCCCAGTCTCTGTGAACAGCGCACCCTGTCTCCGGGGAGGTAAGAGGCACGTCGCTGGCATAGCCTGAGGACTGGGGGTCCTGTAGAGGTCCAGGAGCTTCTCCTCCCTGAGCAGGGCTGTCTAATATAAACTCCTTCCCAGCTGGTTCAAGAGAAATGTCTGGCTTGGGTGCACCTGTCCCCAGATATGACTGTCTCTCTCCTTCATGAACCTGAACTTTCTGAATGCCGTCAATAACGGGTGATTCAGCGGACGGTCCGGCGTGCACCTCCAACCCTTTGTCGTGCCAAACGGGTGACCCGTAATCCCTTGGATAAACGGTACGGACCACGCAAAGCCTACCACCTGCTTCGCGAATGTGAACCACACCCTTCCGCTCCGATTCCAAGGGCTCACCAACCAACAGTTCGCCCTGTCCACCTTCATCCTCCTCCTCCTCTTCTGCCTCAAGTTCCTCCTTTTTGGCACTTAAAAGACAAGGTCTCTCTACAACTCCCTGAACTCTCTCCCGTACCCGGCACACTCTGCCTCCCCCTGGTGTGGAATGGGCAGCCTCTGCCTGTGGCTCTTCCTTTACCCTCTCTCGCGCTGCCTGGTGGAATGCCCCCAGCCATGCTGGGCTGGGGTCAGGAGAAAGAATTGCCACTCTGCTCCCCCGGAGAGTACCTGTGCTGCCTAGGATAGGGGCTGCACCAGGAACTAGGACCACTTGAGTGGGGGTTTCAGTCACTGTTTGGCTACTTAGCTTGTCCGTGGTAGTTGCTGTGGTGTCATCCTTAAGTGCAACATTTTCAACCATCTGCTGCAACTTCTCAGCCTCGAGACTTTTTCGGGTAGTTTTTGCTTTACGCTTTCTCCTGAAGCGGAGTTTCCTCTTGGGCGACAGCGGAGAGACTCCACCCGATCCCATCTCCCTAGGTTGCTTCACGCAACCAAGAGAGCTGCCCATTTCCAGCAGAGGACAAAAAAACGGACGTTACCTGAAAGAGTTTGGAGATCACAGCGACCACAGAAGAAGGATCAACAAGGGCACACAGTGTCACTGACTCAAAGCACCACTCCTACATAAAACACCTGGTGCTTTTTTTGCTTGGTCATCTCGACAACCAAGCTGAAGTATCATAATGTTAGCAGTTCCCCCACTTGTGATGAATCTTCATCCTTCCAAACGTGAGAGAGTTATGACCTAGGTCCACAAGGTGCTTTGTATCTTCACAAAACAAACACACGACCTCATTTAATGACCGATGATAAAATGGGCACAACTAGTGCAGCCCCAGAGTGGTGAGATATTGGGAAGTACTCAAGGCTGATGCTCTGCCAGTTTGCATTACACACCTGCTGCTGTTCCGCCTGTTGCTCCCAGTCTGTCCACAGGCAATGCTGTGGTCAACTCTCTTGTCAACGTCACTGCGGGGTCCTAGCAAGCCTCAAGGACACCCGCACTGAATATAGGCTGTTCTCCTTATGAAATATTCACATCTACCAGCATGCACGCCTTTTCATCTTCCATCATCAATGCAGGCATGGTGCAGAGCTGCTTTATGAAGAAGTCAAACCAAATAAAAATCCTTCTAGGGCATTCCATAGGCAGTACGTTGACTAACAGAGTCTTTGGCACAAGAATGCGGTCTCACACACCCCCCATCCTCCTGCTCATATTCCTCAGTTAGAGCAGGGACAGGGCTGCAGTGCAGACATGCACACACACACAGTCCACAAGTCTGAGTCAGGACACATCACTGCCAGCTTGGCAGAAGAAAGTATGTAGTGGTCAGCGACCGCTCCTTCAAATCAACAGGAACGGGACTGCATGCCTTGATGCGTTCTCTGATGAGCGCTCTGCCTCATCAGATTCTGCAAGTATGTGTTACTGTTAGCTCCACTTCATGCCCCGATACAATAGGAGTAGTTGTAACTGTAGTGGTGGCAGCAGTGGCCGTTGTACGTAATGATACTCCAATAGTGCAGGACTGTCCAGGTATTCAAATGTGGCAGGTCTCACATTGGCTGGTGGTGGGCAAAAGAGCTGAGTCAGCCAAGCCTCTGGCAGGTCATCAGCAAGTCAATCACGGCTAATCATAGCACAGCATCTGCTTAAATCCCATGGCCCCTTGTGTGTAAGTGTGCAGGAGGCTTGCAGTGTCAGATCAGTCTCCAGACATTAAAAAGCAGCAAGAGGAGGAGGGAGCACTGGGTGTCTCGCCTCTGCTGCCACGGCAACTGATATCACATGCACTGAGAGGAGACAGTCAATCACACACTCACAAGTCAATAAAGAGGGCAGAGAGCGTGATGAGTCAAGACCTTACACACACACACACACACACATATATGCATGCAAAGACAGACAAAACACACAAAACACACTATCCCCCTGTGGCCACGGCTAATCCCGTCACAGAACCAAAGGTATCTGCAGATTTTGGTTTGGAGTTCTCGTCCTCTCTTTGTCTCTCCATGGAAGATGTTCTTCCCAGGCAGTGAGGGTGCCGCTCCCTGGTGCTGCTTGCCTCTCTGGCCGAGGAATCTAATTAGAGCAGTAGTAGGGTAGGGCTGGGCCGGCTGGCTGAACCCACTGTTGGTAAAACTGGGGAGTTTATCCACTGCCTCAAGCGTCGTAGTGTCTGCAGAGAGGAGCTGTCATTCCGGTCCAAAAGAAAAGTAGAGCTCCATCGCTCAAGCATCCCGGGACTGATCCGATTGATCCAGGGCTCCCACCCAATCAGACAGACAGTGTGTGTGTGTGTGTGTGTGTGTATGCCTCGGAGTGCGAGAGGCAGAGAGATGGTGTATGTGCCTGTAGGGCTGGGCGATCCCTCAGATCCTGAGAATACGTCTGTATGTGGTGAAGCTCCTGAGGCCTGTGATAGAGAGAAGCCGGGGGCTCCAGTAGCAGCAGCCTGCCGGTCCTCCCGCTCTGTCGCTGGGCAACCCGTCTTCTCTCTCTCTCTCTCTCTCTCTCTCTCTCTTCCTCGCTGGCACACACCGGCTGCAAAAAGCTTTATCTCCAGTCTGCTGCAGCCTCACACAACACACTGCTGCTGTAGATCCCTCCCTCCCCCTCCACCTCTCTCTCTCCTCCTATCTGCTTCCTCGTCACTCCCTCCCTCTCCCTCTCTCGCTCCTTCTCTATGCTGCCTGTGAGCTCAGAGCTTACACACACACACACACACACACACACACACACACACACACACACACACACACACACACACACAAACCGAAAACCTTAAGACCAGTTGGCAGGCTCCAAATACGAAAGAAATCAATTCTAAATCTGTTTTGCTGCATCTTTGCCAAAAAGCCTCCTGCCTCTGCTCTGCTTCCGGCCAATCTAGCAGAGAAACCCCCGTTTCTCTAATATAGCATGGTGGAAAAAGAAAGACCAATTAATAGACAGTGGGGTTGCAGAGCAAAGCCTGACATGGAAGGGAAAAAAAACAAACAAACCCCAGCAGAGTCTCGTCAGCTGCAGCACAGAAAGGCAGGGGAGAAAAATAGGCTACTTGCCGTCTGGGAGATCACGTCTTCACCGCACACGTTCCGCAGAAACGTGGCATCAGACCCTTCACATATGCAATAGTGCGGCACTCTAAGGTAACGCAGGAATGCGGCCTGGTCCAGGACCCACATTAGCATCAGCACACAAACACTGCGTAGGCAGTCAATGAATTAATAAGCACTAGATCATCTACAACCTGCGGCCCAAATTAGTAACCTGAACAGACGTTCATTAAATGTCCACCTTGCAGCATTCATGCTTCTTGTATACTAATAAGGGGCAGAGAGACACCTCTATGAACTAAATTATCAGAAAACAAAGCTGTGTTTGTGCTCATGTGTGCTGTGAAAACATCTGTAAAAACGTCTGTGCTGGTACTTTTATTGAGAAATAAAGTAAGAATGCTCTGGAATTTCTTCTGCCAAAACACTCCAGCTAAAAATGGGTAAAATCAGCCTGTTCGGTTTCGGCTAAATGGGCGAAACATTTGGCAGAAATGAATTACGTAAAATATTTTAATGAAAACAAGAATGCTGGTTTGATTGGTGGTTGGTGTAGTGTAGCATGCACTGCCTTCCCCGTGGCAAAATATGGTTTAATTCCCTGGTTGGGCAATCACACCACGCTACATTAATAAAAGTCCTGGGTTTGAATCCTGGGTCATGTTGTCTGCCATCAGCAGCCGGAGCCCCAGAAAGCACAACTGGTCTTGCTCTCTCTGGGTTGGCAGGTGGCTCTCAGAGTACACTGGTTGCATTGACAGCAGTTAAAAAAGAGGTGGTGTCTGGTTGTGCATGTGTCAGTCCTTACCCCCTCACTGTCAGAAGCATTACATGTAATAGTGTCCCAAGGAGTGGGATGCGTAATTGGCTAGCCAAAATTGGGAAGGTTAAAATGGGCACAGGTTTTCTATGAGAGTCTTAAACGCAACTTATAAACTTGAGAAACAGCAAAAATTTTCTTTTGATGGCACAAAGCAGAGAAACAATCCAAACTACTTCACTACTTCTACATAATTTTACTCTGCTCCTGATTGAAGGGGGTGCCACCTAAGCACTGGTAAAGAGATCACTGCCTCCTCAACCTTCAGTAATGAGGCATTTCTGGCATTTGGCTCTGCTGGGAGCAGTCTGATGACCCAATCTCAGTAAGATCACTCCACACGGAGCAGCTAGCTTCTTCTTGAGCACACCCCAATAGAATAGTTTCAAAACACCACCAACAAACAGCTCCTCTGGGCTTACGGCCCTCTCCACTCAAATACTTACTCCTCCCCCATACCGACCTCCTCCACAGACATCCTCCCTCACTTAAACACTAACAACCGATTACACCTGTCACAATAAAGGTAGGAGAGCGGCACCTCTAAGCTAATGGTTCACTCAGAATCCAAGTCAAGACAAGGACGTCTCAAAGACAATTCTGAGAGGCCACAGTTAACCTAAATTGCAGCACAATTTTCCAAGGGAACTGTCCCAAATTGAGCAGGAAGAACAGGATGGTTAGTCTCTTGCGGCTGCAGAGGATGCCTCTAGGCTTTGAATGGTAAAGAAAGGACTGGTGTTTATTGATGTTCATTGAAGTTGATTGACGGTTCGGAATAACGGTTCTTACACTGAGATGACTTCATCTATAACTGTGCATTAAAAGCATCCAGTGTATTGCGCTGAGCTTTGCTTTCTTAATCACTACAGCTTGCAACTCGAAACAGTGTGCATCATTCAATGGTTCAGAAAATAAGCCAAAAAAAGATCTGTTCCATGACAGCCACACCTTTCCTTAATGCACCGATCACCCTAGATGACTTCTTCACATTATAGCTGCTCAATCCTTCAGAATATCCCATTAGAGCAACGCCTCTTAGCAGCGTCTCCACTCTCACACAAGCATGCATCTTGCTCCTCTTTCCTATTACGTCCTAAGGTTTTCCCCTCACATTCTCACAAAATCCCATCATTCCCTCTCTCCTTTCTGCTGAATCATGCTGTTTGAAGTGCCTGCAGAGTCATACAAAGCAGAGCCTCCTTGGCAACCAGCTGCCCATGTCACCTTGTGACGTCAGCCCTTATTTAATGTCAATGGTGCCCTCTTCTGGACAGTTCTAGCATAGCTCTACTGGTGGCAGCCAGAACTCTAGATCAAACCATCCTAGTTATGCATCCTAGAAATGATACGTATGAAGACATGATGTCCTACATACAGTCCCTCAGTTCTCCTAATTTAGGAGCAACCTAGTGGTGCTGTAAATGGGTTCCATTTACTGCTGTTGATTAGCAATATGCAACCAACTACAGAGATCTCTAGAACGTCAACCTTGGAGAACTATGCCCGACAGCTCATCAGTGCATTCTAGATGTGACCTAGAGAAGTGTCCTGCCCCCCAGATACTAGCAAGCACAAGCCAACTGTTGGCTGCAGCACACACACACGGTCATATCCCAAATAGGCTCCTCAAGGCTTTTCTGACACTGTCCTCTTCCCTCTTCTCTCTGTAGGCAGGCTGGCAGTGCTCTTCAGTGGCAACACTGTAAGCACAAATCCACATCACCAACAGCACTGCCTCGTGCCCTCTCAGCTAGCCATCCGAGACAATCCTCTCATCTGCTCTGTCCAAGCATTTCCAGAGGGCCAAACCTAAGCTCATAAACAGAGTTCTCCTGGCCCTTGAACTGCACTCCCTCTCTATCCTTACTTACCCTTTCTCACTCAGTCTCATTTGCATTACCTCCCCGGAGCTCTGACTGAGAGCAGAAGACAGTAGCGTCTGATGAACAGCAACAATTAGACATGAGGGCTACTGAATTCCCCAGAAAGTCAGTAAGCGGTCAGCAGTTGTTGTTCTGAGACAAGGAAAGATGGACCTTACCTGGAAATGGAGAATGATGGTCCAGATCAGCCCCAGAGTTAGCTTTGGGTTTCCGTCGGTGATGTCATCATTTCGTATATTGACTAATTTGACCTACAATGGAAGTCGAAATAGTGATTTTACATGGGAGGCTAATAAATGAATCACAGCAATGTTTAGCATGTTTTTTTTCTAAATGTATACTCAATAAGGTTACAGTTCCATCTATGGTGTCATATAAAACCAGCCGAGGGGTTAGGTTGTTCTCAGTTTTCTAAGTTTTTTGCCTCAACTCAGTAGAGGAAAACACAGCTATTTCACATTTGGCTTTGTTGCAATGTAAACATATGGCTGTGGAAGCTAACAACTGTGGCCAATATTTGCAGTCAGCTTGGTGCAAAGAGCTGCTACTTTTTCTAATGCTTGCTCTCATGATCCTCACTTTAAGCAGACAGCAGCTTTGGTAGCTGTCAAGAGTCCAGACGGAGGTATCCTGCTTTAGAAGGGGGCATGCAGAGTCAGGCCAATCAAAAGGAAGAGAGATGTTTATTGGTTACATACATTACAGGTAGTAATTTCACACAGGGGAGGTAAGACGAAGACCATTCCTTTATGCAGGACAATCAAATTTAGTCCCCTGCTTTAAACCTCTCTGTAGCAACCTTAGAGCCTGGGGAGCATTTGGGGGTTAGGTACTTTGCTTAAGGGCACCTCAGCCATGCCGGTCCAGGGGATCGAACCACTGACTTTGAGTTGCTGCTGGACGTTCCTGCTGAGGACATCAATTCCTGTTTACCAGCACTTTCAATGCAAGTAGGAAAGCCTGCATCCCCGTAAAATAATGTTTAAGAGGTGCAACTGTAAACGATGCAAATTCTGAACATTACTAGGAACAGTAATTCAGTACATTCATGTCCTGGGTTTTGTATGAAATGTGTTTGTTTGTTTGATTGTTGGCTGTCTTTGTTCTATACCTGTCTTTGTTTGAGGAAGTCCAAGGCAATCTGCACATTTTGGAGTCGATGGAATCTCATGCGACCCTTTTCTCTTGGCTGGAAGAAAAAAAACACAAAAATGAGTGTATTCATAGTTCACAGCTGACAGAAGATCAGTGGGAGAGAACAGAGGAGTGTCATGTGCAAGCCAAAAGCAGTGAAACCAAACACAGCAAAAAAAATAAATAAATAAATAAATAAAATCAGAAGCGTCCAGAGCAAAAGGACAGGGACATCAGCAGTCATTAAAACAGCTCGTCTCAGAGTGGCAGGAAAAGTTAGAGTGCCATGAAACTGTCATGTGGCACAGTCGAAATGTCTCACACAGAAAAGCTGCATTCATCAGCATTCCATGCATAAGAGCACAGTGGACATCTACAGTGGCCCCAGATACTTACCATTAACGCTTTCTTGCACACACACACACACACACACACACACACACACACACACACACACAGCTTAAAGTGATGGTTTGGGCAAAAAATAATTTTCCCTGTACCCAAAACTTGGCCAATTCGATCAACCAAAGCAATGTCCTGTTCTTTAGCTTTGCACTGAAGCTACGAGGCTGATGTAGCTAACAATTAAGGGAAGCTTACAGCCACCTATTAGCATTGCGCAACTTACCCCAAACTAGCTTACACAGCTTACAAAGAAGCTCCTATTGCACTGTTTACAGCACATAACGGCGCTGCTGTAAAGGCCCTGCTTGGTGGGGCCTCCATAGATCGCATAGATGTCCCCTATGTGCCCATGTCTCTGTTGCTGGTTCACCGGTTGTCCTTTTTTGGACCATTTTCGGTTACCACTGCATACCAGGAAAACCCCACAAGAGTTTGGCTCTTGACATAGTGGCTCTGAATCTTTTGCCTGTCCATTTTTCCTGCTTTTAACACATCACCTTCAAGAACAGTCTGTTCACTTGCTGCCCAATATGTCCCAGCTCTTGATAGTTGCCACTGCAGATGAAGATAATCAATGGTTTTAACTTATCATATGTCAGTGGTGCCAACTGTACGGCTGAGATATATTATATATATATATTCTCTTTATATATAGAAAACATCATACACCATCAGTAAACACATAACCACATTAGATTGTTTACAAATCAGTTTGCACACTGGTACTTGGTACAAGTTTCCATTACTTATTGCCTGAATTAGCCTCGCAGCTCCACTACAGAACTAAAGAAGACGACCTCAGACAATCAGAAAGTTGTATGAATTTCATTTTTTGCTGAACCAACACTTTAATTTGTGTCCCAGAAGCCAAGCTAACACACCAGAGACACACACTCTCACACTAAGAGGAGTGCAGTGGGCTTTGTGCGGGATGCAGCACTGGTTAGTCATGACTAGAGCAGCTCTAGGGAGTTGGAACTGAGGGCAGGACTGGCTCCATGCAGGGAAGAGGAGCGGGCAAGACCTGCCTAGCACTTTATTGCTCTAAACAGTGGCCTGCTGCTTCAGAGTGAATGCGGTCTGCAGGCAGTAGAGCTGGTGATCTCAAATCTGTCTTGCTTCACACTAGGTGTCTCAAGAGATACCAAATGTTCAGTGGAAAACCATAAGAAATGGAAGTTTATACTGACTAGCAGTAAGCACACACATTTCAGACCCTGAACAACATGTCTTAGCCGATTGCTTACTTTGGCAAAAAATGGCAGTTTTACCAATACGCACTGTTTTGTGATATGACTATGTAAGGGTTTGTGTATGTGTGAATGATCTCATAGACCTGCCTGTGTATAAGAATTACATAGATGAGCCAAAACATTAAGACCACCTACAAGTACATTATTGGTCATCTGTGTGCCACCAAAATACACAGATGGTGACCTACCACGGTTCCCTCCTACATGTTTAGGTGCCAGATGCCCTGTGGTATTTGGCACCAAGACATTAGCATCATATACTTTAACTCCTGTCATTTGCTTGGTGGATCTTCAGTGGATCTGGTGCGAATAATACAACACAGGACTCATCAGACCTTACACTGCACCAAGATCTAGTCCAGATGGTTGTGTGCCTACTGTAGGCACTTTTGATAGTAGACCGGGGTTAGCATGGGTCTGCAGGTACGAAACACGAAGCAATACACTATGTGTTGTGAGGTATTCCTCCCATAATCTAAATGTCTAAGTTGCAATCAAAAGTCCATAACTATGTGGCCCTTATCAACGTCACTTGGGTCTTCACACTGACTATTTTACCTACATACGTGATGTTGAAGAGAAGCGATGGTTTAGGTACTGTCTATCACACATCCCAGACCTGGATCATGCACCATTATGGAATAATCAACAATATTTGAGTGGCCTTAATGTTTAGGCTTGTAAACTGAATGTAAAGGATTAACTGAGAATCCAATGCAATGTAGCGTCGCTTTATGTGAACGCCTGCTAATAACAGATATGCAGCACTGAGTGTGTCTCCTTCCCTTTGACCCTCCATTGGTTTAAGTGCACTTCACTCACATGCAACCACAAGTGTGTAGATGTGTGTGTGGATAAAGGGGTTTGGGCTCGGTCAAACATACTCCCTGAGCTCCGTCTTCCTCCTCCTCCCCACCCAGCAAGATGAGTGGAGGGGCACGTGACACACACACTTTCCGGAGAGTAGAACCACCCTTGTGCTGATCACGAAAGAGAGAGGAACGAAAAGAAGAGGCATAGATAGAGAGAGAAAGAAAGAAGGAATAGCAGATGAACATATGAGAGCAGTTGGAGAGAGGGAGGAGAGAGAGAGCAATGCAAACAAAACGAATGAAAATGCAACACAGGAAAAGGCAACTGGCATTATGTAACCCAATATGCAAAATGTATGTATGCACTCAGAGGAAGAGAGTCCCCGAGAGAAAGAACGGGAGAGGGAGTGTGAGGGAGAACATAAAAGATGGACCAGGCGAGAGAGACCAGAGCAGACAGAGAGCTGGTGAATCCGAGTCAGCAGCCATTGCATTAATCCACCTATCCATCAAAACGCCCCTGCGCATTGTGGCCACGGGCGGACTCTGTGACAGGCAAGGCAAACAGCAAGTAAATGCAGAGATGCTGAGGTCATCAGGCACCTCGGTCATCCTGTGTGGCCATGCATGGCTAAGCATGGTCAGCCAGCAAACTCGCTCCCCTCCCTTAAATGTGCATTGTCTTCAGGGAGGGGAAGTCATGTGGTAGGAGGGCAGGGGCAATCACCTCCTAAAAAGCTCCAGCACTAGCTGACCATGTTCTCATGCTATCCACTCAGTATCAAGCAGAGGAGAGTGCTTGATCATTGAAAGATGGTGGACCTGTGTGCTTTGTGGTTTAGGGCATTTAGAAGGGGATAAAGTGAGTGACTTGTGAGCTTTGCATAAACTTGTATCCTTACCAGCGTGACTCCTGAAAGTACCTCCAGCAAAGAGATGAGATTGTGACCATCTCTCAGGTCCTCGTATAGGTCCGTGATGTGCTTCCGCACCTACAACAAGAGAAAAAATTATAATTTAGCAAGCATTACCATTCGACCATTTCATAGAAGATATATGCCCCATGTCCAAATGTTTGTGGACACTCCTTCTCATAAATGCATTCAGATACTTTAAGATGCACCCATTGCTGACACACACGTAACACACACACACACACACACATACAGAGCTAGTATAGTCCCTGTAGAAAAGCCTCCCAGCTTTGAGCTGTGGAGCTGAATTGTGTTCTCTGGGATAATGGTGCTCCTTCCAATACGTCTGGGATGAGGCATGTTAGTAATCATCCAACATCCAGACTTCACCAACACTCTTGTCGCTGATGGAAATCAAATCCTCACAGCAAAATCTAGCAGAGACAGTAACTCCTAGTAGAGACAGTAACTCCAATAAAAGCAGGATAAACTTTTTAAATATCAATTAATTAGTAGGTGTCCCAATATTTATGTCCATGTACTGTACAAAATAATGACGTTCAACTGAAAATCTGAAGACTAAATGCTCTCACAACCCACTAAAACGTATGTGCTTGGGAGACTATGTGTACCTAACCAAAATATGGGTTTATGTCTATAGATAGTATAAGCCTATTAGGAGGTCGGTTTCCAAAAAAATGAGAGGTTGAGGTGCTTGTCTGAAAATGCAAGGAAGGTAAGTAAAATGAGTTGATGTACTGTCTTTAACCAGCAGAGGGCACCAGACTCTGCCATTCAGCAGTCCAGGAGTAGTGAGCCCTCTCCTCTGTGTGTGTATTTGTGCGTCTTTGGTAGAGAGTCGATGAGTTGACAAAGGATTCAGCAGGTCCAGCACAGCTGCCTCCTGCTGGCACCCCTACAAAGCCATAGTCAGGCACCATCTGGACAGGATGTCCGAGCACACTCAGGTAGCCCGGTGTGTCTGCGTCCTGCCCTTTGCTCAGGCTTCTGCACCCAACTCCCAACTCCTCCTCCACATCTACCTCTCTGAGGATTAGCCTTCACAGACAGCACGCAAGGGCAATGGCCAACAGGAAAAGACTATGCTGAGAGACGTCTCTGAGGTATGTTTTTTTGCTGACCGGGGGGACATAAAATGACTGAAACTGGCATACTCTTGTGTGCTGCACCATCTGCCCTTCTGTCTTTGTCACATATGTCAACGTAGCAGAAACCTTGATGAGGGAAGGTGAGGGAAGGACCTTTCTAGATACTGCCAGATCATTTACCGTAGAGCAAAAACACATTAATTGCAGAGCAAGTATGAACTCGTTCACCAACCAGCGATGGACCAGTGCCTTAATTCCCAACACTCTGCCTTAGGTCAACTCTTACGCCATACCTAACCACATGTAAATTAAAAAAAGGTGAGGAGGCGTCTGATCATATGCTGGAAGAGGACAGTACCGAAGCCTAGGCTTCAGCCAAGTGATGATAGAATCATGCACACAAGTAGTCAAAACTACATTATAATTATTTTTAATGTGAGGCATTTGTCCTTACCTGTCTAAACATGGTCAAACAACACTCTTTGAGCAGTAGCTCAAGGCAGCCATTATTTATTAATTTATTTATTTTATTTATTTATTTTTACACTGTGAAAAGGTGGATGGCACAGGATGCCATTTTAAAGAATTTTAAAGTAAGTTGTTCCTTGATGTATAATTAATAAGTATGTGACTTTTGTTGGGGTGGAAAGATGCTTAGATGTCATTTAAAAAGACTATTTACAACCCTGTTCTTTCACCATAGAATGAACGGGGGGTAAACACAAAAACAAAAAACAAACAAAAACAATAAGTTGTGTTTTTATTGGCTGGTTTACAGCATAGTTTGTGTGTGTAACAAACCGCTGTAACAAACACTGTAACTATTTTCGAGCAAGCCGAGAAGATTGTAGCCAGTTAGCTTTTACATTTACCTTTACGGCATTTAGCTGACGCTCTTATCCAGAGCGACTTACAAGGTTACTTGTAGGTCAATGTAGTGTTAGGAGTCTTGCCCAAGAACCCTTACTGGCGTAGTGCAGCATAGTCACCAAGACTGGGAATCGAACCCCAGTCTCCCACATGGTGTGGTAGCTCACTGGCAGGTAGTGGTGTTATCTGTTGCGCCACAACAACCACTAGCCTTGTCCCCAGTCACTTGCTTGGTTTGGCTTTCTTAAGTATATACTGATTTTTATAAATAAATAAATAAATAAATAAAATCAGTATTTTTATCTTCTGATGTGCTCCAGTTTGGATCGGCTGAAGTAATCCAGTATAAACAACACAATACTCTCCCGAAATCACAGTTGCGTTTTACCGTTTCACCAGCTCTGATTAGGGCTTTCACTAGTGGGCTGGGTGTAGAGTGTGAACGAAATCAAGTCAATACTGTTATGTAACAGTTTAGGAGTGCAGGAATAGGCCTGTTTTCCAGCTCTGTTAAAACCCTCGTTATCCAGACATGCAGAGGGCTTGAATAACCTCAACCTGGCTAACCAACATAAAAAGGTTCATCATACGGTCTGTTTAAGCAGCTTCTCTGTGCTCATGCTGAAATGGGATGTTAGTAAAAGGAGAGGTCTATCCTTTATCAACTTATGCAAGTCTTCCAGTACTCACAGTCCTTTCTATACTTCGTAAAAGTAAATGAATCAGTGCAGCTATAGCACAAGACCTTCGTGACCACAAAAAGGCCAGTTAATAATCGAGCACAGTCATTCCTCCACTCATGCAAGCAGCCCTGGTTCAGTACAGTACAGTACAGTCTTAGTCCCATCACCTAGATCCAACAGGTTCAGCAGGACATGCATCACAATGAAGTCAGTGTTTATGTCTATGTACACACACACACACACACACACACACACACACACACACACACACACACACACACTTCAGTCAGCACAGCCTAGTCATTGAATAACCATGTACACACCTGTCAACCTGTTCTGGACTGATCCTGGCAGTCAGGTGGAGCTACTGTACGCTGCTGCAAGTAAACCTCTAGCCCAACAGTTTGCAGGATTAGAAAATTGCTTTTGACAAAGGCAACAAAACCTTTGCAGTAAAGCATTCACAAACTTTTTAAGGGAAGTGCAAACATACTGGCCAGTAGTTTATCAAGTTCAGCCAGGGGGTCAGACACATTTTTTTTTTTTAAAGATGTGGCTGGGACTAATGCTCTTAATATACATCCAAAACAAAGGCAGTCTACCATATACTACGGCACTATGCCTCAACCCTAAATCAATGGACAACTATGGACATGTGTGAAATAGCTAAACGGTCAGATCACGTCATTTATTCAAGCTACGACAGGTTAGACTGCATTAATGCAATACAACTGAGAGAGCCCATGGAATGCGTTTTCCCCATACTTCCCCCAAGTCCAAATGACAACGCAACGCTATCTTGTTGTATGCAGATAAAGCAAGTATGTCAATCACCAGTAAATTGTTCGGAAATGTGATCCAAATTCTGGAGTGACCATATTTATGTTTTGTTTTTTTTCCAAATAGGGGACACTGGGGACACTGGGGGAAATCCACCATAGTTAGGATGTTGTGGCTGTGGAATTTATAGTAGGCCCAAGTAGTGTGTTGAATTGAAAGGAGATGATTGGGTCAAATAGGCTATAGGGGTTATTTATTGGTCTTGCTGAGTAGATGTTTATTTATTTATGCACATTAACATACTGTAGCTGCATGGTTTGAGAGGCATTTCCACCCTAACACATACACATTGCCACAGTCCTTTTCCACGGGCCTCCTTGAAATGTAATAAATATCAGTTGCAGTATTTCTTACTGCTATCTAGTGTTAGCCAGCAAAGTTGACTCTCAGTGGAGACCAATTAACCTTGTAGTGTCAAAACAAACAACACTGACTCACTAAACACTGTTCCTGAGAACACAGTTTATTTCGGACATATAACACAGCTGATAGCTGACAGATGCTTTACGTAGTGCTTAACATTGTATTTAGTCAATCAGTGGCCCAGTAACCGTTTATCGGTTAGAGCAGGGGTGAGCAACAGGGGCCAGAGTCCAGCACAGTTTGCTGTTTCCCTGTTCTAACAAACCTACTAAACACAGCAATTAACAGGTGAGTGGAAGTAGGTGTGATTGAGCAGGAAAAGCAAAAAACTGAGCAGTTTGACCCACTCCTGGGTTAGAGTCAGTCTGGTCCACGAAAGTGCTAATGCTATTTAACTCTTCATTAGCAGACTCATGCTGTAAGCATGTCTCTCTTTAAAAGAAGTGGGCATGGAGTTTGGTTTTCCAATAAGGGTGGGGGGTGGAGGGGAATGTCCAGCCCACCTGACACTCGACTGCATGTGATAAGGTCTGTTACCCAACATGCGTTTGACACCACTGCTCTGAACAGTCAAGCTTAGAAGCAAGATTTTGCCGACCCCACCTTGAACACACAAGCACTACACTGCACTCTATACAAACCACACAAATTACCCTTTACGCGTTATGTAAAATGACTGAGCTAAACTAAACTGTACTTTCATTTACAGCATTATTATTAAAACTCTTCCAATTTTGGCAAAGGTTCCAGTCATACTTTCTTAAAAGCGCTGCCTCAAACTGCTTTTCAAGCCATTTCTCGGCTCTGTCCTTTTCCACTAGTGACTAGCCAGTGTGTGTTACTGAGCAACGCCTTTCCCCTCCTTGACTACAGCTAGCCAGTAGGTCACGCAACCCTTAGGTAAATATAACTCACAATGTCCAGCGTTTGTCTAACGTTACACCACAGCTTTGCCAACGGTTCACGCTGCCTGCAGTCTGACCCACATTATAGTAATACAGCCAGATGAGGTCACTGGCTCCTGTACCCTATCCAGTGATTGGTCTTTCGCCCTGACCTTAGAATACCCAGCATTCCTCACTTCCACACCTCTGTGTGATCAGTGAGGCTGGGCAGGCAGACACTGGCTTAAACACACTTCACACACACGTCTTCTGCATGCCAGGAGAGGCAAGACCCCAGAGAGGAACGCAGCACAGTGATGGGGCATATCACTGCTGTCATGCAAAAACTGTGCATCTCCATTTTTATTTGCAGTGTTTTAGTTTTTGACATACAGTGAATCTAGCAGCTGTTCCTCACATTTTGTCAAAGTTTTATACAAGAGTTTCTGCATGACAGCGATGATGTACAGCACTGCATGCCGACTGCTTCTGGATATTAGCTTTAGCTTCACTATTCCCACAGCATGCCATCAAAGTTCCCTTTATTGCAAAACTATTCTGAATATATTCTAAATATTCCTATAGTGACTAATGGTCAGTTACTGCCACATGTAGTATAGCCATGACACATTAGCAAAACAACCCAACCCTATCAGTGCACCCTTTAGCCTTGAACCATTAATGTGTGTATGCGTGTCAGCTGCATGTTCCGTAAATGTGGATCAATGCCTATGGGCCCTTATCTATACGCAGCAGAAAGACAGAAAGAACCCAGCAGGCTGGACTGTACCTTGATGAGGTGCTTGTTGACCCATTTGGTGAAGGTTTTCTTCTGCACCCTGTCTCGCTCATCTGCAAGAAAGAGAGGTAAAGGAAAAAGAAGGAGAACGAGAGAGAGAGGGGGGGTTAATGTTGGAACAGCAGGAGAACTGCAGCATCATTATTTTCCTTGTATTATTTAGAGGCTCCTTCCTGACGTCATGTTTTCTGCAGACTGAGCTCTAAAAATACACAGAGACACAAAACCAAACTCAGATTCCTCCAGTGCTTCAAAAGTACTTCATGCTGCAACACCATCACAAACAGTCCGAGCTTGCTGATGGACAATTTTAGCCATATTAAGACAGGCCTGATAACTAAAACTGGAAACTAGGCTACAAGTCAAAAATAGATCCGCTGTGATAGGGGAGTCACAATGGTTCTAGATTCACATGAGCCACATATTCCAGCACCTTCAACAGTTCCATTTGGGAGGACTGTGATCATGCTCAGAAATGATGCACACTCATTTTAACATCCCCATCTCACTCTCCGCCATGTTCTGGAGCGTAGAAATCTAGCTTGGGTCATTTAACGTCCTGTGTAAACACTGAGGAAGCCGCATGGCTAACAGAAGCACATTTCTCCAGGTAGGGCTACATTCTTTCAGAGTACGGACTCTCAGCAGCTTGATAAAAAGCCACAACTCCATTAGGTAATATTCATTCGTCCACTTTTACAGTTTAGTTTAGTTCAGTAGTTTCTTGATAATGCAGTTTGGCAAACAGTTCAGTCAGTCAGTCAATCTGCTAGTCTGTTCTTTATCATTGATAAAAGGACCAATAAAAATGGCCTAAAATGTCCTAATATAAAATCTTTTTTGCACTGACTTCCACTGAAAGTTACAGTTTTTGCCTTCTCCTGTATTTACAGTGCATCCGGAAAGTATTCACAGCGCTTCACTTTTTCCACATTTTGTCCAGCCTTATTCCAAATTGTATTAAATTAATCTCTTTCCTCAAAATTCTACACAAAATACCCCATTATGACCATGTGAAAAAAGTTTTCTTGAGAGTTCTGAAAATTTATTAATAATAAAAAACTAAGAAATCACAGAAACAAAATTCTCTGGTCTGATGAGACAAAGATTGAACTCTTTGGTGTGAATGCCAGGCGTCATGTTTGGAGGAAACCAGGCACTGCTCATCACGAGGCCAATACCATCCCTACAGTCAAGCATGGTGGTGGCAGCATCATGCTATGGGGATGTTTTTCAGCAGCAGGAACTGCCAGACTAGTCAGGATAGAGGGAAAGATGAATGCAGCAATGTACAGAGACATCCTGGATGAAAACCTACTCCATAGCGCTCTTGACCTCAGACTGGGGCGACGGTTCATTTTTCAGCAGGACAACGATCCGAAGCACACAGCCAAGATCTCAAAGGAGTGGCTTCAGGACCACTCTGTGAATGTCCTGGAGTGGCCCAGCCAGAGCCCAGACTTGAATCCGATTGAACATCTCTGGAGAGATCTGAAAATGGCTGTGCACAGACGTCTCCCATCCAACCTGATGGAGCTTCAGAGGTACTGCAAAGAAGAATGGGCAAAACTGCCTAAAGAGAG
This sequence comes from Salminus brasiliensis, assembly GCF_030463535.1. Taxonomy (NCBI): domain Eukaryota; kingdom Metazoa; phylum Chordata; class Actinopteri; order Characiformes; family Bryconidae; genus Salminus; species Salminus brasiliensis. The sequence goes on along the minus strand of NC_132880.1, from coordinate 38,324,570 downwards.
GTGTGCCAAGCTTGTGGCATCATATTCAAAAAGACTTGAGGCTGTAGTTGCTGCCAAGGGTGGTTCTACAAAGTATTAAGCAAAGGCTGTGAATACTTATGTAAATATGATTTCTTTGTTTTTTAATTTTAATAAATTTTCAGAACTCTCAAGAAAACTTTTTTCACATGGTCATAATGGGGTATTTTGTGTAGAATTTTGAGGAAAGAGATTAATTTAATACAATTTGGAATAAGGCTGTAACCTAACAAAATGTGGAAAAAGTGAAGCGCTGTGAATACTTTCCGGATGCACTGTAAGTATTTCAGTGCCTCAAACATTTACAACTCTACAGAGTAATGTAGTGTCGAATTTGACATCTCCAAAGCTCTCCTTATGGGAGTCAAGCATTACTTATAGTTATCATCCAACATCTGGTTTGGTAAATCAGTGCGTAATGATGGTAAATCAGGTGAGCTGGTGATGGAATTGAACACATGCAAGCGCTGGCTGGGGGCGCCCATGAGAAATTTGGAACCCAGCTTTGTTTTTCCAACTAGCTCAGAAGACTGTAATTATTTACTAAATTAAGTTCATTTTTTACTGTATTTATTATGTACATTGGTTTCTTTGACCCAGAATAAAGCTGAGCCAAGAATAGAACAATAGTAGCCAGTAGTGATCGAATGCTCAACAGAGGGTTATATATATTTATATAGTTAACTAGTAAAGTGCTTGTCTGAATTTCCACCCACTAAGCAAGCCTGGATATCCCAAAACAACGGCATTGAGTCGTCCACAAACACTGCCAAATACCAAACAAATAAATGAATATTAGAGCCGTGTCAAAATAAAAGTCCCTAATACAAACTAAGTAGAAACATGTAAAACTTTCAAACTGAAAACTTTTTGTTTTGCTGATTAGGAGAAAATGAGTTTAGTTGCATAAAATTTTATTGCTGCTACTTTAAACATCTTGGGTTTTTTTCTCTTATATTTGCAGAAAATTTTTATTAATTTTTAATAAGATATTCATCTTAAGCTACATTTAAAAGTTGATCGTTATACAACTAATATATTTATATATCTCAATCTATATATATACACACACAGACACACATTTATTTATTTTTGAGCAAATAGTTTTTGAGCTAATAATAACCTAAATTCCTTTCAACAATCGACAGATTATTTGATTAGCAAAATAGTCGTTTGTTGCAGCCATAATATTAATAAGCATTAAACAGCCCAGCCCTAAGCTATATTTAACATTCGTGACTAGTTTCATGACTAGCTACTCTAGACTAGAAGTTCCAAACACAAAACTAAAGAAACAGACCTCAGACTCCAAATCCGTACTGACTGACGAACTTGACGTGAAGTATGATGGGAAAACAAACTCTCTCTACTAAGAAATTCTTCAAGTCTTAGATACGCAATATTTCAAAACAGATCATCTCTTCATGACGATAAAACCTAATTCCTCTAATAAACAGCATAACGTTTTGATTCAAAGTCTGCCAGAAAGCACACGTAGCTGATTAACAGTCAGCTCTGAGTGTTACGTCAACCCGCCAAAGCAGTGAGGCACGCAGGCCTGGAATAGAGCCTGATCGTGATCACAGCCTGTGCGCAACTTTCATCCATCCCTGACACTCCCTCCTTCTCTTTCCTTCCCTCTCATTCTCCTGTCCTCCTCCCTTCGCCAGTTCCTCCGTTGATGTGGTTGCTATGGTTACACAGAGATAGAGAGAGGCCATGTGGTGTCTTGGAGTCTTGTTGGCCCACTTCCTTTCTGCGATATGCACACACATTACATCCTACTCACACTCAAACTCGTGGAAAACACATACACACACACACACACACACACACACACACACATACACACACTCGGCACAATGTTAGACTCGCATTTTCTTTCAACGCTTTGTTCAACAGCCGTCGCAGGAGGGATCAGATCAGACGAGGCCGTAAACATGCAGTCAGTCTCTCCGCTACAAAACAGGATTTTGGACGCGAGAAATTCAGGTCAAGCACCTTATTATTGAGCTTTTTCTTCAGGGCAAGTTGGAAAGACACCCAGAAACTAGGGAACACGCACACACACTCATTTCAACACGGTCTGTTGCAAGAGACATGCTCAACTGGTTTGTCACCTAAAGACAACTTTGCTGAAGACACTGGGTGGGAGACATCATTATGTGTCCTGTATTTAAATCCCTGCCAGCACTGGCATACATATATATCCAGCCGTTTGTGAAGGCTTTCGGTCATCCATTCAGGTCATTCAAATAGTCAAGGCAACTGGACCTGGAGCATAAGCTTGAAGACATTTGGCCGCTCATCAGCTCAGCACTGACGACTCCTCCCCCTCATGTCCACCTGCCTTGTCTAATTACTACTATTGGATAACTTTAAATACAGCGCTCTAGAGTGCAGACGAAAGTAAACACAAGGGCAGCACTGCACAGCACCTACGAGGTAGCTGGGCCTAGCTAGCTGGGATAAGATGGTCATGCTGGTAGACCATCAAAATCATTCAACTCAAATGACAACGCATTCCATCCTGGTCAAGACCTAAGCTGGTCAACTGCTGGTCAACCACCTTAACCACCAACAAAGAAGTGCTTTGCCACTCATGACGTCTTGCTTTTATACAGAAGCAGACAACCACACAAGCAGTTTTTGGGACACATCTTGAACATATGTATGAATGAGGCTGAACTGACCCCTTGACACTATCTCCCAGATAAACAGACAAACATGTTGTTGTGGTCATGCAAACACGTCGTATCTCCATTTTTGCAGATTTTGACTTTTTAACAAAGTGAAGCTGCTGCTTGTTCTTCACATTGTGTCAAAATGTCATGATGGCTGGACCATCATGGAGAAATGCGCAAAATCCTCTTACATTGACTTCCACTGAAAGATTTTTTTTTCCTACTCCTCAAAAGTTGCCATTTCGGAGATACAAGGTTTTGCATGACAACGACGATATACAAAGATCCTGTCAAGAATAGCCCAGCGTGACCGCCACGGAGAGGCACAAATTCCCATACACACACACACACACACACACACTACGTCATTGTGTTGTGCCACACACCCCCTTCACCCTGTAAGTCTGCAGCACTCAGACTACTGTGGCACCCTGTAAACAACCGTGATCAGCACAACACCGACAACGGGACACAAGCACATGACACTCGGCCTTCACACGAAACAGAAACTGACCTGTGCAGCACATGAGCGTGTGCAGGTGTGCATTGAGCCTCTGCTCGTTATAGTAGTCTGGCCACATTGTCTATAATTCAGTTTCGTTCCACTGCTGTTTATTAATCCAGAGCGAGTTCCGCGCACTCTCTTCGGGTTCTCTCCTGCACCATGTTCAGCACAGCTGGCCTGATTAATCCAACTGCCCACGGGATAAAAGTCCAGGGAGGAATCAGAGCACAAGCTAAATCCACAGTCCTGAAGGAAAGCCGGCAAGTGTGGCGCTCGCTTGCCGTCCGTCTGCCGCGGCCATGTCAAAGCTGGGCTCAGGCAAGCTCTCTGGCACACACACGTGCGTTGTGTGTGTGTGTGTGTGTCAGAGTCACAGAAAGCTCCTCCCCCCACCACTAAAAAGGGCCAGAGTTCCCCTCTGCACTCAGAGCAACTACAGTTCATCCAGTTCCCTTAGAGCACGCAGCTGTACACGGAGAGTCTCTCTCGCTCTCTCTCTCTCGCGCAATATCGCACTCTTTTCACATGCCACTCACAACTGATAGTGAAAGCGGTCGCTTTACCGGTCCTGGTGTTTGAGTATCTGGATGAGTGGCAGTGACAGCAGTCACAGAAGTTTATGGAAATTTCCAAACCGCCCGAAGCACTCGTTCTAGCAAGTCTTCAAGATAAAGGCAAAGGCTTTAAAAACGGAAGTTCCTGAACACATGGGTGTGATGTTGCGTCACCTTTCAGGAGAATCATGAGGAAGTTAAGAACAGAACGGGGTGGAGAGCAGGTCTTTCACTGGTGATGTCATGCAATATCTTCAGTTTTCCAGCTTGTCGTTCTGTGCTCTGCTGCACTAATTCCAGGCTGTTGCCATGTTAACGCTGTGGCCAAAGGCAGCAGTGTACCATCCACCAACAGCCAGATCCTTACCTAAGATCACTGTGGAAAACTAGGCCAAGACAACAACTGAGATTCGCAAACCACAGAATGTGCGTTTGAGAGAGACTCAAGAGAAAGCCTAGCACTCTTCTCATAGTCTGAGCGAGCGATGCAGCTTCATTCAATTAGGTGGGAGTGCGAGGAAGAAGAAGCAGAACGAAAGTGAAAGGAAGGCCGACAGGGGGAGAGAGAGGCTGAGTGAGATAACCAGGGGAATTCTGGGAACAAGTGGATCATGCCGAGATGCAGAGTGACTACAGAGCCAGTTGAATAATGGATGGTTTCAGGGAGAAGGGGGTGAAATGACAAAGCAATGGGACAGAGTGCAGGGGAGCAGGGGAAAATGGAGCCCCAGGAGATGGCCTCTGTTAAAGCTTAGTTTTTTTCCAGTTGCAGAAAAAAAAAATCAATAAAAACACAAACAACTGAGCAGATCTGGAATGGGTGAGTCAGCAAAGCAGCAGGAGCCACAGCACAGTTGTTCTCATAGACGGTAGAAATGTCATCAAATAACTACAGAGCAACACGCACACAAACAGCCAATCAGCAGGTCAGAAGCAAGTCCTGACAACCATCCATCCTGTTGGTGTCCACTTTGGTGTCCTCTTGAATCAGTCAGGCTTCAGAAACCTTACTGAAGACGAGACCAAAGACGAGCATGCCTGTCAACACGCAAACACGCATGCACACTCCCTCAGAGCTTTATGAGGAGGGCAGGAGTGAGTCCCCTTCAGTCACGTCCTCCTCCTCGTCCTGTCTGAAGACCGTCAGGGTTCTGCAGTCCACCTGCTGGTGTGCTCCGTTCTCTTCCTCATCTTTTCTCCTCTCAGCTACTGACTTCATATGTCTCTCCTTCACGTTCCTTTCGTGAGTGTGTCTTGTTCCTCGTTCCTCTGCAGCCCTATGAACTATAAATATCAGACAGAGCTTACGCTAAGAGCTAATGCCACACAGTACGCTTATCCCTCTCCCTCTCTCACTCTCGTTATCACGGCTAATCTCTCTCCCTCTCTGTTGCTCTGTGCTTCAGTCCAATCAGAGAATCTTCCTTCTCTCATTCTCTCCCTCCGTCCATCCATGTGCCAGGGACACTCGGAGGCTGGCACTGTGCAGGTCTCATTCTTCCTCCTCTGCTGTCTCTCCACGAGCAGCAGGATAAGCCAAATCAGCAGGAACTTGAGGGAAACTTCCGACCGAGCAGTGATTCTCAGACCGAGAGCAACTGGCCTTGCTGAGTTTGGGAACGGGACAGGACAGAATAGGGAAGGCTCATATTCGGCAATGCATTAATCCTAGCAATTAGCAGACTTCCCCCCGGACGGCCAGCTGCCATCATCCGATTAGCTTATATTCAATTTGGACTCCTTGTGACTGCGGACTGCTAACCAGCAGGCCCAAAACAAAATCAACACAAACATCTGGACCAGTGCCTCCATCCTACTCATACAGCAACATTGCAAACATGCTCAGCAAAGTTAGACACAGCAGAGGGGCTTGGGAAGCTAACAGGAAATAAGTGATGTCGTGAAATAAGGGGGGGGGGGGGGGACTGTAAACCTCCCTATACTGTGTGTGCCATAGGTTCACACACATAGGCTAGAAAAAGCTGGCTATCAAAAGGGCTGTTGAGAGAAAATGGCCTGGACTATGTGTACACACATCTCCTTGTGGTCAGAACAGGGAAATGCAGGCAAGAAAGTAAATCTATGATAACTGTGAGTGGTGTTTCCAAGAACTGCCAGTAATATCAGTAAAAACATGGGTCTAAAGGTATTATGAGATAAAGCTCACCCATGAATAAAAGTATGTTAAATTCAAGCTCAGGTTTCCAGCTTCACAAATGGTGACCAACACGTCACAAGATTTTGCTACCTTCAAGAAAACCTGGCTTGTGACTTGCTCTATAGCATTTATTATTTTACCTCCTATGACCTTCACTGAATAATTAATCAAGATGATGAGCACCTGCACTGACAAATAAAACAACCCTGGGCTTTAGTGTTCACAGAAGCAGCTGTCGTGACTGTTGACTAATGACAGAATAAGCCAGTGCACTAAACCGTTTAGGACTGAAAGTCTATTAGACCTGCAAGGCTGAACTTCACTCTTATAAATAAAGGAGCTACAAATGATTTTTTAAGCAATGCCACAGAGGAACCACTTTCGTTCCATAATGAATTTATGTAGGTGAATATTTTTTACATCAAGCAAAGGTTCTTTAGACCTCTTCACGTTCTTAAGAATAAAGGTGCTTTAAAGGGTTCTTTGCCCAATGCTTTAAAACGGCACAGGCAACAGGAGCTGGTGTCCCACACGATTAATAGACCTACTTAACCTGGCAGTTAACAGATGAGTCTCTTCAGGTGGGCTTAAGCAAGAAAAGCACAAAACAGAAATCTGGCTCTTCAGGACCAGAATTGCCCACCTCTGCCATGGAAGAACTTTTCGCTTTTGGTTTTAAAAAAATTAAAATTAAAATAAATAGAGATGTAATAGAGATGTGGCAGTGTGAAGAATCTTTAAATTGGTAAAGATGGCTTACACCCGCTTTAGACCACAAATAGGGTCTTCACTTTCTTAAGAATAAAGGTGCTTCAAATGGTTCTTTGAGCGATGCTATAGAGCAGGTGGGCAACAGGAGCTGGAGTCCCCTATGGTTTGCTGATTTTCCCACTCTAACAGACCTACTAAACTTACAGACTACTAACAGACCATGTTGGGATGAGGTTCATCAGGTGGGCCTAAGCAGGAAACGTACAAAACTGTGCAGGAATCTGGCTCTTCAGGACCACCCCTGCCACAGAAGAACCTTTTTTTATAAAGACGTGGGAGTGTGAAGAACCTTTAAATTGGTAAAGATCCCTTACATCCTCCTTAGACCATGAAGAGGTTCCTCACTTTCTTAAATATAAATATGCTTCAAACTGTTCTTTGAGCGCGGTCATAGAAGAACCATTTTTGCTTCTATAAAAGAACCGTTCTTATAATAAAGATTTTACTTTACGTCAAGTGAAGGTTCTTCAGACCTTGAATAGGTTCTTCACACACATCCCCATTACAAACATGTTTCTTTGTGCCATTGCTCCGTTTTGTCAGTCGAGCAGTGATGTAATGAGTAAATCACAGCCTTCAGGAACTTGACTCTCATCTTTTTCAGTTAGAAAAAGCTGCAGCAAACAAAAACTGGCCACCAAAATGTTGCAAACAGATGAATGGGTAGTTCATAAGATCAACACGAGTAACTCCCCCTAACCTGAAGGTCTAAAAAAGGTCAGTTAGACGCACACATGCACAAAATGCAGCTCCACCCAGCCCAGCCCAATGCTCTGCCACATACACAGCTTCCTGTTACAGCTAATAATAAACCTAACGTTCCTTTCACAGCCGGCTCACACACACTGCATAATTAATGTTGTACAGCATCTCAGAGAATTCCCTAAATCAGGCAGTTACCTAATACAACATCTCCCTTTCTGGCTCTCTAACACACAGACGCAAACAAACACACGCAGCCCAAAGGAGCAGTACCCCAGCTGACTTTTCCACTAATATGAGCAGAAGTGTGTTACATAAAGAGGGCCAGGCAGCTGGATAATGTCACATTTCCCGAAAGCCTCAGCACACAGATCCAGACCAGACTTGTATAGCAACACCCCATCTCCCATGCGCTCCCTCACGCACTCTGATCCCATCGACTTTAATCAGTCAGGCCAGAGTGTTCCACCCAAACCTGACGGGTGTCGATTCATATTAAGCATCATCATCATCAGGACCATCAGAGGAACCTAACCCCACCCCCAGTCACCTCTGTCTTTCAGCATCACTTCAACAGAAAAAAAAAACAAAACAAACAGACTTGCTCTCCACTCAATCACCTGGTGCATTAGTCTACTGTGCTGCGACACCGACCTCCCATGACCTTCATGGATTACAGTCATCAGTCAACTTTTTCTGCATCCAAACCACCAACTTCAGTGTCATACATTTTTAAAGAAACATCTATGTGTGTGATGTGTGTGATGCATTTTGGAAAGTTTTGATGAAGGGGGAAAAAAGGGGGAAGAATTTCATGTAAAGAAAACCTCATCAACTGTTATACAAGGGGTGGATTGAGAATGCTTTGAGCTTGTGTAGCAGCCAGTGGCACGGAAATCACTACAATGCTGGAAAGACTGGGACTACATCTAGTGTTGATGCTTTGTGCAGCAACAACTGCATAAATATCAAGCTCTTAATGGAGAGTTTTTCGGTAGACTCACCACCTCTCCAACTGTTACGCACAGAGGAGGATCGATCATGCTTTGAGCTTGTGTTGAAGCCAGTGGCACGGGGAGCATTTCAATGGGAGCGGGACTGGCTCTTCACCTACCTCGATTGGCATTTATGACAAATAACAACACTGGATATCCGCAGGGTTGAAAATAAAAAAATAATTAAATGCATATATTTCTACCTAAACCACTTTACCACCAACATTTTACTAATTATTTACAGATACTGATATCATTTAAAATATTGAGTACAAATAATAAAAATAAGCTTTGATTAGCCGTCTATAATAATTAATTATACACTGTACAAGCTATTATTAAATGTAAAATACATTTTAATGACAAGTGATTCTAAATGTGAAACAGTCACACACACAGTCTTGTTATAGAGTTTATCTTCAGGCTGTCTACTCTCAATTCCTCTGCGTATTCCTCAGGTATAAATTTAGCACTGCTGCTACATGCAGAAAAACATTGTATTCTGTAAGAGGAAGAGGAGGGGCTTGTAGTGGACCATCTGGGAACTGTCCCTTTCTCTAAAGATCAAGAGCGCGAGAGTGAAAGAAAGAGTGCGAGAGAGAAAGATGGAGAGGTATAGGGAGGTTATGTTACCATGGAGATCAGCAGCTGTCCGTCTGAGCCTGCGCCTGCGGTACAGCCACACCCCGGTCGCCGTCAGAAAGTGGGCCGCAACAAACAGCACGGGGGTCAACACTGATGGGTCGGAAAGATCCATCACCACCACCACCACCACCACCACCTACTCCTGACCTCCACTCAGCCTTGCTGGTGTTTACAATGACACCAAGTAAAGACAACTGATTCGAGATCAGTGGAGTAACTTGAAGCTGGGTTGAACTCTGTAGCCCCTTCGCTTCGCTCCACTCCACTGGCCAGGACTATCAGCCACAGTCGCTCAGCGGGTCAGGCAGGGTTCTGAAGTCCAGTGTGCTAGCAGCATCTCCTCACTGTTCCTTTAAGTTCCTTCTAACGATCGCTGCCGCCTCTTTTACAGAAAACTGCTCTCCTTCAGATGCTTCTAAACTTCTCTCCACCAGTAGAACAAACAAAGGAGGAGAGAAGAGGAGCTCGACGTCACTCTGTTAGCTCAGTTAAAATGTTTAGTTGCTCACCAACTTTATCTGACTTTGAACAGGCAAACGGTGAGACTAATCATCTCTGCTGAGTCTCTTCACTCTGTACTGACTCTCTTTAGTCTCTCGCTCGCTCTTACTCACTCTCTCTCACTCTCGCTCGCTCTTACTCACTCTCTCTGACACTCTTTCACTGAATTCCTTTCCTCTGAAACAAGCGCCTGGCTTTTAGCTGCTGCTGCTTCAGCCGGTACCTAAAATGACTTAAACAGGAACAAAAGAACAGAACAGAAATAAAATTAACTGAAACACACACACACACACACACACACGCGCATCTATGGGGATGGGACAGTTTTTTCTTTCCTGTCTCAGAACACGCTCATGTAAGCGCTTGTGTGTGTGTGTATGTCAGTGTGTGTGTGTCTGTTTATGCCTGTGTATCTCTGTTGCTAGGAGTAAGCGCTGCCGCTACCCACCATGCTCCACGTGGTGGACATCCTCTGCGTGTGGTGTGAACAACTGGCTGGATATGGCCGACACTGAAGTGGCACATAGCGCTGAGGGGAGTGTGTGGTGTATACGTGTGCTCATCGTCTCTGCATGTGCGAGCCACATGAGAACAGACGTCAGAGAGAACCGTCCTGCCATCGGTGGCTCCGGGGGCTCTCAGAACACCACTTGACAGGAAACAGAGGTGGCAGGCGTGCACGTTCTATTAGGAGGGTGCGGGACTGAACAGAGCAGCTGATTAGCCTGAATTAGCCGCACTGAAGGTGTTCTGGTATATGCGATTGTAGTGCTCCTGGGTCTCTGCATTGGAAGATGGAACATGAGTAGGGAACAGTGAGTCAGCATGTACAGACCGGAGGCCTTGAGGGGATCTTGCACTAAACTCAACACAAATGAAGGTGTTTCAAATGGTTGTTTGAACGATGCAACTGAAGAACCACTTTCGGTTCCATAAAGAACCATGAGACCTTAGGACTTATGCTTCTCTCTTAAATATAAAGAAGCTTCTAACAGGAGAAAAGTCTGGTTCCATAAACAGAAAAAAGAAAACATGAGGCCTGAGATCTTACACTTCAATCCTAAAAATAAAGGTGCTTCAACTGGTTCTTTGAGCGATGCCATAGAAGAACCACTTTCAGTTCCATGAAGCACCATGGGGTCTAGGCTTCTTACACTACACTTCTAAAAATAAAGATGCTTTAGATGGTTCTTTAAAGAGATGCCATAGAAGAACTACTTCTGGTTCCACAAAGAACCACCAGGTCTAGGTTCTTACTAGAGCTGGGCAATATGGAAGAATTTTTATTTTTTTTAGAATTTAAAGACATTTTTACGATATTTATCAAAATATTTCGTAACCGAGTAAAATCTTTAAAAACTGCCACACGAGTACCGTCATTTTTACTCAAAATATTCTGCGCTCCATTCAATTTAAAAAAGACTGATTGCACTCTTTGTAACGACACATGCAGGTTATAATGCGCTCTTTAAGCACTGACGATTTCCATGATACACTCATTAAAGCATACTGTTTACCAACATTTATGATACAATAAAATAGTCATATTGCCCAGCTCTAGTTCTTGCACAACACTTTCGAATATAAATGTGTTTTAAATGTTTTTTTTAATGATACAAATAAAGAACCACTTCCGGTTCCATAAAGAGCCATGAGACCTCGAGACTTCACTCTTAAGTATAAAGGAGCTTCTAATAGAGGCATAAAGTTTGGTTCGATAAAGAACCTTGGGGCCTAAGTTCTTACACTTCAATCCTCAGAATAAAGGTGCATGAACTGGTTCTTTAAGTGATGTCATAGAGGAACCACTTTTGGTTCCATAAAGATCTACCAGGTCTGAGTTCTACACTTCTGAACACAAAGGTGGTTCTTCTGAGCAATGCAACTGAAGAACCACTTTTGGTTCCATAATGAACCATGAGACCAAATGCTAAACACTACACAAAAAAGGGGCTTCATATGGTTCTTTAATCAATGCCATAGAAGAACCACCCATAGATGTGTAAGCGTGAGGAACATTAAGTAAAGGTTCCTTTAGACCTTAAAAAAGGTTCTTCCAGTATTTATAAAAAATAATATAATATAATATAACTTTGTGTTCACTGCTCTTTACAGCACCTTTTAAAGTACCATTATTTTTAAGAGTGTGTGGAATAACGTCAACGTAGAGGGTTGGAAAGAAAACAGAGAGAACATCAAAGTAAATCGAACATGTTCATGTGCTTTTAATATAAAAGACTGGTTGTTTTGTGACAGGTGGAGTCACAGCAGCCCTGTTACTCTTTGAGAGATCCCCAGCAAACACAGCAGGCATTAAGCTGGGGGACTTCCAGTGCCTGCTTACTCAGAATCCTTCTGTCCAATCACTGTTGGCCATATCTACTCATTTCCAAACCTCTGCCACATCATCACATCTCTTATAAATAGAGCGGAAAGTAAGAGAGAAACAGACTGGCGTGACAAGGGAAACTAAGAACCAACCTAAAAGGGAGGGAGGGAGGAGAGGGGGGGTAACAGAGAAACTTGCGGGTAGATGTGTGATGCCACTGCGGGATAGTTGTTACTCCTCTGGGTTGCACTTCACAGAATACTCACATGGTAAGAGACAAAAAATACATACCCATCCCAATTATTGTCCTGATTTCATTTAGACTTTACCAAACAAGGAATTCAGCCCATTCTTCCCTCTAGCAGTGAAACGTTCCCTGTGCCACTGGCTGCAGGACAAGCCCACAAACATACCTACAAACATACCTTCGCTCACTGCCAGCACAAAGCTCAATGTTAACTTCATCAGTCCACAGCAATTGTTCCCAAAATGCATCAGGCTTGTTTAGATTTGTGTGGTGAGGATGCAGGAAAGGTTCTCCTCTGAGGACTCCTTCATGAAGACCATGTTTGTGTAGGTGATGCTGCACAGTAGAATAGTGAACCACCACTCAAGATTCCTGAAGTCCTCCTGAAATCTTCCTTTTACAGTCAAACGGGGCTTTTGATTTGCCTTTCGATGCAAATTATTTTTATTTCAGCGTGCTGGGCAGCTGCTTAGAGTAGCCCATGGCTGCTGATTGGTTTGAGAAGTCCGTATTGATTAAGCTTTGAAATTTATATTATAGTCTGAGATCTTGGGCTCGAATCTCTTAAGGAGCCTAAACTAAATGTTGTAAAGAACGTTTCATCTTTTACTTCAGTTTGGTAATCAGTTCATGTTCTCCCCACAGTAATACATTTTGACCAGGGTGCCTAAATGTTGGCATGTAACTGTAGGTTACACACAAACAGAGCATTAACTAGTACATACTATGTCTGACCTGTAAATGATATGAACACTATTTTGGAATGGGGTTTTATTAGATTTTCAGTCTGATTAAAAATACTGGAGTACAAAGAGGCCAAAAAAAAAAACTCACTTCATCAGATCCACTTTCCAGTAGATCTGCCAGCCAGGCAATATTTTAGTTTCCAAACAAATGTTAAACACTGTCAAAATATTAGCAAACAGACAAAAATCCTGTTAACCGAACCTTTACAAAGCAAGTGACCCCAAGCTTCTGAAGGGCAGTGCATGGCATAACCACAACATTCCAAGTCTAACCTTCATGCCTCAAAGCTGCTACAGCCGCAGAGAAGAACATCCCCCTTCTCTCACTTCTGCTCTTTATAGGGGCCTCAGAGACGGGGGCCTTCTCAGCTAGAAGAGCATACGCTCTGACCTGGGACACACTGTACCCATCAACACGCATGAAAGCATGAACACATACACACACACACACACACACACACACACACACACACACACACACACACACACACACACACACACACACACACACACACACATGCACACAAACAGCGGAAGCAATAAAGAGAATGCAGAGCTTGGCAGTAAGTGGTTAAAAGGGCATAAAGTCCCCTTTGAAACTCATTTTAACCAGAAAAGAGGAAATACAAATGATGATGCTCTGCAAATCTGAAAATCACTGAAACAGATGACTCTAGACAGGACGCAGAAGCTTAGTGGGTACAGCAACAAAGAAAAGCATCGGCAAAGAGCAAATAAAAGCATGTATATTTATAATTAGGAGTGAGAGAGAATAGTGTAGAAAGAGACTGGAAGAGACAGCTGTGGCACTGAAAAGCTCTCATGAATCTGTAGGAGTGCATTTATTCAGCACTAGGAGGGAAATATCACACCATCCACTCACACCCACACAGTATCTCCAATGCCCCGTAAAACGACCCTGAACATCAACATCCCTGCTATTTTACCAGTGACTGTGTGTACACTAGCTACACAGTATATCATTTCAGCATGTGCAAAACTGTGTCACATCACATCACACGATGAGCAATATAATGTAAGGCAAATTACATGTTAGGAAAATCTCATTTCTGCCCAATATCAATTGTTTTATTTATAAGGGGGGCACTGCTAATATGACATGAGGGATCATCAAGTTCTGAAAAAATCTGATGGAAATTCCTAATTTTTATTGGTTTTTTTTCTTGGGGTGGGTGATGCTAAAAATATTTTTACTACAATATTTAAAGACAATTTCATGATATACAATATTTTTAGCATTTTTACAATATTGAAAATTATGAACTCTTATAAGGGTCTAAAGCAGCTTCACTTAATGTAAAGGTTCCTCACATTACACACCTCTATTACAAACATGGTCCCTAATAGAACTAAAAGTGGTTATTCACACTTACACCATATACAGCTAAAATAAACATTAAACACTGGAAGAACCTTTTAAATGTCTAAAGAATCTTCACTTAACGTAATGTTTCATTACCATTTAAAATATTAACAGTATCTCTACTTGGTTCTTCATGGAACTCAAAGTGGGTCTTCTAGGACATCTCTCAACAAACCATTTGAAGCACCTTCGTTTTTAAGGGTGTGTAAGAGCATGTGCGCATGTTTAGTGCCACCTTTCTTGTTTACTAGCCCTTTGTCGCAATCTCCAGAGTCAGCACCAATGTTCACTGAACCGAGCTTCCAGGCAAGGTCATGCTGACATTCACAACCACCCATTCCCACACACCCACGCCCTCACAAACACTCCTTACAGCTCACTTACTCTGCATACTTACCCTCACATTTACATTTTTAGCTGGTAGCTAACGATGCAAATAGGCTAAATGTTCCACTGATCCGCTACTGAAAGTGTGAGGTAAGGGCCTGGTGCTACACTGAGGCCGTTCAGAGAGAAGCAGCCTGGAGGAAACCAGCTGACGGAAGAGACGGTCAGGAGAGGGTGCAGTGGGACAAATGACAGGAACAAAAACAGAGCGATGAATCAACTGGATCTGGCAACCGCTGCAGGCCCGTGTCTCTCACTCTTTCGGCTCATCAGCTCTTCCTTGAATTTGTGATGCTTAATAACTACATGCTTTGCTTCGTCTGAGGATAGATGGCATACATGCGCCAGCTGCTTCAGCAAAGGCCTGAACAGTGATTACATAAAGCCCTAATGAACCACATGTGTCTGTGAAACAGGGCTGCTGAGACGAACAGCAGCCTCAGATCAACTCATTTACATTTACATTTACATTTGTGGCATTTAGCTGACGCTCTTATTCAGAGCGACTTACAAGGTAACTCGTATTACAAAGGAGGGCCAGTGTAGTGTTAGGAGTCTTGCCCAAGGACTCTTATTGGTGTAGCGCAGCATAGTCACCCAGACCAGGAATCGAACCCCAGTCTCCCACATGGTGTAATAGCTCACTGGAAGGTAGTGGCGTTCTCTGTTACGCCACATCAACCACCAACTCAAAACTCAGCTATACAGTGCTTAATCATCATTACAACACACACACACACACACACACACACACACACACACACACACACACACACACACACACAGATATGCATAATATTCACAACCCCTATCGCTCTGCTGACCCAATCCCAATACACACGGAAAAGGAAGAGGAAACCACAGTCCTGCTTACATTTTGCAAGTTGGCTTGATTCTCAGGCCCCATTTATAGCAGCCTGGGCCAAAACAGGATACCAGGTCTGTCTCAATTAATAAACATGCAAAATCAACCACTTCCTCGTCTCCTTCCCAAAATATGCACTGAAATATTCCCTGCAATACATTAGCAATCAGATAGGGGGCAGCCTGACTTCACCCTCAGAGCACACAGTGAATGAAGGAGTGTCACTGTAGCACACTGCTCTGCATTCCCATCATTTAGACAAGCACATGCCTCTGAGCACACCTCATGGGACATGACATCAGAGCAGGTAAGCATACCTGCTTCAGGACAACAATGAAAGCCTTGATGCCCATCTATAGCTCAATAAACAGGCCTCTGGCATGACTGCTCATTAAACAAAGAAATGTGTGTTGTTAATCAAATTACATCTATATATACACACACACACATACACGCACACACTATGAAGACAAAAGTATCCGGACACTCGCTTATTTAATGTTTATACTAAACAGGATTTTATCTTGTTTCTTTTTATTGGAGTAACAGTCTCTTCTCTCCAGGGACGGCTTTACACAAGAGAATTGCTGTGAGGATTGGATTGCAACAAAAGTAACAGGGAGGTCAGAATGTTAGATGATCACCGCCCCACCTCATTCCAGGAGTACTGGATGGAGCACCACCATTCCAGAGAACACTGTTCCACTTCTCCACTGGCAGGCTTTATGGACCTCCTGTCCAGCCCACGCCTGGCATCAGACTTGGTGCCAATAGGTTCATGTTTATCTGCTCCAGAGAGTCCTATTCTATTCTCTACACAGACTAAAAACAAGCTATGTGTGCATTTGAACCTATGCAGCAGCTTGAGGGGTGTCGACAAACATTTGAACATGAAGTGTATAGTATAGTAATAATCACTTCATAGTAAACAAGACTTTACTGTACAATAGTAATGGAAAGGTCGCATGATGACCTACGTATGCTTTTAATGACAGCCGGCAAAACTTCTGATGATAAAGATGGTTGATTCAAAGATGAATAGCAGAGTGGTCACTTTACTGACTTGTGTTTAGTAGTGTCTAAACTTAGAGGTATCCTTGAATTATTAGTCTATTCAAACTAGCTGAGGTTTTTCTTGGGTAAAAAGCAAAGCACTTTTGTAAGTCGCTCTGGATAAGAGCGTCTGCTAAATGCCTTAAATGTAATGTAAATGATTCAATCAAGCATTCAAGAGAATCAAGAGTTCTCGCAAAACTTTCTGGGGTGAAATGTTAGCAACATTGACTAAAGCAGCATTTAGGACAATAGATGCTTGTTGCAATAAGCCTTTATTAAAGGTTTATGAAGGTGTAGTTCAGTTGCTATGAAAGGTTTAAGTAGATGCTCAACTCATGCAAAGTTAAGACACTTGAGTTAAAGGGAAACGATTCACAAAACAGAATCTGATTCGACACGTTGGTGCCTCAATTTGGTAAGCTTTGGTACAGCAAAGCACAACGTGGCAGTCCCCCATAACCCTAGAAACTCCAAAATGGCAACTTTGCAGATAAAGTAAAAAACCTTCTTCAGTTTCAACAGAAGTCAATGTAAAAAATTGTTTAATTATATTCCAAGTAATTTTTGAGCATTTCTATTGGTCCATTCATTACAATCTTCTGGCACTATGTAAAGAACAACTGTCAGATTCAAATTATGTTAAAAAGTGAAAAACAGAAAAAAATAAATAAATAAATAGACGTACAGGGTTTGGGTGTGACCCGTGATAAAGGTTGCTGGAAATAAGTGCAATCTATATTATAAAACTACAATATTTAAAACTATCCTTTCTTTCTGGTTTACAACGCTTTAGCCACATGCTAATGTGTTAGGCCTAAGCTAACACACTAGCCACATGCTAACATGGTAATGCCTATTACATCCCTATTCATTTGAGGGCAGTGCAGAAAGCATATTCCCAGTCGAAGAGTCTGGGTGAACAGACAGCAAGCTCAGGGGAGACTGAACTACTGCTGCTGACAGACAGAGTGCAAATGAGTGAGTGTGTGAATGTGTGTGTGTCTGTGTGTGTGTGTGTGTGTGTGTCTGTGTCTGTGTTTGTTTTTACAAGGTGAATGGACTGCACAGGGTCCTTGCATGAACATGCCCACAGGTGCCATTAAGAGATTACAGCAGACTGAGCTGCAGATTGACTTCACACAGGGGTTGAGCTGAGGATACCACACATGGAACAAACTGCTTCCCAAACACACACATACACACGTGTGTGTGTGTGTGTGTGTGTGTGTGTGTGTGTGTGTGTGTGTGTGAGAGAGACAGACCACCACTAAAAGGGTGTGTGCTTATTCTGCCAGTAGAAGCCTGCATCAGCCTCGGCTCTCAGACTGTCTGAAGGGTGTTTACAGGTCAAACAAAGTCACAGAGAAGGCTTTAAAATATATACATCAAAAAATGTAGACTCTCAAACACTCTCTCTCCCTCTCAAACACACACACACACACACACACACACACGATAGACGGGAGTTTCTTTACTGTAAATACAGCTTTTGTGTGCGTCATGTCTCTGGGAATGGGTTGGGGGTAAGCTGTATATCAAGGGCTGCTAAAGGTCAAAGCAGAGGAGCCTCATAACAACCAATACAGGTCCGAGAACCACAAATAGATCAATACAGTTAGCAGGATACGTTCCCACAACTTTAACCAACCTTATCTAAAAGTTCTCCCAATGTTAGAAGCAAAAAAATCCACAGTAACGTTCATTAAATGTTCTGAAAACATCACATGACCTTGCTAAAAGTGAGAAGTGAACGCTGTCACTTCACTAAAAGTGAGAAGGTCACATGCTGGGAATGTTCATGTTATCTATAAAAAAATGTTGTGGAAACATTAAGAAAACTGGACAGATTCATGTTAAGGAAACAACCACTGAACATTAGAGGAACATTCTGGTAACATCATTCTGAACGTTTGCAGAACGTTACAAAAACAAACTGTTGTTGTATATAAGACTGAGATGATGTGCTGGGACTATTCACGTGACTTAATTTGAGAACATCATTTTGAACATTCTCAGAACGTTGCAAGAACATTTAACTGTTGCTGCAAATAAGATTGGAGCGATGTTCTGGGAAAGTTCCCGCAACTTCAGAGGAAATGTTCTGGAAGTGTTACGAATATTGGACAGATTCACAC
The DNA here is from genome assembly GCF_030463535.1 of Salminus brasiliensis. Classification (NCBI taxonomy): domain Eukaryota; kingdom Metazoa; phylum Chordata; class Actinopteri; order Characiformes; family Bryconidae; genus Salminus; species Salminus brasiliensis. The sequence continues at coordinate 38,305,888 of NC_132880.1, read as the reverse complement.
ATTCAATGCTCCTGCAACCAAAATGGAACGTTAGAGGAACGTTCTGAGAACTTTCCAAGACAAATGTTTCTAGAACATTGAGAGCGTTCCTGTGACTTAAATAAATTGTTCTGGAAATGTTACGAAAAAAATGGACAGACTCACATTGAGGGAACCGAACCAACCAACCAAAATTGAATGTTAGAAGAATGTTCAGAGAACATAATTTAGAACATTCTCGGAACTTTCCATCACAATGTTCCCATGACATTAAATTGTTGTTCGACATAAGGTTGAGGCAATGTTTTGAGAGCGTCCCCGCTGTGGGAACAAAGCAACATTCCTGCAACCAAAATGGAATGTTAGAGAAATACTTTGGGAACAATTTGGAACCTTCTCAGAACAGACAATGTTCCTAGAACATTAACATGCTGCTAGAAATCTTGTTCTCGAAACTTCAGAAAAATGTTCCATCAAACTGGGCAAATTCACATTGAGGAAACATTCCTATACAAAGTCCCTGCAACCCCTCTCAGCTTTAACTGTCAAAATAGCAATGAAATCCCTCCATGCTCATTTACTGCCGTTGGGCAACGCTGATCCAAAAACAGTCAAGCTGGGCCGATGCCAGATCCAGGCGATGCAAAAGACCAAACCCAAATAAACATCACCTGGGCCATTATCAGAGTTCATTCACCACTGTCAGCACAAGGCAAGTCTGCAAGGTCCACTTGGCATGAGCCAAGCAAACATAATGGTGAGAAAGCTAGCTGTGTGTGGGTGTGAGTGTGGGTGTGGGTGGGTACACGTGCAGTCACTGACACTACAATTGCGTCACAAGCAACAATGGCTGTAATGGCCTCTGGATCCGGTTCCAAATCTGAGAAGATTTAAAAGGGGCAATTTATGGAGGCACTTTACTGGAGCAATAACTCTGCGATGAGGTGAGGGAGGCTTTCACTGGGATGGCAGAGAAGCAGCCACTGTGTACAACGGCACTCAGAGACAAAGCAAGATTTACCCTCACACCTCCACAGAGGAGGAGGAGGAGGTGCCAGCCTCTCATTCCTCTCTTTCAGCTTCAGGGCCGGGCTGACCAAAGCCTTCCTCAATCACAGGTTAATGACAGAGAGGGAGGGAAGAGGGTCGTGAGAGAGACAAATTTAGGCAGGGGTCAAGGGATGGGAAAGGACAGAGAGAGAAGAAGAGAAAGTGGACAAGAAAAACAGAAGGGGAGGAATGTGAGTAGGCTACACAAATACAGGGTGGACAGAAAGAGTGCTCCCCTTATAACCAGAGCCACCATTTTCCTCCAGCTGTCGTCATCACCACGACAACCCAGCAATTAGGCACTGGCCCTGGCCTCGGCCACTTGACCCAGACCTCCAGCGAGGCCGCCGGTGCCCCTCAGGCCAGTAAAGGACCCTCAACCGATGGGTCCAAAGCCTGTTTGATAGGCCCCTTCCGTAAGCTTTGCAAAACAAACCCCCTAACAAAGTGAGCGCCACGTAATCCCTCAAAATGTCAATGTTGTTTATTGCCTTTATTGACGACTTGGGTTCAGAGTGCAGATGTTCAATGCAAAAATAATGGCTGAAGGTCAGATATGGGAGATGGGTTTCCTCCAGGCAAAAGGGTGGGCTGATGCTGAAGATGGAGATACGAAATGTAGCATGTGAGCTAGGAGAACCATTTGCTGTTTGGAGCCACACAGAGTTGCACAAAGTTTCTAAAGGTCAATACTGCAGTACTGCAAACTCGGCAAACAATTTAACTCTGAGGATTTGTCTGCATTTGAAGAGTTTTGTACAGATTAAAAAAAAAAAAAAGAGAGCGGAAGGGATTAGGGGGACTTGCATTTCAACTCATTTTAAGATGTAATAATCTGTAAGAGCTCATTTAACAGCTCCTCGGTTAACTACATGGAAGCCGAAAAAACATGAGGCTGTAGGTATATATTTTTTTAATTTTACAAATATCTGAGAAAACAATTGTAGACTGTTGTGCTGGGTGTGTAACGGAGGCTGCCTTTTATAAATGAGCTAACCAAGGGCAGGATTTACAAAACCTCTTTTGAACCTTAAGATTAACATTAGGAAGTCTAAAAGAATGTTTTTATAAGAAATTCTTGAAAATTTTCCCCACCTCTCCATGCAAAACTAATCCTATCTAAATAAGACTTTTTAGAAATCCGGCCTCCAGTACAATGCTGGATGCTGATGAGGACTCCTCACTTCTACAACAAGATCTTTTCCCCTCAGCGGATGACGTGCCAACATGTTAGTTTGTTGCAAAAAAAAAAAAAAAACAGTCACATTGTTTATGGACATAGAGAACATCAGTTTGAGTCCATAATATTCAGCCTTAAGGTGTAACCCTATATAAATAATCACAAACACAAGACTGTTACACTTTAGAAGGTTCTTAAAACATAAAATCACATACAATCTCTATATTGTCTCAGCCCACATGTGAGGGAACATAACAAATACCAGAATACATTAACATTTATGGAATTTAGCGGACATTCTTATCCAGAGTGACTTACAAGTTTACTCATATTATAGAGGTGGGCCAATATAGTTAGTGGCAGGTAGTGGTGTTCTGTTGCGCCACACCAACCACTATCAATACCGATCCATTATTCACCTCGGTTGGTTAACAGAGTATTCAAGTACCCGTGTAACATACTATTCATGATACAACAAAAAAAATCCTTTGATCTGCTGTATTGTTACTTATCTGCACCTGCATTTTAGAAATAGCAGGTAAAAATGCTCCCCATTACCAGTTATAGTTGAAGGTCACTGCATTAAAATGTTTTGAGACCCTGATCTGAAGTAAGGCATATTAAGCCACTCGCACTTTTCCCACCAGCGCTATCACTTAGAGAACAGGACCAACAATCCAGCAAGCTCAGGTGGTCTTGCAGGTCACAAAAGTTAAGAAGGTACACTACCCCTTCACTCCCTTCTTCTCCATACACACTAATGTATTAAATGATCAATCGCATTGCTAATGAGTGGTCCTGACTCAGGCTAGTTAAGAAGCAGTAATCCCTTTTTAATGAGCTGTTCCAGAGTGTGTGCCAAGGCTGTACAAGAAGGACCAGGTCCTGGAAGGCTTCGGCTCATTTGAAGTGCATTATGGAAGGTGGGCAAGCTAAGTGCAGGAGACAGGAAAAAGTGAGAGCTCAAAGTGGACAAGGGGAGATTGTGGAAGGGAGCGGTGAAAGAAGAGCGTTACTCAGAGTTACTGCCACACACAGTCAGTCTTAAAATTAATGATTAACACAAAAAAAACAAAAAAACAAAAAAGAGTGTTGGAATGGGAGATCAAAAAGCGTCCTGGTTTAGACAAGGCGAGATGAGCAACGGAAGGAGAGATTATGATAGGTCTCTCATATTCCCGATGATTGACTGCCTTATGCTTACTTCATAACTGTGTTATACATAATTACTAAACACAATACATCAATACACAATATAACAGTAACTGGGCTGCAATGCTTTTTTATTACTTGGTAGCTGCAAATGAAATGATTGTGAAAATGAAAAATAGTCCAATGAAATGCACATAGCTGTGTTCTTATAGACAAATACAAAAAAAAAAAAAAAAAAAACGCAAGTGGTAAATCACCACCAAGGCGCTGCCACTATAACCATGATTTGCTATCTGCAGCTGGAGCCCAAGAGAGCACAACTGGCTCCCTTGCTCTCTCTGAGTAGGCCTCTCTCTCTCTTTCCCCTCAAATTACTTCAGCGTGATGCTGGCCGGCACAGGCATCTGCTAGCGAATGCATCAGAGCTGGGTACCTTCCACCCGTTGGAGCACATTGGTTGCCCGGTGACAGTGCAGTTTGAAAAAGAGAGCTGGTGGCTGACTGCGCAGGTGTCGGAGGAGGTATGTGTCAGTCCCCACCCTCCCAGCGTCGGGAGGATTACATGTGATAGGGGAAAGTACCAATGAGTGGGTTGAGTAACTGGATAATTACAAAATTAATCAATTACAAAAATGTTCCTACCCCAAAGAAGATGTTGACACCTACTGACACTCACACTATGCCAATGTTCTCCACCGATTCAAAAACATGGTTGACACAGTTCTATGTAGTGTAGTTCTTACAGTAAGCTTACAATCTGACACATGCTCACACATGGTCGTGGAGGAACGTTGTTTCGTTTCACTGTGTACTCTGTCTATAGTTGAAATGACAATAAAAACCCACTTGACTTGACAAGTTCACCACTTTTAGCACTTTCCCTGATTTTTCTCTCTTAACCCCACACACACACACACACACACACACACACACACACACACACACACACACACACACACACACACACATTCTCTGACAAACCACGTCTTGTGTGACAGCGCTGTTCTCTATATACTGTAGAGTGTCCAGCTCTCAAACTGTGTACGCTGGCTTTCCCACGCTGCTGCATGAGGGGCAGTCAGAGCAGGGAGTCTAGAGGCCAGTGCTCCACTGAGGGCAGAGAGCAAACAGGAAGCCAGCAGGCCACCACTCCCGCTACTGCGGCAGGAACACACTGCAGCAAATTTGAAAATAGCCCCAATGGGATAGATAGATATATAAAATGTTGGATCTATATAAGTATAAATAAATAAGTAGAAATCCTTTTGTTGCTTAAGCAAAAATACTTGGTTTTCATTTCTAATGTCCTAAACATAAATATTAAAACTTAAAATGAAACACAAATGATTGTATTATTATGTATTATTTACATTCATGACTACTCAACTTTAGCATATTCTGAACAATATATTATTCCCCAACAAATTCAAACAAAAATGGCATCCATTATGCATAGAAATCTTAACCAACTGGTTAAAAAGTGTTTTTTGTTTTCTGTCTTTCTAGCGAGTTCTATGTTATTGCCTATGTTCTCTTCTGTATGTATAGTACACACACACACACAGACACAAAATCCTCCCCCCCCCCCCCCCATCATTACAGCATATAACAATACCATAATTACAGCAACAGCCTTACAGCATCTTATACGAGCTGTTGACTAGTGTTAGGAAATCCATGATCTGGGTTTTCTTGTTTTTTGTAATGGTAATGGCACCTGGTGATGGTAAAGACAGGTTTTCAGTTTTACCATCAGTATATTTTTACTGTTTAAAAATAAGGCCACAATCAGTATGGCCACAAGATATCTGTGAACAGCTCTAAAGAATACACTTGCCAAATAAATGTGATATATTAATTCTTTATAGGCTTTTTATAAGTCTTGGCCATTGTTAAGTCTTTACGTTAAAGCATGCAAACACAGTCCTGACATAATTACAACAAAATGACTGTACTGATGGTAGAAAGAGCCCCCAATAGACGAATCACCCAGCTACCAGAACTCCTTCAGATCATCAGACTTTTCATTTCAGATCTGATTAACTGTATCAAAGTTAAAAAGAGCAAAAGTGCATTCAGCTGAACCGAGTTACTGTGTAATGAAATATGAAGGAAGAAAAACTGATGAACTGAGGTGAACTCAAGAGCAGAGAACCACAGGAAGAAAAATGTGCATAATGCAAAGTCTCGCTAAAACCTTCTGGAGGGTTGGACTGAGTGTAATGTCCTTAAAAAGACAACCCACACAGAGAAAATGACAGGTTGAGAAACAGAAGGCTCTAAGACATGGTGAAGGTGATAGCGTGACAAAGATAGAGGATGAGAAAAAAGCGCGGTTGTGTGAAGAGTCACAGCTGCACTTGACATCTGACATCACGACTGTCTCTTTTGAGTCAGCAGGGAGAAACCAGAGTTACACCATAACGATGGGCGAGGTTTGGGGGACCAAGGAAACCGGCACCCACACATATACACACACACACATGCACACGCACACACTCACACACACAAGCACACGCGGCTGAAACAATACATCTTCCTACCACACTTCGCAGTGCATAATTACACTGTAAAGGCTCTCTGTCATTACAGCGATAGCACATTATCGCAACTGTAGCCAAGCAGTTTTACTCTGCCTTAGAAAGGACCACAGTATGGTGAGGCAAACCAGCACTGACAGCAAAGATAAAAGGCTGGCTAACTAAGATCTACCCACTCTGGTAGACACATAAAAAGAGAGAGCATCATGCAAATTAGACCTGCCCCACCCTACCCCCACCTACAGAGCAAGGTGAGGAAACACATCAAGCTTGAATATTCATACAGTTACATGCAAAGCTTTTATCATTTTCCTCAGTGATTTCGCCCCAAAAATGTACACACAAGCAGTCCACTAGCAAAAGCTTCAACAACAGAAACTGCAACACTTCAGGAAAAAATAAGTTCTGAAAAAATGGTTCCCCTGGATGCACTTCACTGCCAAACAGCACTAAAGCCTGAGAAGCTGGTGGGTGCTAGGCTAAAAGTTAATATTGGCTTGTGCAAATGCCGCTTGGGCAAAGCTCCGCCTGAGGAATGCGTTCCTCGGGCAAGCACTGCTTGGAAGCAAAGCCAACAGCCCGAGAAAGCACGGTTACAAAAAATTATGCAATTCTTGCTGCAGGTCTAAAAACAACGCCACTCTAGGCCCGGCTAGGCTAAGCTATTCTATGTGGCTCATGTGAGCTGTCTCAGTGTCGTAAACCAGTTAATAAAAACAGACCTCAGACCGGCTAAATAATGGGGTTGTAAACAGCTTCTTAAATGACGTGATCATTTTTCACCCAAATACAATCCTATACTTATTTATCAAAAAACTTTATATATTTAAAACTCAGACACGGTTCCAGACACATGACATTTGACTTGGCCCAATGTTAAAGGCACAATGGCGCCAACTTTCTAACTATTTTTTTAACTATTTTTAGCAACATTAGCCTCTCAGCAGACAGGAAGCAAACTTCAGACCCCAAACACATCATAGCCGATCACCTACATGTGGGGAAAAAGAAAAGACTGCAAATTTTACAGTAGTATTCCTTTAAGCATCTCTCTCCAAAAGGAACCTGAGCTGAACTCTACTGCAACTACTGCAGTGATAGAGCACAGAATATAGGCCATCTCTGACTGGGTCCATAGGGTGGCGCAACTGAGCTGTAGAAATCTAGGCCCTCTTGCCTTGTTTGTGTCCTTATTCGGAGCCAGCCACACCCTGCTGGCGCTGAGGAGATACCCGGGCCTCTACTCTTATCTCTGCCACTACATCTGCCTGTCTGTGCTGCCACACTGGGGCACTCGCTTACACTGAGCTCCACGGTTTCGGCCTTCTTCTCACCTCCCCCACACCCGCCTCTACGCCAGCATTTCTGTCTGCCCTGCCACCTTTCCTAGATTATAATGGACAAACCTAATACAAAAGGAAGGCTCAAATAAAATGTCCCTCACAGGGCCAACATACTAGCCCCCAAGTTTCTCATTCACAGCTCACAACCAAAACACCATGAATGGCTTATTTGATTCAGATCAGGCAATATGAAGGCTGAATGGTCATTTGACTGAATTTGAATGGCCTCCGTGAGAATTTGGCCATGTGTTCCGGACGCATAGCAAGGGCTCATTACAGCATTGGATGATATAATCAGGCCGAAGAAACATGAGAGCTGACGGTTTCTCTGGGCACCAATCAGTGATACCACAGCTCTCTTTCAGACCCCCGTTGGAATCAGCCAGAGATCCCAGCATGAACTGTAATGTTTCATAACTCCACCATTGGGATGTGGAATGGATGAATATGCTATAAATGGTTAAGGGGAAGACAGCATAATGAGAAAAGCTCCGGAGCGTGGTGTGCCCAATATGCTAGCTGAACTACCAGGGGTCAGCCATAGCGCAGGTCAATACATCCAACAAGTGACCCAGAGTGACCGTCTGTGGTGCTGCAGGGAACGTATGCTCTTTAAACTGGAGTGTGCTTCACACACAACCCCGTTATGACCTGATCTAGGGTCGAGTCAGGCCAGAACAGAACACAGTGATTTGGAAAAATCTAGTAATCAGTAGACAATGCTTTACAGCAGACGTTCTGTACTCTAGTGGTGAGAACCCATTCCTTGTTACGCATTAACTTTCCAGGTGAAATGTGTGTGCTGGGCACAGGACTGGGTGAAAACCATGGGCTGTACTTTAAAGGTGATTCAAACAGTACTATTAAGCAATGCTATAGAAGAACATTTTGGGGGGGGGGTCCATAATCAGCCATGTTTGTAATAGAGATTTGTACGTGTGAAGATCCTTTATATCCAGCGAACGCTCTTCACACTCATACATCTCTATTACAAACAGGGTATTTTTACATAGATCAGTGCCACATCTGTCAGAGTAGAAAAACAATTGAAGTTTCTAAGCTTTAGGATTAAAAGGCCGCCTAATTTCATTTGCCCGCCACACAAAGTATCCTGTGTTTTCTGGCCTACTTGTCAGTCCTCTAACGAAAAAAAAAAAAACATTTAATAAAGTTAGGGTCAAATTTTTGTTTTGTGGCTATGAAAAGCTAACAAACTGTAGTGTATGAATGCCTATAATTTAATTCAGCTAATTAAATTTCCACTGTAGACCCATGTGTTACTGTTTAGCTTTGAGCTAAGTTGTTTGCGGCAAATGTTTTTTATAGTGAGCCAGCAGGTTGTGGGTTCAAATCCCAGAACTGACGGGGTTCTCCTGGTTGAACCTTTGGGCAAGGCACCAAACCCTCACTGCCTGAGAAAGTGCTGTTTTCAGACTTGGCAGAGTGAGGTGGCAAAATGACAAATGTTCTATGTGCATGTGGATCAGTGAAGAAGAACCGATGAAGAAAAAGTTTAGCTTTTCAATAAAGGGAAGGACGATATACTTGCAAGGCTGTTGGTTCGATACCTGATCACCAAAGCTGCCCTAAGTTTGGTTAAGGTTAAGGCCCTTAACCCTCTCTGCTCAAGAGGTGCCACAGCATGGCTGACCTTGCATTTTGACCCTGCCCTTCTAAGCGAGGTCAAGCGAGTCTCAGACAATAAAGGCATGTTAATACATTTTTAGACGGTTCATAGTCTTGTGTGTGATCTGTGCTTTTTAAACAAGGCCTGTCTAGCCAGCAGTGAGGCTTAGCAAAGTTCTAAACAATGAACCCCTGATATTTTCCAATACCCTACTGTTATACTGTATATTTTAGATTTTGGGTAATTACAGTTTGTGAGTACATTCTGCACCACTGCCTCTGTCCTTAACAGGGTTAGGGGAATTTATGAAGGCCCTCCACCCTTGATCGAGTGATGCTTTGGATTGCAAATGACAGCTGCCCCCGCCCAACCCTTGGATTGCTTTACTGCAAACCAATGCTACAGCTGCAGACTCAGCAGTGAGACACTTGGGCTCCATACCCTCATATGGAACCAAAAAAAAAAAAAAAGGTTTATGGAATGTCTTCATAAAGTATGGCAGCACATGAAGCACCATGTGTCTGTTGGAGAAGAAGAAGAATGGTGGTAGGCAGGGTGATACTCTAGCAGCTGTTTGGTCGTGGGTGTGAGCAGAAGCTTGCAGTAGATAGTCACCGTGTAAACTTACAGCCAAACATGAAATCACTCAGGCCGTCAAATTCCAATCTAATTTCAGAAGGACATTGCGCCTGCATCTTGGTGGAAGTATGCAATCTGTTCCAGGGTCACTGAAACTGGCCTTGAAAGGCATATGAAGCCAAGACGACGAAGAAAAGCTCTGCAAACAATGTGTGCGCGCCCATGCGTATGACCATGCGTGTTTAGCAGCAATGGGGAGGTAGGTTTTGCCTCCAGGTTGGTTAAGCTTGCGTAGAAATGTCTGAGCCAGTGTTGAGGGGGATTGAATCTAATCAGGGTTAGTGGATTACAGTGTCAGGGGGGGTGGGGTGGGGGGGGGGTACAGACAGTCAAGCCGCAGTGCAGATTTCCTGGAACCAACACGCATCTAAAAAACCAAAAGAGGAGTAATAATGCATATACCTGCTGTCCTTAAGCCAAGCTTATGCTCCAACACTTACTCCTTCACCTACCATCTGTCTCCTTCCACCAACCAGGTGGACCTACCTGTAACTTCATCTTAGCAACTAAACGGACTCACCCACCCAAACACTGCCATGCACCACACCCCCCGTCACAAACGGCACCATTGAGACACAACAGATTAAGACCACAATTATACACTGCATTAGCTACATGCAAAGTCACAAGGGGCACCTGAAATCTAACTTGATTAAACCTGTAAATCAGGCTAACTCCAGGTATAATCTGATCATTCCATTTTTCAAAAGCTATTTTTGACCTTTTAGGCCATTTCATTTCATTCTTGGCCCGTGACTGACCTGCTGGGCCTGGGACAATAGGCTCAGTGTGTGGATATTAGTGGGGTAGGGAAAAACTCCCCCGCCAACAGGCCCCCCTCTTCTCCACTTCTGATCCATATGCTCAGCACATACGCCTGATGCCATCCACTCCAGCCCTGAACAAATGTCTGCCCCATGATCCAGCCAGGATTGAATTACAACTCAGAAATAAAGGCCGCACCATTTTCAATTAACATGCTGAAAAATAGAAGGTGGGCAGAAAGTGAGCCGGTACAAATGCAACCCGGCATGCTGGAAACAGATGGCTGAAACAGAGGCCTTTGAGACATGCTGCATGAGGGAGAGCACAACGCTTAGCCTTCACCAGGCACTCATGTGGACACAAGGAGAAAGAGAGAGAGAAGATAAGGTAAAGCTACTCCCTTTAAACAAATCATGAACAATTCACCTCAGACACACCAAGAAAACACCCTAAGCTTTCTTTCCTCTCTAGCCTTCTAATTCTACTACCGGCCTTGCCTCTGGGCGGGATTATATGGCAATGTGGCAAGTGACAGTGAACACAAACACACACTAAAGCACATGAACAATTACCTCACCAAACCCTTTTGTTGTGGTTCAGTGCACAATTGACCAGCAATAATGAGTGACCTAAAGCTGGAGAAGAAATACGTTGTCCAGAATAGCGCCTCAGGGAAACTTTTTCAGGGGGTGAGGGGGTATCCATGACCACTCAGGGCTTGGTAGCCTTGAGACAGGCAACTTCAAGGGTCTGGGGGAGGAGTGGATGATAGTGACACAGCTGACCATGGCCTTGGTCTGCTATGCCAACAGTCGGCAGCTGCAACAGCAGGGCATCCTCGCTTCGCTCCAGTAAAGAGCTAGCTACTTGTCTTCGCATCCGTATTTACAGTGCAAGATTTTACTATGTCCACTGAAACGTATATGACTCTTTGTTCTGATCTTGACGTCAACTGACCACTAACTCTGCTCTTATCAGGCTCCTCTGGCTAAGCACAAACACTGGCTTGAAGCAAGTCCATTTGAACTAGAGCACTATGAATAAGCACAAAAGAGGCAACAGTGAAAAGGAGTCGGTAGCCATATGGCAACAGGAAAAGCTGAATAGAACCAACCTTTTTTGTCTTCGAGGTCCTGAAGAAACTGCCTGTACGCTGCTGCAGAGCTCATTTTCACCCAGCCACGTATAGACCTCGGGAAATATGGAGGATAGGAAGTAAACAGGAACTGTGAATGAGGGAAATCGAGGAAGGGACAAGGGGAAAAGAGAGAATCTGAAGGTACTAAAGAAAGACTACACTAGAGTGAGACAGAGCAGGTAAAAGAACGAGGCCTCGGTTGGTCTTTAGGCTCTGTGTAATCCATGAGGTCAGAGGTCCGCGGTCATTATGGAAATCCAAATCTGGCTCTTCCCCGTTTCCCTTCTTCTGGTCCCTCTTAGCGCCGTGAGCAGCAGGCTAGCGAATAACAATGTGTGTGTGAGTGTGTGCATGTGTGTGTACCAGCCGGCAGCCTGGTAACTCTGAAAGAGCTGCGTGCTCTGAGCCGGATAGAGGAACTGTACTTTGACCACAAGACAGGTGATGTCACTGCTAGAGCCAGACCATGTGCTTTGCTCCCTGCATGATTCAGGCTCTATGAGAGAGTGTGTGTGTGCGTGTGTGTTAAGTGTGTGTGCACACAATTGAGTGAGTGATTGTTTGTGAAAAGTGAGTGACATGTCTGTGTGCAAATAACTTTTTTTTTGGTCATCAAGCAGCACACTTTGTTAACTCTGCATTTAGAGGTGTCACTCAAGAACCGCCCCTTTCTTTCTCATCCAATGAGAATTCACACTCAAACAAAACAGACACTCCACTCAAGAAAACGTGAGCCTACTGATCCTACAAAAATTAACAGTATTGTGCAAGAGATCAAATAAAAAGCCCTTTAAATGGGGAGGCCAGTAACCAGTAAATACTGCAGAATCTTTAACAGTACCTCACTTTTACATACATAATCCTATACCCAGGGCTATATGCAGGCAATCAATGAAGATACATAGACAGCATATTCTTGTACTTTGCCTTTATAAATGAGTTAAACATCTGGACATTTGCTCTTCATTTAAACAATACTAAGATATGGAGGAAACAGAAATGCTCCAATTCCTGGTATTTCCCAGTCCCTGGCTAAATTACTTTAGTTAGGCGTTTCCTCTAATGATCTACCAGTCTCTGACAACAACTAGGAGAACGCTTTTCCCACATTTCCCATGCAGAATTCTTTCAGCTGTGTGATGTTTTAGCTTTAGTTTTTAGACAGATGGCCTCACTTTTGTCTTAATACCTCTGATACAATAAAGAATTTATAGTGGATTCTACGTTGGAGAGCTCTTTAAGCCCTACTGCAGAAAAGCAGCCCCAATCCATGACATTTCCACCTCCACACTTTACAGCTGATTTGGGTTCTTGTGTGCAAATGCGGCGTCTAGTTTACGCCAAACGTGTCCTCTGTTACTGTGTCCAAATTCATTCCGATTCATTTGTAAAAAAAAATTATAATTGTCCCGAGATCTTTGAAATTCCTTCTTCACATCTGCTTCTACAACCTTCTTTCTGAAGGCCTCAGTTTCTGAAGTTCTCTGGATCTCACCATGGTAATAACTAGCTTTACCAATCAAGAGCAAAACAGACTACATGTCTGAGGTTGAAATAAGACAGGCTTCTCCAAAATCCTCCCTAATGATGTTCTAATCATCTACAGCTGACATGCTGCACCGGATTCTGATTTTGGGTTTTTAGAATAGTAATAAATGTGGGGTGTCATAATTTTTCCCCCCCAAAGGAAATACATATTTTTATTAAATGATTTTACAAATGATTTTTAAAGACATTTCTTTAGTGTGATTAGTCATATTACCCTCCACCTCCTAAAATAAGGTTTTAAGGTGTGTCCAAATGTTTTTACATGACTAAACTTTTCAATTGCTCAGTTGAAATGTGGTGTACACCAGCTAAGCTCAGGCACCTGATACCCCACTCACTCACAGCAGCAAGCATCACTCAGAAGATTACATTTGCTGCTTTAAGAGTGCATAAACCCTTAATATCAGCGGGTCTTCCACCCTCTCAACATGTTAGAAAAATGTAAGTGAAGCCAGGCAGGGTAAAAAGCAGACGAACGCTGCCACGGTGACTAGTAGGAGCATTTGCATTCAGAAAGTTCCAGCCCACCACTAAGTAAAAGTGGGAAAATCCTCTCTATTTCAACATCAATTGAGGAGGAGTTGTAAAACACAGCAGATGTAACACAAATGTAACCACTTGGGGGCGCACCTTTCAGTTTTGGAACAGCAAAAGTGTCTTATGTCAAAAAGCATCAAAAGGTTTTTGATAGATAGAGAAAAAGGGGAGGGTAAAGGCTACTCATAGACCACAGTGCAGGCTACAGTGCAGAGTCAACGCAGAGGCATAAATTAGTCTTAAGTGATGAAGAGCTCAGCTGTGTGGAAACACTTTAAATTAAACTTTAACAATCCAAAGGCAGTGAGCCAAATATGCCACGGTGGCACAGTTACTGGTGGCCTACTGTTTAGCACCCTAGCAGTCTTCGCTAAGGCATGTGTGCCCAGTCATGGTGACAAAGCTCACTTTATATATTTAAATAGTCATATCATAATAAAGCCTGAACACAATTTACTGCTAGCAATCAAGTCGGCCAGCACACCACCACAAAACAGCAACCGCTAATATTTCTGGTATTTACAGCCCCTTGCTTTTTCTAATTGTCAAAGGCTGGCTACGCCGTAAACAAAATAAGTGTAAGAAGTAGTTCTTTTGCCCGGGGGGGGGGTTTAACTCATATTCTTTCTATGCAACATACAGAGAGTGTAGGTAGGCCTATGGCCTAGTCAAAGGGAGCTTGCAACCTCTCTGATTTATTTAAAAAGATGAAAGACTGCACAGAAATGTGCTATATTTTGATATTGGGACAGCCCTCCCTATATCAAAAGCCATCTCACAATACCTCCCAGACCCTTAAACTACAGAAAGCAGCCACAAACAAGCACCTCTTTGGCAAGTGCACTACATCTGTAAGCCATTCGTACTACCATTCAACAAACCACCGTAAAACGTCTGTTCCTCCAGACACAAGCAGCTGCGGTGCAACATAAACCCAGGCATCTTCCAGCCAAACACACTCCAAAACACACACACACTGATCTTAGCGGTCTTCTCACAATGACATGCATCATTTGAATATTCCTGTGAAAATGAATCGTCTGCAATGCAATGGTGACAGGTTGCAATCAGCAGTGATGGGTTTGAGGAAGGAGAGCATCATTCTTCGTGGCTCGCTTATCACGCTCATGCATGAATAAATAGCTACAGGGTGAAGAAGCCGGCTGGGGGACACATCCATGGAAGCCAGAGGGTCCTATGGGACAGGACCGGAGATGCGGATTCTTTGATATGGCTCTTCCTCACAGGAAATTAAACCACATTAAGGATTGAATCTGGATCTTAATTGAATCACTAGGAGTCCAATATTCATAGTGCAAAAAAAAAAGAAAACGTAGAAAAGCTTGAGCAACAATATGCCAAAGTGATCTGCTACTAATCTGAAAAATATATACATATAAAAATGCTCATCATTCAAATCAAATAATGCAATCTGTGGCTCAAGCCAACAGCTCTCAGATACCATGCTGCCACTGTATAGCATCCACTCCAGCAAGCACTACAGCAGCCTGGCTGCGTTCATCTATACAGCAGACCTTCAGAGTTAATACACAGAGGAAACCCAGCAAAAATACACCAACACCTAGCAACAAGCAGGTCATTCACAGTGAAGTAGAAAGCCATGAATGAGCATCCATTCATGATACTTTCTATGCCCAAATGAAAAAAAAAAAAGCCCAAGTAGGACTAAATGAGCATTAGTTGATTTACTCCCTGTGAAATATGTAGAACACAATAAAAATGACTAGCAGTGGCATCAGCACATGTGTATTAGGTGTCTGAGAAAACCTCATGGGAGCTCATTACAAAGAACAAATCGGACAGAAAAATACATCCCACTATTCTCACAGCAGCTAATCGTCACAAGCCGAAACCGTTTACAGGGTTATAATTTCACTAGCAAGAAGAGAAACGTTGCGATGGGCAGCAACACATATGGGGGTGAACTGCTGAATACCATCACACCCCTCAGACACGCAAGTTTGATGCCCACTCTGGGCAAATGCCACCGCTATGCCAAGAGGAATCGGTCCAGTACAAGTGAAGCTGAAAAGGAGATTTTAGAGGCGTGATTTGTGTTAATGGCCAGCACTGGCTAGTGGAACTAAAGGGAAAAAATGGTTCCAGTGTTGTTGTGTTTACCCGCTCACTGTGTTTCCTGAATCCTGACTAATGCTTCTTTAAAAGAAAGGCTTCATATCAAATAAAATTAGAAAACAGCACTACTAGGGCTGGGCGCTATGGTAAAATAATAAATATGTGATATTCAGAACAATATTTTGACACACAAAACACACCACTAGTGGCTAATTTTAAACACCGCTATCCTGACACACAAGTATCCAATTCTAACTTACATACAGTGATTTTGCAGTAATTTGCTGCACCTCATTCAATCAAACAGGAGCAATTTTGCTTTTTGTGAAGAAATATTGGTAAGTTGGTGAGGGTACTTTAAGCAATGGTGATATCCTCAGAAAAATCATATTGTGCATCACAATATCAAAATTGAACATCATCATACAATAAAATATTGTCACGTTGCCCACTTCACAGGACTACCTATCAGGTAGTCAGGTGAATTGCCCTAATTTAGGTCTTCCTCGAATAAAACTACGGCTTAACAAGCAAGCTGCAATGGCATGTAATCAAAATCACATGATGTCTCAAATGTCCAATCTGAGATTAGAAAAGAGCCATTTTTCAACAAGAAGCACCCCAATGCAAAAATGTCCCACATTAGGCAAAGCCACCCTACATATACAAGCCAAAACACCAGTGCAACACCATGGCGTAAAATCTATGGAAGGGCCTGCAAATATAATTTGACTGAAAAATGATTTGTATTACCTGTAAAAACGGCACCAGAGCAGCAACAGAAGCAGGATCAACATGGAAGAGAAAGAGAAGAAAAACGGTTAGTGTCAGAGACTCGTAACTTCACTGAAATTATACTGTAAAACGTAGTACAGTGGTGGTAAAAGAGCATATAAGGACAGACACCCTTGAAAACGTTTGTCTAGAAGAACCACGCCCTTTATGTTACCAATGGCCGCAAAAGTGTGATACATGCTGCATTTCGTTGAGAATGTCTGCATAATTATAACCAACCTGAAATGTGACAGGGGTCAGTCTTTCAAGCCACAATTGAGTTTCCAACACAGGCATGTGGAAAAAGTAGGACATCCCAGGAAAACCTTTATCTCTAACATATTTATTATTATTTGTGCATATGGACTTCTGATCTTCATTTAAATAATATATAAGCTAAATAACATAAACTAAATAAAACTGAAGAAAATGTTAGGATATCACATTTACTACTACCTAAAATCCTCTATAACAATGTTCTGATCATCTGCAGCTGACGTGCTGCACCGGATTCTTCTTTTAGGCATTTAAAGCAGTAATAAATGTGAGGGCGTCTGAACTTGTTCCTCACAAGAAAACCATCTAGCGATTCCTCATAAACTGCATCTTTATTTTCCATGCGGTTTTTGCAGATCAGAATATTATGACCACCTACCTAATTTTATTCCAAAACAGGGGTGGTCATAATATTCCAATATGGCTGTCAATGTGGGTGAAAGGTGGTCACATCTTGGAATCCTCCAACTTCACAGGATTACTTCAGGTGTACTGAGAATGGACGTCTTGCACATTAAGTGCCTCCCGGGGGAATAACAATAGTGCCCTCATGGGCCATTAATGCCAGAGTGGAACAGAGCAATCGGTGCGCCACTATGGACCACTATAGTTAACCTCTATAACGAACACCCTTAATCACTTGTCACCTTCACCTAAACCTATTGTTATAAAAAAAAGAAGATTAAAATGTCCATATGTTAAATATGTTAAAAAGACCAAGGTTTCCATGGGGTGTCCTAATTTTTGCACATGGTTGTATAGCTCATTTTGAATTGTGAATATCTGACAGTAATAAGGGACTGAAACTGCAGTCTTTGGCAGAGTAACACTTCTCTGGTATGGGCTCTGCGCTCTGGTACAGCAGCCTCTGCCCTGAGAAGTACGCAGAGCCTCCTTGCAGTGTGTAGCAGTGCTGATGCTGAGAAATGCTCCCATCCCCCTCCAGAGCAGCCTCTGCCTTCGCTGCGGACAAACACATTCCACTGAACCTCAGACAAAGGTGCATCAGCTGGGCCAGAACCACCAGCATGTAATCAGTGGGATAGAAGCAGAAACACAAACCTGGCCTGTTTCCACTAAGAGCACACACACACACACACACACACACACACACACACACACACAGGTGACTTATGGGCAGACTGGCAGAAAGCCAGCAGCCAAGCGGATGGAGTCAGCTGGATGCAGTGGGAGGCATCAGATTAAATGGATAATCAAAGACATGGTTCCCGCATCATAATGATCTCAGACAGCCATCAGTACCTAGCAGTCCAACAAACGTACACGATCTGACGTGCGTGACTCAGCTCTATCTGATTCCCACACAGCACCACCAAACACCTGTTCTCCTACTGCAGTGGTTCTTAATCCTGCTTCTAGGGACCCACTGCCCTGCACTGCTTCAGCAACACATTTGATCAAGCTTAACGACTGATTATTATGAGCTGGTTCAGTTTCAGGCTTGTCGCTGTAGGGAATGTTTAAAACAGTGTAGGGCAGGGCGCCCTGCCGGGAACACTGCTCTGCTGCATGTGCACGGTACACACACTGAACACGAGTGTGCCAGGGTCACAGAGGTTAAAGACATAAGCATACACACAGAGACTGTTGTCCACACAGACACACAGACACACACACACACACGCTTCAGCACAACAATAAGACATTCATCTGACAGAGCCAGAGGGCAAAAACTCAAAACTCAGAAAAGAGGGTAAATGAAAACAAACAGATCAGGGCAGATGGACCGAATACGAGGACAAGGTATTGGCTGCTGAAGCGACCTCATGGTGAGGAGATTAGGATAGCACTAACCGGGGAAAGATGAGGACAGAGAGCGGAGAGAGAGAGCGCGAGAGAGAGATCTGCAGACACACCTAAATGTAGGTCATCACATAGCACAGAGATGGAGGGATTGGAGACAAAATCATACTGATGAGAACTGACGGAGGAGGGGGGAAAAAAAGGGGGTGGACTCTGTAGGAGAAAGTGACCTAAAGGTAAAAGCATATATTTCACCAGCTCAATTTCTCCCCTCTCAGTGTAAACTTTACATACGTAAAGGGGTACCCTCACCCTACAGCTACAGCTAATCCAAGCAACAGAGCTAACAGAGAGCAAGCTTGCCTAACCAATCCCTCCGTGTGCAAGTTCAATAGTTTATTTCTCCATCTATCCAATCAGCCATGCCAGCAGTCTGTATGTGTACTGAATGTTGCGCCCATTCGCTTCCCTGTGTTTGGCTTCCCAAGCGCTTCTTTCCCTCATTATGTGTTCTGAAGTGTGTTTAGCTGCAGTGTGGTAGTCAGCTGAGACAGTCTAGTTTGTTGTTGGTGCGGACATTGGGCAGAAGAGATGGTCAAAGCTGGTCAGCTAGCATTAGCTTCCAGCCTAACGCGGATTTCAGTTTGCTTCCCCAGGGCGATGACTGTGACCTCCCTTTCTGCGGACACTGGCACAGGAAAAGCTGCGATCAGTAAAAAAAATATTAACCTGGAACACTGGGACTACTAGTGGATTTAGGACTGCTAGTTCTACTGACACAGTGTTGTGATTGGGTTTCCTGCAAGTCTGAGAAATCTAATATGTCATTAGAAGGTTATGATCAACATTCTGTAACATCTCACACCTATTTAATAATTCCATTACTAATACACAATATAGGAGGTTTAAGGACACTGTTGAATAACATTTGGGCCTAACAATTTTTTTTTAAAAGGCTGGGGGACTAACAGGGTGGGCTTCTGTTCAGATCAGAAGCATTTTGGGAAATCTGTTTAGAGTCAACCACCAGGTCTCTTCCCAAATCCCCCATGGCAGATTGCTGAGGATTAGGGGCCCTATGGAGAACCTTCAGAGAGCCTGAAAGGCAACCTGGCTGGGAGTGTTCAAATCCAGATTATCTCACTCTTTGGAAATATGCAGGACCCTGCTGGACAAAATACGGTGGAAACAAATATTGTTCTCCAAAAATTTCCCATTAAATCTCACATCGGGGAGAATCATAAATCTCTAGTCTAGCATCTGTGCACACTCTGCTAGCTAAGCTAGCACCAACATTTCAGCTGACTGTACGACTCAGGCTTTATTTTGCTTACCTGTACTGACATAAGCAAAGACACACATACACTAACACACACACACACACACACACACACACACACACACACACACACACACACACACACACACACACACTCACATACTTCAGCACACAGCACTGAGGAGAGGCATTCAGGGAGGAACAGTCTACCCAGAGAGGTTGTTAAAAATGGTGCAAAACTACAGAGACAAGATAAAGTACGAGGATGAGAGAAAATAGGAATAGAAGACAGGAAAGTGATGGAGGATCCAGAAGCAGAACTTCACAGAACGGGGGCTTTAGAGCTGTATCTACTTGATATGAATGGAAAAAAAATTATGGGCCAATCTGTTTTACCCGTTTGTCACAGCCCCCACCCCTGCACACACCCAATGCAGATCAGATATCTCCACTGTATGAAACACTGCCCTAAGGTCTTAGCAAGAGAGCACAGCACCTGTCCCAAGTGAAGGTCTCAAACACATGCCTGAGATGCCAGCAAGTCTCAAAGGGAGCACTGACCCACTTCTGCACACAGCGGGGGAGCAGAGCGCCGACGGATCAGAACAAACCAAACTCTCGAAACAGGACTGGACAAGCCCTCACAGAAAAAAAGAGGGGGGGGGGGGGGTGAGGAGTAGAAAAAAAGACCCTCATACAGGAGCAGCCTTCAAGGAGCAGAAACCCCAGAAGGGTCGTTTTCTCCAGTCCAACTGAAGCTATGAGGTGGCACATTCCAGGTGCAGAACCTGGAGTACCAGCTGTTTGGGGGGAATGCAGGCCATCTACATGCATACACAGTCCAGTCACACCCATACACACCTGCTGTCTCATAGTCTGCTGTCTACCATTTGCCTGCACAGCTGTGTGTGTGTGTGTGTGTGTGTGTGTGTGTGTGCATGCATGTGTATGTATTGTGTGTCAGTGTAAAGTATAAGACCCATGGAGCCCATCACTCATGTAGGAGAGAATCCCCATTTACACAGAGCTAAAGGAGCTGCCAAATAACATCAGCAGGAGGATTATATAATGTTGACTGAAGCAATGAGTGAACGATGAATTGCTGTCTTCTCTCACTGTGCTTGCTATTAAGGCTAATTAGCCCATGCTTACATATCTCCAGCAACAAATTACACAGTCATAGCAGGGGTAAATAATCATTTTCCATTTCAACGCTTAAAAATAAAGCTGCTTCAAGTTCTGAGAGATGCCACTTTTGGTTCCACCTTAGAACCATGGGATTCACACACTAATCTCTTTATGAGAATATTCTTTAAATTGTTCTTGGAAAAAAATCCAAACAAAAAGTCAACGACAGATTGATGATGTGTTTTAAGAGACAGAACTGTTCACAGCTATGTTCCTGCAAAAATAGTTCTTATTGTTCTCGTAAACAGAACAAATCCCAAAACGTTGGTGAATGTCAAGATCGTCGTGATAATGATGTAAGTGGGTTATTTTAAGAAGAAATTTCTTCTCAAGAGCGGTTGGTAAATGAGGCCCCATGTTTGTAATAGAGATGCGCGAGAGTAGAGATAAGAACCTTTAAATTAGTAAAACAGGTGAAGGTTCTTTAGACCTTTAAAAGGTACTTCACACTCACACTATCTCCATTACAGACATTGTTCTTCCATAGGGGTGAAAGAAAATCCTGGAGGAACGTTGTTTCGTTTCACTGTGTACTCTGTATGTAGTTGAAATGACAATAAACCCACTTGACTTGACTTGAAAATATTGATATTTCAAAGTATCGCAGTATGACCCACTGTATCAGCTCCACTTACCATGTAGCACCACTTTGTAGTTCTATAATTCCAGACTGTAGTCCATCTGTTTCTCTACATACTTTGTATGCTTCCTTTCCCCTGGCTGTTCAATGCCCAGGACCTCACAGGACCACCACAGAGCAGCTAATATTTGGGTGGTGGGTCATTCTCAGCACTGCAGTGACCCTTACATGGTGGTGGAGTGTTATTGTGTGTTGTGCTGATACGAGTGGATCAGACGCAGCAGTGCTGCTGGAGTGTTTAAACGCCTCAGCATCACTGCTGGACTGAGAACAGTCCACCAACCAGAAATAGCCAGCCACCAGCATCCTGTGGGCAGCGTCCTGTGACCACTGATAAAGGACTAGAGGATGACCAAGCTTCCTCTGCAAAATGGACAGACTAGGTAGGAGCATCTAATAAAGTGGACAGTGAGTGGATGCAGTGTTTATCAGGGTGAAAGTAGGTTAACATGATATGCAAAGAAACAGATGGACTACAGTCCAGTGCAGGTTCTTTTATTGAATCTTTTAAATCTTAGTTATCTTTCAATTAAGAAAACTTTCACTCCCATCAATAACACACATTTATCCACTTCTCATTCCATCTACGTTATTAATTATGTTTCATTCATACAGAGACAACACAAACACAATGACCTACCACTACCTCACTTCATTTACATCATGAGCTTCTCCCTCCAAACAAGGGCTTGATTAATGAAAGTGGACAGCGGAACACATCGACCAGCACTGCCTGACCCCCCACTCTTCCCAGATCAATTCCGGATGGAACGGAGCTGTGCTGAGGCATCTTCATGACCATACTCCATCTGATGCTCCGTCAGAACTAACGAAGAAGCATATTTTAGCAACATTTCAACAGCAACAGCCCTTCCCTGTCTAACCCTCTATGTCTTATTTCCTCTTACCTGCAGCTGTTGTTTCACACCAGCAGGCAACCCCATTATCAGAAGCAACCGTGTAGCCCAGTTTAATAATAATATTAAAAACTAATAGTTAATAGTAATAGTTAAAAAAAAAACAATAAAAAACTAATTTACATAATTTCTACTTTACATATTTGCATAATTTTTTACCTTAAAATATAAAAATAATACATTTTATCAATTAGCACTGTACAAAGTAGATTTCTGAAACTTCTGCTGATTCACAGTTAGGGACCATCTAAAATTCCCAGGAAAAAAGTGCTGCAATAATCATTATTATTATTACAATTATCATCATCATCATCTGTGTCAAACCTCCACTGCTGGTGTCTAGAAGTAACAGTTGATAATTCATTCCGCTGGTAATGTTTAGACAGGTCCCACCTCTGGAGCGGACGCGGGAGCAAACCCTCTCACTGAAGAACCTTTAAAGAACCTTTTTTAAAAACTGTAGGGTTCTGCAATTGCACTCCTGGAAGACCAGTTTTGAGTTTCTCCAGCTCGAACATACCTGATTTAGCTCATTTGTGGCTTCTTAGGAGGGGTTAGGAGGGGTATTTGAGGTGTATTTGGAAACCACCAAACTGTGCTAGTCAGTGTGTGGTGATTTTAGGCACACAATTTGCACAACAATTTGCTGGTCTACTTCATTTAGGTTAAGGGGGCAAAATGTGTAAATTTAGTTTTTCACTGAACTACCACTTAAAGCATAGACACACCCTAGACTTCAACCACACACAAAGCAACTGCGTCCAAGAGAGCCAGAACACACTCACGCCCAGACACTCAACTTCA
Organism: Salminus brasiliensis; assembly: GCF_030463535.1. Lineage (NCBI taxonomy): Eukaryota > Metazoa > Chordata > Actinopteri > Characiformes > Bryconidae > Salminus > Salminus brasiliensis. Next base: position 38,282,651 of record NC_132880.1, on the reverse strand, counting down.
CATCAATCAACATCTCCATTTCCATCATCACCCTCACTCCTGCTCTGTTCTCTCAACCATCTGTACTCCATACAGCCACAGACCCTTCCTGGCTCTTGAGACTCCATTCCTTTTTCAAGACACCTGTCCCACTCCCTCTTCCCCCCCTACCCTGGTCCCTCTCGACCCTCCTCGATATGCTCTTCCCTTTGTGTCCGATTCTCATTGTGCAAATAGAGGCAGGGTTAAAACAATTATGTAGAAAAAGGAGACCTTGCATAAACTTTGTTATGAAGATGTGGTGGCCTCTTGGGGCCACTGATGAAACATCTCCCACAGACTGGAGCAAACACTATATAGAGCCTACAGGCCTGTCGAGAGTGGAGCTGAAATAAACACTTCAAAAAAAAAAAAAAAAGGGGGGGGGGGGGGGTGCAGTGCTACCAGTTGGTCATTATCTCCAGTGGGATTTCAAACCAGGATTCAAGAAAATACTGATATATCGAAATACCATGATGTTATTTCTTGCAATTCTGTATCAATTCAATTAATCAGAAACACAGTATTGGTTCATAATTAATTATTTATAACATTAAAACTTGTGGCAGACTGTGGCTCATTTTGTTTTGTGTTTAATCTGCATCCTCTACATAGCAGTGTTGTACTCAGTCTTCTGCATCCACTGTTCTGACTGCATAAAAAGGCTCATTTTATTTTTCTTTTCTTTTACTGTGTTTTTTCCACAAAGACGGTTTTGGAAATTGGACTAAATCTTAAAATAAATAAATAATGAAATAATGTGATAAATCAGAGGTGATTCGCATAGGTGATTACATAAGGGCTATACCATAAGGGTTACACTTGAAATAAGGTGATTCGCATAGGTGATTACATAAGGGCTATACCATAAGAGTTACACTTGGAATAAGGTGATTCGCTGCCACTATAACCTGAGGGTTGATGGTTTGAATCCCGGGTCATGATGCCAGACATCAGCAGTGAGAGCCCAAGAGAGAAAGAGGTTGGCCTTGCTCTTGCCGGGTGTTGCGCACTTGTGCATGTGTTGGATGAGGCATGCGTTACATGTGACGGGGGAGAGTACTAATGAATGGGTTGGGTAACTGGCTATATATAAACACTGGGTGAAAAATGGGTAAAAATAAAAAATTAATTAATGAATAAACTAATGAATAAATAAAAACAACCAGGAGCTGCATCACACTCTTTCTCTCCATTACATGGGATAGCTGTAAGTCAAACTTACACAAACTGAATTTTTACCATTCAGACATTAATCAGCTTCTCTTGTGTGATGTAAGCTCAACAAAGAAGGTCGGAGACAGGCTCGGTCTTGGAGAAATGGGGCGGGTCTACCAAATGAGTTAATGAGTCTGAATCTACCTCTGGTCTCTATTGCAGAGAGTCTGGTAATAAATTTGACAGCATAGCGGACTATTCTGGCTTCATTTCTATAGAATGGAATTGAATGTTTCTGACAAAGTATGTATGCAAGTGTTCTTCTATGAAGAACCCTTGTAGAACCTTTGTGTTTAAGAACGTACTGTAGGTGGAGTGAGTTTAATAGGTTTTAATAAGCGCAGACCATCTGGCATGGTCACCTAGATTTCTTACATACTGTTCTGGACAGGGTTAATATTAGACTTGACAAAACCACAAAGCACACAGGGTAAGAGAAGAATGGACTGGTTACAGCAGCCCATTATTAAACTCATTCCTCCTCCACTGTTTCTCCAGCGCTCCTTTCATTCCCAAACATTTTGCAGAACACTGTTATTTTCAGAATTCTCACACAGCTCTTACTCAACAGCGTTTCCCACACTGCTGCACACATGCACACTCAACATCAAAGACCGGGTGCTTAAAAGGTGCATGCATGTGTGTATGTGTGTGTAAGAGCGAGAGAAAGCGAGAGAGAGCATTAGACACTGCACCACCACCAGGAGAAAGATTTCATTCATTCGCCACAAACGCCGGCACTCTTCTGCATCTTCTCCTCTCCTCCCCCTCCTCCTCCTCTGGGTCTTTTTTCCTCTCTGCTTTTGTTGCTCCCCCTCTGTCTCCCTCTCTCTCGCCCTCCCTCCCTCTATTGATGTGTGCTCAGCAAGAGGCGGTGGGAGTGCTGTGATGTGAGTGGGCCTGCCTGCCCACTACATGCTCCTGCGCTTCACTGGAGCAAGGTTCCAAGCTTGGAAGAAGACATTCAGAAAAGTGCTGCGTGTGGGGCTCCAGAGGAGCACATCCTAAATGAGAATGAGGAGTTTTCAAAATGCTGATAGGAGCGACGCCAGAATACAGACTAGTGACGGCTAAAGCAACAGCTCAGCTAAAAAGCAAATTTACACGAGCCAAGATGTGTTTGATGTCGTAAGCTTACGTAGCTAACAAGTAACGGAAGATTACGCACTTATTAGTGCTGTGCATATCGCATGTCTAATTATCATTAGCTCCGCTCTCACAAACACTTTAACTGGGAAAGCAACAGTTATCAAACAACAATGTGTTAAAGCAACATTAAGCAGCAATTTTAGCTTAAATAACAGCTTCCAAATCATGTTGATGCTCCACTGACTGTAATAAGGCGAATGGGGTCGGTCATTGCCATTCTGGGCCAGAACGCTGCTACTGCACTATGGAACTCTGGGGAAGCTGGTAGAGACCTCTCAGGAGAAGTGTATAACGCTGTGTAATACTTGTGTAAAATCCTGTAATACCCCTCTACCTTGTCAACAAATGTACGTGTACCATGAGGTTAGGCTCAGAGCATGATTTGTATTTGCAGCAGTGGTTTAAAAATGAATTACACGTCCCAATGACAAAGTGAAGGAGCAAACATTAATTCTCACATAATGCTGCTTTAAAAGTGAAGGCAAACCAGAGCGGAAGTGGCAGCTACCCGTAAGAGTGTCATTTGTATTATCGTGTAACTTTCACAAGGTGAAGATTCTGTTAGGAAAGACCCAAAATCCCAAAATCACCTGTAAAAGAATGGTAATGTTCTGCATCAGAACAGAGCTTACTTCAGGAGCCACCTACAGCACATTACCTGTCAAATGATGAACTCCTTTTGTGAAAGGTGAGACGTGTTAGTGCAGGAAAAATACAAAACTGTATAGAGAATGAAGTCCTCAGGACTCACACAGACATGCTTAAGTGGTTCACTTAAGCATGGAGTCCCCAAGACTGACTTTGGGAAACAATGTGTTGAGCAAGTTCATATAGACTTCCTTATTTAGTGTACTTGTATGTAACTTAGGGTTGCGGGGGGGGGGGGGGGGGGTCTCAACAATATCTTTTTCACTATTTTCAGTTCCATAAACTAAAACAATCAATCGAGAAATCATATACTGATTAATCCATAATGTAAATAATTCTGAATTATATCATAAAAAATGTATCCAATAAATTATATAAATTGATTATTATTAATTATTAATAATAATTATTATTAGCTCCAAAAAAATGCACACACGCGCGCGCACACACACATTATTTATATTTTCTATATTTATATATATATATATATATATATACACACACACACACACACACACACACACATATAGTGTAGCAATACTGAGTAGTATGCTTCATATAATAGGACTCCAGCAAAGGCCTACTGTAAGGCAGACTGAAGCATGCCTTACTTAAAGCAATTTAGCATGCATTATTAATACCGTAAAGAGTCACTGGGAGACTGATCTCTTAAGCAGCCCAGTAGAGAGTATGAGGGTGAATTAGTTTGAGGAATTGTGTGTGAGAGATTGTACATGTCAATAAGAATCAGACACCACCCATCAAGCCCCACTCTGAAATACAGAGCACAGAAGCCAAAGCCCTACAACACAATACTGCATAGAGTTATTTAGGTTGAATTTCATTCATCGTGTTGTACAGCAGCTTGTCAGATTACCTTATTTGGGGTTGGCTTAGGGAGGGTTAGCGAACAAAAACACAGCAGCACAGCAAAGTGAGGATGGATTTTGGCAAAGGCTCTTAAGTCTTGTGGTTTGACTGTAATTTAGGTGAGGTGAGATTGCAAAATTCAGTAACAGCTGCAGCGGGCTGAAAATATGAACATGTGCAGACAGTTTGGAGATAATAACTGATTTATCCTGAAAGAGTACAAAACGATGTGCCAAAGTAAGCCTTTTAACACCAAGAGAGCAAGACAGAATACAACAGAAGCAAGAGAAAAAGAAACGAGTGCGAGAGTGAGGGGAAAAAAAGCAAACTGAGAGGATTTTAGTAAAGGTTTGCTGATGGAGCATCACACACGCACACTGCCCATTTAAAAAAAAGAGGCGTGGAGGTCATCAACAGAAATGAGAAGAGTGAAAAAGGGAAGTCAATTATCATCATTATAATAATTATCATTTTATCACCATCAACAGCACATGTGTATTAGGTGCCTGACAGCGCCTGTTTGGAAAACAATGCCTGGACCGGAGCCTGGTCAGTAATCACCTGTCAGTCTGTCTGAGACGCTCCTCAGCACCCCATTACTCCACCCCATCTCCTCAGCACCCCATTACTCCACCCCATCTCCTCAACACCCCATTACTCCACCCCATCTCCTCAACACCCCATTACTCCACCCACCCAGTCTCCTCAACAGCCCATTACTCCACCCCATCTCCTCAACACCCCATTACTCTACCCACCCCGTCTCCTCAGCACCCCATTACTCCACCCCCAATCTCCTCAGCACCCAATCCCTCCACCCCCCAATCTCCTCAGCACCCAATCCCTCCACCCCCAATCTCCTCAGCACCCAATCCCTCCACCCCCAATCTCCTCAGCACCCAATCCCTCCACCCCCCAATCTCCTCAGCACCCAATCCCTCCACCCCCCAATCTCCTCAGCACTCAATTCCTCTACCCCAATCTCCTCCGCACCCAATCCCTCCACCCCAATCTCCTCAGCACCCAATCACTCCCCCCCCAATCTCCTCAGCACCCAATCACTCCCCCCCCAGCTTCTTAGCACCCAATCACTCCCCCCCATCTCCTCAGCACCCAATTAATTCACCCCCCCAGCTCCTCAGCACCCAATCACTCCACCCCCATCTTATCAACACCCAATCATCTCACCCCCTGTCTTCTCAACACCCCATCACTCCACCCCCATATCATCTGTTTGGCTAAAACATGGAGAAAGCCAATTATTGCCCTTTATAACTGGGGACAAAAACTACACTGTGCCCAAAAAACCCAAGAAACATGCTAAACAGGAGATAATATCGGAAGTGCTTTTCCAAAATGGAGAGAATTATTACATGCGAAGTGGATAAAGTTAGGCACAGAATTATAGGATATTCTTTCTGGATCACTATATAAGCCCTGTATATATGTGTAATGTGTTGAACTGATTAAATCACATACCTATTAACTGCAGCTAATGATGCCAACCAGCTAACACAGGTAGTGACTGAAACAGACAGGAGCTCATTACAAAGAATTACAGCCAATACACTCGACTATTCTCACAGTAGCTAATCGTTTCACTATCATGATGCCAAACGTTGTAGAGGGCAACATCACACTTCAGAGAAAAATGCTAACACCATCACGCTCCTCTGACATGGGAGTTTAAATGCCCGCTCTGGCTGAACACCTAACACCTACCCGAGTTTGTGGGGAGCACAAAGACAAATCTTTAAAAAAAGAGATTTTAGATGCAAGGTTCTTGTTCATGGCTGGGAATGAAAAGTAGATATAAAGGGTAAAACAGGCTCCAGTGTTGTGTTCACTACTGCTTAACCACTAGAGGTCATGCCTCTTGAATTTGACTTGAACCCTTTTAAAAGAGGATGAAAATTCTTTATTTCACGCAATTACTGAATCCACTGCCATCCCCTAGGCTTAGGCCCAGATAACAGAAATACTGACTCCATCCCAAATAACTGTTCCAAGGACCTTGTGTCTGTGTGTGTGTTTCTGTGTGTCTGTGTGTCCTATAAAATCATGCAAATTATAATTTCTTGACGCATACAATGACTAAGCTGTGAACAAATGGGAGGATAGAGACACAGTGGGGAGGGGCTGAGAGAAAAGGGAAACTTTTACTTTTTTTGGCTTTCTGTTCTTGAACTGCAGGAGGTTTGCAGCACAGCTCAGACCCATGGAAGCATTTTTCTCCCCCTAATCTCTCAGTAAACTCTCTACACTCCAGTAACACCCAGTGATATCAGGAGATCCAGGTATGCCATCTACAGCAACATCACATGCTGGATGTCTGCTTCATGCACGGCTTGCCAGACAAAGCGGCATTACTTTAGACTCGCAGAGGCAAGAATGTATGCGCACCTACAATGGGACACTAGTGCATTTTTAGCTATATCCTTGTCGGTCCAACTATCCACAGCTCCTCCTATACTTACCCTAACCTAAAGTCATTACCAAGACCTTAACAAAAACCTCACCAGAAACCTACTCCTAAACCAAACCCTAATCCTAAACCTATGCTCTGCAATCTGCGCTTTTCCCTTTAGTAAATCAAATTAGGGTTAGGCAGAGTCGTGGCCTTCAGACTCTTCAGTAATTGACTTCACATTCCACAGTGAATTTGTACTGAATCTAGACGCCACTGCGAGACTACCGACGGCTGGAACTTGTTGAGGCGAGGACCCGTGCAGCAGTCTGGACAGGCCGTGCCTATAGCCCAAAGCCTCTGAATATTTCAGAACGTTTTCATAAAAATAGACCTTCAGACCAGACTGAAGATGCACAGCTCGTGTTATCTGTCAGCATCAATGATTGAACAGACCCCAACAAAGGAAAAGAGGAAGCGCACATTAAAGAAAACCTCCAGTAAATGAATACGAGCTGGAAGCTGGGAAAGTAGGGCAGCATTTGATAACTAACACTGCTTGACATCAGTGATACTGTTATAAAGGGTAAGGTACTGTTATGGCGGTGTTATGCAGAAAACTGCCAGACCAAAAGTCTGAGACACTTGACCCTCCGCAGGCACCCTGAAGTCGGCATATACATATGGCCGCATATTTCAGCACTGATGTGAGGAAGGTTGGAGCCAGAGGAACACTGAAGTGCTCTCTGCTGGGAGAGTACATCCAGATCTGTCCTGGCAGCAGCCTTACATGGCTCCCTGAACACAGACCAGTTAACCAGCCTCCTCAGTCAGAGTGCCACATGGCTTTACCATAAGGCTAATATAATATATAATAGGGTAATATTACTTCCAGCGGTTCTCAAACAGCCAAGAGTAGCGTCACAGTGTCCCGATCTAACTTTCTAGCCATGAGCTAATACACTGTATGGACTAAAGAAGGCTCATTCATCTTCCTCTCTTCGAAAAGCAAGAAATTGGATTGCATCATCAGCAGTTCCACTGCTCCACAGCCCAGTGCTGGGGGGCTTTATACCCCTCTAGCCCATGCCTGACATTAGACCAATAGGTTCATGTTTATCTGCTCCAGAGAGTCCTATTCTATTCGCAGTACTTCTCAACAGGGGCTAGACAAGCTGTGTGTGTGCATTTGCACATCTGTGTCAGCTTATAGTAGCTGAATGCATTCATTAGAAGGGGTGTCCACAAACATCTGGACACATACTGTATGTTAACGCCAAGATAACACACTACCCACAGCCTAACATGCTAGTCACAATAGCAGGTAATGCTACATACTCTTTAGCTTGCTAAACACGCACTGCACCGAGCAGACCCAGGGCGGACCACAATACCGTCCGGCAGAACTCGTATGGTACCAAGCTAAGCTATGGTAGGCTGGACTTTGCTTAGCAGCTCCTAGGAGTCATTGCGGTGCAATAAACCAGCTAATCAAACCAGCGTGTTTAAGTCTGAGTTTTAAACAGGGTTGTACATTTTCACCCCATCTCATCACGTATTTACTGGTTATACATCAAAACCAACCAACCAATATTTTTTTAAAAAAAGAAAGAAAATAGTTTACTTAAAAAATAGTGAATAAATGCATCCTACGGTACCATTCAAGTCCTGGCATCTGCTACCAGAACTGCAGCGTCAGACTCAGCGGAGAAGGAGTGGAATGGTGCTAAAGCATCAGCACAGAAAGGTCAAACCTGAAAGTGGGCCAGAGTGATGGGGGAGAACAGAGCACTTGGACAGACTCCATTATACAACTCTATCAAAGGCCAGACACACAAGCACCAGTGGGTGCATGCATTCATCAGCAAAGCATCCAGTGGAAATATCGGTTCAGGGTGGACTTGCCCTGGCTGTAACGTTTTTGTTTAGTTGTGTTTATCCATATGAAGAAGCACAGGGAGCAGATAGCAAGAAGAATGAAGCCAGGAACAAAGGGGATCTGCCTCACAAGTGATGGAAATCCAGATAGCATATGCAAAGAGGGCCACACCCAACGACACCCTGTCTGGGACCTGTCGGACAGCCTGAAACACTCTAGCTGCTCAAGCTTGAATGTTACAATAAGTGAAATTTCACACAATTGAAACACTTGAACCCATTAATCAGGGCCAGAATGAGGAGTGTAAGTGTGTGTGTGTGTGTGTGGAGTGAATGAATGGAGGGTCTGAGTTCCTGCATGTCTAAGAGGTTGGGGTAAAATCTCAATGTAACACAGGTTTCTTTAACAGCAGCAGTAAGAACATGGTTACCACTTCCTCCTTCCCGGTTCCTACCAGAACCCAGAACTCTGTGTTATTTCAGGAATTCAATACTGACACTTTCTCACCCTCATATGCGCGCGCGCACACACACACACACACACACACACACACACACACACACACACACACACACACACACACACCTTTCCACTTTCAGTCAGAGAGCACACACTGCACTTCACCCTCAGCCTTTTTTAGACACACTCCTCCATTCATATGCCCAACACCCTCACACACTGTCATTATTCACTTACACATAGAAACACCCTCACCTCACTTATACGTACCACTGACAGCAAACAGCACTGGACCTAGCGGCCATTTACTGGAAACCAAGAGAGTCCTGGGAATACCACAGAGTCAGTGACTCAGGCTGAAAACATTTCCCCATCATGCCGGCGCTAAGTTGAGCTAAAGAAGTTATACAGTGATGTCAGAAACTATTTCCAGCGTTCATGTGACCACAGAATGCTTCAGATCATGTCCGGTTAACTAAAAAAAAAATCTAAATAAAAAAAGGAACTAAGCAGGGGTTTCCCCAAAGGCTTCGTTAGGCTGAGTACTTCGTTAAATAGTTTTTACAGAGTACCTCCGCTCTCAGTATCAGTGGGTCTGTCGCCCTCTCAGCATATTTAAAAAAGGCCTGTTAGGGGGTCAATAATGGAGCATGAGGTGGCGTGAGCAAAGTAGAAAGCAGCCAATTAGAGGCTTTTCGTCACCATGGCAACCAGTGGTAACATGAATATTTGGAAGCTTGCTGCCAATTAACACGCAATAGACAGAAAAATGCTGTCTCAGTCATAAACAACTGAGTTATGGACATTGCAGAAGTGAAATTTCAACCTCTTGGGAAAGCACCAGCCAGGTTTGGAGCAGGTCTGGAACTAAATAACGGCTGTTTCTCGAAGCCCTCCACAACTGAAGCACTATATGAGCTTTTTTTTTTTGTTTTTTAACTGTTGCCGATGCAACATCGCCCGGCAGCAGACATGCTCAACTTAGCCCCAGCTAACAGACGTCTGTGCCACCCAACATCGGCAAGAGTGAGGAGAGGAGAGAGCGCCATCTACCCACCTGGAGGGAGCACAGCCAATGTCTGTCTGTGCTCTCCTGGCTGCTGATGGCAAATTGAAGAGGGTATTTACTTAGGGCTGGGCGATATGATAAAAATACTGTATCATCTGCTGAACTTCATCTAACTAAACCAGTCTAACTGGAATGAAATCTGCAGCTGATCAGTGTTTATTAAGCACTAACAGTATCCTCAATATGACTGGAAAACCATATTATCACAATGACAAAATTGATCACAATACGATAAAATATCGTCATATTGCCCAGCTTATATTTTTACTGCAGTTCAGTACCCTAAAACCAGAGGGTGCTAATTCTGGGGGTAGGATTTGGTTGTTCTACTGGCAGGAAGCAGAGGAATAATAATAATAATAATAATAATAATAATAATAGTACTAAATTGGGACATGATAACGCTTTTGAATAACTTACAGCATTGATATAGATGAAATCACAATGTTTTTTGGGTTTTAAAGGCATACAGAGTTGATTCTGTGTTTAGTGTTCAGCTGAGTGTGTTGTTTAGGTGTCTGTCACTGCAGATAACCTTTCAACACCTTTCTTTTTTTCCTCATATCCTTCATTAGTTTGCTTATTATTCACCTAGATCATTTCAACATTGTTTATGGGAAACTCACTGCTGGCCAATGTGACACACACTTGTTGGTTTTGGGATTTGAGTCTATAATCTTAATCAGATATGTTGTTCTTTAAAACAACCAAAAGTGACCCTAATCACCAAACCTCTGAGGGAGGCCTTCTCTTTTGACTCTAGCACCAGAAGGGTGGGGTTTGGATCACTTCCGCTGGCACAGTAACAGAGCCAAAGCTGGCCCACTGAGTCGCTCACTTGTGAGCTCCCTGACTCACTACTCTCTCAAGCCACTCTAATAATTCAGATTAAATGGATCACAAATGGAGGTGAACAAAGTGAGAAAACAGCAGATTAGGACTGGACCAGGTCACAGCAGAGAGGCGACAGTCTGCGCTACTCTCCGAGCAAGGTCCTGGAGCGTCTACCAATGTAACAAAATGTTTTAACTAACTCTACAGCTCGGCAGCTCAGCAGATCAGCAGCGGTGGATTGTGAAATGGCACTTCACAACCAAAAGGCCAAACAGTGACACAGCAGAGGAGTCCAGTCACTCCTCGGATGGGAAAATGAGCCATACTGCTTCCTCGTAAAAGCAGTCACATGGGCAACTGCTTGCTCTGTCACAGCTCATGATGCCTCAGGGTATGTGGATGAAGCTGGACGAGTAAAGAAAAAGACCCCACAGCAGATGGACCAGGTCGCCTTCCCCATTAGACTAAGCAGCCCTGCCAATGGCAGGTCCAGACATGTAGAGTTGTACACTCACTCACTCACTCTCTCACACACACACACACACACACATTGCGGTTTTCCAGTCACAGACAGACACCTGAACAGGATGGGAATTACATGCCCCACCTATTTACAAAACAAGGCAGAATCTGCTCACACCTGTGCAGTCAACCTTTTGTCATTGCACAATGCTTGTCAAAAGTTTGGGGACATCGCAGTCTCTTGAATGTTTCCACTGTAAGTTTTTAATTAAATGAAAAGAAATATCTGCTGTACATAATTTTAACACAAAATAACTTTATGTATATGTGTTAAAGAACCTATAATTATTTATGAATATTCTAAGAGGTTCTTGGATGTATAAATTATAACTATGTGTCTTTGGTTGGGACAATGCTCAATTTTACAGGCTTATTTACAATTACCCTGTTATTTTGCCAATTTTCATTTCATGGCTTGTGGAAAACAAATGATATGCTCTGCTTTAATTTGCTGCTTTATGGCACTGCAACTGCCCACAGCTACATAGCACAGCATGACATAGCTTTCAACACTGTAGGCCTAATTATTGTATTTTACTGAGTCTTATTGGACAGCATTGGTGTCCTCTCCGTGTCCTCTCAGCTCGATGTCCTGTCAGCTAGCTGAAGAGAGTACAGCTGGCCAGCTTTAAGCCTTGCACCCATTTGCTTCCCCAGGTTTGGCTGTCTCGAGTCTTACTGGTAAAAATGAACTAAACTAAATAAGCCATGTTTGCTTCAGTTTTGTAGTCAGCCAAGGTGTGCCAGTTTGTGTTTTGAGGGATGACCATGGTGAGGAGAGCCTAGCACGCATCTCTGTTTGATATCTGTTTTGTCACGTGCCGAGCGTCAAGTCTGAGCACAACACTGGCACAGAAATGGGTCCCAGTTCATGTTGCAAGCAGTCCTCCCATAACTATCAGAGTCTGGAAGTGATGTGCTACTCTCCAGTTTTACAAGTAACACCACCACATTTTCCTTTTTTTTTAATAAGGCTCGAAAGGCTTTTAAAAGTGGGCTGGACGTATGTTCATTTTGGGGAGTCAAGACTGTTACGTAACAGTTTGGGGATTTCTGAATTGTCCTGTTTTGCCACCTATATAGATATATATAGATATATAGATAGATACATAGATAGACAGATACATAGATAGCTGTAATGTTTTGGTTTTATATATATGAAAAATATTTTTAATTAAATAATTTTTTTCTATTCCATGGCAGTTTCAAAAAGTTCAGAAAAATAACCAAACAAGGGATGAAATGAGTATGTGTGGGGGGGGTATAATTTTTCTTAAGGTAGCAGAACAGAGCCCACGTTTTCCCTTCAATTTCCTTTCACTTCACTCAGAGCATTCATCCACTGACTATTCAATAAACAGGAAAAAGCAAGCATGATTTTTTTTTAACACTGATTTTTACACACCACAGATCTGAACAGAAATAGTCCTAGTTTAGAACTACTGCCTTTATTAAGCACAGATGACAAAGTCCCAACCCCAAAGCCCCAATTATTCTCATCTGCCCAGTAGGACAATATTTGACAACTGAGAAGTGACCAGCTGGCCACTGAGCATGCATTCAAAAAAAAGAAAAAGAAAAAAAGGACATGATTGCTATTCCTTTCACACAGCTATGTGGCCTGAAAAGAAAAATGCAGAAGAAATGAACTGGTTACACCAAACACCAGAAAGTAAAGGAAGGAGGAAGAAATACGAAATCTAACAATAAAATATGAACCATGTGAGAGGCACACCTGATCTAATAAGGAGAAGAATGCAAGGATTGCAAGACATTTATAAACAATCCTCAGTACTGCAACACTGAAGATCCCAGAACCACCATTCTCTTAGAACAAGGGTGGCACACTCATTTAATGAAACAGGCCACATCCCCTGCAGTCCAGGGGCAAGGGGGTCAGTCCAATTGATATTGTTCACTTACACTGACACTACATACCAAAATCTTCATTTGCTAATGGAGAATGACACGTCACACAGTACATTTTGGCGAAAGCATGCTAGGGGAGTAGCAGCTTGCTGGCTAATTATCAGCTCAACATAAGGCCTCTGAGCTGTAGTGTCTCCATAAACCTACTCATGAACAGCATCAGCGTTCGATGTGTTTTTTTGACCCTGCAGGTTTTACACAGCGCTCTGATCAGGCTAGCTAACGTCTCTGAAGAACATCAAGTCCTATCTTAGCCAGGTAGCAGCGATCAATACGGTTTCCGAATCAGAACTCGCACCAAAATCCTGCTCCTCTTCAAAACAGAGATTTCCATTGGTTCTACTCTAGATTTTGATGGCCTGCCTCAAGCCCACATCAAGCTAAAACTGGAAACTCTGACTGGTTCTGCTGCGGAGTCTGACTGTCTGTCTGTCTGACTGACTGTCTGTCTGTCTGTGCCAACAGGTCAGTGTCAGGACTGTTAGGAAGAGTGGATCTATTTTTTATCATCATCACTGTACTCAATCAAAAAGTGTCAAACAGTCTGTGTTAAGAACATGGATTCTAAATTGATCTGGCGGGCCGCATTAGAACCTTTACTGGGGCGGTTCTGGCCCACAGGCTGTATGTTTGGCACCTCTGTCCTAGAATAACAGCTCATTAGGCAAACGCCAGAAAACCAAAAGACTAAATGGTGTCACCGCCTCTTGCAGACAAGGCTGTCTTCTCTGCCGATAATTTTAGCCAACGCAATTAGACATAAAGCTTGTTAACAGAGCGCCAGCCCAAACCAGATTACCACCGACAGTAACTACTGACCTACTAAATTCCGGAGAGAGGAAAGAGACGAAGAGAAAGCGTGGGAAGACAGAGAACATCAGAAAAAACAAAGGCATGTAAAAACACCCAGACTTGATGAATGTGGAGGTGGCAATCGCAGGCGCCAACATACCTTTTCTATCTCCCGACATGGTCTATGAATCTCTTCCACGCACAGGCAGGAGCACCTATATAAATTTATTTATGCTATACATTTTTTAAATGAACAATTACAATATACTGATGGACTTTTACATTAGTAAAAATGAATTACAATATTTAAATGTTTGAAAGGCACAAAAGCTAGTAACAGTAATTTAGAATATTTGACAGGGATGGGATTCTCTAGGCACCTCACAATTCAATTTGATTACGATTCAGGGGGCAGCAGTGGGCTTTCTTTTTTTCTTCTCTATACAGAACAATCCATAATGAATTTACTTCCAATATCCAATAAACAAAACAAAAGGAATTGATGTGGCAAGTGGAAGGTTTTTGCAGTGGGGCTGCTCGGAAAAAAATGTAACACGAGTTACCTTCTCTAGTAGCCTTGACACAGTAGGCAACTTGAGCACTCACTGGGAGGCCAGGCTTAGAGTATGGGCACAGTTTTTCAAATGTAGCAACCATGTAGGAGCGCTATCAGTAACTAACAAATAGGGCTGCACGATATTGGAAAAATATGACATTAAAATGTATTTTTGCTCTCTGATATATTGCAATATTTAAAAACACAAGAATTTTCACCAGAATTCAGTAATCCAACGTCATGATATTAATAATGCACTTAATGAATCAAAGATAGCTAGAATTTAATATTTCCCCCCAATCCTATACTTCCTATACTTGGGTGTGCTAGCTAAAGCAGAGCCATCAGAGAGAGTGTTTTCTGTGGCAGGGCTCATTCTCAACTCGACCCGGAGCATGTAGATATGTTGCCATTTCTTAATAGAAACGAACAGATACAGATACAGTTTATGTAATATAATAAAATAATTATGATGAAAAGTCACTTACTCCAAAAAAGGCTACAGGAAACGGTCGTGAGAATCTTCATGTTCAGGTTAGTTAGCGTAAGTAAAAAGCTCAAGGTTACTACTGTACTGTTATGTTACCATAACTGATAATTATCATGGTTGAATTGAATATACTATATAAAATAAATAATAATCACAATTTTATATTCTTTTATTTATGTTTTTTTTTTTTTCACAGGCCTCAGCACTCTTCTTTACAGACCTGAGCTAGAGCGCTGAAACTCTGCTAGTAGACACTGCAGACAGTCTGGACCCAGTAACAGTTAAAAGGCATCAGAAATGCTAAAGGGGCAGTGCACAAAGTGGGCAAAGTGTATGGGGGGGGTATGTAGTACATCACTAATGACGCAAACAAGCTAGTAAATGATAGCAATTAGGCTTGGGCCTGTAACTGTGAATCTTCTTAGAACAGGAGTACTGATCTAGGGTCAGAGTCATCATACTTTATATGCCTTTACTGAACAAATACCTGAACTCAGATCAGCCCACTTGTTCGGAAAAGCTTCACAGGTCTCTGTGGGAGGTCTGTTCCTAAGATGCCGCACTACAGAGAACAAGATTAACAACAGAACAGATTTGAAGTGGTGCACCTCGTAGCTTACAGGGACGCTCAGCTATTCTTTGGTGCTGATAATGCCTGAAGTTTAAAAGCATAGGAAATTGTTAGGAGATGAAGATAGTAAGGATGGTGTTGTTATTACAATCATGTGTTCATACTTATTAATTCCTATTAAATGTCAGAAAGTAAGGTCATATTAAACCATCCCAAAATGATAGCAACATACCAACAGATAAAAACGTTCATCTTTCTGAACCTGAAATGGTCACTGGGGTCAAATCTAACTGCAGAATGGAGTGCAATGTTCTCTGAAGTGCAGCTTCTGTTGGGTTAGATTGCATTCATTAGATAAGTGAGATCAAATGACACCTAGGAGAGTAAGCCACATCCTCACTCCTGTTCTCAGCTGAGAATCATGTGCTTGGTGCTAGGAGATCCACCCTGCCCATGGGGGGACTAGTGCTTCTGACTACACGGCCTTTACTATCCACGCACACACAAAGCCATGAAAACATGCCATGCAGAATGAAATGCTCAACTCTAGTGTAGTCCTTCCATTTGGCAATTCTGTGTCATTTGAATGTGGGTCATTAACACCCAGATGTTTGCACTAGGGTAAGGGAGTCAAAATGACCTATATTAAAATCTAACTACACAGTAAAACAGGAGAAGAAGCCTACAGCAGCATTTGGTCTGGACAGATGCTGGAAAGATGACGGATTCTTTGCAAATACATCGTGAAACATCTGAAAGGAATCTTGGCAATTCATTTACTGATTCATGCCATTCCTATGGTTTGCTCAAGTATTCTGTCCTACTGAAAAACAAGGTCTTGTTTTACAGTTAAGCTCATTTCAGCCAACAATCCATGTCATTAAAAAAAGCCATTTTCCTGAGAACACCTAGACAAAAGAGCTGGACCTCTGGGACAATATGCTTCGGACAGATGAATATTGAGTCTTGCCCTGTTTTTTTTTGTTGTTGTTTTTTTGGGAGGGGGGGGGGTTGACAGCAAGGGTTTCCTCCCATCAAACCTGTGCAGTCTTTCTGCTGGTAGAGGATGTACTCCATCATCAACTGTGGGTACCTGTTGGTCCCATTGTCTTGGGCTGAATTTGCTAGGACAGCCTGACCTGGCCATGTTGGCAGTTGACTCTAAATTATATAAATTATGTCTCTATATTTTGCAGACATTGGAACTGCTCCTTCATAAGTGTGCCGAGATCTTTTTCAATCTCCATCCTGCTTTTGGAGGCCTCAGAAAGCTCTTTGGACCTTACCATGGTGATACCACTCACTTCAACAACCAAGAGCAAACTAGATGTCTGAGGTTTAAACACAATTCCACATCTTTGATATATTATAAATTGTACACCTGATTTGTAAAAGACATTTCTTTAGGTTTGTGTGTTTCATCATATCACCTCCAGATCATCTCAATATTGTGAAAATAAAGATTAAACATCCATCAATTTAAATATTAAAAAAAGACAAGGTTTTAATGGGATGTCCTAATTTCCACATTACCATTTCCTTTGCTCCCTGAGGAATATAAAAAAACAAAAAAAAAACAAAACCATTATACTATGAACCTCTGTGGCCTCCACATCCTCACTCACCCCACAGGGGCATTTATGAAGGTCAGTCTCATTCGCTCTGTTCATTCTACAGCTGACGACACTCTGAGCGGAGTGGACACTTCCTCATCGTAATTTGTGCGTTTGGAGGTGACAGATGAGCAGTGGTAGCTCCCCTCCTCCACTTGGCAAACAGCCATCCCCCAACCAATCAATTCCCCAAGAACAGAGACGGATGAGCGAGATGTCACAATGGCAGTTACACAGGGGTCTGGAAAGAGGTATGGATTATGCCTTCACCTTCGCAAACACACGCCTGTGCAAAAACACACACAGGCGGACACAAAGCCTTCCATCCGCAACAGAAGAGGATACACTGGGTGGCAAAGATTCTCCTTTTCTTAATACACAGGTGCTTCCCACAACCTGGATGCAATAAGGATGAGGAAATGCCATGTAATCTCAGTATTACAAGCATAAGGGGCTTTATGTGCTCATGCAGTATTCACATTTACACCCCCTAGACTAATTCTCTGCATTGTGCGGGATAATAAAATAATAAAAAGAGAATTCCAGAAATGGGCAAACCGGGAAGGGAATACTAGGAATGTTGATAGCCAATTGACAAAAGGTGTTTCCATAACGATGAAATTGGAAGTGTGGGTTCTTCTCGACAATGGTCCTCAATTCAGAAATCCACTTAATTACAAAGGGTTCATTCACTTTTTTTGACAACTTTTAAATAACATACTTTCACAACACTGAAAGTTCTAATAGGCCAAAAACAAATGTATTACTTCTTATTTTTCCTAAAAACAAAATGTACTGTGGTATACCCCCCCCCCCCCCCCTTTCTAAACTGTTACAATAATGGGGAAACACATCAGTTGATCTGGCCCATCCATTGTGCAGGTAGTACACTGGGAATGCTGGGGTGGTTGGGATGGTGAATGTGGGGGTGCTGCCATTCGTGTGTGTTTATAGATTGTGTGGAAGGGAGCTGAATGAGGTCTCCTGTGCACCCATCTGCAATCAATGCCTCCTCAAGCTGCAGTGCCCCAGTGCTTTTAACACACACTCCATGATTTATTCATTAACACCGCCTGCTTGCTTGTCTCTCTGCCTGTCCAGCCTTCCTCCATTCTACCCCCCACTCCTTCATTTAATGCCACATTTCCAAATCTCATCACACCTTCCATTCTTCCTGCTGGATCTTTCGCTCTCTCTCTCTGGTATAGCTGACACAGCACACTGCAAGATGCATGTAGGCATGTGTGTGTATGGGGATAGCACAGAGTTCATACACTGTCCATTCTGATCACAGAGCTATTCTTAACAGGGCGTCATTAGCTATTCTCCACAGGTAAGGCTGTAAATAGTATTACTTTATTCATAGATTAGATGACTCTTTCAAACATTTTCTCTTTTTACTATCCTTTGGCTTGCACAAGGTGAGCTTGTTGAGTTTGTGGCATGAATCTTGCAGCAATTCCTCAGTGGAACTCAATTTTGGCTTTAAATAAGTTCAGAAGTTTGGATGAAATTAGAAATTAGTGATTTTTAGACTCCACCTTAACCTTTAACCCCTTGAAATCTTATTTGGAGAATGTATAAGAGTTTTCATTTTAAGGCCTTTTATTAACTGCTGATTATTCCATCAGCACTATAAAGTATCCAGTAACTGCTATGAAACTAATGGGTAACTTCTTGTTTGAGAGTGATGAATTGAAATAAGGGCCCATTTACATCAACTGAATCCTTTAGAATATAAAGGGTTAAATCTCACAGTCACTATAAAAGAGCTTTTTTTCATATTAAGAAACACAGTGAGTCAGACCCCGTTAAAACTCGAAGATGCAGAGAAGCTGATTCATGCGGTTGTTTTTTTTTTTACTTTCTTCACTAATGCATTATTCTATTAAAACTCCAACTAACAGACTACAGCTTTGTCAGAAAGCTAGAGTACTAATACAAATACACAAAGACTTTTTAGCTTCATTGCACAGACAGCCTGCTGATTATTTTACTGGTTTCTAAACCTCTAAAGGGATTAGCACCCTCATACATCTCAGAATGCCTGACAGAAAATGCTGCATATTGTGCTTCAAGATCATCAAGTGATGAAGAACAGAAAGACTGATTAAGTAGGTCTCCGTTTTCAGGCACCACAAATCTGGAACAGGTCATTATTTGCTGTTGGTAGTTTCAGAAAGCAGCTGAAATTACTCCTGTTCTTATTTTGGATATTAAATATTTCACTAATTTGACAGTTTTTCTATAATTATTTGATCCAATTTAATTTCTCTCATTTATTACAATGTTTTATATTTTTGTATTTTGTATGTTTTTGTTTTATATACATTACATTACACTGTGGGTTACTGTTAGCTATTATATTTTAGCATGCAAACTGCCAATAGGTCACAGGGTCAGCAGTAATGACTTCTTTGATAGCTAATTGACAATTAACGATGAAATTGGAAGTGTGGGTTCTTCTCAACAAACAAAGGTCCTCGATTCAGAAATCCACTTAATTAAATCCATTTTAATTACAAAATACAGTAAGTAAATATTATACCTCATTGAAAGCTGAGAGAGGTGGTCTTGGGCCCTCTTAATAAGGGTGCTACAAAGGGTTCTTCGAGCAATTCTACAGATGAACCATTTCTGGTTCTGGAGTGCAAAGAACCTTTAAAAACGTGCTCTCGTTTACACCTTAAAAAGGTTCTTTTCACACACAGTGTAGACATCTGTCTACAAACACAGTTCTTACTAAAACCAACAAGACTTCTTCTCCACAGAACCCTTCATAGCACCTTTATTGAGGGCTTGATTAAATGTGTGGGGGTGCACTGAACTAGGCCAGACAGATAAATCCATGAGAAAGAACACATTATAACAGGGAGGTGAAGACAAGTATGACGAAGCCAAAACAAGGGCAGGTCTGCACAAAGTCAAGCCCATGTCAAAGCGGACAGTTTGGGCGGGCATGACTTGAACGGGGCATGCGGGTGCGGTCAGGGTTGACACAGGGTTTTGCGGACACAGGTGAGCAGGCGTGCTACTAGATTTTGCGGGCGCTGGCAGGCGTAGAGCAGGATTGAACAGGATTGGCGTGTACGGATATTAAGAATCGAGTCTGTGCACACCTCTATTTACAGCTGCCAAACGTTTCAACAGTACGACAAGCACTGTGGTGCTTTTGTGGTGCCATTAAACTATTGAAACAGTTTAAGCTATTAACCCAAACACTCCCACTAGCATACTGAAGCCTGGCAAAATGAGCACTTCTCTTTTTGCCACAAAAAAAATAAACAGACAAACAGCAGCTTTAGAAAAAAAATTAAAATGACCAACAAACCAACAAAAAAATCTAGCCCTATCCTAAAGGTTCCCCGTACTGTAGATCACAGCCAGAACAGGCTCATACCCATAAAAACAGGGGAAATGTCAACAGCCAAAGTACCCCCACTCCAAAGTTTCACACACAGAATGCCTGAATTTAACACAGTTCACAAGCCGACTTAAAAGACTGCAGTGAATACAAGAGGAAAGCTACTGCAGCACTTAGAGATGTTCTTTAAAAGTCAGCCAGGGGTCCATTATGCAATCAGCTCTCAACGGGCAAGGCCTGTCAGGAGTGGAGCTACCGCTGTGCAGGGGGAGCCTGTCCTCTCCACTCGGCTGCCTAACGCGGTTGGAGGACCCTGCAGAAATACAGCGGACCAGACAAGCAGAAACAAAGTGCGACGCCACCCAAAACAAGGAAGACGCACGCATACAAAGAAGCCTTTGAAGAGTCCATGCCCTGTACAGGAACAGTTCATTTATAATCATTTCAGTGTTCAGGGTATTTTTTGGAGCAATTTTCGCCTTAGCCCAAATATAGTACATCAGCCACGTCCTGAGGACGGGGGAAAAGTTTTTAGTCTTGCCTTCATTTGCTCTCAAAACAGCCTGGCTTCCACAACATCGCTTCGAGATTCTGGTCCAAGTTTCCCCAAGCTGTGAATCTCAATTTCTACCACATGCCAAAGGTGTTCTACTGGATTCAGGTGATTCAGAAGGCCACTGGAGAACACTCACCTCATTGTCATGCTCATGAAACCGGTTTGAGACAACTTCTGCTTTCTGACATGATGCATTAGCACTAGCCACTGAAGAAGGGTAAACTGTGGTCATGAAGGGATGCACATGGTCAGCAACTATACTCAAACAGACTATGGCACTGAAGCAATGATTAACTGGTATTAACGGCCCTAAAGCATGCCAACATTCGCCATTACACCGCCTTCACCGGCCTGGACTGTTGACCCAAGTCAAATTCTGACCGTACCATCTGTGAGCCTTGGCAGCAATCAAGATTCATCACACCAGGCTACATTTTTCCGGTCTTTACCTGTCCAGTCTTGGTGAGCCTGCGCCCACTGCAGCCTCACCTTTCTGCTCTTGGCTGACGAAATTGGGACCTGGCGTGGTTTTGTGCGATCATAATCCATCTGCCTCAAGACTCAAGAACGTGTTGTGGACTCGGAGATGCTTTTCTGCTCACCATAATTGTCCAGAGTAATTATCTGAATTACTATGGGCATGACGTCAGTTTGAAGCAGTCTGGCCATTCTTTGCTGACCTCTCTCAACAACCTGGTGACATTTTCGCCTGCAGAACTGCCGCTCACTGGATAATTTTCCTTAATTACAGGATAAGGCGTAAACTCTAGGGACTGTTGTGCTGAAAAGCCCAGGAGATCAGCAGTTCTAGAAACACTCAACCAGTTCATATGGCACCAACTACCATGCCACCCTGAAAAACACTGTACTGTCTAATAATGTGCTGCCTATAAACTTGGAATTTTTGGAAAACTTGGAATTTAGATGTACAACACTAACTGTAGCACAGGTTCTTTAGCCTTGTAGCTTGATGGACATGAATCGTGTTTTGGCTGATTCCCTGAAAGATCACTCGAACCACCTTCACAAAACACATGGAAATGTACAAATAAATAATAAATAAAGAAACTCATTAAAATGGGTCTTAGATGCAGCCTTGAGAAGCAGCTTGACCAAAAGGTGTGCTGCAACAGTCTATTCATCAAGGACAAAGGAGGGGGAGAACGAAAGAACTAAGGAAAGTCTGCTCAGCTGAGGGAGTGTTTGTTCGTCCTGCCGGGACAGTCAGGTGCTACAGGAGAATGTGACCAAACAGGAAGCGCTGGGTGGGAAATCCTGCAGTCTCTCTCAAAAAAGAGAGATAAAAAAAGTAAAAGAGAGAGAGAGAAAGTGAAAAGAGAGAGTGTGAGAGAAAGAGAAGTAGAACAAAATTTGGGAAAGAGGAAAGGTCATAGGAGAAAGTGAAAGAACATGAACTCATGATCGCTAAAGCCATGGGAGGGAAATGACAAGGATGGGGGGGGGGGGACTAGGCCATGTGGAAAAAAGCAGCCGTAATGATCCGTCTCGCGATGGCTTGTCTGCCTCAGCACTCCGCGTCCAGCTCCCGTTTCCACTCCAAACCAGCGCCGCGTTTAATAAAACAAACTGCCTGGATAGATTCGGGACTTTCCACACCGGTAGCCGAAACCATACAATCTATTAGGAGCTCCTTCCAAAGGCAGACATAACACTTGTACAGCAAGTACAGTGAGATGTATTCCAACAGGACTAAAGGCACTGGAAAAACCCTGGACACATCCTAACGAGTGTTTCCTGCAGGCAAATATTAGGATGCAGAGACTGCACAGACAGCACAGGCCTCTAAGAGCAATGTCACTTCCTTTGGCCCACAGGATACCAGCAGGGCTCCACTAGCGGAAACACCAAGGATGCTCAGATCCTTTCCTCTCTCCCTGTCTGTCATTCGTGTATGTGTGAATGTGTGCTGGGGTTAAGTCCAAGGGTGGTTAAAACAACTGGAGGACAATAGTCTAAAGAAAGCAAACAAACCAAAACAACATAACCATGTGACCCTCTACCGTCATTTTAGAGGCTTGTTAATTCTCTCCTAATTTCTCTGCTCTGGCCTGCTTTCACATCTCGTACTGTAGGCCCACGGGACGTCTGCCGAGTCTAGCTCTCTCTTGTTCAGAAACAGTAGGAGCTGAAACATTAGGCTAGTGTCCATCTTGCTTACTGTCTGGAAGCCATCTTAGTTTACGTATGACCGTTTCCTGTGTGTGTCTCGCTCTGAATCACAGGCCTGACTCTTTCCTTTTTCAGGCACCCACACTCTTTTAGATATCCTGCTATTGTTGTGAACTCCAGTCAACTCCCTGTGCAGTGGAAAACAACACAGGCCCAAGAAAACGTGCACACGCTGTAACGGTCAAGCTCTAGAGACGTAAACCTTCAAACTGTATGAATTCACAGAGACGTGTACAGCACATTCCTACAATTTTACTACATTTTATATTTTCTGCGAAATCTAAATCTGCCAAACATACGCACTACTTCAGACTAAATCAGAGTGAAAGAGGAAGAGAGAGAGAAAGACCGACAGAGAGATGAACACTAAATGTCCAAATGTTTGTGGACACCCCTTGTAATGAATGCATTTAGCTACTTTAATTTGGTGCCAAGTTCTCGAACGTTCTTGTCGCTGAATGCAATTAAATCCGCACAGCAATGCTCACACCAAAACCTAGAAGAAAGGCGTTCCTGGACAGTAAAGACAGTTACTCCAACAAAAGCAGGATCAATGTTTTCATCTTCATTTTAGAAAAAAAATGAACGAACAGGCGTCCCAATACTTTTGTCCACGTAGTGTAGACAGATAGAGAGAGTCAGGTTGTGTTCTGCAAACAGCTGACAGACTTGACGTGTTTGTTTGTTTGTCACGTGAGGTGATATCTGATTTTTCTGTGTACTCTGGGTGTGTGTGTGTGTGTGTGATCGTCACACCAGACAGCTAGTAAGTGTAATATGAAAGTGAGCGTGTGACAGAATTATTAATATGAACTGGCCAAAGTTTATTTGGAAGGAGGAAGAACAGATTTCCCTGTATCTCAGTCTTATTTGGCCATTTATCTTCGAGACCAGAAAGAAAACATATGTGCATAAATCATAAGAGTTAAGGTGATAATATGATCGTGCAGTATCGTTATTATGAAAAACAAGCTTTTCTGATCATATTTCATCACTACACTTGTTTAGTTGAATGTAGTCACCAACAATGGAATATAATAAAATTTTAATAGCAGTTTTTCTTCTAAATGGCGCAGCAGGTAGTGTGTAGGTAGTGTCCGGTCACTATCTATGAGGAGTTTGGGCTTAGGCTAGATAAACAGGATATGCTGAATTGCCCCTAAAGGTGTGAGTGAATAGATGCTTGTGGTAACCTAAACATTTTTAGTGGTTTAACGGACCACGGGTAATCCAC
The DNA here is from genome assembly GCF_030463535.1 of Salminus brasiliensis. Lineage (NCBI taxonomy): Eukaryota > Metazoa > Chordata > Actinopteri > Characiformes > Bryconidae > Salminus > Salminus brasiliensis. Next base: position 38,258,283 of record NC_132880.1, on the reverse strand, counting down.
AATCCACCCCCCCACACACACAGTTCGTAAAGCACAAAACACACAGACTGAACAGGCATCTGTCACGTGAACGGAGCGTGTGGATAAAACCGGTACGATCTGTAAACACTGAGGCATGAGAGCCAGAAAGTAACACACAGAGTAAGTCCACACATCTGCAGCACCACCACTCTGGTGTGTGAGTGGAGAGCAGAGTTCTATTAGTGTGAGGAATGGGAGTCTCATACGGACATGAGCTGAGGAGAAATTCTCATGTGAGTTGACCTCAGAACAACAGACTCCACAACTAACTTTTACTGTGGAACAGAATGAGAAGGAAAAATGAAGCGCTACAGAAACCAAACCAAACCATATTAAAGGAACAGACAGTGTCAAAATAAAAGTCACTAATACAAACAAAGCAGTCACACGAAATACTTTCAAACTCAAGGCTAAGATTACGGTCTTACATTTGTCTGCCGTTTTTCTTCTTTGCAGATCTGAGAAATGATCCAATCTGTGGCTCGAAAACAAGGATTTGATCTGAACAGTTTTGTGATCTCTTACACCACTAAACCATAACGTTGTTTTTGTTTTTTTATCTTAATAGAATATTTCTGTCATATCATCCACGCCTAGATTGACACCTATGACATATGACACAGTTTAAAAAAATGATCACAGTAGGAAATTTGGAAATTTAGGCCAATGGAGACATACCAAGCCTTTCCCTATTCATATTTTCATATCTAAAATAAATTAAAGGCTCATTTCTTACTACAGTAGTCCTCTGAAATATCCATCAAGTCTATCTATTTTTAAAAAACATATATGATGAGACAGAATCTACTTCCCTCCTATTCTCTCACTCACACACAAAGAGAGAGAGGAGGCCCTTGAATTATTGAGCCCCGTCTCATATGCCTTCTCTTATTTCAACTAAGTAATGCCTTTAGCACAAGTTCACATTTCTCATACTATTCTACACAGAACCTCCGCAGGTGAGATACAGTTAAAACCCTGACAAAGACATTTAAACGGACCCAGAACAAACACACACAGCTAAGGGAGGTGTATCGCTGCTAGAACTTACTATAAACAGATTAAGGGAGTGTTACACAGGAGGTGGACAGGTGAACCACATCACTCCATCAGCTACTGCTCCAGCTCGGCTTAGGCTGGTGGCTTCAGTGCCAAGTTGTTCGTCATAGCAAGGACAGTTACCTAACTCAAGAGGCCGCAGGAAAGGATTGAGAGCCTTAGAAAGCAACAGTCAAGTGTTGCACCAGTAGAACAAGGCACCTGACTAAGGCTGGAGAAGGAGCTGCGTTTGTAACTGTACAAATGCTTCATAGCGAGTCAGATTAATCTGGGTTTTACAGATGCACTGAAGGCCGGTCATCAATCCATTCATTCATCAACATTAAAACACTCTTGGCAGCCGCAGTAGAAGTACCTTCAGTAAAGTGCAATGCAAATGCTTAACAATTCATCGCTGTAGAGCTTGATGTAGTGCTTGGAGCATGGGAAAAGGGGGCAGACAGTCTTGCTAGATGGTTGCTCACATTGTGCCTTCATTTACTACTGAATCTTTTCTGTCTGACCGAGAGCTAAAGCGTAGGCCGCACATTCACATGGACAGGGAGGAGGAAGAAGCTGGCCAAGCTATAGAGAGTAGATCAGTTTCCGCACTTTGACAGACTTTTTAAAGTACGTTATTCTTGGTCATTGTTATATCAGTAACTTAACCCCCACACCCGGCTTTTTTAAAAATAGACGAACATGCCTATAGTTATGGTTTTTATACCAACTGACTGACAGCTCCGTTGTATAATACCAGTATACCCTGTTCAGCCCCTACAGAACTGCATTTCATTACACTAATCAATAATTTAAAGCCTCCCTTTTCATCATGCTTGCATTACAGCCTTTGGGCGCCTCAACTGCCTTCCCTCCCTCCCTCCCTCCCTCTCCCTTCCTCCCTGACTGTATCACCGGCCTTTCCTTTTTCCAGTAAAGGTATTCAGTTCATACACACCAACTTACACTGCTGAAACGCCAACCACACGGACGTGTTCCAATTCGCACTGTCACCCCACACAGGCACTCGATTGCTCAGCTAGTGCTAAAGACTTGGCTCGAATTCGAAGCTAGAACTAGAACGCAAGCACTGCGCACTAGCAACGCGTCCTAGGTAGGACACAAGTGCGCAAATTGGACCGCAGCCATGAACTCTGGCGCTCACAGCCGAATCTGTTCAACACAACCCAACCCAAGCTCAGCCCAGCCAGGTCAGGCCAGGCCAGGCTCCTTCTGAGACCAACCGGCCGGTCTCACATGATGGGCACGTTAACGGATCCCCTGAAAGGGTCCTTGAGAAAGTGGAGTTAGCTAGCTAGCACAGTTACTACGACAGCCCGGGCTCTGTGAACAGACAGCCAGCCAAACCAAACTGAATATATCTGGACTACTGTAGCTACCAAATACACCGTTAAAAGCATTAAAATGAGCGTTAAATTGAACAAAACGTCCACTGTAGTCTAACTGCGCACACAGCGTAAGCCCGCTCCAGAATACCTCCAGAAGCGCAGCCTGTTAGCTAGCTTAACCGTGTAAACACAGCGGACTGCGTTATCTCCCACCATCACATGCCCCGTTTGTTTTCTCATCCACAACCTTTACCTTTGTATCTCTCCAGCACGTCCTCGTAGGCTTTAGCGAACTCCTTCTCCTGCGAGTGGTTTGTGGGCAGTAAGCCCGGCATGAAGCCAGCCATGGTGGCCGCAGATATCCAGCGCAGCGCGGGGATCCGGGTCTCCGGCTCCGGCTCCGGCTCCGGCTCCGGCTCTGGCTCCGGCTCGGCTCCGGCTCTGGCTCCGGCTCGGCTCTACCTCCACTGCGGATGAAGTTTCATCCACAGCCCGGGATTCAAGCGGAGACTAGGATAACCTTAACGAAACGGTGGTTTATTCATCCGAGCGCATTCATGCAGTTTTTCTAGGCTGGTCTACTTATACAAACAATTAGCTAAACGTGTTGTTATAATTACTTTAAATATTATAAGTATGCCAACTAAAATGTAGGCTATTAAAAAATATATAAAGTGTCTGTTATATAAATCCAGCTCGACACATCGCTTGTCGTGGGGTTTACGTCCCTTCTTCTAGCCGGCGAATAGATATAGCTAGATCCCGTGTGTGCCTCTCTGTGTGTGTGTGTGTGTGTGTGTGTGTGTGTGGTTTGTCTCAGACGCGGTCCTGTAACGTGTGTGTTGGAGAGGGCGGTCGTTGGGGGCTGGCCCTTAGGTTCCTTCCGAAATCAGAGGCGACACCCCAGTGTAATCGTATCCGGAGCCCGGCTCCTCTGTCCCTGCTGTCCGTGTGCTCCTGCCTCGCCCGTGGCCGCTGGATCCTCGGCGCTTTTCTTCCCGCACTTCACTGTAATGGCTGCTAGTATTGTAAGCCTTGACTCCTTCTCCTGCCCTCTTTCACTCCTCCCTCCGTTCCCCCCGTGCGAATGGGGCTCGGGTTTCTCTGTTCTTCCCGCAGTGCCTGTCATCCATCCATCCCTCCCTTCCCTACGAGCCACGCCAGGCACATCCAGCGTAGTGAACTGCATGGCCGGCTCAGAGCCTGCCTGAATGACAGACATGGCCGGCGGCACGGGGCGCGGATTACCGGCCTATGTCGCCCCCTGCCGGTCAAAGCGAAGCAGTGCAAAGGGCCGGTCCACCGTCCTCTTCAACGTGGCGTGGCCTAAAACAGAGGGCTTTTGTTCTGGAGGATGCTCACACAGTCTGCCATCTAACGGCCACAGAAGGCTGATTCGCTCTCCTCATGTATGGATTAAGTAAGTAGGTTTAACCAGTCTGTGGACAAATACAGTCTTAGTTCACTGCGGTTCTTCCATCTGGAATTCACTTGAAACCGCAAAGAGATAAAAATCAGTAGGCAGCTGAGCTGATCTCCATTATCCAGCAGGGCCTAATATTTGGATGTGAAGAATCAGATTGAGTGAAAATAGATCTAGGTTGATCGGAGACTGGGGCTTGAGATCGAAAGGCCACAGGTTCGAATCCTACCGACAGGTAAGAACTGGGGATGGGGGCAGTGAAGGCTGTCTCCTCCCTCGATCCATGGCTGATGTGCCCTTGAGCAAGGCACCTAAACACCAACTGCTCCCTGGGCGCTGGAGTTGGCTGTCCACCGCTCCGGGTGTGTGTGTGTGTACTCAATGCCCCTAGTGCACTAGTGTGTGTGTGTGTGTGTGTGTGTGTGTGTGTGTGTGTGTGTGTGTGTTTGTGTTCACTGCCACTGATGGTTCAAATGCAGAGGACACATTTCACTGTACATTGTACAGCAACAATGTACATTGTACTTGCACCTTTACCTTTACAACCATAATACTTATTACGCTACTATATTTTGACACAAATATAATAAAAAAAACTGCTATTTTAATACAAGGCTGCACTACATCCAAATAACCAGGACTAATTATGCCCTTTGTAATGAAACATGCAGTTGGTCAGGGTTCTAGTTGGTCAGGGTTCTAGTTGGTAAGTATGGTCCAGGGACCCCCATGGGATTCTGCCAGTACTTTTTTCACCCTGATACAACAATGTTTAACATGAGCCAAATAAATCATGCTAAGAGATGTGCTTCCCAAAACTCAATAAATTGACTACAAACAACCCTATGAAAAATAACAACACCATCAGGTCGACCAACATGTAATCTATATTAGGGTTCTAGCAAATAAGACCATGAAGCTAGCTACACTACATCTGGTTATAAAGCTTGATTCTACCAGCAAAACAAAATAACTTTTCAAATGCAAGAATAAAGAGAACAATCTTCGTTAAAAATGAACATCAAGTCTGGATGCTGTTAGTAGTTCAGCAGAATGATAAAAGCCAGGAGCAGCACCTTACACAATATGATGGACTTTCAGCAGCTGGGTTGTATTAGTAGTACAGGTAGTACCCTGTCCTACAATATCAGAGATATCACAATAGCAATAATATACAGTATATGCCCAAATACTTGTAGACACCCCTTCTATTAAATCCATTCAGCTATTTTAAGTTGCGCCCATTGCTGACACAGATGTGCAAATGCATGCACCCAGCTTTTCTAGTCCCCAATAGTGAAGTATTGCCAAAAGAAAAGGACTCCATTAGCAGATAAACATGGCCCTATTGACACCATGCCTAATGCTAGGGGTGGACTAAAGGGGTATAACAACATTGAGCTGTGGAGCAGAGGTATAGTGGTGTTCTGTAGAATGATGGTGCTCCATCCAGTACTTTTGGTATGAGTTGGGAATGAGGTGGTGTGGTGATCATTCAACATCCTGACCTCACTAATGCTTTTGTCACTGAATGCAAGTCTAGAAAGCCTTCCCTGGACAGTAGAGACAGCTACTCCAACAAAAGCAGAATAAACTCTTTTTTTAATACCCCTGATTTCAAAAGAAACAATGAATGAGCCAGTGTCCCAATACTTTTGTCCATATAGTGTACAGTCATACAGTATTGCACACCTATATTCTTTACTTACAGCTAATGAGAACGTCTTAGTCTGACAAGGTCATTAGGTCCCTTTCCACTGTGCATTCGAATGATGGGATGCATCACACTGTTTTAATACTTATTCCTATAGGTGCTCTGCAGGGAGGGGTATAAGCCTCGGTCTGGGTTTTACTCAGTATGTAATCTAAAATAACAAATCACTGCTAAAGACAAAACACATTACTACTACTACTGTCTCAGTCACTGATAAAGCCTTCAGAGCTCCATAAAGTAGGATTACAAAGGCTACAGTGCAAGATGGAAATATCTCATCAGTCGTCAAGGAAAAACTGTTACAGGAGAGCAAGCAGGGTTTCATGTTCAGGCAATGCTGAATCAGCTTTTGATAATGATGATGATGATGTAACTAAAGACTGCAGCCTGTAAATGACGGCAGAGATGCTCAGAAACACATTATACTCTATATTTACATCCAGACTGATGTAACGGTGCTAAATAATTCAGCAAAACAATGACCCAAAGCACACTGCCAAGTCACCCAAGAGTTCAGTAGCAGAGAAAAGTGTGGACCAGCTAAGACATTCCTTTGGTTTAAAGCCAGTCATTCATTGATTTCACTTGCCAATAAGAGGCTAATGTCAGAAATCCCTCAGCACAACCCAGAATGTAAAACAGCTAAATCAAAGCTTTGGCAAAAAACTAAATAAATATAGGTGGCAAAAGAGCAAGTGTTTGGAAAAAGCCAGAGCGCCTCAGACCGGAGGCAATTCATTCATATGATGCAGTGCAACCAAATGCTAACGTTTACTCTCAATTGGATATCAATTGGATTTGTCCAGTATGTATTCTGTAATAAAAACTGAGGTACATGTAGTGCACTGATCAGCCAAAACATCAGCACAGAAGTGAGAAACAGGGGTGAATAAATTAGGCTGGCTGGCTTAAAGGTGATGTGTTAAAAGAAGGGAAAATAAGCAAAAGTAAGGATCTGAGACACTTTGACAAGGACCAAAATGTAAAAGCTAGATGACTGGGTCAGAATTATCAAAGCATCAGGCAGGTCTTGTAGGGTTTGCAGTATGCAGTGGTCAGTGGTCAGGACCTACCAAAAGTGCTCCAAGGTAACCGGCAAGAGGATCATGGGCACATAAAGCTTTCTGATGCTCATGGAGGCCCCACTTCCCAAATTACAGAACTCAAGATTTGTTTTGTGGAGTCCCAATAGGGGACTGATGCCCAATTCACACACACACACACACACACACACACATATACAGTGGGGAAAAAATTATTTAGTCAGTCACCAATTGTGCAGGTTCTCCCACTTAAAAAGATGAGAGAGGCTGTAATTGACATCATAGGTAGACCTCAACTATGAGAGATTGTAGGTGACATCCACATTAATGGGGGGAACAACAGTAGGAGCTCTGTCACCTTTCGAATATAATTCTATATAATTTATAATAAAACAGGATTTACATTTGCATGTCAAAATCTGAAATGTAGTATTATCTCCATGTGGATGCTGTAGTTTTAGGACCTATGTAGTTTTCTATATTTGGAGCAAGCAGGTTATTTGAGATAGAATTTACATGTGCGTGTTCAAAAGGCTCCATTTTCCATATTGGCTAGCTGTCTTCATAGGCGGACTGTTGGCAGCTAATGCTATATTCAATGCCTTAATCAGACCACAACTAAAGTGTTACTACACAATCAAAATAAAAGAACGAACATAAATAACTGTCTACAGCTGTCTGTTTATATAAGACTAGCCTCAACTACGACTGTACGTGCAGTAATCAGTACGCTGGGGGTTGTATTTGCCATACACGCCACAACAAAGTCAAAAAACAATAAATGCGTTTGTGCTGTAAAAAAAAAAAAGAATGGGCTTAACTCAGTTACAGATATGAATAATTTTGTTTTTATGTTGGTTATTTAACTGAGGGGGGCCGACAGGTAGCCAGTTTAATATTAGGAATGAAGTGCACATCCCTCCATCCCAATAGGTCCAATGCCCGTGGCCTGAACTACGATAGTATGCAGCTTTTTTGAACACCATCTGATTACTTATGGAAGTGACTCATAAGTACAAAACCACCAACTGTCCTGCAGTTACAACTTTCTGCAGTGTCGGATAAGGACATCAGAGTCTGACTGCGGACACTGCTTCTGGCCCACTGTCTCCATGCACTCATCAGCCAGACACATTATACACAGCAGGGTGAGAGAGGCCAGAGCTGATGATAATTAAACACAACAAGGAGCGGTGACTCAGATCCAGCACCCCGCCATTCTCCCACTACTAGTGCCCGTGGAGCCTGTCTTAATACTAACTGTGTCTTCATTCTTTGGACGTGATGCCAACCATAATGACAGGGTAATAAACCTTATAAATGCCACAGTTTTAAGAATACTGCTATAATGGTTAGACATAACAGCAAATAAACCCAGATGAGCTGCTCAAATGGCCATGTTTCTGCTGGTCAGAGTAAAGCCACATTTCTGATCCAGCTTTGTGTAAGTGGATAATGTGTTGTGGTTCATTTCCAGTGTTGTTAGTTGCAATTCAGCACACAGGAAAGCCTCAGCCATATTGCTTTTGCTTGCTTGCTGTCGAGATCAGCTATGCACGTGGCTACTGTGACCCTGCCCGAGTGGCAACTCAATCAAAGCTGTGAATCATTATCATAATAGCCATTATCATGCTCCTCCAAACTACCAAAATTTAAATTTAACCAAATTATGGTAAAAGCCCACGTTATCTGATACTATGCACCAACAGGCAAGCACAGTCCATTCACTGCATGGAGACCAAGTGTAAGTTGCTTGTAATGGACATAAACGACCTTAAATCCACAACAAATGCAATTCCCAATGCAAGCTCACATTTTCCCATGCTGACTCTCTCTCCAGCCCATGTCATCGTTACTCTTCTTCAGCATCCCCCACGCTGAACCTTGGCCTTTATCTGAACCCCTCCCGTCTCTCATGTTGTGTCCTCTCATAATTATTTTCTCCTGTTTGGTTCACTCCTTCGCCCGTTCACACACACTCACACAACCCCTCTTTCTTCTCCCAAACTCAAATTAAAATTCAAATGCTCTCCCTCTCTGTATTTCATTATTTGTTTTGGGCCTTTTTGCCCTTTACTTCCCAGTGTCTTTCCCTCTCCTTCATAGCCATGGAAACTAGGCGACTAGAGAAGTGTGCAGGTCCCCATGGCAACACGGGAACGGAGGGAGCCCGAGTCGCCCTTTGAGTCGACTCTCATTGTGCCCGGATGTAGGCAAGCCCTTGGATACCTTGCTAGCTTGCCGACAGTCTTGTCTGGGATGCTAATGAGCATGAATGAGCACATTTGCAGCCTATTCTGCCTGGTCATCAATTTCCCACTTTCTCAACACATTGGATTAATCACACTCCTGGCAGCATCAATGCTTTTCCTATAGTAGAGAAATGAACATAAATAAACTCAATATGCACGAGCATCAGCACTGAAGCACTGAAGCACTGAAGCAATAAGCACTGCAGGCCTCGCTGGATTTGCTCTTCACAGCTGGGATATTTTCCTCATGATGAAATCAAGTCAAAATCCAGTAGACAGTCCAAACAGTGTCCTAATACCGATGCTACCCAGCGTGAGCAGATCTGCTCTGCTCTACACAGTGAACACACGCAGGAGCAACTGTGGAATACAGACTGAACAGCAGTGAATCTGGGGAAATCTGTTTTTACTTGAAAGCTGTGACTAATGCTTGGCCCCTTTTCTCACACTGCACTCAAACTACATCTCCGGGCTCAAGGGTACAATAACTCCTCTGCCTTCTCACATTTCTTCACTGGATGGACATTACAGTCCAATTCTCAATTCTCAGTCTCATTTCGGAGCGAAACACTGCTTATGAACAATATGTAAACGAAACTTATGAACAATATGTAATTACAGCAAGGTAGCACGTTTTCTTTTCCGATATCACCAACATTTTGAGGAACAGCCAGTACGCAAAATCGGGTCAATTTTGAACTAACTAAAAATACAGGTGCCACAAATTGTCTGTTAAATATAATAATAATAATAATAATAGCTTTATGTAAATATATCTTTTAATTCATGAAATGCTTCACAACATAAGATGGAAAAAATAACAAATGTAATTTGTACAAATGTAATTAACGCTACCACCCATGGCGGACCGGCGGCTCTCCCTCCTGCCGCTGCTGCCTGTTTGGTGGCCGTGTTGAAACTTAGATGGACTCGTGGCTGTCTGCCACTATTAATATCACCACTATTAACTTTCTGTTGTATCTGGTTTAGTAATTTTTATCATTAATGTTTAAATAGTTCTGACCAGAGGAGGATGGGTCCCCCTTGTGAGTCTTGGTTCCTTCCAAGGTTTCTTCCTGAGGGAGTTTTTCCTTGCCACTGTCGCCGTTGGCTTGCTCACGGGGGGTCTTTGATCCTTCATGTTACTTTTTTCTTCTTTGTCTCTGTCTTTTATTAATGACTAATTATGTAAAGCTGCTTTGTGACGACAACAGTTGTAAAAAGCTATTCAAATAAATCTGACTTGACTTGACTTGTTGCAGTCTAATGCACTGGCACTATGGTATGGGGGGGGTCACGTGTTTGAATCCCGAGCCTTTGGTAGCTGGAGTTCGAGAGAACACAACTGGCCTCATTCTCCAGGTGGATAGATGGCGCTCTCCTCCTTCATCACTCTTAAAAGCGATGTTGGCCAGCACAGGTGTTTGTGAACTGGTGTCGGAAGCATTGTTAAGTTCTATGGGAAGCTATGAACAGGTGGGTTAACCCCTTAAACCCCTTTCCGGAAGGCCGAAAGTGTTATTACAAGCTTCTGTTACCAGAGAATAGAGAATCAGAGCTCCACCAGTTCTATAAAATGCCTGATGAATTTCTATTGTGTTCCAGAGCTTTGGTGCGTAGTGGCCAAACGCCATTTTGTACTTCAGTGCCATAGAAGAACCACTTTTGGTTTTATAAAGGTATAAAATATTTATATTTATAAAGGTCGATATTTGTCATAGAGATATGTGTGTGTGTGAACCCTTTAAAGGGTTATAAAGACTTTACTTGATGTAAAGGCTCTTCGCCTCACACACCTCTATTACAATTGTGGTAATACATGGCTGTTTATGGAGCCAAAGTGGTGTTTTCTATGGCATTTCTCATATAATTATTTGCAGCACCTTTATTTACCTATATCAAGAGTGAAGCTTGAAAGCTTGAAAAAAGGCTATTTAAGATTGAAGCACTTGAAGTAATTAAACTATCAGGCTCAGACTTCTCAAACCATCTGCTCCCCCACAGGAAGAATTACACAGCTAACAACATGACTGTTTCAAGCTAGACGTCTTACAGGATTCGATCAGATTCATTCTTTTTTCACCTCCAATTTGTAATGCAGGCTTTTCTGTGGATATCAAGCTTAGAAGTATCTTTTTTGTCTCTATTTTAGTCTATTCAAACTAGCCAAGGTTATTCCTGAGTAAATAGCGAAGCACTTTTAAAAGTCGTTCTGGATAAGAGCGTCTGCTAAATGCTGTAAATGTAAATATCAGCCCAATACTGATACCCTTCATATGCTATCTTCATATGAAGCAGACTAGAAATTAGCATCAGAAAGCAGTTCAGCTCCCCTCTCTTTCTTCTCAGGCCTCTCATCTTCAGAAGCTCTTCCCCCAGAGCCCAATCATCTCAGTTTTCAGATCATAGTTTATGTCATTATATCACATTTCAGCTAATGGATAAACAAGAACAGTACTATTCCCTATTATCAAATCATAATTTGTAGTAAACGTAGTTTGCTCCTGGCCTTGTTCTAGGACATGCCGAATCAAAGGCCTTTGTCCTTCTCTCTGTTTAGCCCCTAAACACATGATCTGAATAACTGGATGAGTGCTGAGGTCTTCTTTGTGTAACCTCTCTAATTCCAGTCCTATGATGTCTCCTCAACCCACTCTTGAATTAACCTCTAAACCCAGCGCTCTCGAAATCTTTCCCATGTGTCCCAAACAGACAGATCCCCAGCCAGCTCCTACCTGCCACTCGCACCACAGCTCTCTCAGCAGGGTCCAGCACAGAGTCCTGGCTCTTTCGCTTGCGTCTCTCGTGTCTGGACAGGTTCCAGGGTAGGGTGTCCCCTTTAGGCCCAGTGGCGGCGTGAGGGCACGGAGACAGGGAGCCCCCTGATCGCTCGCTACGGAAGGAACGCTCGCTCATACACGAGCGCTCGCTCAGGCTCTCCTCATCAGAGGAAGACATGTCACCGGGGAGCCTGAAAGAGACCATGAGAACAGAGTTGGTGGAGAACCAGCAGGAGGGAGGTGGTAGAAATAAGGTCAGGGTAAAAAAAGACACTTTGGCTCTGTATAATTCATCATCTGTGGAGTAATCCTGCAGATTTAAATTATACATGGACACTAGTAACTCATGTCAAGTCATCCTTGATTACTAAACTCACTCTAATAGAGCCTGTGGGTAACACAAACAGGCTGTCAGCTCTGTCAAGAGGCAACATACACTTATGCACTCATGCACTCTATGGCTTTTGCCACCACAGACAAATGGGTGTGATTAGAAAGGCTCCGAATGTGATGTGACCACTGCAACAAAGCCTGTACAAAAACCCACCAAAAGGAGCACAGCACAGGATAATGCACATCATACGGCTAAAACAAGTAGGTGGCGCCAGCGAATGACCCAAGAAAAATGTGGTCATTCTCTTTTATCGTGGGTCAATCGTCAGAGAAGCTTTATTGAATTATTTGGTATGCAGCACACATTACCGCAAATGATATCATGCCGTCTGCCACAGAATTTGGCCTGGGTTGTTTTTGCAACTCAGTTCATGAGAAGAGTGCTATAGAAGAGTCCATTTAACATTCAATGAAATCTGCTTATATTCTGCAGCCACTATACTAATTCACAATTCAGGTCATTAACATGTTGTATGATTTTGTTTGCAGGCATCCTACATGTAGAAAGTTTCATCTCACATGTTAAAACTGAATATGAATCTTTAAACTTTAAACTCTCTGGCATGTTCAAATGTATATCTGTTTCCGGATTAACACTATATACAAACACACACACTACATAGAGCACAAAAGTATTAGGACACCTGCTCATTCATTGTTTCTTCCAGAAATCAAGGTTATTAAATACAAACCAGTTTATCCTGCTGTCTCTGCTGTCCAGGGAGGGACAGCAGGGATATACAACAACATATAACCTTAATGTTATGTATATTTTATGTTAAATGTAACTAATTTAATTTATTAGTGCTTTTCAGTTTTGCTTTCCACATTAAGTTGCTTTGTACATTAAGTGACATGATGAAGGAACATTAACAATTTGTTGTTTTTCCATCAAGCATAAAACAACCACCCCATCACACAAATTGGATTAATAATATTTACCAAAAAAAGCATGTAATTACTTTTAAAAACTGATGAGAAAAAAAGCCTGGGCTTGGCAGCAGAGGGTCAGAGGCTGGTTTAGTCTGAAATATTCCACCCAATAATTTACCCCTCTGTCAAAAGGGGCTAATCATCTTGTATGGAGTGACATACACTGGTAATGCTCAGTTTGCAGTGAAATTTACAGAGAAGATGATGCAAAAGGAGATCAAGCAATCACCAGTGACTCATGGAATGATGATGATGGAGAGAAAAAGGAAAGGGGTCGAAGAGCCTCGTCACAATACTATTCATTTAAGCTCGGGTCCAGATCAATAATGGGCATTCTTGCTGGCTGGCTCATAGAAGTGAGCCGCCTTCCTCTGTGATCAGCTGGAAGGAATAGGGCCCGTGGGAGCCCCACTAGTTACCTGTCCATCTCCAGTGTCCACATGAGCTGAAAGATCAATACCTCTGATGGTAGCAGATGGAGATGAAGCCTTTCAGGACATCCGATGATGTGTTTAATAATATGTGACAACAGGTCACAGCTTGTTACCTGCAGCTCTTCTAAGATAACTTTCATAAGTCAACTTAACTTTCTGTCCTAGAGTGACTTCTTCTTCAGTGACTATTGACCACCATGCAGGAAAGTTATATTATTGGATCAATGAGCAGTTGGCTATCTATGTCCTGTAGCATGAGGAAGTATTTCCTGTATATGTCCAATTACGTGATCCCTGTTTACTTGGAGCAAGACAGTTCAGGGAAAGCTCTGAGGCTGTTTCTGGAACCCTGTGCCGCCCTGCTGTTTGCTGCCTGTGTTTTACTTCTGTGGCAGCCAGCATTTATAAATAGGCACCGTTCAAAGCCACACGTCTCATTACGCTGCTGTGCCACAATGAGTTAGAGAAAAAAATACAGCTTTTTTGGAAATACGGGTCAAAAAAATTCATGATCCAATCATTTAAGTCTCGCCACGTACCCCGACAGCTCATGGCAGTTGCAGACACACAGTGTGCTGACAGAGGGCCGTTCTGTTGATTTAAAGTCTCAATGCAATTGGCTCAGCATTTCCACAAAGCAGTGGGCTTCCCACAGGCACTGCCAAAGCATAGTGCAAAACAACATACCACTAGCCCATAGCTCCACTAGCCCACTGGCAAAGAATATGACGAGGATATAGAACTGAGGTTGATGACATTCACAGTCACAGTCTCAGAATGACACTCGCACAGCCTGCAAGTAAACGCACTAACGGGCGTTCATCTCTCGAAAGGGCCATATGGAGAGAGGCCTCAGCTAACACAAGCACTCTGACCAAACAACACATTCCTTCAATGCTAGTACACTCTGGAAACGAGTGGGGAGGGGACCCCCATGAATACACTGAGTAATGGACTTGCATCAATCAAAGCAGTGCTGCCATTTAAGGATTAGAGCTGGCTAAATGAATAGCATTTAATCTGAGTATAATGGAGATCCCAATCTGATTTACTACACTCACAATATAATTTACTTCACAAGCTGGTTCGATAGTGCTGGATATCCTACGCTGATGCATACTAAACACTAAGGTACACTAGGGAGTACAGTTTCACAATACACAATACATATACATGTGATATTTAGTTTTGCTCTGGTTTGATAAGATGTGACCAGTGGTGCCGCATTTAAAAACACTATGGAAAACTAAGACCGGGGGGTGCAGATTTGTTCTGGTAAGTGGGGGAGGACCAACATCCTTAGGCCATAGCCAATATAGAGCAATTTATATGTAAATCTAGGTGAACAAAAATGACCATATTCCCATGAAACCCAGAGCTTTATATGGTCGACCGTAAAACACACCAAAATATTATCATCATTAGTCATTTTCTATGACTATCCCCCATAGAAATTACTTGACGTCATTTAATTCCTTTGTCTATCACATTTTAGTCCAATACTTTAGCATGATATCTCCCTACTGAAGAATATGCTGATAATAAACCACACTACAGCCCCCAAATCTAGCCTAAGATCTAAAAAAAAGTCAGAGGAGCATGTCCCTGAACTTACACTTATACTGATTTTCATCCAATATTTTACACACTGCTCTACAATAAATCATAACTATACAATAATTCAGGACTAATCCCAAATGAAACCTGTATTAGGTTCATTTAGATGATGATGATGGCCATGTTGTAACAGTGTAAAAACATTCACCAACCAAAACTACTCTAGTACAATCGAAACACCAGTAATACCAGTAATGCACATTGAACAAATTTGCATATTCAGTCCCGCACAGTAGTGGGATTTCAGTCTGGCCAGGTGTAAACGGGATCACTATTTTTTTGCTACTAGGCCAACAACCCCCACCGTCCCCCCATGGACACATGCATTTGCTGATAAGCTTAAGCATACAAAACCACGCACAAGCAGTAATATTACAAGAAATATGTCAGCATTACATACATATTGAATACAATATCACAGTGTTGCACAGTTCTCTCGGTCTTGTGCTTGCCCCACCAAAGTTACACATATAGCAGTATGTATTTTGCAACAGCAGCATTCTGGTCCTGGAGTGGCAATGAGATATTCTCCGTATTGCAGTTAATGGAGCATCACACTTATTTTGAAGCTGTTATGATATTGATATGGTACGTATGACATGATACAGATGACATGTGGGTATAGGTGATGGGCAAGACATGACGTAGCAAGTGGACATCAGGCAAAAACACTCCTCCACCCCCACAGCTGTCAGACAGACTGGATTTCAGCATGCAATGATGTCTCATTCGGACTGAAATGACCGAAAAGTCAGCCACAGGCTGCAGTTGTTATGCAAGGTGTGCTACATATATATACACAGAGCAGGATGGGGTTCCTCTCCCAACCACCTGAAACTCAGCAGCTGGCCTCCCTCCCTGCACTGCCCAATTCTTCTGCTGAAGCTTCTGTATAATTTGTCTTTGAGATTCCAGGGCGTGGAATGACCCGGGTTATCAGATATGGAGCTGCAGATGGAGCTGCAGATGGAGCTGCAGATGGAGTGTGGTTCCCCTGTTACTACCAGCTCTGCCTTTCCAGTCCAGGCAGCAGTCGTCTCCATCGGAAAGCCCGTGGACAGATCTTTGCAGGTCTCACTTGACCTGCTGTTGCAGTGGCCCCGGTAGCTGAGCGTGGAGCTGAGAGCAGCTCGTCTGGCTGTGTGCTAGAAGCGTGAGAGAGGAGTGTGTGAGCACGCACTGAGGCAGCCTTTGTCCAAACAGCCCGACCAACGTGTTCCTCATGACGGCCAAGATGCTGTCTGGAGCTCGCAGAGAAAAGGCTCGGCTCCCGCTGAATGTAATACGGGTGTATAACCCCCGCCCCCCCCGCTCATCAGAGAGGTGGTCGCGGAGCTTAATTTCCGGCCGCCGCTATAACCGAATAGCATCGGTCCAAATTACTGCCATAATGGCACTGACTCGCACGAGAAAACCGGACAGAAGGAGAGAGGGGAGAGAAGGCAGCGGCGGGCAGCTGCAGGCATGCGGAGGATCTGCGGGTCTGACCCACGTTTGGAGCTTCTTACCGGATACGGAGGAGAGGGACAGCGGGGACAGCGGGTCCGGCGGCGATCAGCTACGGCCTGGAAGGGCTACCGAGCCGGCAGAGAGAAGAGCAGGGTACCGTGGGCCTGCTAACGGCTGGCTATGGCTACTCCCCTCCTTTCATAGCCCTCCTTTTTTTCCCCTCTCTCTCTCTCTCTCTCTCTCCTCTCTTACTCACACACACACACACACACACACACACACACACTGACTCTGAAGCCCCCTCCTCTTCCTCACGTTCGTTTTCTCTCTCCTGCTCCTCCTCCTCCTTCTCCCACTCTCCATTCACACACACATATGCAGACACAGACACCTTAACGAGCTGAGGAAGCGAGCTGGTGACAGAAGAGGAATCACAGGACACAGTGAGTCTGGAGGCTGGTGTGTTCACATCCCCGTGTCCGGTCCAACACTGACAGGGCTTAGAGCCAAAAGGCGTGATTGTACTGCTCCCACTCGGTTTAGGTGGAGCCAAACGCTGAGCCAGGCCTCTGGGTTTAGGTCATGATTTACTTTCTGCTGGGGTTCATGATCTGGCCTACATCCCATACATTAACTTAATCATTTCTGCCCTTTTTTCACTCTGACATCCCTTCCCCACCCTAATCTCAAACCTCCCGCAACTACATCCCCCAAAAATCCATGATAAACACACACACACACACACACACACACACACACACACACAGAGAGAAACAAAAAAGCTGGCAGTCTGGTCCAGATATTTGCCTTCTCATTCATCTTCTTAACTGCTTCTTGGGTTGCAATGGGTCCAGGGATACCCGGAATACCCCCTGGGCAGGGTGTCACACACACCCATTCACTCAAACACTCATACCTAGGGGCTTATTTAACATAGCCAGTTACCAATAGCCACCTACCATGTGTTTTCAGGAGGTGAGAGAAATCCAGGGCACACAAAGGATTCGCACACATGGACACGAGGACTAGAATACACCAGCCTAGAGCTGTGCAGCGCTCACAACATGTAGCACCATCGTAGGGACCTTTATTAGGGACTTCTAAACTTTTATACACAATTTTACAGCTACAGCAAACGTACAGTAGGACTGCCTAAAAAGTCTGACCTAATTTTTCGAGGTTGCAGGCTTGTTTGGGGTATTTTGTTGAGGTGGTCCGTCTTATGATGGCAGATCAGTGTCCTAGGTCTTATTTTTCTCTTGTAAAAAAAAAATAAAATTATGACGAAGAAGAAACATACTAGTAATACCAATAATTGTCTAAAATATCTGATAAAAATAGATTTTTTTCTGCATTTCACAGAAACACCTGAAACTAATCTAATTATCCAATCATATGGCAGCAGTGCAGTGCATACAATCATGCATATACAGTCTAGCAGCTAGAGACCAACAGAAAGTCCCCAAAAATGGGACCTCAGTGATTGTGAGAATAGTGGGATTGTTGATTGCCAGACAGTCTGGTTAGAGCATTGATCTCCTGGTATTTTCAGCACAACAGTCCCTAAAGATTATATAGAATGATGTAAGAAAATATCCAGTGAGTGTCAGCTATGCAGACGGAAAGGCCCTGTTGCTGAGAGATCAGTGGAGAATGGGCAGACTAGTTCCGACTCTCAAACATGCTTTGGTAAACTTACATAACCACTGTGTACAATTGTGGTGAGTAGAAGAGCATCACAGAACACATCAAACCCGAGGCAAATGGACTACAGTGACAGAAGACCATGTCAGCTTCCATACCTGTCTGCCAAGAACAGAAAGCTGAGGCTGCAGTGGGCACAGGCTCACCAAAACTCAACAGTTGAAGACATAGCAGGATCTGACGGACAGTGATGATGTAGGGAATCATTTCCTGGAACACTTTGGGCTTTTTAGTACAGCCTATTAGAGCATTGTTGCTGACCATGCAGCCCTTCATAACCACACATTCCAAGAACCACCTTCTAATGGCTACTTCCTGCATGATCATGCACCATGTCACAAAACAAAAGTGGTCTTAAACAATCTTCCCACATCTACCTCTTCTGACACAGCTCAGTTGCTCTTTTAAAAGCTCATAGCTGTCTTTTTGAGATGGGCCAACCCTTTTTGAAGGGCAATGTCAGGGTTTCCTCTTTAAAATCTGGCTTGAGTTAATAATACTATACAATATATTGTACGAGCTGACACCAAGATAATGATAACAGAAAGATAAGTGGAGTTATGAAATAACGTAATCTTGGAGGAAGATGCCTGAAAACCTTCCTCGCTAATCTAACGTCCTATAAATTCCAGCCCTACCTTCACGTGTCTACATGTCTGCACAACCCTCCGCCCCCTCGCCACCTCTCCTTTAACCCCGTCATCTGTAATACCCAGCTCCACATATCAGAGGGGGGGGGGGTCTGGCTATCTATCACAAAGGAGAAGCCACCTGAACTCCAGCCCTTCTGCAGTTATGTTGTTAGACATACACCATCACCAATGAACTGTGACTGTCGGTGAAAGTCAAGGATGAACTGAACACAGTGTTCTGGTCTAATCAGACAGTGCAGGACAACATATCCGCTTAAGTGTTGGTTTTTTTTTTCTTCAAGATGTATTAAAAAAAAAAAGAGCTCAGATAAGAACCGGTCGCTCTGTATCTCAGGCCTTGAACAGCACTCATGTGGCCCAGATAGAGAAGCTGCACCATATAAGACCAGGCAAACACACATACACAGGGCTTCCTCTCAACAGTACTGGGCTCTGGGGATGGTCCACAATCCATGATCCATCTGTCCCACTGTTCCTAGTTTTATCCATGACCTGAATAAAATGCAGTTACATTAGGCCCAATCATATAAATGCATATAATTGTGCCTCTATGCGGTAGCAGTGTAAGAATATATAAGAAATATATAAGAAACCACAGCCAGTGATACAAAGAATAGGTACATTTTCCCTTATGAGCAGCCTAGACATTGCAGGCAATTGGTGGTTTCTTAGCACCACCTAGTGAACGCAAAAGCACTGAACAGTCTCAGCATGCAGGACATCTGTTAATCAAATTGGAGGGTCAAGGACTGATGCAGTTGTGTTTGGCTTTCATTAGGTTAACTGTCCCTTGAGAGTGTTCACCAGTTCCCACAGTGTGATGGTTTCCTACTTGAGGTTAATTAACAGGACTTAATATACCCCACACTTCAAGCCAGAATGTTCCAGTCCAAAAAGACAGAAAGCACAAAAAACAAACAGGGATGAGGTGTGTATGCATCATGTGCTTTTTATAACATTCACCTGTGAACATAAACACCCCCCCCCCCAAAAAAAAAAGATGCAAGAAAATAGTTAATAAAATGGAGAGTGTTAGAGATCAATAGTATTTATTTAACTTTTAAATCAAAGATACACAATAATAACTATTATAAGCGAAAGAGAATAACCACACTGACTATGTAACTGTGTCTGGCAGAGAACTGAGTGAGGGCTGTGCTCCCTTTTCAGGGTTCATGCCTGAGGTTCTTTATTGCCAATGTGATGTGGGGGAGGCGTGTAGGACTTCTCTTTGATCAACTTGTCCCTCTGCTTCTGAATCGCTGCCAATCGCATGAACTGGGGAGAAAACATTGTAACGTTAGGAACTGTGGCACAATCTACTGAAGGTTGGCAAGACAACGTTCAGTCATAGACTGAATTCTCCCAACGTTTCATTACCGTCTTTTGACGATGCATGCATTCAAAGAAATCTTCATACTCCAGACTGCATTCCTTTTTAGCTCGAATTTGTCCAATGCCATCTGCGCACTCTATCCACTCCTTCTCAAAGGCATGGCAGCGTGCGGGTTGACCAAAGGGCTGCGGTCCGCTCTGGATCAGTAGCCAACGGTCCAAGCTAACGCCAAACCTTGAGTGGGGGTCAATGAATGGCATCGTTCTGTAAACCATACACACACACACACACAATTAGCATGAAGCAACCTAGCATCAATATTACTAATTTGGTCTATAAACAAGGGTTTCAGTATCACATTGTGGGCAGGGGTGGCTGTCGATAACAAGGTTGTGGGTTTGATTCCCGGGCTTGGCAAGCTGCCACTGTTGGGCCCTTGAGCAAGGCCCTTTACCCTCTCTGCTCCCCGGGCGCTGGAGTTGGCTGCCCACCGCTCTGGGTGTGTGTGTACTCACAGGCCCTAGTTCACTAGTGTGTGTGTTCACTACCACAGATGCGTTAAATGCGGAGGACACATTTCGCTGTGTATAGTAAAGGTAAAGGTGCACGTATGTCACTGTGCAGTGACAAATACGTGCACCTTTACCATATGATATATATCAATACACACACACACACACCCTTTGCACCTTAGAAAAGCTTTGCCAATATAATAGGGCTGTCTAGAGCAGGAGAGGCACATAAACCCAGGAATACCACACCCAACGTCAAGCAAGCGTCAGCTAGAGGGGTATAAAGCCCCTCAGCATTGGACTGTAGAGCCGTGGCACCTTTGGCACGAGTTGGAGTGGTGGTGTGATCCACAGCCAGCTAACTCATCCAACCTCAGGCACAGTGCTCTTGGGGCTGGACCTAATCAAACCCTCACAGTTTAAACAGCCAGTGTTGCCACAGCAGGAGATGCTGTTCCTATCGATGCACTTGATTTCAGAAGAAACATTTGACAGACAAATGTCTGCGAACTGCTGGACAGACAGTATGTTACTTGCACTTAGACATTACTTGGGAATCCAGATGTGCCCTGTAGAAAAACACATGTGGCAACAAGACTTCAAGACTTCCTATCAAGTAGGGGTACAGTGATCCGCTGCAGGACATGTTTAACAGTTATTGTACTAATTAAAGTAAAAGTTTAAACACACACATAAAAGACAGGCTTACAGCTTATTTCATCTGCTCTGTATGAATTAGCTAGCTAGCTTTCTGTCTGCAGCTGACTGTACGTGCAAGCGAACAGCGCTAAAGCTAAGGGGCAGCATTTAGCCAGCTAGCTAGCTTTCTATACATATAGCTAGCACGGTTAATCTTGACCAGTGTGGCTAGATATGTTTACAGGGTCTTAATATAACCATTTAACTCGAGTAAGAAGCATAATGGTGCATATACAGTGCATATATACCCCAAACAAGCCCGCCCCCCCCCCCAATCGCTCTCTCTTACTCAGCTCGATAACATTAGCCACGCAGCTAGCTACTTAGCTAAAGCTAATTCGTGTCCGATTGAGGTCTTATCGTAAGAAAACAGGTTCGCCACTACACACAGAGCCTATAAGAAGGCGTTATCGCTACTGTACGAGTAGCAGACAGAAGTGGGCTGTTAGTTAAAGCTGGAACTCTCACCAGGCCGGTCGGTCTCTCTTTAACCTTCCCAAAGCCCACTGACGGCTTACCGTACGCCGCCTTCCTGCAGGCTAATATTTGCGACATTGCTGCAAAGCTGAGCTTGACGTCACTGGCTGTGTTCCAATTGTCTACATGTTCAAGGAGGTGGTGGTGGACCTCAGGAGGAGGAGGACCACAACCAGATCCATCACCATAATGAGTCAGCACCTATAGACGAATACCTCCATATCAACTTTTACTAAAACCAGTCCTACTAACATGCCATCTAACCCGGCACACCAGCCGGCACATCTTACAGCAGCTGGCACACTATCTGGCACAAACCAAGGCAGCCGGCACCCCATCCGGCACATCTTAAAGCTGCCGGCACATCCAAAAAAAGCTGCTTGAACGCCTGACTGCTGACACATCTGGCACATCCTAAAGCAGCCGGCACAAAAACGGCACCACTTTAAGGTGCCGAAACACCATTTGGCACATCTTACAGCATCTGGCACATCTTTGGCACATCATTAAACTGCCAACACACATGCCAGCACATTTTAAAACTGCAGGCACACAACCGGGCACATCTTAAAGGTCCTGGCACACCATTCAGCACATCTTACAGCAGCTGCCACACTATCTGGCACATCCTTAAGCAGCCGGCACACATCTGCCAGTACATCACCCGGCACATCTTATAACTGCCAACACACCACCCGGTACATTTTAAAGCTTACCAACTGGCACATTTTAAAGCTGCCAGGCTCACCAAGCAGCACATCTTAAAACTGTCATCACACCATCCGATACATCTTACAGCAGCCAGCACACTCTCCAGCACATCGTAAAGCTGCCCGCTCACCGACTGGCACACCATAAAACTGCCAACACACCACCTGGCACATTTTTAAGCTTACCAACCGGCACATTTAAAGCTGCCAGGCTCACCGTCCGGCACATCTTAAAACTGTCATCACACCATCTGATACATCTTACAGCAGCCAGCACACTCTCCAGCACATCGTAAAGCTGCACATCTGGCACATCAAAGTAGCCAGCACACCAAATGGCACAGCGTAAAGCAACCGCCACACCTTAAATGCTTTCTTTACATAGTTAGATGGATCTTCTCTGATGAAAAATCCTCTACACCCTCAACCTTTTAAAAGGTAAAAAGTTTTTCTGAAGGGTCCAAATACGGTCACGAGTCCAAGATTTAGAACCCTAATTGCTTCGAGTCAATGTACAGATAAATAAATCAAATGATGGGGTTGTCTAGAAGAATTGCCAGATGTCAAAACTTGAAAAACAGCAAGAACTGAGATTTCATTAGATGAGTTGCTTAAAAACCAAAGTTTTAGAAAATACAACAAGCAAGTATAATCCAACAAACAATGTTATCATTGATTTTTAGTGCACAATTTGTCTTCACCTTCTCAAGGGTGAGCTGATGTCTGTAAACAGTAAAGAGTGTGTGTGTCAGTAAGTTATTAAACCTCTGCAGGAGTGTGTTGGTCAGATTTAGGACGTTATGAGTCTAAAATGTAGATTAGGATCTTTTTGGATGAAACAGTAGCGTTAGTGAAGCGTTCTCATGTGTGCCAAAAGGAGTGCTGTCCAGGATGACAGCGTCCAGATCCATTACTTAGGTAATTAATGACGGCTGAAATGCAGTCACGTGTTTGTCTTTGTCTACAGCTGCTCTGGTTTTAGTCGGAGTGCTCTCCAAGACCTTTACGCACGGCGCTCGTTTTTACGCGCCTGGTGCGTTTTTACGCACCGTGCGCAAAACAGGGCAAAACTGAAGTACACTCAACGAGAGGTGCTCTTTTCGCCTCTTTGTAATGTAACGTGTTGATTAGCGTGTCGATACACGCTTCACACACAGCGCTACTACTCCCACTATGTCATACGTTACCTACTCTGTTGAGGGTGGGTTTTCCACTAGGTGGCGTTAGTATTTTAACTTTAAATATTTAAATAAGACCATGATGTAATTCCAAAACTCAGCGCAGAAGTAGACACTAAATGGCAGCCAGAGCTCTGTAAACCAGCGCACAAGCTAGGCAGCCTACGTGAGTACGCAAGGACGCAAATTGGGATGCAGCCAGTGTCTGGTTGTGCGCCTGCAGGGGGCACTGTGACTAAACACGAAGCTTCAAGAGCGCAGTAACCTTTATGCAGACTGGTTGTAGAGCCATGTTTGTTCTGGGGGAAGGAGATCCTCGTGTTTGACATCTCTGATTAGATATTTCCACATTTAATAAAGCAGATGCCGGAGAGTTCAGCTGTCCAGGACTAGTTAGACTAGTTAGACTAACATGACGGAGACTGATATGTCGTGACATCAGAGAACCCAAATTTGCCATTTTCATATACATACATTTTAAAACCTCCCATTAAAGCCAAAGGTGTAGTTGTATATCGCTGCTGTCCAATGAAAAACATGCATCTCCATTTTTGTCCATTACTTTTCTTCATCATTTGAACCCTGTAGCTGCTCTGTAGACTGTGTAAATAATTCTGGATGAATGGACCAATAGAAATGCTCCTACATGACTTGGAATAAAATTATTGTACATTGACTTCCATTGAAAGTTAGGAAGGTTCTTTGCTTCTCCTGTAAAGTTGCTATTTTGGAGATTGGACATTCATTGGGCAGCGATGATATGCAGCAAAAGCAACACCAAGGAAAAACCACCAACCTGCTATTTTCATGAAGAAGAAATCGAATAGAAAATAGCCTAGATCGCTTTTAGACTTTGTGTTCCCTTCCTAAGCAGCCTGGCTAACTCAAGCTGGTTAAGATAGTTGAGCTGGTTGACTAGCATAGGTGATGGTGATGGTTTAGCTGGTCTACAAGCATGATAAACCTGACCAAGCTTGAGCAAATGAACCATGCTGCTTGACCAGCTTGACCAAACATAACCAAAATCATATGCGATGTATCTGGTCAAGAGCTGGTTACCCTGCTAGCTTACCAGCATAGGGTATGTTGTCATCTGGATGACCAGCTTTTCCACCACCTTTACCATGGCCTGAAGCCAACTACCAGCAAAAGATGGTCTTGAGCTGGAGCTTTTTAGCAGGGAGGTTTTTATCTAGCCATGAAGAATCAAATTGCTTATTTTTGTGCTTAACTGTTTACATATTGGACATTAGCTATCAGGAACAGTAAAGGTATGGGGTAGGTTTCCCAAACAGGGATAGAGCTTGGTCCAGGTCTACATTTTCCTTTCAATGAAGAATCTTCAGAATGACGTGTAGTCTTGGGCTAGGCTTAATCCTGGTCTGGGAAACCAGCCCTTATTGTAGTGGGTAACAATACCAGATCCCTGAGGCAGACTGGGATTTGATTCCCCAGACAAGCAAGAACACCCCACCAGTACGAGTTCTTGGGCAAGACTCCCAATGCTGCATTCACCTACCTGTCTTACATGATTCAAATGTGATTCACTCTGGATAAAAGCATCAGTCAAATTGCATGAATGTCAGTGAACATGGTAGCCTAGGCCTTCCTCTTAATCACCTAGTTTGCTGTATGCCACACATATTGTATACTTGTATGCTTATTGTAGTGAAACTCGTCTTCACTAGTTACACTGTCCTGGGGTGTATGGAAAACGCAAGAGCGAGAGAAGAGGATGGTCTCATATTGCATCTAATTGCATCAGTATCAACGTAACAATGTTTGTTTATTTAATCAAATTCAAGTGTTTTTTTGTGTGTGTTATGAATGCAAGCAAGCGGGATGATATTAAGCATAATTGCCTGATTGGATCATGTTTCCAGAGCTAGCCTGTTTATGTTTATGATCACCACACAATACGATCAGGTATTAATAGCACAAAGAAGGGGCTCGTATATAACTGACAGTAAAACAATATGCAAAAACACACAGATTCTGAGATCCAGTAATCAAACAGAGATGATCCGGTATTCCATCACATCCACCAAGACATGACCAATGTATGATATGCCCTAAAATGCTTTGTCATCCACCAGGGATATACTTCAAAGAAACTGACTCATCATTCATTATGATATGAATGATAAGTAGGCAGATAGCTAGAGAGAGACGGAGCGAGGAGAGTGTTTGCAGAACAAGAACAAAACACAGGGATAAAGTGCAGAAAGCTCAACCATTTAATTCAGTTTATTACTCAGAAATGCATAAGTTCAAACACATTGCAGTGGGTCCATGATAACACAGGGCTAGGTTTCCCCAAAAAAAAGGAAAAGGGAGGAAAAAGTGCATCTGGTGGCCTGCCCCACTGTTGATGCCCTTTATGTTTTAATACAAACAAATAAAAAGACACACATCACACTCACTCTCACACACTCATTACAGACGTGTGGGCACAGACAGTGTTGTCAGTGAGTCAGAGAGTCAGTGGGGAAAGCGACTGAGAGCATGAGCGTCACGTCTAAGGCAGGCAGACAGCGATCTGGGTGAAACCGTCTGCTTGAGGGGAAAGGGGCCGATCTCCTTTGGCAACAACCCAATGTCCCATCTCTGAATTCCAGTCTTTGTGCAGGTGAGACTCGAGTGCAGGTCCATTTACATCTCTTCACTGTGCAAACCTGGTCAGTGCAACCACTACAAACTTGGCTTATACCCTCGTATACAAGCGCAGGTCATGCATACACATGCATGCAGCGAGTCGTACAATTTTCCGGGTCGCTTAGTTATAAATAAGGAAAAAGAAGAAGAAAAAAACAAACAAACAAAAAAATCATACATACCAACATACATAGAAAACACTGTAGTCCAGCTAAACCCTCCCCACTCCCCACAGTCCCTCACATACTGTAAATGTGTGCTTGGTGATATTTCACTTTGTAGCATTGTTTTTTTCTTTTATCCCCACTCACAGGATATTTGTGGCAATGGTAGTACCTACGGTTTATCTTATTCCTTTTTTTTTTTGCTTAAATAGCCAAGGCATTAATTGCACCGATAAGTAAACATACAAGATTCTGAACTACTAACAGTATGAATAGTTGTAGAGGTAGAGCCCTGTCTGTAGTTCTGTAGGCAGACAAGAGCAGAGCCACAGGCAGCCAGGCAGACGCATGCCACCGAATCGCCTGAACTGTTAAGGTGTGTTTTAATCGTTACAAAAAGCAGCAAAAGAACCAGATAAAAGCGGTAATAAACAGCTAGGTCTGTGCAACAGCAAGAGTCCCTGGACTCTCCTCACACGTAAAGGATGACGTCGGGACAGTGCAGGCCGTCGGTGGAGTTCAAGGCTCGGCAGGTGGGCTGGGGCGGAGGAGGGGGACGGGAGCTTTTGGGGCGAGGGGAGTCGCAGTCGTCCGACGTCAGCTCTGCGATGTCGTCTGACTGCGTGTCGGACATCTCCAGGTCACTGCGGATGCTCTCCGGCTGAGCCAGCGTAACGTCACGCAGCCCCTCCCTGAGTGACCCCCCGGGCGACAGGCCTAGAGACGAGCCGGATAAAACCCCGCCTCTGCAGGAGCTGCAGTCCTGAGGCTCCTCCCCCGAGCCATGTGCCATGGCAGCAGTGGGTGGAGCCAGATCCTCTTCACTGGTTAGACACAGATGGCTGGGTTTGGTTTCAATGTCCACCTGAATCTCAAGGTTTGTGCCTTCCCTAAAATGTAAGAGGAGAGTGAGTCAGAGAACAAGAACACCGTGGAAACTGGGTGGGGGTGCACAATCGATAACATTTTCAATTTGTGTGGGCCGATCTGAGCTGATGTAGTTTATAATTGAATTTCATGTTGATTTCTTTTAATCTGGCAAAATTCCAGTTTCACCCATTAAAGAGAGTGCACAATTGTGACTCTGACTAATAGAACGTACTGGAAATATATGTGACTGTGCTTCGTGTTTCCATTTAGCCCACACAGTGTGAGCCTCGGATAAAAAGAAAAAGCTTGGCTATCTGGCTGTAAAGAAACGCTAAGCAGTGATTAATCAGATCAGACCTGGTTGGTAACCAATTTGTTCACACACAATTCAGCAATACACCTTTAATTCACTTTAATTCACACAAATCCCAAAACAATATGCATTTCATAATAATAATACACTACAGAGACAAAAATATTGGGACACCAGTTTTGCTTTCCTAAAAACAAAGGTAATAAAAATAGTTTAACTTGTTTTGTTGGAGTAACTGTCTCTACTGTCCAGAGAAGGCTAGATCTACTAGAGTTTGGAGCACTGCTGTGAAGATATGAATTGCATTCAGCAACATACTACAGCAACATTGCTAGTGACATCATCCCCAAGTCCTCAAGTCATCCCAAAAGTACTAGATAGTAAAAGGGCTAGCTTCCTACAAAAGGCTTCCCATTCAGAAAGCCCAAGTCCAAGACTATAGGCCTGTCTGGGGAACCAGCCCATAGTGTGTTTCAAATGCGTGAAGTGATTGTACTCATGTCTTGCTTCAATTTTTTTATATTAATTTTAGTATATGTATGTATTATTTGTTGAGTATTGTGCATCTAGGTATCCATACTAATATAGATATGAATAAATTAATTTGCTAAATGCCATAAATGTAAATATGGGACATTCTACTTTCCACATTAGGGCAATTTGGGGCTCAGAGTTAGCCCACCATGGCATACGCTTTTACTTGCTTGTATTAAATCAACTCTAAAAAGAGGCCCTTATTTGAAGAGAGGTTTAGCTCACTGTAATGTAAATGTTAAGTCAAGTCAAATGTACCTGTATAGCACCTTTTTATGTTATGCACGGGTGTACTGATCATAATCATTGCTAGCTGTAGTAATAGTAGTCAGTCCCATCATGATGGAAAAATACAGTGTTAACGTATGGATGTCTTTGAGTTGTTGAGATGTACATGTGTTTTGTAACTGCCTGTTTAGCAGAGTGGTAAAGTGGTTGAGGAAGGTTAAAGCCTCAGAAAAGCACGTTCTAAAGCTTCTAATGCTACGTTCCCACTTCTGCAATGACACCACTCTGGCGGTGTGTGTGAAGTAATCTGATCTGTTCTGTTATCACAGCTTTTAACGATGTGTTTATGGTGTAAACTCATAAAAAACAATAAAAATGACAATAAAAACATGAACAATTTTGCTGCCCTATAAGCAGGGCAGGGAACTATAAAAACATGATACACAAATGACAAGACACATTAAAGACCAAAGGTAAGATCCACACATACCTGTCGGGTAAGGTGTAGGAGGAAGTTATGGAGCCCGCCATGCCACGAGTGCTTGCGCAATCACTGGCTGCTCCCAGGCTCCCGGTCTCTCTGCGTACACCTTCTTTTCCAAGCTCAGCACCTTGAACCTCCAGCCTGAAGCATCAACACAGTCAAGTTACAGCACAGTGCCAGCCACTGACGTGACCTGACAAGTAATCAGCTTAACTCACATCAATACCCAAACAACACACCCTTCATTCCTTATATGGTTTAACCATCCAGACCACTCGTCATACCTGCTGTATTTTCCTGTTCGAGCTCCCAGAGCTCCTCCTGCTAACGTGTTAAAGTGGGGTGTGTCCCCTAAGCCCCCAGGGGCCACGGACAGGCCTTCACTTGGGGAGGTTGTACTGAGGCCACTGGCCCCTCCCTCCAGACTGCTTTCACCAAGGCTGGGAGACTTCAGTGCTCGCCATGCGTCAGCAACTAAACACATGAAAGATAGGGAAAGAGCATACCAGAGATAACACCATTATCATCTGTGGCAATGCCTGTTGTGAAAAGCACCACTGTTACGGTTTCACGTATGAATCAGATGAACTTACTGACCTGTAATGGGCCCATCGTCCTCATCAAAGTCGATCCTGACACCTCGTCCCTTCCCTCTGCTGACCCCGCAGCCCCCGCCACGGCACAGGGAGATTGGCACCACGCCATACACATATGCCAACATGATGGGTACACCAATACCTAGGAGAATGACCAAGGACATATCTCTTTCACATGTTCCCACTGAAAACTCCTAGCACAGTCTGATGGTACCCTTAAATGGACCAAAGTATTGGGACACATGCCCATTCTTATTCATTTCTTTCAAAATTAAGGCTATTTATAAAAAGGTTGTCCTGCTTTTGTTGGAGTAACCGTCGCTATGGTCAAGGGAAGGCTTTCAATTAGATATTGGAGCACTACTGTGAGGATATGATTGCATTTAGCAACAGGGGTGTTAAATAGGTCAGAATGTTGGATGACCACCACCCCACCCCATCCCTAACACCTCATCCCAAAAGAATGCGATGGCACACCATCATGCAATCAGTTCCACAGCTCCATGCTTGGGGGCTTTATACCCCTCTAGCCCATGCCTGGCAGTAGGCATAGTGCCAATAGGTTCATGTTTATCTGCTACTGGCAGCTCTTCTTTACAGAGACTAGGCAAGCTGTGTGTGTGCATTCGCACATCTGTCTCAGCAATCAGTCCAACTTAAAGCAGCTGAATGCATTCATTAGAAGGGGCGTCCACAAACATTTGGACATTTAATGTACATTAAGAGGAAGACAATAAAACAGTGTCTTGATTACAAAACCAATAGATTTTCTTCCAACATTTTACAGGTAAACCTACCCACACTGACAGCAGCAATGACTGGTGCTGTGATAATGGACAGGGCCACACCCCCTGTGATGGCCAGGTTTCTCCTGTGCTGAGAGGTCTTCTTCCCTTCATAGTGGGCGTATATCTGCACCGGAAAGGAATCAAAACCAAAGTTTCAGAATAAACCAAAAAGTTTCAAACAAACATGCATCATCAGGTATCAGCTGTCAAACTGGGCCTCATCCCCAACCATTCTTAAGAAGAAACGCTCTTTTTAAGACCCACTTACACAGTTTTCACAAAGATTCTGACATTCACCTATGTTTTCTTATTTGTTCAACTTACTGGGATCTATCATTATAAGAGCATGTCTCTTACATAGACGTTTTGTTTGGACATTTCTCATGAACATTGCTTTTCTTTGCATTCTTGGGAAGATACTGGTGAATACCAGTGACGGCAGCAGTACTGTCCCCTTTTCAGACCAGTAAGATAAAATAAGATAAGATAAGATAAGATAATCCTTTATTATTCCCACAGTGGGGAAATTCTCAATGCTCAGTAGAGCATCACAATGATTTCAAAGCCGTTATTTAAAAATAAAATGCTACATATTGTTGCTTTAATCAATGTCCTGAAAACGTGTTCTTGGTATTCAGACGCATAGTTCATGGAGTGTTTCATTTTTTGCCTTAGTATCATGGTTCTGAGTTTTGGGACACTTTGGGATACATTTTGTATCACAATTTTGTGATCATGACTCTGGAGAAGTTTTAAATTGAGTATTCATGAAGACACAGAGATACACAAAAAATAAGCAGTGAGGCAGGACTTCCTTCAGGTAGTAACTGAGAACTCATTGCCTTACTGGATGCGCAGTTGTTATTAGAAGACATTTGCATTGTGCTGGAAATGTTCTAAGAATTCTTGCTCATTCAGTTTTGCATTTTGTGGTTTTGAGGGTTGTATATTCTGCAGCTGATAGAATATTCAAAAGAAGTGACATCAACATAATTTCCAGAAACCTCCTGAGAAACAATGTGCTTGGAGAAAATGAAACAACACTCTGTACAGGCACGCCCTCTACTTGGCAATAGGGCTCTAAACAAGTCTATTTTCTAGGCACAGAGGCAGTGTCGTTGGTTTGTAGGAATGCTGGAGTCTGGTTCCTGCCCTACCAGGCAAAACTACACAGAAAATAGACTGTTAACAAGATTCGATAAGATCAAAAGCAATCAAGCCTTTGTGTACAGAGACAGAAGCATGTTGGGAAGTTCCCAGATGGGTCAATGAAAGACCTCTTCATTAGTTTCCTTATTTGACAATTTGTGACGTCCACATTTTGGTTAGTTGGTTAGTCATGGCTCCAGCATAATGGCACAGATACTTCAAGCTCCATCTTACCTTGCGCCCTACGTAAACCGGGATGCCAATAACCATGGCAGGCACTGCAATGCCAGCGATTAGAGTGATGCCCACTGGGGCACCAATCAGAGTTCCCAGCTGCCACAGAATCTTCTTCTTACGACTCCATGGCTTCTTTCCCCAGAAGGTACAACCTGATGGACTGCGAAAGATAAGGAGCACAGAGTGAGACGGACAAATTCAGGCCGAGAGGAGAACTACATCATCAAGTCATCAAAGGTCATTATTCCCAGACTCAACCAGCATGTCTAGGTAATTGCTGAACAGATGGCGGTGCTCTTAGCTACATGGCAATTGGCCTCGGAGCTGAGCATACCTGAGGTAGTGCAGGTCAGAGATTTCCTTCATACAGAGCCAGCAGAACTCGCAGCCACACACAGCGCAGGTCATGTGATTACAGCTGCCGTCGTTCATCTTGATGATGTAGGCTCCACATCGGGGACAGGGCTTGATGTCATCAGCTGAGTGGGGATTAATGGGTTTGGGTTTAGTATAAGCAGTGGCATTCACAGGCTCTTGTAAATACAGTGTGCTGAGGAAGCTTCTTTCTGAATGTCAGGTGGTGTGAGAGGGAGCGCAAACACTTCGACCATCTGTAAGCTTAGAAACGGCTCGAATGTTTGGCATAATCACAATTATTTATGAGGTTAATCAATTCTTTGGTACGCCAGAAAAATAAGACCTAATCATAGCTGGATTAGATTTCTCTGGGGAGCTTCTGTAATTTAAGAGTTTGCCAAACAGATCCCTGTCAAGTCAAGTTATGTTTTGTCATTTGCTTACCAGGTTAGGACACTAATGTATTGAAAGCTTGTGGTGAGGATTAGATCCTTACTCTAAAACACAATAATATTAATATACTAATAATACAAAGAATATCCAGGAACTACAGGGTTCAATGGTCTCTTACTGTAAAACTATTCCATCTGCAACTGCCCTATAGACTGTAATACAGTTATTACAGCAACTCTAAAAGCTACTGTTCTTACGCTTGTGCCGTATTCATTTTAAACAATGTAGTTGGCCTTTCTGGTCAAACTCGAAGAATAGGATACAACGCATACGTCTCTACTACATTACACAAGCAGATCATGGAGACACAGAGGCCAAGGCAGAAAGAAAAGAGCTAACAAGGAATACGTCAGGGGAACTCACTGGGGCCCTGCTCAGCTGTGTAACTGGGTGAGTGGTTGCTGTGCGTTCTCAGGGAGAGCGCCCTCTGCTGCCGGGCCGAATCACACGTCTGGTTGGGGTGCCAGGCCTGCTTGCAGTGGTAGCAAAACTCCGCACCACACCCTTCCCTGCGGCACACCAGCCTGGGACAGCTGGCACAACCTGAGGCGATGACTGCAAACCTGGAAGGGAATGAGCCAAAGAGGTCAGAGGAGTTTTCTCAGAGGCACTGTGTCTATCTACAGCTGCTGAGATGATCAGACCTAAGGAGTACAAATAAAGTACAAAAAAGCCCCAGAAGTAACATAAGCCCACCTATAGGTCTGCCTGTTTGTGTTGATCTGTATAACTATATGCATGATCCACAGTTTGTGAATTCGTAAATTCTTCAATTCACTATGATGACTGAGACGGCTTAATTTTATGGATGGTAGGGGTGTAAGGGTACGCGTAAACCTTCATGGTATGGAGGTCACCGTTCGCCTTGTGCAGCTGTACGTAATACACTGTAATGTTCCGGGAAAAAAAATCCACAAGGTGGCAGAAGATTAACAGACGTAATGCAGAGTACTGCAAAAAAACTTAAGCTGCAAGCAGTCAGGATTTTCATGGTATTGTGGGAATTGTAATGGATTTACAACTCTATGAGAACTAGTTTTTGTTGCCAATGCCTCACAAAACCAGGCATAGTGAGCATGGCTTTCATCATTTTCTTTTCTTTCTTTATTCTTTATCACTTACTGTTCTGTTTGCAGTGAAAATAAAATAAACAAGTATTTCTGGCCTTTTCCCCACTTTTTTGAACTCGGGTTAAAACATGGCAGATCAGATAAAGACAGCATGTCGTTGTTGTTGAACAGGTGTAAGGAATGTGTTTGGAACTCACCCAACGTGCTAATGTTAACACACCACAGGCTGTACTGACTGTCTCAAATCTATCAAATATAGCCCAAGATAGTAGTATTGTGATTAGCACATTAATTTAGGTTCTAACTACTTTGTTTTATGAAGAAAACAAGTGGTATTTTTATCGGCTGATAAAGTTTTTATATCAGAAAAGAAAGAGTGCCATCGTATCATCTCTACCCTTGACCACTACTGCAGGAGCTCAGGGACACTGATACTGAATTCCAGGATGGCATATCTCAGTGCAATGCTAAGATCAACAAACCAGACAAACAAACCTCCTAATCTGATGAGCATGTTGTGACGTGTTGCCACAAATCAAAGCCCAGGTCGTTATGGGAGCTTTCCACAGCAAAACCTTTTCATAAGAAGGCTATGATACATTTGCCAGCACATTAGCAAAGGAACTCTCAGTCCAACACAGACAGCCTACGGGAACAATACATACTCTTTCCACAAAAAAAAAAAAAAAGCTACACTTGACAGCCTCTCTCTATCAGAACTCAACATGCCCTTACTGGCTCAAACAGTTACATGTCTGAACTACAGACCCTAACTCACAGTTCACAGAAACACACAATTCAGTGCGAACACGGTCCAGTGAGGAGGTAATGACCGCTTTAATTAAATCCCAACCTCTGTTACCCCTAGAAACACTAGCTCTGTGCTGCATCCCAGTCACCATGGCAACTCTCAGAAAAGAGAGAGAGAGCGCAGGAGAGCAATAGAGAGAAAGGATTCGTTTCCTCTGCTGATTGGTCAACTGCTCCTTTCTGTCAAACTGAGGCTGAGCTGCAGAGCTGGGGAGACAGAATACAGCTATTCTGTGGATGGAAACTGACAGGAAGATTTTTTTTGGTGGAGATATATATATATATAGAGAGAGAGAGAGAGAGAGAGAATAGAGGAGATGGACATAAGGTGCTGTAAATCTCCAACAGATCAGCCAGAAAAAGGAGATCCTCAGCTTTCTCCATCAATTCAAATTTATTGGTAAAACGCTTTCACAACCAGCATAGTCACAGAGATCCCGATTTCAGCCTCTTCTGAGCGAGCCAAAGGCAACAGTGAAAAGGAAAAACTCCCTCAGATCAAGAGAAAGAAACCTTGAGAGGAACCAAGACTCAAAAGGGGAGCCCAGTCCCATGAGTTATGAAGAGTGTAATCAGCTTCCTTGACACAAATTCTTCTGACACTTACTGAACTAAATACCCACAGAGGCCAAAGATAGCAAGATGACAATCACATACTGACTACACTTCAATCCTGGCTGGCTATCACTGCAAACTGCCCTGAAATCAAACCATTACCAGCACTACTGAAATGCATCTCTTTCCTCCTATAAAAATGTCCCCTCCAGAAAACTCCCGTCTCCACAGACAACTGTGGGTTTGAAAAAGAAGTAGTGCTGACTCAAAAGTCAGACGCAGACATGTCCCCGACATGTAGGGCAACAACCCACTACTGTGATTGACAAATCACTAACAGGCCACAAAGTCCTGCACAGTAAACACACATTCTCCAAATGACACATCTGCTGAATTCAGCGTCCCACACAGAGCACAGCAACTGGTGTTCCGGCTCTCTGACCTTTCATCTACCCCCTGCCCTTGATAAACTAGCTTTGAAGGTAAGACAGGCCTACGTCGCAAACATTCCCGACCCAATTACGTGAAAAGGCGTAATTCATGTAAAAATTGTGACCCTGCTGCAAGTGAATGAAAGATGCTAGGGGCTTTTGTGTATATACTAATTGGTTACTATTTCCGTTTATTTATTTTGTGCAACTCTTTAACGCACTTCTGTATACTTTTTTAGCAAAGCTTGCGAGGGCTGAGCAAAGTCAAACCCACCTTTATGAGGTTACAAGCTTGCATCCTATGTGGTTTTGTTTTTGCCATCGCGTACGTACAAGAACTCCAGTACTGCAGGTGGCGATATGACGTTCTATGGACATTTTCATGAGGATTAGAAAGGGATGCTGAAGAGCAGCCTGCAGTGTTTTTTTAAGCATCGACCAATCGTATGCTTTATTTATCAAAAAGCCTTCAAAGCCTTCTTTTGAATGTTGTTTTAGGTGGAGATGCTAAACGTTCAATGAATACTACATGTGGGTTTGGCGATAGAGGATGAGATGTTGGTTTCCTGAGGATTCCAATTCAAAAGGTTTTAAATTTTTAGAAGTTATTGGTGTGCTTACAACTTTTTGATAATTTTTGAGACTGGAACAGCAAAAAGAGTTCAACCTTAGTAAAGGTGACGACTCTACAGAATCATCACAACTCAAATAACTCAAATAACACTTAACAAAAGCAATATAACCAACAATAAGGCAGCAAAAACAACTATGACTCTTAGACCTACCCGCAGTCTGGGGCAGGGCACCAGCGGCAGTCAGGGTCCGAGGCGAGGCAGCGCCTCAGAAGAAACTCCTCGTACTTCTCCATCAGGGCGGCATCGTCCAGGATGAGGGCCACCTGCCTGGGGGCCAGTCTCTCAGCGCACTCGGGGCAGCTAAGCTGCACACGGCTCTCCGTGATCTCGATGCGCAGGTACTGGCGCAGGCAGCACAGGCAGGAGCGATGACTGCAGCCCTGCAGCTCAGCCAGCTGATCTCGGGGCTGCCGAACCAGGCACAGCGGGCATTCCAGAAGATCCTGTCCTCCCAGCGATGCCTGGCTGGAGGACAAAGGCTCGGCTGAGTCGCCAGTGGCTGCGGGGTCCGGGGAAGCAGCGGCTGGAGTAGAAGGCTGAAG
Source organism: Salminus brasiliensis (assembly GCF_030463535.1). Taxonomy (NCBI): domain Eukaryota; kingdom Metazoa; phylum Chordata; class Actinopteri; order Characiformes; family Bryconidae; genus Salminus; species Salminus brasiliensis. Next base: position 38,221,697 of record NC_132880.1, on the reverse strand, counting down.
AAGTTGTTGGTGTTGTTGCTGCTGCTGCTGCTGTTGGAGTTGTTGTTGTTGGTGAAGCTGCTGAGCTAAAGGTGTGCCCACGCTAGCTTTGCTCCCCCTAGAGCCCCGTTTACTGTGGAAAAGGCTTGAGAAGGAGATCCTGCTCTGCTTCTTGCCCGGTCCACGACATTTAGGATTGGGAATGCCACTGACTGAAGAATGGGGTGATTCAGAGTCTTTTTCTGATCCCATTGCCCAGGGATGACCTGATGGAGCCTTTTACCTTGTGTCCTTGTAAGGCTCTCTGGGTTTGACGCAGAATCGTCCTACACAAACTTGTGTAAGGCCTCTAGTTGTCAGTTAGTGCTACAAAGCCCCGTACAAAGAGCACACACACACTCCAGATACCAAAAGAAAAAACCCTAATTGTCCAAAAGGGAAATTAATTCCAGTTAACAATACTGATGGAGAATTCCAGTCAAACAGTCATACCTTCCTTGTGTGCTTAACCAGGAACCAGCAGTAAAACAATCAACGGAAAGATAGCCTTCACAGAACGAGGCTGACGGAAAGGAAAGAGAAACTGAAAAATCCCCTTGTCGTCCTACAAGTTTGTTCTCTCAACAGCCAAGTAGGCTGATTACCAAACAATTACATAAACAGTACAAACAACTGTAATAAGTACTCACTGTTAGTGGAAACTGAGAGGTGTTCTTTCTCAATACTAAACACAGAAGCTTTATATATGTTTATTTCTTACTTGCTGTAGCTGTTTAAAATACAATAAATAAAAAAAAAAACAGGCTAGAAAACGTGTCCTCTGGCTCGGAACACCTTTGATTCTTTCAGGAGGCTTGTTCGCTGCTAATGTCCTCTATTCCCGCAGCTGTATTCTCCAGGTTTCACGACTGAGCCAAGCTGCTCCAGTTTGTCCCTCTCTCCTCTCTGAATCGGCCTGCCTGTAAGGAAGAGAAATAGCACAGGAAGTTAGCCCAGAGAGCGGTGCGCATGCAAAAGGAGCATGCTCAGTTCACACACACCCCTCCTCTCACTTTTGCTCTTTCAATTTCACTGTTAACTCTTCACACGCAACAGCGGATAACACTACCACTGGAACAAATGCCTCACTGACTCTCATGATGAACTGAGGACTTGCATGCCGTAGTGTTCTGTATAGAAGTGCACAAAATGTATGTAGTGTAGTCACACATGGGCAGCCTAGATATCATGCTTCTATCATCTATAATTTAAATACATATATGTATATGTGTGTATATGTGTGTAAGGAATCTAGTCGAAAGTCCTCACTAGACAGTAGAGGCAGTTAATTCAACCAAATTTGAATACTTTTGATTTCAGAAAAACACTGACCCAATATTTTTGTCCATATTACAACGAAATGTAAATAAAAAGTGCATAATGTGTTCTGTAACTGACTATATGCATGATGTGTACATATCAGCACATTTAAAATTTGTATTATTGTTGTTGTTGTTGTTAAGTTAGATAATAATAATAATTATTATTATAATAATGTTTTTAAATTTATTTAATTATTTTATTGCTGTTATTGTTAATATGTTATATATATATATTTTAATATCATATTATATATATGTTATTGTATTATATAAATATATTTTTTGTTTTAGATATATATATATATATATATACACACACACACACACACACACACACACAGTTATCCAATATTGGGGTCAGATCTTGGTCTATTTCTATCCATCCTTGTGTTCCTCTATCCATCCATTCGTATCTCGCTCCTGCTGACACCTTCTGCCTCTATCTCTCTCTATTTGTCTCTCTCAAATACACAAGCACACACTCTTGAGCCCTCCCTCTTCACTTCACACTGTGCTGCTAGTGTGGTTGCCATGGTGATCCCCACTACCAGTACAGCATACAAGGACCCTTGCAGTGACTCTGGCACTTATGAACGCGCACACACACACACACACACACACACACACACACACACACACACACACACACACATTATAGAATACATTAAAGAGAGCATGAGTGCACATGTGCACATAACTGTACATGTGTAGGATCGAACCTGCATCGTAGGAGGAAAAAGGAGAGAGAGAGCGAGAGAGAGCAAGAGAGAGAGAGAGCGATATGGAACGGGATGAAAAAGAGCAAAACAAGACAAATAAACAAAAAAAAAAAAACAAACGCAACAGAAGGCAAATACAGGAGATATTGAGGGCAAATAATCTGTCTGGAGCACAGAAACCAACCACGTATGCATAAACACACAAACGTGCTCCATGTTTAATCCAGATGTGTCCTGATTTTCTCCCGGCTGACCTCTGGACAACCGCCCTCAAATTTGTTTAGTGGACGAGAAGCAGGAGAGGGAGGGGGGCACTGGGAGAAAGACTGACACACTGGAAACAGCACTAACCAAGTCTTCCCTCACAGTCAGATCCAGGCTGCTAACACAGGCATGTGAGGACATGTGCACACCCTGTACTGTACGCCAACGCTGCACAGCCCTCATGTCCTCATATCAGGTCACTGTTATTGTCATTTTACAATGTAAAGACAGATCATAATGTAATCAGACTGGCATGTTTTCTCAACAACTTCCAAAAGCTGCTTTCCATACACGTCTGGTCCAGAGCCAACCGGACCAGAAAGAAGGTAGAGCGCCTTACAAGAGAATACTCGACTGATCTGTTTCCAGTTCGCCAGACCCATGTTTTTTTTCCTATTTAATGGCTCTGTGAGGCAAGCTGTGATGGGAGTCAGAGTGACCCACTTTCCACAGATCTGTTTGAATTGCTAACAGCCATTATTGTGACCCGATATCTTCGCCCACTGTCATCATCATATGCAACAACTGCTGCGCACCATGTCCACTGGTCGTGACCATGAGGAAGAACAACAGTACATTCTCATAACACACACAAGCACTACCAACCTATATAGTCATCACCCATAGACAAACTAGCTCACTTATTTTCCTCTCTCTCTCCCTCTTGTTACCATGGCACTTCCATAACCGACCTGTTGAAAAGCTAGTGTTGAATCATATGTACTTCTATATTTAACTACTGACCCAACAGGGATGGTAATAACCCTCCCATTCCACTTTAGCCTCTCTTCAGAGGAGGCAGGAGCCTTTGCTAATGCAACTGATGACACATAATTACCATCTGTGCTCTCTGAGGTTTGGTGTGTGAGGGGCATGTGGGCGGACAACAAGCCTTCTCTAGAAGGAAGAAAAAAATGTGTCGCATCTCAACACAAGAGTGTGGCTTGAATGTGTATCTGTGTGTTTGCTATACCATACAGCAAACACAACAGTTTTAATCTACAAGAAATGGGAAGTCTAATGAAGTGAACCAAAATAGAGAACGACAAGAGTACACACACAGAATATCCTCCTAAACACTCAGCCAGTGTTTTATTGGAACTACTGGCAGGGAGACTGGATTTCAAGTACTTAGGTTGTAAACCAAGGAGACTAGAAGAACACAAGTTAAACATTGTATGATACTGACCCAAATTCTTTGCCTGTAATCAGATTCCACACACACACACACACACACACACACACACACAGCAACAGTCATTACTCTGTGGTTTAAAGGCTGGTTAATAAACAGTTTGGTTACATAGACAGGTCAAATATGATTGTGGAAGGCCCGTGAAACAGATTTCAAGCCATCAGTAGAAAGTTGTTTAAAAACCTTTAAGCTAAATTCATATACAGGATACCCTAATTTATATAAGCCCCCCCTCACAAAGGATACTGACAATCAAAAACTATTCCCAAAATGAAATTATTGAACAAAACATAACAATAACGAAAGATATCTGGTTAAACCTTCACTATACAGGTTACAAGGCTGCATTAATGTGACAAATGATTCTGAGCTCTTAAGCAACACTGTACATTCACACAGTCAGCTAACTAACTATGTTTTTTTCCATATAACGTAGGCTATATCGTGATCAACACTGTTTACCAAGCTTTGGGCTGTATCACCCACTCCCAGTGCTTAAAGTGGAACTTTGAAGGAGGCGAGCTTGAGGCCAAATTTCATATTCAAAATTGCAAATATAATTTCTGAGATTGAAGGACGCAGTACAGAACATCCCGGGTCTTAAGAGCAGGAGGTCAACTCTTGCTCACCCCTTTCTTAAAATGGACACTGCTCTACATTCATACGGACAGAATTTGGAAAGGCCAGATGACTGGTGCCTGAGGACCTTTCTAGAACACGTACTGTCTGACTGCAACTCAATCTTAATGAATAAGTGCTCTATTTTTGATATTAGGTTAAATATCTGTATCTGACTGTAGACATTAGTCAGAGTGGGAGGTCAGGACTTTTGGATTTGTCCAAGCTGTGGCTATACACTCTTGAGGTGCTACAAATGGTTTGTTGAGAGATGCCGTAGAACCCAGGTCTTCAAATCTGGACCCTAAATTCAAAATTGTGTTCTCACTGGAAGTTAAGGAAGCAGTTAATGTAATAGCATGGCCACTTAGAATAGCATCTACCAAGGACTAGACACGGGATTCGATGTCCAGACTTTTGAAGACCTCTGCCACAGAAGAACCACTTATTTCCATAAAGAACCATATTTGCTGAAGTCTGAAGAACCTTTACATCAAGTGGAGCGCTAAACTCTGAATCTAACCTAAAATAAGGTAGCTCCAGAGAGCATTGCGCAGCAGAGACAATACCTGCAACAGGTACTTAATGAATACGACTCATTTCCTGGAATACATTACAATGCCAACGCACTGGTAGAGTGTTGAACATGTCTGGCATTAGCTGCAGAGAAGTGGCAGCCTAATGAATGCAGTGACTGTGTCTGAATCTGTGAGAATCACAGATGATGAGCCCTGAGGATCATACGCAATCAGACTCGAGTGCCTCCATATCGCCTCTATACTTTCCAGTGTCACCAGAGAGACCCAAAAATGCATGATCTGATACAAAAGCGATATTTTATAGTTATATTCAAACATACTGTGGTTTTCTGAGTTTATAATGGATATCTTCAGTGCTTAAAGGACTCTGGCCAATGGCATAATTAGTCCTGATAAATTAGAGGTAGCACAGAAAATTGAAAAATGAAAACTCATTGTAAGCAATGATTAGGAGGGTTTTTTTGTTTGTTTGTTTTTAAAGTTTCTGAAAGAATATTCATTAATGCATTCATTCATCTTCCGATCTGCTTTGTCCTGGTAAGGGCAGTCCAGGGCCCACCTGGAATCAATAAGAGCAAGGCAGGAAACCCCTTCTGGGCAGGGCGCCAGTCTATCTCAGGGCACCACAACTTATAAACTCATTCTATGTGCCATCCCTAATCTGATACCTACACTTTTAAAACAGAGGTCATAGCTCCAAATAGGTTGCTATATGTTCATACCTAAAGGCTCACATGAAACAAACCCTGGATTGGACTGGAGGTCAATGTTACCAGCCAATGCACCAATATTCAAGAATACTGCAGTAGTACTTACCAAGCTCAGCCGTATAACAGTGCATTTTAAGTCCTGCTGTCTTTTAATTGAGATTAAGCTTGATTACAGAGCCCTCAGTGAATAAATCCAAACGGAAACTAATGGCAAACACGCCTTTCCACAGCCAAGCAACCGAGCACTGCCAGAGCAGAAGCTCTACACACAACACACATCCAAAAATTCTGTGGCATTATACAGGCCTCTTAGATCTACACAGCCTGTCCTGATGTCCTTATCGTTCTTTTAGGGCAGATGAGAAGGAGCAAGTCAGGTTGGGTAGTTCTTAAGGTCTCAGCACTTCCGGCCAGCACACACTGAAAGAGTCTCTCAGCACTTTTGCATCATCCCGTGGGAACAGCCTCTGTTCCAGACCATGCATCAGCAGCTGGCTGAAAGAGCTCAGTCTCGGTTCCACAATCGCTTACACAGACACACAGATTACATGGCGAGTTTAGTGTACAGGTGGGCCACTGGATTTGCTTACTATTACACAATGCAGCTGAACGGACTCCATATGTTCGATGAACGTCACGCGCATGTTCAGGGACCACTTTTGTAATTACATGAACAGGATCAGGCATATTACAACCTGACCAGCATCTTACATAAAATCATTCCTGTGCAGGTGTTCACCAGAGCATTCGTTTGGCTACAGGTCCTGTGCTGTGCTGAGATTTGCAATGATGTAACTGCTTTTGTTTATATAATGCATTTGTTTTTATTTTTTATCTGAATGTTTTATTGATTTTAATGGAATAAAACTAGTCACGCTGTTGTAACCTCATGTAGTACTTATTTTAAAGTAGAACTGACAACTCATTTTTTACTGTACATACTGAAGCACAAGATCACAGTGTATTCTATATGAAAAGAAATTCCACAGGTTTTTCAAAATTGAGATGAGCTGAGATGCAAACAAACTCACTTAAGCAAAGCAACACTGTAGAGAAACGTAATGACTCGGATTTCTTTACAGTGGTAAGCATTACTGCAACCACAAGATTTCATTCAGCATCACTATCCAAAAGCACCACTGAATCCTCAACGTCTTATAAAAAAAAAAGTATTGGGACACCTGCTCATTCATTGTTTCTTCCAAAATCTCAGAGGTCCCGGGAATGCTTTCTACTAGATTTTGGAACATGGCTTTGAATATCTGATTTCGGCTTTCAGCGACAAGAGCATTAGAGAGGTCAGGATGTTGGATGATCACCACGCCTCCTTATTCCCAACTCTCCAAATCATCCAAGAAGTCTTGGATGGAGCACCATCCTTCCAGAGAACACGGCTCCTCTGCTCCACAGCTCAGTACTGGGGGGTTTTATATCCCTCTCCACACCTGGCATTAGGCATTGCGCAAATAGGTTTATGTTTTTCTGTCTTTATGTCTTTTCTATTGGAAATACTTTTCTACAAGGTCTAGACGAGCTGTGTGTGTGCATTTGCACTTGTCAGCAATAGGTGCAACTTAAATTGCATTCATTAGAAGGGGTGTTGACAAACCTTTGGACGTATAGTCTAGTTGTGAATGTACTGTACGTACTCAGCAAGGCATCAAGCAGTGCGTTTGTAACCTCTTCTATTGCAGAGTAGACCGCCCATTATTTTCTCAGCACATTCGAATAATTTGGGGTGTGGGGGCTTAGTGAGTAGCAGGAAGGGAGTTTTCTGCTTCGATTTTAATGCAGGTCCAAAAGAATGACCCATTAGAACTGATTTTTACCACTTGGGGGCGCACTAGCCAGGTTTGAAACAGCGAAAATTCCTTTGATCAGATTATAATGACTATCGCTGGACTTGTTTTACCATAATGCCACTAGATCTTCTTTAAAATCTTTGTGAAAAGTAGCTTTTAGAGGCGTTAAATGCTTCAGACATCTGGTTCCGATCACCACTGCAATTCTGACTCAGTAGGACGATGAAACCACTCTGAATGACTTTGTTTACATGTTGACCATTTAATTATGTAGGCAGTTTGTAAACTCAGAAATTCTCATAGAAAAATACAAGAAACGCCCAGCATAAATCCCACAGGTTTTAGAAGTTTAAGTTTACACTAAAATAAAGAAAATGATAACACAAAAAGATTGTACATTCGCTGTCTGACAAAAGCCATGAGCAGTAGCTGCAGCCGACATGCAAATGAACTCCTTTGCTGGGCTGTTTGTGCTTACTGAAATCCCTTTAAGCTGAGAAGCTGGGTGACTGTCTGTGTGGAACAGGTGGCTCTGTTGATCACGGTCCCATCCTTACAAAACCAGCAAGCTGCGACTGCCCCTGCTGTGTCTGTAATTCATTTCTGGAATGGGTTTGGTTTCTCTCAAACTTCTTAGGAAAGGCAAGACCACCATTTAATCAGAACAACAACACCAGTCTAAGATCTAAATGACAGTGGCGCACGACACTGCCAGCAGTCAGCAGTCTCCTTCCCAGTGAATGGAGGGGTAGCTTTCAGAGCTTTAAGGTGTAGCATGACTAACACAGCCACATTCTTAAGTCACTGATTCATTCTGATGAAATGCGTAAACAACAACCTCCAGCTGAAAGCACAAGTAAAACCCCTCTGAAGCCCAAGCATGGTGACTGATTCTGAAACAAGATGTAATTAATGAAGTACTAAATATGACCAAACAACCGCAGACTTTTTAGAGAAGCATTAGACACAGCCTCCATAACTAATTAACATAAAACTAACAAAAAAACTATTTCCAGCCTATCCTTATATACAGTTATTCTGTTTTTCATAACAGAAATTAACGTTTAATAATCAATGTGGCCTATACAAAACTTTGTACACACTGCAAAGGGTTGAGATTTATTAAGGTGTCAAACTTTGCAATTAGCAAGTGTGTGGTGTGTGTGTGTGTATATATGTATATATGTAGGTGACCAAATACTTATTTTCCACCATTATTTGGAAATAAATTCTTAAAAAATCAGACAATGTGATTTTCAGAATTTTTTTTCTCATTTTGTCTCTCATAGTTGAGGTCAATTACAGGCCTCTCTCATTTTTTAAGTGGGAGAACTTGCACAATTGGTGACTGACTAAATACTTTTTTCCCCCACTGTATGTATGTATGTATGTATGTATATATATATATATATATATATATATATATATATATACACACATATATACACACACACACACATACATACATACATACATACAAACACATATAATATATATATATATATGTTATAAGAAGTTGCTAAGCTTGTGTGAGCTTGTGGTTCCTACAGAATAGGAAGCTACTAAGAAACAGAAGTTCTGGGGAACTGTGGAGGTCAAGACAAGACCATTGAAATGCTGGTAAGCCATGCAAATCACCCCCCCCCACACACACACACACACCTTTTAGCTGAGTCAAGAGGGTGGACTCATTTCACTCTTTCACTGTGCAGCTTCACTGGTAGACTCATAAGAAGGAAACCCTACCTGAGGTCCGGTCACAAAACTCTAAACTGTTCCACGGAACATCTAGACAATCCAGATGAGATTGTGGACTGATTATTTATGAACTGCTGGTACAGATAATTATCAATAGGCATACTGAGACAGCTTGATCAAAATGTTGTAGGTAACTTTTTAGGACATAGGAGGAAAAAAACACCATAATGAACCTTTAAGAGAAGTTACTATAGCAGGTAACTCCAGATCATTTCTATCCATCCATTTATCATGAAATCTGAAGACAATGTAAAAGGATACTGACATTTTAAGAAGCTATGTTAATACTAACACATTGCTATGGCATGAATTGTCCTTTTCAGTTTTCCTATGGACGCACAGTGAAAAGTAGGCTAGCTTTCACTCTGCTAGACTCTGAACTGAGTAGATTGGAACTGTTCTTTTATTCCACTTTTAAAAATACTTAAACCCTTAACTTACAAGTACAAGGAAACAGCAACTTTCCATCATTGCCTGGAAGTCATGAATTGAATTACAGTAAAACTGCAACTGAGCAGAACGAACTTTCCACAGAATTTGTCCTGGAGCTATAGCAGAAGCGAAACTGATACAGAAGAGGGTAGGATCATACGTGTATTCCGTGTATTTTCCAATGGAAAAAGATCTCAACTGCAGCCCCCCTCCCTCCTCCTGAACACAATGCTAGAACGAGGTTCAGTTTTGGAAACATTAATTAGTAGCTGAAAAGCTCTAAAGCTGGAGACGTAATGGGAGGTTACGCTGATGTGGTGTTGAATGTTTAATGTGCTGAAGGCCCTTTCCCATGTCTAAGAGCACTCTGGGTCTGGACCTTACACTGGGAGCCAAGAGGGTTGGGAAGACAGAGAAGTGGTGCGAGACGTGGTGCGAAGGCAGGCAGTACTCTTAAAAATAAAGGTGCTACAAAGGGTTCTTTGCTATGGGAGCTTTGGGAGTGCTGTTTATGGTTCCATAAAGAACCGTTTCTGTAAAGAGTGTAAAGAGATGTGTGTGTGAAGAACCTTTTCTCAGGTTCTAAAGGTTCTCAGCCAATGGAAAAGTTCTGCACACTCACCGCTCCTTTACAAAAAGACCTCCAAATGGGGTTCTTCTATAGAACTGATCAAGAACCCTTCATTTTCAACAGTGAACAGATAGTAGAGCTGCCTGTACAAACATGACCAAATGAACTCCGCCAGAGCTGAGCAGACCCCACCTAGGCCTGCGTACACACTTCAGCTAACCCGCTCCATAACAGAGGAACATGAGGCAGCAGCTGTAGCACCCACGAGAGCAGAACCCTACATTGGGAGCGACCTCGAGGCTCTGAAGAGGCCCACATTACAGCTGGCTAAATCAAGTCAAGTCAAATAAATAAATAAATAAATAAATAATAAAGGATATGGCCAAGTCGTCAGCCTGCTGAGGCTAAAGCTAGCTGTTACAGGAGACATAACATACAAGACAGCCGGAGTTGGGCATGTTTTGTAAACTGTCATCATCCATCGTACTGCTATATCGTGTCCAGGCGTACATACCAGTAGCTACCCTACCTCTAGTGGTTAGTGGTGTGACATTACTGTAACGGTTCGACCCAGACTGTACAGACTTTACCTACCTATCTTCCCTGGCACAGCCAAAGTGAATCAGCCGAACAGGGCGGTACACTGAGATCTTCGGTGCGGTGAGTCCGCCGTACATTCAGGCAACTCCTCCTGGAGCGCCCGTTCTTCAGACCAAACGTTCTTCAGACACACACCGAATAGCCCTGACTAGAACACACACACACACACACACACACACTCTCTCTCTCTCTCCCCTCTCTCGCTCTCTCTCTCTATCTCCCTCTCTCTCTCTCTCTGTCTGTCCGCGATGGTGTTTCTTCTTCAGCAGACTCAGATTAGACGGAGCTCGCTCGCTCTTTTCCACTGACGTCATAGAGGAAAGCCCCGTTCGGTGACGCGTTTTCGAACTCCGCCCATAGTGCCGTCACCGCTGAAAGGCCGGCGCGCGCGCTGATCCCGAAAACGGTGTGAACAGGAGGAAACCGACACAGACCGAAACCGAAAACCAGCACGCGGCAAAGTTTTGGTCTTACTAATAAAGGGGCTCCGGGAATGAACCCATACAGACGACAGAGCATTTAACCACGTTATAAAAGAATCACCGGCCAACTGACGGGATTCCTTAATGTATGCATGTCACTGCGCAATGACAACGGAATGAATTAGTCATCCTGATGATGTTTACATATAATAAATATCAATAAAAAAATAAAATAAAATAATAATAATCAGCTTACAGAGCAAGCATATTTTAATATTATAATTTATTTTTTAAATCTCCATTTTTTAACTTTTTGAACTCGAGCCCGGGATTTTATAATAAGGTTTAGTTTCTGGTGGTGTTTCACAACCTTAAAACTTTAGCCCAACTGCCCGATCGGAATGTCCCTTAGCTGTTTTCTCCTAATGGACAAGCTAGACTGAAAACCTGGACTAGCCAAACTGAAAAATCTCACATTGTGAAACACCCCCAGAAAACCCCCTTCTGATGTATCCTGAAGTTTTGAGAAACTACACACGCTTAGGGTGGATTCTTGGTTTCATATGTACTACCAAGTATGTTGTGTAAATCTAAAGCCAGTGTGTGTCCACAGGACCGGTTTCATGGTTTAAGCAGAGGTGCTCAGTCCTGCTACTGTAGTATCCAGATGACCCTAAATGCCTTTCCCAATAGGATCATGATTTGGATTGGATCTACACTCTGAGGGATGGTAGATCACCAGGACCAGGACTGAGGACTTTTGGCTTCTGCACTCCCCATGCAGTTCCACAGTCTAACCACTTTTACACCACTACTCTAAATACAAATCAAGGTACACGTGCAGTTGTTGACAAGCTGAGAGGTACAGAACTGGCATCAGAAATGAAAGGGTCATATTACATGACAATAAAAAGTAATATAACTGGACTTTACACAAACTTGACTAGGGTGCAGTAAAAGCTTTCCAGGCCTGGGGTTGCAATGACAGAGCCCCCCCTTCTCCCTGCTAAGTCAGTGAAGTCAGAAGAATGCTGGCGTCACTGCTTCTGATTGGATAACCTCTGAAGCCCTCTCATCACTCTGTGGTCCATTTTATGAACTAGTTTGAGCAGCTGGGGTTTGATAATAGCACTGATATTGAATAGAATTTCCCAACATAATTTCAAATGTGCAGGGGTGCTAGTTCTCCTTTACTATGAAGTAGCAGACTAGCATTGTCTATATTTTAACTCCTTATTTACTTCAGCAAAATCCATTCAGATTGAAACTCATATTAGCCACAGAGGTCCTTATATGGTCATCACTTAAAAGACAGATGACCAATAAATGCCTGAAACGAAATCAAAACTAAGAGTGAAGGAAGAGAACTGGCAGAATGGGCAGCTGGGATAAGGTATGGTTCATTTCTTAGGATTCTCAACAGAAAAGGATTTCAACAGTACAAAGAGCATTTCATAGAGCAGTGCTTTTCAGTGGCAGTTCTCTATAGACAACAAAAAGCATACAAAATCCAAACACCAGCTAAAGCAGTTTAACCTCACTGGTTATGTGCTCTGTTCAAAAGTTCTCTATCTGCAGTTGAAAACATTTGAAAATGAGTGCATTTCTCTGTGCAAAAATGAAGAACCACTTTGGACTCTCAGGAGCACCCTCTAGTGTCTGACATCCCTGAGTATCAGTTCCCCATAATGAAAATTTCTGGCCAGCATTTCCTGTACACCCCACAAAGTACCTCCCACCTTGTACATACACCCTCAGAAGGTTTAGATGGGGCGCCTCCCCCATCCCTTTTTTAAACTAGTATATAATGCAGTGGGAATGAAATCTAAGCTTTAATTTTATATTTAATAAAATAAATAAATATCCCATTAGCACCTAAGCAGATACTCTAAACATTAAAGTTTCAACTAGTCATGAAGTTTGAAATATTCCTGGTACAGCCCAAAAAAGATATTCCTGCCCGAATAGTTTGATTTAAAAACTGTCTTTATATAAAAGCACCTTAATTCAGCTGACCCATTTTAGAACAAGCCTTACTCACCACTTCACAGAAAACAACACAGCAACACAGCTGAAGACAGTAGAAAATGTTTTTTTTTTTTATTTCAAAGGAAAAGTTGTCAGGGTCATTGTGTTGTTTGTTTCAATCCTGGCAGAGTGCCTTAATAAAGCACACCAACTATTCAGAACATTTAAATTACACTATTAGACACCCTCGCCCTTTTGTATCATCCGGATCAGACTGGATGTTGGATGCAGGGTTTCAAACAGCTGTAGAAGGAAAAAGAAGCCTTGGGTAAATTACGCATTCAGTTCAGAACACATGCACTCAGAAAACATTTTCAACCTCAATTTTTCCACCCAAGTGGCTCAGTAAGTGCTGCGTTTACAGAAACTTCTAAATCACACGACCTCTGGTGGACATGTGCAAAACTACCTCTCAGAGAAAAAGAGAGAGGGAAAAAAAAAGTGCAATCAGGTTTACATGTCTCCTAGATACAGTGCAATTAAACCTCTCTTCAGTTGCAAACAGTTAAAAGCAATCAAATGAGCAGTTATCAGATAAGGTTATCAGATTAGAGGAATGAGTGGATACAAATCTTTAATCTCCACAGATTAGCTAAAGTCAAGATTCGGTCAGTCTGTCATGCAGCAGGACAAAGAAAGGGCTCGTTGGGGGAGAAGGGGGGGGTTGGGGTTAAAAGAAAGGTATTAAGTTACAGACAGAGAGAGCAGGACATTCAGATTGCTGTTATATTGGCTTAGTGTGTGAAAGTACTGAGTATTAGTGTTCCTCTCCAGTCTGCTTTGCCTGGAACTGGTGATACCGGCGGTAGGTTAGTCAGACACATAAAATGAGGTCCCTTGAGTTAACAGCAAGTTTAAAGTCGTTTTCACTTCAGGACAGGAAACGTAAGTGGGCATGACTACATTCCACCATTAGATACACTGTATAATCACCGTATCTCCACGACATGGGCACAGAATTTATGAGAATTCAAATCCACGGTTCCAGACAACCCTAAGCTGACAAACCCACACAGAACCCATTTTAAAACCATAGCCCAAAACCTGCAAGAGAAGAGAGCTAATGGTAGAGTAGCACCCAAAGGAACAAGGGAAAGGAATGGAGAAAGGTTTTAGATGAATAACACAAGGTCTTTACAGGTGGCAGCTGAGAAAGCAGCAAGGATGGAGGCAAACACAAGGTCCGGTGACTGAGAAGCGTCGACAGCACGGTGCAAACCACGTGTGTTGTAGTACTGGACCAGGGGGGACGTCTGTTTGTGATAGGCCTCCAGCCGTGATCGTAGGGTGTTCTCATTGTCATCACTACGGCGGGATAGAGGCTCACCAGTCACCTACGGCCAAAAGAGAAGAAAGTAACACTCACTGCAAGAGGTACAGCCAAGAACAATCTGTTCTTTGATGCAGAACAAGATTTTACCAGATTTAAAATTGGTTTGCTTCCAAGTAGGGTTTTGGTAATCAAATCTCACCTTTTACAGAGGTAAATACTACAGGGCAAGCTCAACTAGGGTTGGGCAGTATGCACTGCATTGGATGTGTAATGATGCTGTGTTCTGCCAGGTTCACACTACGTGTCTTTCAGAGTCATCAGATTGTTGTACTCTCCAACATATCATCTCGTAATCAGGAAACCTTTAGCGGTTTTGGTTTGCACACTACACAACTGATCAGGGTCATGGTGTCACAAATTACAAGACCTTTCACCAGAAGGAACCCCTGACGAGTCACAAACACGCACAATAACTGATGTGACGCCGCAAGCGAGACCAGTCTTTGGTTTCTTACAAAATGGATGCCCAAAAGAAACGCACAATACAAGTTGCCTGAGCACGGATTCGCCGCAAAAATACACAGAGGAAAAACAAGCCAGTTGATTTTCTATAACTCCAACCTCTGCTTTCTCCTCATCCAGGGTCTTGTGGTTAAATCACTGCATTGACTTCCAGTCACAACACTTTTAAGTAAGCTTACTTTTAAGAAAGTAAAGCTCAGATATTTGTCAGGGGCTTGCGGGGTATTGGTGATCACTCGTCAAGCTCTTGGATCACGTCTTTTAGCAGTGCCCACATGGCAACAGAGCCTGTGCAGAGCGTAAGCTGATTTGCCCGACCTGCAGCGCTTGCAGCCAGCAACTTAAAAATCAGGGCTAAAATAGTGTAATGTGAACTGGGCATTAGTAGTAGTCAGAAACTACGCCTGCCTGGTAGCACTGAGAGAGATTGAGAGAGGCCAAACTAATGGGAAGGAAATGACAATGACAAAACCAGTGGCAAGTTTGAAGTTATTGAGTCAGCAGAGCGTTGGCAACTCATGCACCAAGCTCCTTAGCAACTGTCAAAGTACAGAGTGGGGTTGCCATGTTGCTGTGGTTTCTAAACGCTTCCACTTTTCAATAATACCACTCTCAGTTGATAGAATATCTAGGACATTCTCTAACAATCTCCAAATGTGACTTGTATGTTTGCGATCTGACCACACTGCACCTGGCTTTTCATGGTGTAAAGTAAAAACCCCTTCACCCAAAAACAAACACAAACAAACAAAAACAAAAACACCCACACAAGACATTAATGCAAGGTGCCTATAACAGCCTTCAGTTTCACCTTACAGTCATTTGTAAACAACTTACATCATCCTTCATAGGTTCCTTGGGTGGGTTAAACTCCTCATGGTAGGAACGGCCACTGGGCTGATGAATGAGTCTGAATAAAATAAATAAATAAAAAAAAAAAAAAAAAAAAAACAGTTCATGTGTGTTTTAAGAATAGTCTAACTGCCTACATAGCTCAGTAATGTCACATCTGAATCAGCTTGTGGATAAATGAGTGGCCTATACTTAACCAGGTAAACTCAATCTCTACACTAAACTGTCTAGTTGCTAAACGCTGTCTTAAGTAATGCCACAGCAGGGAGCAAAGTCCCAATAGCAGACACACTCAAAGAAATAAGCTTCCGGTTAAACCAATACGTTCTGAATGCAAATAATAATTTATAGTTAGAAAACAAGAATTTGACATTTAAACACTGCCTATTATACTTGTGAAAAAGATCACGGAAGGTCACGAAAGACATTATTACCTCCCACAGATCCTGCGCACCAGAAGAGAGTCATCCACAGAGAACTCAATAACAGAATCCAGCTTCTCTGTGCGTTTCTCAAGCAGATCATCCAACTACAAGTACAGAGGAAGTTTCACATAAACCAGTGTGACGCAACTTTAAAACTTAGGTCTTATTTTTATTTTATTTTATTTAAAATATATATATATATATATATTTTAAATGCAGCTACGAATGGTACTGTAATATTTACCATTTCTGCTTGTTTGACTGTGCGGGGAAACCCATCCAGTAAAAAGCCATTCTTACATGGAGGGGTGTCCAGGTTCTTTTCTATTAGCTCAACAACCATCTCATCACTCACCTAGAGAGAGAGAGAGAGAGAGAGAGAGAGAGAGAGAGAGAGAGAGAGACATCATCTAAAACACCAGAAAGACCTTAACCAAATCACACGGCTTAAAATGACCTATGCTAAACATTTATTTCATCAGCATTATACCAGCTTGCCAGCATCCATGGTCTGTTTTAGTCTCTGGCCAAGTTCAGAGCCAGAGGCCACCATTGCTCTCAGCATGTCCCCAGTGGCCAGATGACACACACAGAACTTCTCTGCCAGCCGGGGTGCCTACAATGACAAGGAAAACACTGACCTCAGAACTGTGGATAATTGTTCTATACATGTTAGACCTGAGCTTACAAACACCAACATACCCGTGTCCTTAGTAGCAGTGGGTGCAAGGCATGTGTATAAATTGTCTAAACTCGACTCCCTCAGTCACTGGTCTGTGGACCTGCAAATATCAGCCCCATGCGCAGACTTACGGAGTTCATGAGCTAGGCTGGACCTGTTCCAGTTAGACTTGGTTCATTACTATAATAAAGTGTAAGCACTGGTAACATCAGACCACAGTGATGAATCATTTATGGGTTGTTCAGAGGCAGAATCCCAGACGGCTTACGGCTGTGTCCAAAACCACATACTATAATACAGGGACTACTATACGCATGCATGACAGACTACATATCATACAGCAAACTTTAGGCTACGGCTGGCTTCTAAAGAAACACCAGTCACTTGCATTATTCAATTTTCAGCACCACCTTAAATAGTGCACCTGTTATAGTTTCAGTACAGCCATTTAAGGTGGAATGCAAACATTACTTTAAGAAGTTGGCAAATAATAGGTTAAGGTCTAACAGCTTGAATTGCACCTTAACCCTTAAATGATAGCCAAGTTAGTCGTGGTAGTTTCTGAAAAAAAAAAAAAAAAAAAAAAAAAAAAAGTATAGCAGTTATTAATAATAATAATAATAATAATAATAATAATAATAATATATTTAGCAGTTATTGATCAACAGGTCTTAAAATAAAAAAATAATAAGCTCAAGGGTTCAAGGGGTTACTGAATAAAGCTACTGCTGTATTATTGAACTAATGTTCATTAAGGTAGAAAGCAGTTTAGGAAGTAGTCTAAAACTTTAAACTAGGTGGACTAATGTGCTTACACACGATTCAGCTGAAGAAGCAGCAGTTGATGATATTTCGCAGGCTCGACACTACGCTGTGCAGAAGGTCTACAGGGCTGGAGCTCAGACGTAGGAAACGGCGACGCCGCTTGAATGAGCCATGCGGCCCCTGCACTTAGCCAGCTAGCTTAAAGGAGAGCACACCCAGTCTCACCTGAGTTCCCTTCCCAGCTCCGGGGGGGCCCAGCAGGATGGCTCTGATGCCTTTCCGTACGCCTGAGACCACTTCATCTGCCTGCGAGCTAGGGGCCATGGTCAGTGAGGACACCGTGCTATAGGACTAAGACCCTCCGGCCAACTTTCTAGCTGCCAACTCAAACCAGAAAGGAAGCCGTGGACGCCTCCTGTTCCTCACCATGGACAAACTGCCCGCCCCTTTGCATTAAACCCGCCCTCTCAGTGGACACTGACCTGTCACTCAAATACTAATCGCGCTTATTGGAGAGAAAGGAGTCATGCAGCCTATGTAATATCCGAGTTACGTACGAAGTCCGAAGACTACGGAGTCTCTAACGTGTCAAAATAGAAAAATAAGAGAGACCTGAATCGATCCCACAGTTCAACTGAACTCCCCTCTGAACACAAACTGGGGGTCTCTAAACTCTTACACTTTGTTACACATATTTGTTTATATATTTTTGTAAAAGACAAATAAACACAACAATTTGTGCATATATATATATATATATATATATCATCAAAAAGTATCCATCAAAACATGCACAAAACATTTCCACCTCAGAGTCTCCTAATGCATTAGTTCATATTGTTTATGCAAATATCGCTTGAATGGGCAGTTCATTCAGGAAATATTATATATATATATATGATTATTTGTTAAGCGACAGCTTTCGTTTCGTTTCGTTTCTTAAAGCAACATTATAAAACATCTGTACCTCAAAATACCAGCTTCAAAAATGTTGATGGTAAATTGACTTCATCGTCTCTGTCATTGCTGGAAGGATGCTGCTGCTTTTTTGGTGGAGCTGCGAGATCTCTAGCGTGAACTGTCCTCTGAACACCGTGGAACCGGAGTCAGATTTGTGTAAAATTCTGTGAAAGTACTTTACCTTGTGAGTCCACATGCGTCTTTCACTTGCAGGTGATGCTGGTATGGTATCTCTCAGCTTGTCAACAAATGCATGTATTAAGCTGCCCACGAGGGGCCCTCAAAGAATAGCTTGTATTTACTGCAGTGGAGTAAAGTGGAAAAACACTCCCCAACTGTAGGCCAGGAGCAAAAAATATCAGTTCTTGCATGATGGTGTTTAATTCCTCTCTTCAGTTGCAAGAAAAAGTAAAGCTGTGTCCAAAACTGCACTATTTTGCCAATTTGTAGTGTTGTCTGAAAACAGTGTAGAATTTTTAGTGCACAATAAAAAATTCCAAATGCACTGCAATAAGTAGTTTATATAATATATATATATATATACACACACACACACACACATACTCCACACTGAGTAAATGTCCACAACACGTGTTTCAATTCACATGTCCAGAATTCCTTAATAAGAAGCCCACTCCAGTTGTAGACACTTTGTCTAACCATAAATTAATGAACACCCTACTAATAATTCCAACCAATCTTTCTAAAGAACAGATCTGTGCTCTAATCTGACTTTGTGTGCCTTTAATTAATGAACTTAAATTCTTGTGAAATAGTTCTGGGAGAAATCAACACAAAGGTTCACTTACTTTTCTAGTCAGCACTGTGAATGTCAACGTGTGCAATAAAAGATACAGTACAACTATTGCATTGTGTCTATTATCTCTGACTTGACTAACAGTTGCCCCCAGTACCCAAGTTCTGCTGTATTTAAAGTCCTTTTTTAGAGAAATCATACAAAAACAAGTTCATGCACGGTTTTGTTGATGAATGTCCAAAACTATATATTATGCACAGCATAAATCCTTTGGAATAGCCATGCAGTGGGTGTATTAACATATTAAAACAACTTACAATTATCT
This sequence comes from Salminus brasiliensis, assembly GCF_030463535.1. Classification (NCBI taxonomy): domain Eukaryota; kingdom Metazoa; phylum Chordata; class Actinopteri; order Characiformes; family Bryconidae; genus Salminus; species Salminus brasiliensis. The sequence continues at coordinate 38,202,138 of NC_132880.1, read as the reverse complement.
ATAAACAATTGGGCTACATTGTATATTTACAAATTAAACAGAAATCATAAGACTCCAGGACAAACACAAACTTCAAGCCAATTTTATTGCAATGGTTACAGGTAATTACTGACACTGATAAAGTGTACATCAGCAAGGAACTGACATGTTCAGTAGCGCTCTGCTTCCATGCTTCAGAAACTAGTTGATGGTATTCAGACCGCAAGCTAATAAAACCACTGTAATATACCTTTATGTCATCAAACTGCTAAATATAAAAATACAATGGCTATAGTTAAACTGCTAAAGCGGTTGGCTTTTATTAAAGTGTCAGCACTGACGTGTTTTAGCTATATTTGGAGTGTTTAAAACATAAAAAGATAAGAGACCAAAATGTCAAACCGGTAAAAATGGAAGTGCCTAAGTAATATTATTAACACTTAAAAAGTGAGTTGTGGAACTGTAATGGTCCACACGGATATGCTGGTTCAATAAATGGATTTTATACCAAAACAAAAAAAAGAAGAGAAAGCTTAACAATCCCCTGATTGCTTTCTCACAAAGAAAAAATAACACCACATTTACACATAAAAAGCCACGGCAAGCAGGCTTCCATTATTATTGGTAGTAGCAGCGGTACAATATAATTGTGGACCTCTGCATGATAAATGTTGCATCTAATCAAGTGCGTTGCTGCTGTAAATAAACTCAATAAAAATGAAGCCCACACAAGCTTGATCAACCATAACAGTTTACCTTCTCCTATCAACACAAAACCATCCCCACTATTGGTTAAAATAAAATAAAAAAAAACAAGCAATGCTCATACTTTTTTTGTTAAGTAAAAAAAGATTTACCATAGAAATACATAAAATAATCTCTACCTAAAAGCCACCTAAAGATTTTGATAGATTTTTCACGTATGCACAAGCTTTGAAACGGTATTTAAAACGTACTTTAGGGGTGGCAAATGAACAGATCAACTTGACTTTTATATTAAAATCTAATCTCATACTAAAGCTTCAAAACAGTTCTGAAACTAACTAACAACCTGGAGGATACTTTACGGTGCTTTAGAGAAAATGACATACCTGACTTTCCCACCTTCTCAACTTTGAGCCAAAATGCAAGGGTTCTTTACGGTTTACAGTAATGGTGCAGACAGTCATTAGAGCCTTAGTATTTATTCAGGTTACTATAGGAACATGACATTTCTCTTTTATCACTCACTAATGTAATTACCTTCAACGTTTGACAAAAGTAGTATGCTCATCTTTTACCTGCAGGAACCTCGGTGAGGGTATTTTGTTATTTGCGGTACTGAAAGGTCTATAAAATGGCTTCTCCCATGCTCAAGTCCGGTCATATGAAAAACTCATTATAATTATTTGTAAACGTTCTGTAACTTTGATACTGTATTGCACTTCTCAGCCAAACATGTTGGCCGTTGAAATTATGACCCGGGATGTTGCTTGTCCTTTAAGCTAGGTCATGCTGGCCTATAACAAGAGTCTGGTTGCCACATGCGAAGATCCACCAAGATTTGATTGAGCTTCTGCATCCACAGATTTCTCTCTTCTTTAGTGTCGGCACTCAGCCAGTTCCTGTACATTAAAACAAGGTCATAAATTGTTTGTAAATATCACATACTCAAACCTCTTCATATTTTTAAGCTTACTAGCAAAAAAACAAACAATACAAATTTATTGAACTGTATGAGGAAGTGAGCATGGTCTTACTTTGTAACACACATAGTGTTCTTGCACTGGCTGACCAGAGTTTCCTTGTCATCCTCTCTTTGTGGCCTCACTGTAATCAGCTCAAAAGTATTGGGTCGGGCACAGAACTCACGGTTAGCAGGTTCCACTTTACGGCTGGTGCAGCAAGCCAAACTAATGCGACCAATTGGACTCTAAACAGAACAGGACAATCATTGATCATATTAGCAATCAATTTTAGAATAAACATGGAACAGACATAACTAGTTAGGTGTTGTTTACCTTCCGTTTCTCATCATCAGGGTAAGTCCAATAGGAGATGCAGTACCCTGAAAGAACACACCATCTCCTGTGCCAGGCCCCAAAGCCACTGACATCCTCAAACATGGTCTATGAAGCCACATTAGGACAGTCAGTACAAGTGGCAAATCATATGAAACATTATTCTTTGTGCAAGATCTCGACATTTTAAAGAACACACACCAGGAAGCCTCTTTCCTCCACACGAGAACCAACTTCACACTGCATCTTAAGGTAGATGTGGCCTTCCAGAGGGCAAAGGAAAGGCACCTAGATATATTTGGAAATAAAAGGGCATGTTATTGCATCAAGGATACAACGTAAAGAACAGGTCAGGTGCCAGACGCATTTCGGATAACAAAAAACAGATTTTGTGGCAAAGAAAGAACAGTCCGCACCAAACACCCTTTGAACACAGAGTGGGGAAGAACACAGACACATAGCTGACCAAACAATGAACACAGAGTTAGTAACATGATGTAATGCAAACTAAGGTTGCAAAAGCGACCCAGATAGGAGGAAAGCAGACACAAACCGCGTGTTACAGAACACTGAACAAATATAAAAACCTTGCTCTGAAACATGTCACTGAGAAGCTTGCTCGCTCTCCCTTGACATTTGATCTATAAAAAGAGAAATGAGTATACGTATATACGAACTGATTTATGCAGGTAAGAGTATAAGAATCAGGCAGAAGGTTTTAAAGCTTTGCTTGCTTAGCATGTAAAGTTTCACCACACAAAGCCCTGTTCGTTTATGTCCTTACTATGCGATTTTCTCAGTGTTTATGATTTATTTAATTCCCCCATTGCATGATCAGAAAATTGACCACAGACCACATGCAGAATTTGTTATGAAAGAACACAGGTTAGAAATATGAAGGACAAAGATATTTAAGAGCATGTTAATCAGTCTTAAAACGCTTACCTTTTCCATGGGAAACTTGTTTTTTCCAATAGAGGCCAAAGTTAACTTGTGTGATCCAACAAGAACAAAGTTACTGGTACGCACAGCATTCGGACCACCAGGGCTTGCCATTACTATAAAAGCAAAACAGATTTTAAAATATGAAAAACATTTTCCATAAAATTAATTTTTCCAATAATATGTCCACATAATACTCACCAGGTGTTTGGAGATTGCTTTTCTAAAACAGCAAAGAGAAAGTATGAAGATCAAATTAAAAGATGCACAACAGAAGACCTGTCCATAGCATTAAAAGCCAGAATGTGAATGTACTTACAGTAATGGCAAGGAATCTCTTAGGAGTGATAGCCTAAGAAGAAAATGACAAGATCTTTTAATCCAAAAACCAAGACAGTTATATAACAATTATTTTTTCCATATATCCGTGTTTCTATTTTTCCAAAATTGAGATAAAACAAAGAATTTCCACACTACTAAGTGTTTACAAAGAATGAGAAAACACTACACTGTCACAAGTGTTAAGAAAAAGGGAGTAACATCAGGATACCTTGGATTTGCTTGGCTTTTTCCTTTTATCAAGTTGAAACTCACGTTTCTGAACCTAAAAGACAGAAAACAGCAATTAAAAAAAACAAAAACAAAACAAAAACAAAAAGGTTTCCACCACAATTACCCATACCCACAGCACCAAAGTACAAATATACTTACAAGATAGTAGACTTCAATATCAATCTCAAAGTCACTGGACACATCAGGACTGGAAGTTGATTAGAAGAATATTAGGAGGATGGCAACAAAGAGTGGTACTGATGGTCAGATTGATCACAAATGAATCTAAACTCACAGAGTAAACTTGGTGGAGAAGGTCAAGGCATCCCCACTGAGTGCACTGTGGGTATTAGCTAAAGGAGTAGCAACAGTGTTCTCTGCTCCAGCACGGATCATGACGAAAAAGTAATGGTTTCCAGACTCTTAAGAAAACAAAGATATTTCGGGAAATTATACATTGGGGGAAAAAAAAAACAACAAAAAACACAGCAGACAGCAGAGCATTTTCTACAAAAAAAATAGCAGCTTGCTGCCATGTCACTTCAAACTAACCACACAAAGCACATACCACATATAAAAAAAAACAAAAACCAACCAGGCTTGTTAGCAGTAGAACAAACAAAGTCAGCCTTAAGTGGTAATCGAAGCTCCTGGAGTGAGACTGAGCCTGTAGAGGCCGGTACACCAATGTCCTCCTGAGGTCTGGAAGAGATTTTCTTCTGAGCTGCTGGACCTTCTGCCTTCAGTCGATCCAGCTCAGCTTTCAGAGCCACCCTTCTCTCAGCTGACAAAAAAAAAAGAAAGTAGAATTATTTCTAATACAAAAACAACAACAAAAAAACCCAATGGTCTAGACATCTCCATAACTGTACATCATACAACATTCATAATAACAATATATCCATATGCTGCAATACATCCATTACAAAAGTAAAGAAGCAAACCTCAGACATTAAACACATCACAACCATGTGGTCACAACTCACTGGCAATAAGCAGAAGTCTTTCAGCCTCAGCCTCCACCTGAGAGCCTTTTCCATGCTCCTCATCTGTGCAGCAGTTTAGCGCCTGACTTGCCTGATGAATCACCGTTTGCTGCAGGTTCATCTCGTTGGTCAGAATCTGAAAGCACAGCTCAAATCAAACCTTACAGTCCACCTCATTCCATGAGATTAAACATCCACACCTTTAGAGCTTTGTGTGTGTGATATATATAAAATTTCATTCTATTTACCTGCATCTTTTGTTTAATGCTGATGTGACTGGGGCTCTGAGGCTCTTCCACTCTTTTAGACACATCTTCCTTCCTCACAATCACTTGCTTCACATGTGGTCTCTCAGTATCCTTCACTCTAGTTGATCTGTACGCATCAATGCTAAACAGAGATCCCAAAGTGTTGGTTTATTAAAACAAATTTATTTTAATATTAAACTCTACCTTCACCTATTACTTACCTATAGAGCAGTTTCTGTCCTTCTACAGTCTCAGTCCCATCAGAAGAGCCTGCTTGTTGCTTTCGTGCCCTTTGGAATTTGGTGGGCTTGGACACACTCTCAGGAGTCCCACTCTTGTGAATAAATGAGCTTGCTGGAGTTGACGTCTAAAAAATAAATAAATACAAAAACAAATAAATAATTAAAATAAATAAATAAATACATAAATCAGAAAGCAAGTAAGTAAAACTTACCAGGCATGAAGCAATAAATACATTATCCACAAAGAGTTACATATAAAGGACTTACCATGGGTTTCCTTTCAGGGCTCTTCACAACCGCAGCTACCGTCTCTACTACAGGGGCAAGCAGAGACATAGAGGAGATGTTCAGGGCATCTTCCTCCTCATCCTCTTCAGCACTACACTCTTCAGTCTCCTCTAACACTCCTTCAAAAAGATCATTAATGATCTCAGAGTTTACAGAGCCATCCACATTCATCTCAATTTCACGTATCTCCTCTTCTGCATCTGCAAATAAATTAAAAACAAGAAGTGATGCCCATTTAAGGATATTTAATATGCAGATTGTGTATTTTGCCTGCAACAAATTGAATACATGCACAGTTTACTCTTCTTACCTTCTTTTTCTATCTGCTCAGGCACTTCTGGCTTCTGCACAGAAGCCTCATCCTTCTCCAGAGAGCTTAACTGAGAAGGCTTCACGTCTAATGTTTCTGAAAGGAATTAAAAAAATAAATAAAATTGGTTAAAAGCTAATTCCAAAAGTAAACAGAAAAAGTTAGAAGCAGACTAAGAAAACTGTATGCTCTTACAAACAAGACAAATCCATTAAATATTAATGTTCAATTGTGTGAAGAACAGCAATGGAGTAATGCATTAAAGCTGGAGCACTTTACTACAATTACTTGAAATTTCTAGGGTTAGAAATATTACCAATTTCACAGAGCTTGGATGGAGTTTCCAAAATATTTGAGTCTGATGTTGAAGGCTCATTGCAAAGTACACGGGCAGAACTTTCATCCTGTATTTCCTGAAGGTAATAAGAAACATTAATTATATGAAGCAGAGCGCATTCTTTAAAAAGAGGGGAAGAGGAAAAAAAAAACGAATATTTTGTGAAGATGTATGAGACTATTCAAGTTTTAATAAAAATAAATGAATAAATAATAAATAAAAAAACAAACAAAAAAAAACAATTTATATATATATATATATATATATATATATATATATAAATAAATAAATAAATAATCAAGCATCGTCAACCTTAGATTGCAAGTCATTCTTGATCTCTGCAAGATCCTCTTTACTTTTCCACATGTTTCCGACCTGAAACCGACTGCGCACCTGTGCCAGTTCTGCCTCACGTTCCTAATAACAAAACAACTTGTCAAATTAAGATGCTGTACAAATAAATGTAAGTGATCCACACATTTGGAAAATATAATAAATAAATAAATAAAACAAGACAACATACCATTTTTTGCTTTTGAGTGAGCATGGCAGTTGTGGAGGTTGTCTGTGTGGTGGCAAGCCTCTCCTGGAACAACCTAGATTTGGCTGATGAAGTGGCTGACGGAGTGACTGGTGTGCGGCCCTGGCTAACAATGGGAGAACCTTGACGTTCTTGGCACCTTTCCCCAAAACGCTCCAAAAATGACTTAACGCCACCTAAGGACAACACATTAATTAACTAACAGAAACAGCACATTCCAGAACAGATGTTTAGACATGGAAGACAACAGAACACAAAAAGCTCTCTCAAAAACGATCAGGGCCATTACAACTGGGTTACTCACCAGCAGTTCCAATTTGGCTGTTCGGTTGCAAATCTTTGGCCAATTTCTCACTGCCCTGAGAGACAGGGGCTAAAGCAAGAGATGGCTTGGCTGGAAGGTTTGGCTTTATGGGACTTGAACTAAACACTCTGCCAGATCCCAAATCCTTGCCTGGGGTCTGAGACTTCAGTGGGCTTTTGCACAATGGAGTTGTCTGAGGACTAGAAGAGTTGACTCTTGTAGATTTTAGAGGAGTGGATGGCTGGCTAGAGTATGTCTTCAGGGGACTGGATGCTGGGGAGGCATGTCCTTTAGCCAGTTTAGGTTCGGGCACCTCAGTCTTCTGCGGACTGGGAGGAATTACTCTGGATGATTTGATTGGAGAATAAACTGGCAGCTATAACAAACCAAACATAAAATGTATTTAAGCATTGAAGAAGGGTAATCTGAGCAAGACTTAACACGTTCTGCTCTTGTCAGAGAGCACAGAGGAAATTCAATTCTTTGTTTTTTATAACCCACCTGCTGAGTGCTGTAGACAGGCTTGCTAGCTGACTGGACAGGGTGAGGCTGCTGTGTGGCAACACTGGTCTTGGCACCAACGGCTGGTTTAGCATGGGTCGGTCGAGGCGCACAGGCTGTGCCAGGCTGCACTTGTGCATTGTCTCGGGAAGCAGGCTGATGCCCAATGTCATCTTCCCATGAGCTAATTGTAGCAGCAAGGTTTGCCAGTCTGCCTTTCCTGCCTATGGATGTTTCTGATGATGTGAGGGTTGGAGCTGGAGCTGTAGAAATCTCTGTGGGATTAAGAGGAGGCGGTGCTTCACCGTTGCTGCCTGTAAAAGAAGTTCAGTAAACGTTAACACTTAAAATATCAATTGCACATAAAGTATAACCATATTAAATAAATAAAACCATGCAGAAACCTACCCTCCGAGTCCCAGTATTGCCTCTGGTCAGCCAGTCTCTGCAGACGAGACCTCATGCTGCTGGGGTTTGGTGTGGGTGCAGGGGTATCTTTAAGAATCTCTCTGTCTTCCTCCACGACAGAATGCTTTGTCATTTTATCTGTACACACTGTTACTGTCTGTGATTGACTGGCCACCATCTTATCTGTGCTGGGAGGAAAGCAAGCGTGCCCCATGGCTGACTCTGACCTCGGATTGACAACCACTTTCTCGACTGAGACAGAGCGAACGCTGCTCGGTGCTACAGGGGGCTTCTTATCTGTGGTGATCTCTGAAGATGAAACTTGAAGAGAAACTGGCTCTTTGTTTTCTTCCCCAGTCATATTCTCCTCCGAGCAGCGACGCTTTGAAGGAGAAGGTTTGGAGGATGGAAGTACTGTTTTATAAAACACACAGGTTATTTTGTTAGGAAGACAATAGATCTGAAAAGAGCCTTATCAATATTACAGGTACTCAAAAAAGTGGTTATTTATAAAGGTTGTCTCTAGGGCTGGGCGATACATTAAATAATAATAATAATTATATATATATATATATATATATATATATATATATATATATATATATATATATATATATATATATAAGATTCTTAACAAAAATTCAGACACCCCCCCTTAGAGTTCAGTGATTTTTATTAAGCGTCTGCTGCACTAAAACTAAATAGATCAGTCTAATTACACTGTTTACAATTAAACGAGCAGTTGATCAGTGTTCGCTAAGCACTACCAATATCCTCGATATGCTTAGAAAATTATAGTGTATCATTATAACAAACCTTATCATGACTCAATAAAATATCTTAATATTGCCCAGCTCTAGTGGTCTCCATTTGTTGTTAGGCAGGCATTTAAGTCAATCAATCAGTAAATCACTGCAAGGCAAACTTAAATCCAGAGGAAGATAGCAGCAATAGGACTATTAAATCATATTTTAAAGAGTTGGCTTTAACAAGGTAGGTTTGTTACCTTTATCAATCGGTGGCTCGCTGATGACACTATTTGTCTCTGCAAGCGGCTCTCTTGCTCTCTTGGCCATTTGTCGGTTGGCAGCTGTAGGTCTTTCTGCCATCTTCTTCTGAAGATTCTCCCTGCGAGCACGTGTACGCTCCAAAAGTTTCTAAGTAAAGAATTGCACATTAAAACGTCTGCCAGAAGATTCTGTAACAGTACTTGCCATTAAATACCCTGTATCTCTACTGAACTATGTATGACTGCACCATCTGTTTACAAGACTTTAAGAATTCAGATTCAGAAGTGAAAAGCTACATGTTAATTTGTTTCTATTTCCATACATTCACTAAATTAAACATGTTTATAAGGTAAGCAGGTAACAGGACCTGTACATTTCATTATGAGGAACAGAGACTACAAACCTCATTTCTACAATCATGTTTTTAAAAGTACTTGAAGTCCTTTGTCTTAAAAGAAATATCTAGATCATGTTTTCATATATTACATTTTACACTTCTAGTACAACTACATGGGTCATAATGTAAAAGCCTATCTAGTAGTTACTGTGTAAAACAAGTAGATAATTGTCAGTATATGATTCTATTTTATTGCCAATTGTGTTTTTTCTTGTCATTTATTTTTAAATAGTTTTCCCCAGACACTAAATAGTAATAATAATAAGCAACCAGTTTCAATTTCTCATTGCATGCATTGGGAGCTTTTAAACTGTTTCCATCAAGTGTGACGGAGCTGGATCTTATTTGGGAGGTGCACTGGTGCTAGAACTACCCACACGTGGTCATATAAAGAATGTGTTAATTAATGTTGCTGAGTAAATATGTAGCACAGCTCACAGGAGAGGCAGCTGCAAAATAGTACGGACAAAACATTTCTATAAACTAGAAGACATTCATTTAGGATTAGACAGCAATGGAAAACGGCAAAGTGATAAATACAGATGCAATTAAGTTAAATTGGCTTCACAGATAATTGTTTACAGCACGTTCAACCAAAATACTATGGCGCCCCTAAAGTATGAGAGAAAATCATTCTTAGAGATATAGCATAAACCTTTCCCTCAATTTAATAACATGTCCCCTAAATTAAACAAAATCCCTCCATTTAGAGGGGCGCATTATCTAAACCGAGAGATTGTTTTAAGCCTAAAAAATCATTTTTCTACCATGACACTCAGGGGCTCTGTAAGATGCTGACATGAGGGTATTTTTCATTCCAATTTTATGTTTTCAACGACCAGAATTTCAGCTTTTATTAGCACTTATGAGCAAAATACAATCACAGCACCTTTCAGCCTGGATTCATGGCTCTTACAGCTAGACCATACAACACTGGTAGCCTGTTAGGGGCTTTGGCAGTTTCCCAGGAATGAGTGGAAATTTCAGTTAATGGTTGTCATCCTTAAGGAATTCCTGTCATGTGACACCGCTGCAGCATTTGATTGGCTAGAACCGGAAAGGGCTCCAAACTCCAGCTGCAGGGACATGGCAAAAAGCAAGCCTCTCTGAACTCTGCATGTTTGTATTGCCCACTTCTCCTAAATCATCAGCTACCCGTTTCCAGCAGCAGCTTAAACAGCTTTCAGCGCAAAAAAACCTTTGACATAAAACTAGTCTGTCTATATGAAATATTACTTGCACTGGGAGCCCTTACTGTCTGCAATTTTGAGAGGGTTAGCTAGATAGATGACTTGTTTGAATGGTCAACAAACAGCCCACCAGCGCCAATCAGTCGTCCCCTTAACGCCCAGGCATTTTTGCTGTACTGATAGCTAGCTAGCTAACTAGCTAGCTAATATTTTCGCAATGGGTTTCAGAGAACTAGTGCTAGCTAGCTAACGTTAGACAGCTCCACAAAAGATACAACACACAAAGTGGGACGTTATGCCAGCTAGTGATGAGCTAGAGATAGCTATGATTGAGTTTGAGCCAACTGGCTGACTTACTGCGAACTGCTTAGCTATCTAGCTAGCTAGCACTAGTAAACGTTAGCTATCACTAGCTAGTTATAAATTAGCAATACCTTAACTAGCTAAGTAGCTAAAGCACAAAGTGCCACACATCCATTATTCGTGGAAATTAACACAGCATTGTCTATTTTACAACAAGTCAGTTAGTCAGTCAGTCAGTCAGTCAGTCAGTCAGTTAGCTAGCGCTGGATGGCAAGCCGTTAGTCGTTAGTCTGCCACGCGACCAACTTCGCTAATTTTAACCAACCTCAACATATACAAGAAGCACAGCACTTATTCCAGAGCGTATTTACCTCCGTGAATGGATCCATTCCGAAGTCGTATACTGTCAAACTCTGTGAAATCTAGCTCTGCTCTACCCCACCCCGTCTTCGTGTCCGTAAAGCCACACCGCAGATGGACCGAGCTCGTGCCTGCAGCCTCGCTCTGTTCAAATTTGAATTTCAGCGCTGCTCCCACTGCGCACTCACCAACGGTCATTGCTCACGTCACCCACTCTGAAACGAGGCTCGATTCCAATCCGCAGGCGTTCCCTCACTAGCACCCTCAAGAAGAAATCAACGCTGTGGATGATATACGCTGTCTGAAATGCAGCACGTCGCATTTTTAGCCGTTCAAGCGAATTTATTTACACAATCGAGCATATCTGTGCTTCACATAACGTGTTTGTTTGCGCTTGATTTTCCGGGTTGAAGTGTTTAGGGGAAGTGAACAAGGGCGTATTTGAACAAGAGAATGCAGAAAAAAAGGGAAAGGCTGTTTATACAGCACACCCTGAGCGTTGAACCAGTACATAAAAAATACAGTGCATGTACTGGTTATTCACAGCTCTGTGTAAGCTGGGTGGGGACAGCAGTTAAGCTGTGCAGAAGGAATGCTTCACCAAAAGTAGTATTTACACAATCTTTACAGCACCCCAGATGCAGTCAGTTTGCAAGGCTCTGGTATATCCAGTTTCACATACATTTTTGGGAACCCTTGAATGTAAAATGAGCAGAAATCACCTTCAACAAACGTTTCTGTTGAACTGTTCTGCACAATGTTGGGGAACTGTGGACCATTTTTGTTCCTGCAAATGAGTTTTAGTTTATCAATATTTATGGCCTTGCTTCCACAGTCCTCCATCACCACATGGTCAGGACTATGACTTGGCTTCTCTCTTTTTTCACTTGGGTCACAGTCTTTTCGCATCAGACAGGAGTGCTGCTCTTACATTCTTCTCCAGGTGGTCTTGGGCAAACTAGAGCTTTTTTTTTTTGTTGTTAGACAGCAGCTGCTACCTTTTTTGTGTCCCACCATGAACATCATTCTTGTTCTGTGTTTTTCTTATGGACACATTAACAAACACTTTTGCAGTTTGCAGAAACGTCAGTAGGTCTTTTTTTTTTTTTTTTTTTTGCCTTTTTTGAGTCATTAACACAAAGGTTCACTTACTTTTTCTAGCCTGCAATGTGGATTGTTACTCAGTATGTTCAATATTAGACACAAACAGTACAACTGTTTTTGTGCTATTAGTTTGGATTGTGTTTGTCTATCGTTGTGATCTTTTTCTATCTTTTTATTGCAACTGTACACTTTTTTTTAGAGCTTTGTCAATCCAGTGCAAAAACACAGAAGCAATAATCTCACCTAGGGCTGGGTGATATGGTAAAAATACTATATCACAATATTTAAAGACATTTTCACGATACACAATACATGTAACCACAGACTACATACATCAGTAACAACAGATCCTTAAAAAACACTATTCAGATACTCTCCCATACTGGATACAGTGATTTTTATTCAACATCTGCTGCACTTCATCCAATCCAGTCTAATTACACTGTTTGTAGTGAAACTTGCAGTTGATCAGTGTTTATTAAGCACTAACAATATCACACTGTGTATCGTGATAACATAATTCATCACGATATGATAAAATATTGCCAATTGCCCATAGTTTGAACACATTTTGAACTCTTTGAGTAAAAGATTGTGTATGATGGATTTTGCAGAAATTTATCTCTATAATGTCAAAAACTGGTAGAAAGCCATCATTCTTGTTCAGCTACCGGAAATATCTTGAAAGGAATCCAGTCAACAGCACACCCACTGTGATTCCATTTAATGATAGCCTGTTTATAAATAATCCTTCGACAGAGGATTTCTCTGAGTTTGGGATTTACACAGTTATACGAATGCCTGTGGTGAATGCCACTGAAAGTAAAGATAGTACCACTTGGATGTTGCTGCTACTAGCCATGGGCCTGAAACTACACTGTCCTACTTCAAGCTGCAAGCTGTGGTATGAAGTGTCCCAAAGGCTTTCTGAGCTGACAGACGCAAGGCAGTCAGTCTCAACTTGGTCATCACTGGTTGTGTTTGTATTACTGACACTGAGATGTGGGTGAGGTCACAAGATCTAGGCAAATGACCAAAAAAAGAACACACAGTTTGTCAGAGGAGAACAGGATCAGGTAGTCTCTGAAAAACAGAATGCAGAGTGAAAACCTTCACAGTCTCTGGAGACTTGAGGTATCTGTGCCATACTGAGTCAAATTACAAGGGAGCGGTTTCACAAAACACGTAGCTGATGTGTGGGATTCAGCCGAGACAAAAAAGAAAAGAGACAGAGGAGCTTTTGTGGTTTTCTTTTGTAGTATGACAAGGCCCAACTCTGGACCAGAAGGTGACTTGTTTGATGTACTTTATAACACAAGTTCTGTTGAGAACAAGGCACAATTCATGGTAAGAACTGTGATGGTTTGACAGAGGTTGAAGTAGGCAGCCTGGATATTCACGATGAGAAATGAATAAGCACAACCATATTAATGTGTTTGATATGGATTGAGCTTTAATCCGCAGCTCATTTCTAACATTTGTTTGCCCAAATGTTTGCAATAGTAAAATACTGTGGCAATAGTAAAATACTGTGCTTTTAGGTAAAAAAATGTAGTTAAAGCAACACTATGTAGCATTTTACCTTTTAAAAACAGCTTCAAACTTATTGTGATGCTCCACTGACCTGTAAGAAGAAGAGTAGCATAGCTCAGCACGCTGCTAACTGCACTATGTCACTTTGGTGAAGCAGGCAGGATAATGTAAAAAAAATGGCAATTTTCCACATTGTTGCTTTAAGTTATTCCATAAAATATTCAAAATGTTGAGTTATTTGATCATATTTTAAATAGGAAGTTATAATAACACAATAATACAGATTTATAAGTTCAGTTATTAAATTGGAACTTCTTTGTGTCACAGTAAGTGTATGAACTTTGTTCCTTCTTTGCTGCAGAAGCAGCCTTTAGTCTACTGCGAAGGCTTTATACTAGATGTTTACAGTAAGGATTTGATTGCATTGAGCAACAATAGCATTAGTGGTAGGTCAGGTACTGATGTTGGACAATTAGTTCTAAATTATAAATGCCACTTAAACCCATCCCAAACCTATTGAATGGTGCTAATTGCCAGCATGTCTGTATACTTTTGTATACTGTCTGTATGCTATGAGTATTAGTAATAGCCACCATTTGTTTTATAAAGGTCAAGAGTCACATTTATTTGTATGTATTCAATGATCTTCTCTAAGCGTTATTCTTTGAATGCAGTAAAGTAAAGTAGGCCTTGTTTAAGCTTTTATTCAACAAGGCATAGGCATCATAGGCATGGATGTCCAGCCAATATTAGGATTTCAATGATTTTCTGACCTGTTCTTTTTCTGTGGAGAAATGAGTTACAACATACATATTTTGGTGTTTTTTCAATTAATGTAATATTCTGAAATATACATAAATTATATATGACCATACTTAGATACTATGTCTTTTATCTTGACAAAGCCATGGCCTCTTAACTTCCTGACAGTGATTAAGATTGACTACAGCTGGTACTGGTTCTGTGCTTACTTAAAAAAAGGTATGTTTAACAGCACTCATTGGATTAACCAACACACAGTACAATGGGAAAGCCCAGTAATCCTAGTGCAAATCTGAGAAGGAGGTTCATGGAGTTACACAAGTCAGGAATGTCTCTCTAAGCCATTTCTAAACAAATGCTAATTCTGAGATCTTACAAGTTCACAGTTGTAGTAAGGTTTAAGTCATTGGAAGGTGTAGCAACTTTGTCAAGATTTAAAATAACACCCAGACTGCCACCCTCAGTTGAAAGGAAATTGGTTTGGAGGGTCAGGAACATCCCAAGAATCACCAAGACAGTGAAAGCTGCTGGGACACAAGTGTTACTGTCAAGCGGACTTCCCCATGATCTGAGAGGCTTGCCTTCTAAGAAAGAAGTCCCTGCTTCAAAAGTCTCTTCTCCGAGTAAATGGTCGCCCAGCCCGACCTGCTGAAAGACTGCCCGCTGAGCTCTACCTGCATCAGACCAGCTGCCACCACCCATGCCAGACCAGCAAATAATAATAAATAAATAATTTACAATAACAATAACAATATTATTTACAGCAAATGACTCTTAAATGCACATGGGGGGGGGGGGGGGGGGGGTATTGCACATAGTATTTTTGCATTGAGGGACCTCTATTCCCTGAACATGTGTGTGTAGTTAAGTGTGCGTGTATGTGGTCTGCTGGGAGCAGTGCTGGTTGTGGAGTCTGACGGCAGCAGGAAGGAAGGACCTGCGATACCGCTCCTTCACACACTTGGGGTGATGCAGACGGTTGCTAAAGGAGCTGCCCAGTGCTGCCAGAGTCTCATGCATGGGGTGGGAGCTGTTCTTCAGCATGGATGCCAGCTTGGCTGTCATCCTCCTGTCTCACACCACCTGCACTGGGTCTAAGAAGCACCCCAGGACAGAGCCGGCCCTCTTTATGAGTTTATTCAGTCTCTTCTTGTCTGCCATCGAGATGCTACTGCCCCAGCAGACCACTCCATAAAAGATGGCAGATGCTACCACTGTGTTGAAGAAAGTCCTCAGGAGTGCTCCCTGCACTCCAAAGGACCTCAGTCTTCTCAGTAGGTAGAGTCTGCTCTGGCCTTTCTTGTAGAGTGCAGCAGTGTTAACTGACCAGTCCAGTTTGTTGTTCAGATGAACACCCAGGTATTTAGAGTCCACACTCTCGATGTTCATACCCTGGATGTTCACTGATGGAGGGGGGTGTCTGCACCTGCGGAAATCCACCACCAGTTCTTTGGTCTTTCCAGCGTTTATCTGGAGGTGGTTCTGCAGACACCAGTCCACAAAGTCCTGGATCAGTTCTCTGTACTCACTGTCCTCCTCATTGGTTATGAGGCAGACGATCGCGGAGTCATCAGAGAACTTCTGGAGGTGACAGGTCGGTGAGCTGTACATGAAGTCAGCAGTGTACAAGGTGAAGAGGAACGGTGCCAAGACCACTCCTTGAGGGGCTTCTGTGCTGCTGACCACCAAGTCAGAGACACAGTCCCGTGCCCTCACATACTGTGGTCAGTTGGTGAGGTAGTCCAGTATCCAGTTATTAATTAGAGATTTAAGGTGTTTTCACATACTAAGAGAATTTTTGCACTGCAGCTGTTTGCCCACATCTATTGATTCTGGCACATAAATATCACTACTGCAGCATATGGTCTACAAAGGCTGGAGGCTCCTCTGAGAAACAGAAAAGGAGTCCACTTAATCCAAACAGCAGAGCACTTTCACACTCACACTCGCTCCTGTATCTACACCATTACTGGAAAATTAGAGGTTTATTTGGTGCACAATAAGACACTCAACTGCAACATGAACACGTTTTTATTGGACATTTGACAGGACTGCAAGTGGCAGCATGGAGTCAAGTGTAAAATGTTGTATGACTAATATACTGTAATCAAATGGCCAGTAGCTAAATTCTTTGGCCCAAACAGATCTGATCTGCTTAATCTGTAGGCCTGAACGCTTTTCAGCAGTTCCTCAAATAAAGCTAGATCATGCAATATCCTTTGAACAGCTGATGTTGAAACTGTACTTCTTACCACTCTGCTGTGCCTGTTCTTAGAGGTTACAGAAGATGGCCTGGAAGAGGACTGGAAAGTCACTGGCCCCTGACTCCTAACTTATTTTCTCCCTAGGCGTTGAGGTGGCTGCCTAGTAGTCAGAGTGTGCATGATCACCACTTTAATTAAGTTCTCACAGCCAAGGAAGGGTTAAATGTGGGGGTTGAATTCTGTTGCGCAAGCATAATCAGATTCTGAGGTCACTGGCCTGCTTGACCTTTGCAGCAGCTTTGTCACTTTCCTCAAATCGTACGCACATTTGGCTCACAGCAGGTACAAAATCATAACAGACCGTCAGGGGGCCCCATGAAAAGATATTACACTAGGCCTCACAACTCTACAACAAATCTGCCAGAATCCTCAATTAATTATTTTTAGGCCACTAGAGACCCCTGCAGACATGCTTGCTTTGTAATTTTTTTTTTAAGGCCAGTGCTTCAACACCATACCATGCAATTTTAGTTTAAGTTTAATGACATACAATTAATAAGTGCACTATTGGGCAGTACTGCATTTGTAAATGTAATCCAGCAGATGGCGCTATGGGCTGTAATAAAAGATGCTGGAAGTACTTGTTGCCTCTCACAAGGAGCATGGGAAATTAAGCAACAACTGAAAGTCAGGTACATGATCAACTACGCTTTCTCCAGCTCATGAGCTCTCACCACAAACAGTTCTAATTAGCTTTTTTTCTTATGGCTCTCCAAGGTTCTCAGTCCTGGTATGGGAGGACCATTGCCCCGGCCCATTTCAGTTTCCCCTGATCCCCAACACATCTGATAAAGCTAAAGAGCAACCACTTTTTGAGGTGAGCTGGTTGTTAGAAGCCAGTGGTATATACGCTGTATAAAGCTATATAATTCTGTAAAATATTTGCATTTCAGTTGAGAAAGCGTCTTAAACATCAGATTAAACTATAAACAAAATAGCACTGTTGTAAAAATTTTGGAACTATAAAATGAATTCATCACATTATCCAGAGCATTTAAAAGATGTTACGCAGGTAAGGCCGCGTTCACATTACCAAGCTGAAATGACACAAATCTGATCTTTTCAAATCGGATACGTATCTGATACAAGGTCATGCGACATAGCTAAACATGAACAGTCAGATTTTGTGCGTTTTTGTCTGTACACATGCTTTTAGTGTGGTCATAATTAGCCCCCGGCCTCACAGTAAAACAACAATACAACTAAACTTTAAGATTCTCCATATCATTCATCCAAGTAATTCTGCATTAACTAAATACTGTGGTGCATGCTATTGTTAACATCTGGACATCTGTAAAATGTAAGTATAAATGAGTTTTTTTTTTAGGAAAAAGTTAGGACACCCTATGCTAGAAAAGCTGGTCATCACCTGACAGAACGTTATTCCCCACTCCTCCATGCAGAAATCTTTCAGCTGTGAGACACATTTTCCTCGAGCCAAGGTGGTCTTTTGTCTTTTTTTTTTTTTTTTTAACAGCAAGGGTTTCCTCCTTACACATGAAAATCAAACATGTGATAGTAGATGTTGTACTTTCACACCAGCTATGGCAAGAGCTACCTGTAGAACCTGCAAAGACATTTCAAAATTTTAAGGCTTCTTTAAGCAGGTTGTGGTCCACTGTTGGACGGAACAAGGCCGACCAAGACCTGGCCGCATTGGCAATTGTTGCACTGAAGGACCCAGAAAGCTCTCTGGATCTCACCATGGTAATAACACTCAGTTTACCAATCAAGAGCGAACCAAGCTAAGACAAGCTCCTCTATAATTTTCTACAGCTGATTTACTGCACTGGATTTTGTCATTTCAGGCATTTGAAGTAGTAATAAATGTGGGGTGTCCTTACTTGTTCCTCGCAGGAAGGTAGTATTTTTATCAAATTATGGTTTACATGATTACAAAGATACATTTCTAGAATATTGTTAGATTTTTGATGTAAAGAAAGTGTCCTGTTTTCTCTCCTCTTAATTCAGATAAAGGGCACTTATATTTATAAATGTAAACAGTCAAGAACTAGACAAAAATCCAACACAAAATGATAAACAAGGCCTGTAATGTGAACGCAGAATCAAATATAGTGCTGAGAGTCTCAAAAACTATACTTGGTGTATCATGATGGCCAAGATGTTTCCAACAGGGACAAAATACAGAAGAATTCAGAGGTAGTTCATTGAAATTCATTTATTAATTTTAAAACCAATATGGGATATCTTCAAAATGTGGGCTAAAGTAAAAACAAAAAAACAAAAAAAACCCAAACAAAAAAAAAAAAAACCCAAAAAAGTCTCCCACGTGTCACTTCCTTGAGTGTGCCTATGAGCTGAACAGTGGGGTCACAGCGAGTTTGTGCGTGTATGCACATATACATATACATATGTATATATATATATATATATATATATATATATATATATATATGTATATGTATATATATATTACACACACATACATATATACATATACACATATATATATATATATTAAATTGTGTGTGTGTACTGACAGTCTGGCCAAACAGCAAGGGCTTTTACTGACCCACTAGCAAGAAGTGAGGAGACACTGAGTGAGTGAGAAAGTACCTAAAACTTGCTGCATGTCTTCCTTTATGTGTACGCACGTGTGCATATGTAGGACGGTCCTAAAGATGACTGCTTTCTAAGCTGGACTGAATATTGCACTCCCCAGAGATTCAGAAAACAAAAGTGAAAATAACATGGCTCCATAAGGAAGAAAGAAAAAGTGCCCTGGCCCCAACCATACTCCTGACAAGACACACTAATTATAGTGAATAAATACAGTTGACATTTAAAACCCAGCCTGACCCTAAATTAAAAGTGACTTCAAGGAAGGGGGAGAACAGCACTGTATTTCCAAAGAATGCTCCGGTTCCTCTGAACAACTTAGAGTTGTCGCTTTAATAAAACAAGGTACTATCTTGTGTTTGTGTGTTTTGTTTAAGTTATGCATGTCATCTATTCCAATTACAACAGTAAGGTTCATCATAATCAAAAGCATCGGCATTCCACGACTGTAAATACTTTCACCATGGTTGAAACGACACATTTCAGAAAAATTTAAACTAAAAAGCTATCCCAAGATTGAACAGTTGGGAGATCAGGAGGGACACGTCTTGTTTATTGTAGCCTGGGACTGGTACATTGATAACCAGAAGGCCAGGCTTATCTGTGTGCTTTGACCTCTTTCATTCATACAGCTGGTGAATCCACAGATTAGCTTTCATTTATTACATCTCTGTGATCGATTAGCCATGACTCAGAGTATAAATCATCACAATAATTACCCATGGCATGTACTTTCTCCCCTAGGCGAATTTCCCACTAGTTGTGTTCAACTGACAAGTTACTGGATGCAGCAGTTGTGACCGTTGGCATCCTTGAACCGCAGCCGCATCTTAGGTCTGTATTTTTCGAGGTAAAGAAGCTGTTTGGAGTTGAAGGCTCCACGTCTCTTCCTGAAAACAAAATGAGAACAGAGTGAGATGAGCCTGAGGAGTGGTACGCCTTAGTGTGTTTCCACCCGTGCATGTGGACTACATACTGTCGTATAAACTGCACCGCGTCCTCGTACTTCATCCCACTCTCTATCAAGGCCAAGGCTACCAGTACAGGTGCTCTATGGAGAAGAAGAACAGAAAACAAGGTGAGAGTGCTGACTGCGTCAATTAGTCTTTTATTCATGTTCATTAAGCATGTTTACTTATGGTCATGGAATGTGTTTTGGTGCCATGAGAGAGAACATCCACTGTTCATTAGACTCAGGATTCACTGTCAAACTTTAATAAAATTAAGTAAAGCAAAAAATCAGCATACACAATTCACAAAAACAGAAATGTGAAATTCCCATGACTTTAGATAGTCTGGATATCTGGAAATGAATTAGGAAATATTGGCACTGTTGATGATTTAGGCATTTTTAGAATCACTATTCATCAGTTGCACAGAGAGCACACATGACTGGTGTAAATCAGCTAATAGGGCTCCACTGAAAACCTGTATGTGTACATACCAATCTACTGCTCACCACCTACTCCAAGCATACAAGAGGAATAATAAATGCTACATTTGAAGTATAGTATTGTTGCTCAAATGTTTGGACACACGCAGTAGGATCACATGTTTTTATGATGATGAACCAGGTGTGTCCAAACCTTTGACTTGTATTCTAGTGATCTAGATACCAAGTGATAATAATAATTATATTAAAACATGGGCATGTTATTAACAAGCAAATGGCCCAAAATATGAGAGGCATTGAAAATATGACGCACAGTTTCTCAAGAGCCAATCAAAACACAGTCTAACAGGCCTGCAAAAACAGGGATAGGAATACTATTTGACTTGTTCTTGCTAAAAGGAGGAGTTTCACTTACCGTCCCAATCCTGCCACGCAGTGGACCGCAATGCAGCAACCTGGCTCATCTCGGAACTTAGTCTTCAGCAGGTTTAGCCAATCATCAACAATCTGGGTGGGGGGTGGAGCTCCATCATCAAAGGGCCAGTCCTGTGCAAATAAAAACCAAATTATGAGAACGCATGAAGAGAAATGAATCTGAATACCCAAAGGTTTACATTCAGTGCACATTTCACAGTGCGTGTCCATTTCAAGGAATATTTCTAGGCCCTGTAATACAGCTGAGCCATCTGTTTCATTTGCATTTGCCTAAACTGGAAAATAAACTCCTATTGGGCTAATCAACAGAGTCACAAAGACAGTAAGGCCCACAGGCCAACTTTGAACTGAGAAGCTTTGTGGAGGAGCATGGAGTTCTCACGAACTGTTCTTGGGCTCCTAGCCACAGAGATCTGGCCTTCTCCCAGCCAAGCTGTACAAAGAAGAGTAACAGATGAGGGAGAGTGCAGGAGGGATGGTTCAAGACAAAGAAAAGGCGGAGAGAGCCCAAAGATTAAGAGATACTGTAAGGCTAAAAAGATATGATCAGTAAGAAGAGACAGAGAGCACACATGAAAACTCATGAGCAGTGAAAAAGGTGACCAGTTCAGAAACCAAACCCCTGTAGCAGGGATTGTTCCTAGGAGAAAACTTGTGATGCAGTCTAAGACAAAACTACAGGGGATTTCCTTTGTAGAAGTATGTAGCTCATTGAGTTCAACAATTACGTAAATTCAGGTCTTGTCCAAAAATCTAATTTCGAGATATGAATTATAAATAAAGTCAGTCTAAAAACATCCCCCATCATTTGTGCTCTACTGACTTCATTATTGTGCATAGTGCTTGGTCCTCAATGATGACCATAAATATTAAAAACCTTATCTGTTGCCAGTGGAGTTAGGTACGGCCTCAGTCACCACGGAGGCCAGTGTGGTTCTACAGTTGAAGTTGGTAAAGTGATAGTTCTGTGGCGCAAGCTTGGAGAAGAGTAGGTCGGGGACACCAGACATTAACGTGGAGCCTTCCGTAGGTCTTGTGGGCTTACTTCGGTGAAACACCTACGTGATGACCCCTGTGAGAGCGTGCAACGTAGTGGGAGAATGTGAATGGGCTGGGCCCTATGTGCAACCCCAAGTATAGAATCTGTTGCTGTGCTGTGTTGTGTTTGGGGGTGGGATCTCTCAATTCAGCAGACCCCTGCCCACCCCAATGTAAAAACTCACCAAATCTATGTGAATTAAATGATTGCCACATTCACCATCCACCAGAACGCCACAGGTTTGCAGGGAACAGGGAAAATGGTGGGAAGAAAGGAGGCTGGGGAAACTCTCTGAGGCGGGAGTATCGAGTTCACTGAAATGACGCACAGGTCTAATGTCATCTGGAGAGAGTCGTAAGGTTTTCTGGTAAACCCATTGTTGAGATCTCCACTAAACTGGAATTAGCAGAGAAGTCAATTCATCAGAGAGAGACAGGCAGACAGACATGGACAGAGACAAGAGAGCAAAGAAAAAGCAGAAAAGACGTTGGGGAGGGGAAAAAAACCCCAAAAAAGCCAGTGTGACAGAAAGACACTGGCTGGCAGAGAACGAGGCCGAGAGAGATTGGCTGGCAGCCCTGCGTCTCTGTAGCTGTCTGAGCTGCCATGCTCCTGCTGACCCCTCTGCTTAGACTCACTGCTGGCTTAAACAGGTTCCGTCTCTGTACTTCACACACATGCCGGCTTGCTCTGTCTTTCTTCTCTGCCCTAACTCTCTTCCTTCTCCCTCACACGCTCCCATTTTCATGTTTTCAATCCATGTGTTTACTGACCCTAACCCTATGTGGGGCATTACTCTCAAGCATACAAGTACACTCTATTCGAGGTGTGCAATATTTGTCTTTCCGATGTATGAACTAGCAAATGATTTTCCTTGATGTCACCTGAAGCTTGGGGAATTTCTTAACATGTGCCATATAGAGTTCCTTAACCGTTCAAAGAGCTTGTGCTCTTTGCTATCGCTTCCAGGAAGCAATGCCCCCCCCCTGATCACATTCCTTTCATTTTAATTTCTAGATAATTCCACCTACTGGATCATGGCCAAACAGCAGTCTGGAACTTCCTTCTAAAGAAAGTGTTTATTTATTTATTCAAATATGAATTAGGCCAACATCACACATGCTTCAACAAAACACTAAACGTCATACATGTACTAACAACGCTCCTGGTACATTTTTACTTCTGTTCTAGGAATGTCCTTTGGTTAAAAAATTGTGTCTGAAAAAAAGTTGTCTGATTTACTGGAAATTTAATATAATTATGACCCATGTTTGCGTCTCCTGAATGACAACTCCAATATAGGGTTAAAGGTTCTACAGAGTAAAATACTGTTTTCTGGATTTACTGCAGCTAAAAAGGCAATCCTACAAAACTGGATTACCCCTAGACTTTGCTTGGGATCGTTCTGGGTTGTGAACTTGCCTAACATAGCAAAACTTGAATGTACGCCTGCATGATTTAACCATGCTAAGCATATGACTGTTGAAAAATGTTTGTTACGCATTTTGGATTTCCTGCAAGCTATATATTAAACATGGAAATTTCATCCCTTAATTAATTTTGTGATGTTGTACCTATGATTATTGTAACTGTCCTTGTCTCATGTGTGCTTTTTGCTGTCTGTTGCCCCCTATCCCCTTGTCCTTTGTTGTTTTGTGAAATAAAAATTCTTTATCTCAAAACAAAACACAAATTATCATTGTGTACATTTTAAGATGAATCTTTGTTAAGACCAGAACAGCTTATATAAAGCACCTTTATATTAAATGATAGTTATTTGAACAGTGCCACAGAACCACTTTCGGTTCCTTAAGAAACCATGTTCATAATAGAGATGTGCGTGAATCTAAAGAAATCTTTTAACTGGTAAAGAACCGTAATATAAAGCTACAGTGCTCTATAATCTTACAAACGTCTTTCATGACGTTCTCTAGATCTTAAAAAATACTAACATGGCTATCAATGACCTGAAGGTTAGAGAAAACAGCACCTCCAGAAAAAGAGAGGGGTGGAGTCTAATGTTTCTAAAATTATGGTTCTTTACATTATACAGGCTTCAACAGAACACACGCGAAGACAGATTTTAGTTTTCAGTCTGGTAGCTAAAATTAAGACCACAGCAGGTCAAGTTAAGGGGAAAGCAAATGCAACATACAGCAACATCACTAAACAGCCCTATGCATCCGTTATGTTCTTTATCATATCAGAACATAAGCAAAAGCAACAGGAAAAGTGGAAAATATTGTGCATTAGGTATATTTTTAAAAGTAAGCTCGCAGTTCTCATTCTGTGCCATATTCTAAGCCCACGGGAGATCATTTTTACTCTGTATCTCACGGTACAAGCATGCATTCCATTGGGGAAAACAAGCAAAAAATGCTGCCTTTAAAATAAAAAAAAAAGGCAGGAGCCTCTCTTAACAGACAAGCTACAAACATAAAATCAAGTGCATGTAGTCAGCTGAAGAACACAGAGATGAAGGTGGTGCTTTGCTACTGCAAAAACCTGTAAGCCACATGGGAGACATGATAAACGCTTTTGTCACCACACTTTTATCATGTCACCTGCATAAAATCCCACAAAGACTTCACAGAAAGAATTCTTGAGGCCCCTTGTTCCCCTGGCTCTCTGTTACTGTACTGCTTTTAGTTCATTTTACTCACCAACTCACTCTTCCACCTGCACAGAAACTCCCTTAAGGGTATACTGCAGGACAGCTGTATGATACTACGCTGCTTGCATTCCTTGCTTTGTTTACTGTCATTCTTGTTCAGACTTGTGCACTGGAGGAGGAAACACTGACAGCTGTTTGTGTAGGTACTACACCCTTAACTGGTGGTTGTGAGAGTTATGAGTCAGATACATCTCTTCTTATTCATAGCAAAACACTACCATCCCTGTTTTCATGCACTCCTCTCTCTCTCTCTTTTTTCTTCTTCTTCTTTTTTTTTTTTTTAAAGCTGTGGACAATGTGGGAGTGGACTACAAAGCAAGTGTAATAAGGACGAATATGGTCATGGGTCTGTGTATGTGTGCAAGAAGCATTCAACAAAAAGATCTTAACTGTACTCACCAGGACTTGGATGCCTTCCCTCTCTACTGGTGCCTTGTCATATGTGGCCTCACACACGCGCACAAGCGTGTTCACCTCAAATTTCTTCAGCTCCTTGTGAGGGAATCAGAGGAGCACAGGTTACAACTTTGCTTGATTTCTCGCACGCAAATCAAAGAAGAATCACATTTCAGCATAAACACTCAAACACAAACACAAACACACACACACACACTTACCTCAGTGAACTTGTTGAGGGTAGAGTTGGTGGGGTTATGCGTGATGAGGAACCTCATGCACTCATAGGTGATTTCAACAGCGGCAGGGCGGTTCATGTTGGCAAGACGGCTTTAAAACGGTTACCAAAAAAAACAAACAAAAAAAACAACAAAAAAAATATGATTCCTGTTTCTTAAAAAAAGCTTTGGCTCAGATTCAGCAAGATCTCAAGAAAATAAATACGGGAAAAAAATAAGGGTAAAAGTATGGGTGAGATGGAGGGCACTGGACTAAAGGAAACGATGAAAAATAAAAATGGAAAAAAAAAAAAAAAAAAAAACTAAATAAAAGGATGATCTAATCCACAATGCTCGAAGAATGTATAAAACAAGATGAGAGAGGAAGGGAAAGAAAAAGAAGAAGAAAAAAAAAAATTAAATTAAATAAAAAAAAAAAGGGAGACTACCCTTCAGTCATCCAATAAGACAACTGCAGATTACCCCATTCAGGAGAGGTGTTTCTGACTGACTGTACAGACAGAAAGCTGCAGGGAAGGGAGGGAGTACTTGTTTGCACTCAGGCTGAGGACTACGCGCAACCCCAGGGGGATATGAGAGAGAAAGAGATACACACACTAGGCCCAGTGTGTTAGTTGTCAGGGGGGTTTCTGGGTAGCGTAGTCCCGCAGGGGGCTGATGATTCACTTGTTCTCAAAGGCGAGGTGCTGTGCCTGGCAAAAGTCTCCGCTCACAAACGCCATAAATGTGCGGCCCAAATCTACACAGAAACACTGCCAAGAGAAAAGAAAGAGACATCAGACGTGTTGTCACTGCTTAGTTCAATAAAACAATTTCATTCACAATTATGGCACATTTACAACGGACCTACTAACTTACATAAAGTACTGCCTTTCCTAAACACTAACAACCAAATTTGCGATGCCATAGGAACCATGTTAGTAACAATAATGTGTGGGTGTGAACAAAGTACCTTAATATAAAGGGATGGTTCTTTAAGCAATTTCATAAAACATGGCAATTAACAGGTTGTGATTAGGTTTTCAAGTGTGCCTCGGCAAGAGAAGCACAAAACTGAAGGAATCTAGCCCTCCAAGTCCAGAATTGTCCACATCTGTGTAACAGATAATAATGAGTATAATAAAACCTTTAAATTGATTTAAAAAAAAAAAAAAAAAAAAAAACCTTATCAAGTCACAGTTCTGTAGATCTTCAAATTTTACACTCGCACATCTCTATTACAAACCCCATTGCAGGGAGCAGCCGAGGCCTGAAGGTTGGAGAAGCAGCTTTGTGACCGGGAGGTTGCCAGTTCAATCCCCTGAACCAACAGGACATGACTGAAGTGCCCTTGAGCAAAGCCAGGGCTGCCCACTGCATGTGTGCTCCTTGTTCACTAGTACATGTATTCACTGCACAGATGGGTCAAACGCTGAAGACAAATTCCCATGTGTGCTGCACAAATGGCGACTGAGTGGTTCCTTTTGTATCAAAAGTGGTTCTTCTGTGGAATCACTCAAAGAGCCGTTTGCTGCACCTTAATTTTTCAGGGTGTAGGCTACATTTCTAAAAGGCCTTCAACCTAATTCACCACAGCACAAAATAATAACCAGCTAGCAAGAAACAAGTTGTGTCTTTGGTAAACAATAACCAGGTTTCCATCCAGGTGTTTGCATATACTTAAGCAAACTGAAATACCACAAAAATATGCAAATATTTTTCAGTGGTTCTGCACGAGAGAATAAAAGTAATGCATAAAAAAAGCTCTTCTGAGAAATGTAAAACAAATAAAGATAGGATTACAGCAGAATCTTTACTGTTGTGGAAATTCTTGTTGTTGTATGGTTTAACCCCTGCCATATGGCCTGCTGATGGTTTGAAAGTGTTATTACAAACGCCAGTTTACTGGAACTCCCCACCTTTTGGCACGTTTATCATTACGATGAGTTTGGAATGAATCATTCTCAAAAATATATTGCACACTTCAAGCAAGTATACACTTACTGATGTGAAGTCTTATTTGCTTAGCCCAAAAACACATTAAAAAGGTGGATGGAAACCTAGCTAATAACAGCTTGCGGCCCACTAATGTTGACTTTGGTAACATGAACTCAAATGTCTGAAACTAAGGTAATATTACTGTTCTTGTCATGTTTTAAAATGTTATTTGATGCTTATCAAATTATCCGAGCATCAACCTTTACACAAGTCACGCTTTCAGCTCTACTGCTTGACACTACGCACTACTGCATTCAGATGTTCCAAGCTGCATTTTAAACTTCTAAACTCCTTCACTGTCAAATTGAAGTTAGAACACATTACTTGGTTGGAGAAAGATGAGAAAGAGAGATTTTAAGAGAAAAAGAGATTAACAGAAAGAAAGGAGGATAACAAACATATGTAAAAAGCTTTAAAGAATTAGACAGATGGGAAGGAGGTTGAAAGTGAACTGGCTTTAAAAAAAAAAACTGGAAATCACAAGATGGGGATTAGGGCAGAAAGCTTTAAAAAGCCCCAAACCAGAGGGCTCTGAGCTATACATGCATGCACGTACACAGACAGAAAGCAGGGGTGTAAGAAAAGATGAAAAGACAATGTATTGCGATATTACGTTTTGCAATACTGTATCAATTCTCAAAAACACAGTATAAAACTCAACTGCTAGACAGTCGTACTATGCCTTGGGATTCCAGTGTTTTGAAAGGGATTAAAAAGTAAACTTTTCTTTACCTGGGATATTATACATATGATGCTGTGTACTATGACCTCTTTCTGAAAATGCAATTGAATAAATACATAAAACGTGTATATAATATAAGATAGCTTAGCATTTCTGCACAATGACTGGTTCAGAATCACTGGGGGATGTTCGAAGTTACAGTCAAGGCATTCTGACTACAACAAAACAAGACAAATAGTTACCTTTAAATAATAAATCTGATCAATCGTGTGTATCATCACCAGGGGCATGAACTAACAAGGTCAAAAAATCTATTTAGATTTCATTTGGACTTTAAACTTGCATCAACAGGCTGCTGAAGCAGTGTCTCAACAGGAATAGCAAGTGAGCCTGAATTATTCCCACAGGGCAAGAGGGATGCATTAAGACAAATTGATATCTTTATGGAATCCAGGGCTCTGTCTGTAAAGCAAATTAATGGAGCGATCGGTAAAAAACTTTAGATGGCATTAACCTGGCTTTTTTAGCAGCAAACAGGACTGCAGCTGCTTAGACTAGGTTCAAACGTTCACGCTTCCTCTAGTTCTGCTGGGAAGTCATGCAAATCACACTGCCACATTTGCAAGCCATTCCTATAATTGCTACCACCGAGCTTTACATTCTTGCCGAGGTAGAGAAGACAGTGCACCATTATAGTTACTATCCTGCCTTCCATGTGTAACTTGAGGCTGCATGAAAGTGTGTATTCCTCCCTGCGTGATGTCAGTTCTGATTTAGTAGTACAATAGGAGGTGAAATACACAAGCCAGCTGGACTGAAGCTGCCCAAGTACCTCCTCTTTTACTAAAAGTTTTGAAAGTGCCTAAATGGATGTTGCTCCAGACTTAGGGAGCCCGTCTGCGTCTCATTAGGTCACTAGTATCTGGATTGTATCCTGATGAGATTTTAACCACGAGCATTTACACTTGGTAGTTAAATCCGTTCCCGGTTAGTCGGACTGACAACCAATCGCTGTGTGGGGCGGGATATGCAAATCCGCTCATTATGCGACAACCAGATGTTTATCCGTTCAGCCTCTTCCTGTTCTTTGTGGTAAAGATGGTTGCTGCCTCAAAATATGCAATTTCAGACATTTCTTCAAACTTAGCAACATCTTCAGCTGTCCAGGCTGACGAGACATTTAGACATATTTGGTGTGTTTACACTTGCATTTGTATGTGGCTTGACCTTATCCTGATATAACCCTGATACTGCAGATGAAGGGGTAAAGTGGCCAGTTTTAAACTGGGTCAATTGAAGCATCTCAATCACAGGATAACTAAAACAATGACTGGAACACTTAATACAGTTTACAAGAACAACACCTTCACACCTACTCGTTCATGCAATTATCTAATAAGCCAATCGTGTGGCAGCCATACAATGCATAAAATCACTCAAATACTAGCGAGCAGGTAAATGTTGACATCAGGACTGAAGAACGGGGAAAACTGTGATCTCTGCAATTTTGAGCATGTCATGATTGCTGGTAACGGGGAGGCTGGTTTAAGTATTTCTAGAATTGCTGATCATCTGGGATTTTCAGCACGGCAGTCTGTAGAGATAATTCATAATAGTGCAATTAAAAAAAAAAAAAGTACAAAATTTAAGTGCATGTAGGTCAGAGGTAGTTCCGCAGATGAAAACACCATGTTGAGAGAGGACAATGGAGAATGGCCAGACTGGTTTTAGCTGACAGAATGGGCTATGGGAACTCTGGTTAATAAAGGTTCATTTTTAAAGAGGTCTACAATAACGACTTCCTCATTACATCTCTAAGTTATCTTGTAGCAGCATGTAGTTATTATTCTGCAAATGATGATCATTTGTCTAAGGTGTTTATGTTATTACCCAAGACTAAAGTGCATTAAACTTGTTACCAGCAAAAGCCAGAGCTTTCCAGTGAGTCTAGAACTTATTACAAACGAAAAAGAGGGTCTTACTGTGTCACGCACTTATAATTCACTCAGTTCCCTTAGCAGCCACACACACCAGCTGCATCCCGCATGAACTTGCAGACAACAAAAAAAGGAACTTTTCTCAGAAATGACAGTTTCATGTTGTCTCCCTGTTCTGTGAAATATAGCATGAAGTTGACTGGTGAAGAGCTCATTACGTACATAACGCTGCCAGTTTCCTTTGTGTGTTCCTTACCCTCAAGTGTAATCTATGTGTTTCTTTCTCCTTCTCACACTCTCACACCCACACACGCAGCTGGAAGAACGTAATGGACTGTCCGTCTGCTTTCCTCCCATTTCACTCTGCTTGCATACAGCAAGGCAATGCATGATAATGAGGAAGACTACCTTGTAGTCCATTGAGCGTAACAGTCCAAACAAGAGAGCATAGATTCTCTTCATCCATTACACACATAAAGAGCTAGTACAAATGGCAACATTTAGACTAGGCATTGTGTTTAAAAGTTTGTCGTAAATATATTTGCATGTTGAAATGTATTCTAACAACTCTGAGCTCCAATGTAAGTTTGGCATGGGAATGCACAGACAGTGCAGAGAGTATTACAAAAGCCCTGCATGGTGATGCATTACCAAGTCTGCCTGGAAAGCTTAATATGGCATCCAGCCCAACCCTCTGTCGAGCTGAAAGATGATCAGCGATCAGTAACAGCTCAAAAACACAGATCTCTTCATCTCTACAGGAAATAGTTATTCCACATCAGTAGTCAACAAATAAATATCAGTTCAACGCGTGCAACTATATTCTTAATAAAAAGACTGCACTGCAGTGCTGTCAGAAGCTGAAAGGTCAGGGAGAAGGTCAGAGAGACTGTATTATTAGATATTAAACAATCTAGTCAAGTAGTCAAGCCAAATAAATAAATCCTGAATGTCCCATAATATGAACTGTTCATTAAATATAAAGTGAATGAATAATATTATTATTATTTTTAGAAACACAAATATTGAATTGGCACAGTATCAGCTGATACTCAGCATTATAGAACTGGGATTGGTGCAAAACTTTAAATAATTAAATATTTTAAAGGTAATAAATGGCCGTAAAAGGAATAAAACAACAACAACAACAAAAAACACTACAGGAACCAGTTGGCATTAGGACTTTATGGCATCAAGGAACCCAAGGCCTTCTCCCCCACTGCCTTGACCCACTTCTCCTGGGTGCTCCTTAGCTACGATGAAACATCAGGGATTATGGGGCTGTTGAATGGCTAATATGCCCACTGTGGAGTGCTAATCCCCCACAGATCCCTTCGATTTAAGCTACAAATCCTGCCAAGGGAGTGAAGCTGTGCTGCACTGTGTCTTCATGTAACGAAACACATCCAGCAGCGAGACACACTGTCGATATGGGCCAGGAGTCAGCCGGAGGACTTGGAGCATGTAAGGACACACAGGACTAGGGCTTTGCCTGTGAGCAGCTGATTAGGGGAAAGCTTGGAAGCAGCACGACAATGAGAATTGCAGTTTTCTACTAAGCAACAACTTTCAAAATGACTTTCGATACCAAGGTGGTCATGCCCTCTGTACTAACAGGCATGCTGAAACGGCAATAAGTGGGGCAGGTTCTGGGTGTTCTGCTTCAGTGTCTGGGCAAGCTCATTTAGTCTCCGAGTCAGCTGCATGGTTGCCCTTCTTCCCATGACGGGGCTGCAGCTGTAGAGGAAAGCCTCTGAGGAAGGCAGCTCTATCACTAGCTGGGGCTAAGGATAGAGTGAGAGAGATTAGCGGCCTTGGGCTGGGGGACAAGGAGAACACAACGCACAAGAGAGATAAGATCCTTGCCAGCTCACATAACCACATAACATACACTCCTGTTGAGACTAAGACAGACAGACAGACAGACCTTTTGAGACTCAGTTAAGAGTGTGACTACAGTTTGTCCACTGTGGCAATCGTGAGTGGCTTTGCTCCAGCATAAAACGTAAATAAATGTGTAGGTCTCAGTGTAGGACACCAAGTTATACATAGTATACAGCCCACATACCACACCTATAGGAAAAACACAACACTCACTCACTGACAATTTAGAGAATGCCCTCCTGACCACTATGACAAATGCTGTCTCAATCTAATACACACAAACTGGTTTTCCCTTAGGTCAAGGTGACAGGAGTTCCCCTTGAAAGTGTGCTGCCATTGATCGCGGATTCATTAAGCTCGAGAAAAGGGCTGAAAATACAGGTAATTACTTGGGCAAATACACACTAGGTAAATGGACACTGGAAACTTGTTATTCTTTGTTAAAGTATGAACACATTCATGGTGACAATAGAACGCCCTCACGGATGTAAGTGTTACTGACCTTTCCTTCCTTTCCTTAACAGAGTGAGCAAAGGACACCAATATAAGAAAATACAGAGCTGGAGAGCAAAATCACAGCTCATCAAAGGTTCTGCAATTTGAAAAATGTATTTACTTCTGCTACGATTAGTGTATGAAAATAATACAATGATTCATAATGGATGAATTATTACTAGGGCTGGGCCAAACATTAATTTCTACAGTCAATTTATCCACCATTCAATTAAATACCCAAAAAGGCCATGGAATAATATACATATATTATATATATTTATGTGTTTATACCCCGCCAGCCCACGCCTGGTGCCAATAGGTTCATGTTTATCTGCTCCACATTGTTTAACCAACTCCTATTCTATTGGCAGTATTTCTCTAAAGGGACTAGACAGGATGTGAGTGTGTGTGTGTATGCATTTGCACATCTGTGTCAGCAATGAGGGCAACTTAAAGTACCTAAATGCATTCATTAGAAGCAGTGTCCACAAACATTTGGCCATATAGTGTATATTTGGTAGAATTAGAAGAATGCACCAAGTTAAACTGATAGTGGATAAGTGGAGAACCACATTGTGGTTTTCTGGAGGATTTGAAAAAACTGCAAAAATACTTCCGCCGAAGGCAAATTACATGTGAAGCAGCTGGTTTAGGCGTTACCACTTTTTGCTGGTTTGTGTAGCCTAGTTTCCTAGTCACGCAGTCACACGCTCTGTACTGAACTTCATCTCTGCTCTAAAAACACTTTAACCTATTCAGTTATGCACCTTTACATGCAAACAGTCAGATCAGCACCTATCAGAATTTTGTTTAAAATATTATCATTATTTATCTATTTTTTATGGTCACATATGTGGATGACCTGGAAGGACAAGGTCAGGGTACTTTGTGACAACCCCCTTCCTGCCTTCACTGCTGGCTCCGCTTCTGTTTTCAACCCAATCCAACACACCTGACACAATCAATCAAGACGCCATGGAACTAGGCCTGGGTGATATGGTAAAAATGTTATATCAGATCATGATAATAGTTATTGTTATAGTTATATTCTGACATATGGATAAACTGCATCAGCATTTTATCCAAACACTCTCCTATCAGTCATACCATATCCAATTAAACAGGACTAACACTTTTTAAACTCTCTGTAATGAAACGTGGTTGTGTAGTATCTGCTTTTTTCATACCGTCTCTGAATATTTCCGCAGTATATCTGCGAACCAAGCTAAATATTTGTTCTGCTCACCACAGAACCAATTTAGGTCAGACTGACAAAAAGCCCACTAATAAACGTTTAGACAATAATGACTACGATTGAGCGACTGACGAGCCTCATATCAGAGAGCATATCAGCACATCGTTAAACTCGCAAATACGGTGGGGTTTTTTTTCTCAGAGTGGGATTGAGGATTGAGCTTATTTGAAATATCGTCCTCATTTTGAGATTCCTCATTTTTAAATACTGCGGCATAAGATATTACTGTTATCCCGCCCAGCTCTGATCATAATCTGTTAAAAGAAATGGTCATACTGCACACCACTGGTTGGATCTTAACTGTCCAGTGTGGTAGATCACCAGGAGCAGGGTCTGGCATCCCAGTCTCCAAAAGGGACTTTTGCAGGGAAAGCTGATGGAAAATAGGTCAAATTTCACTCTCGTACAACAGCAATTGAGTGTTGGCTGACTAATTAAATATCAAATGCTTCTAAAATCAGCACTGGAATCTGTGGCATCAATATAAACAGATGACCTATCTTGATAAAAAAAAAAAGATTATAAATAAATATACAAATAACCAAATTAATCTGCCATAAAAAAAAAGAATTTCCTGAATTACTTCAAGGAATAGTTGTGTTACCTAGTGGAAATAATATTTTAAGCAAAATATAGCCATACACTCCAACAACATCAAATTGCAGCAGTAGAACAACAGGCTCTAGTGACATAACGCACTAGGACACAAGGCGCATAGCTATAATAATTTATTTATAACTATAATTTATCATCATTTATCAAGACCATATACCACCAACTCTCAAACACATCAATGCTCTATTTAGATATGGGAGGTAAAGGTTCCAGAGGTTAAAGTCCAACGCCACCGCAATGAAAGAGAGCCGCCACCAGTGACCAAACATAGGCAGGAAGTTCTTCTACCAAAGGGCACTCTTACACATGCATGCATACATATCCAAAGGGCAGGTAATGAGCAATTTGTCCATAACCTGAAATAATCATCAAGCTGCTTTATCCAACAGTGAGTCAGGTGTTGAGCATGAACGAAAAACAAGCTGGAACAAGTCAGGTAACTCTCAAGAGAGCAGCGACCACTTTGGGAACACTGTGTCTTCATCCGAAACCGACAGTGAAGTTCTCTGTGGGTTCTGCTCCCCACCCATGTTCCAGGAGAAGACCGTTCATTGGATAGGTCTCCTGACACCCTTGCAATAGACCATAGGGCGAAAACACTCTATATAGCATAACCTAATGAGTACCAGTACCAAAAAAAAGGAAATGGGATACTGTTCAGCGGGAAAGCCGAGATAACAGAAGTATTCACGTAAGCAACAATCAGTACAGGCTAATGCATACCTGTGTTTATACTACGCCACTAAGTGCTGACTCCAGTGCCAACTGAATACTTTCAGGTCATGTTTATACATGCTGAACTAACACAGAAGGTTAAAGAAACCTGACTATGGGCAGAGGACCTTTGCTTTGTTTGCCAACAAGAACAGAAGCACTTGACAGTTTGAATTCCGGGTATTCATAAACACTGGAAGGACAATTGGTACCATTCTCAGGAAAGCTTCCCTTAACAGCCCGGGGACACATACAGGTTCAACACAGGATGACAGTGGTGTACTGCCCATTATTCAGCATGTGGTAAGTGCAATCATTAGCATTACTTAGCATAATCTTTAACCCTGACTGTAAGGTGAACAGCCACCAGAGGCAGAAAGAAGCTGGCAGCTGGCACAACTACTCTGTTAGTTTAAATAGTAGGACGCAGTGTTTAATTAAGGGCAGAAATGTAACTGCACAGAATATACCAAGGGTCTATAAATACACCTGAAGACGTGTGTCTAACACCACACAACATTCCAGTGGCCTGTCTGTCTACATTCCTCAAGTGCCTCCAAACCGTGAATCCTGAAGCCCTTAACGCTTCATGATCAAGGCAGTTGCTTATCCCCCATTTTTATTATGCCATTACAGATGGATATCAGTCGTTGTCACTTGAAAAGTTGGTAATGATGTGAATGTCAAAACACACATACACACATCCTCTTTACGCAGCCAAGTTCCCTTATCAAGCACTGGGACAACTACTGAACAAGGCTTGATAAACCATGCTGACATCAGAAACACAAATGAGCATGTCTGCCAAACTTGAAGTGGCTGACAAGTGTAAAGCCATTATCAGACATTTCAAATTAATAAGAGTAACCCTGAAACTCATGATTTTCAAAAGTTATTTTAATTAAATCACAAGAAACATCCCCATTAATTAATTAATTAATTAATGAATGGTATACTGTAGTTTTATATTTTTTTATAGGGCCTGGCATTCAGTATTCAGCAATCCAGCCAAACACTGTTTTAATTTGAGGACTGCCCCACAGATTATACAAATTATATGCCTAATAATTAGTACCCCTTCAACTGGTACAGGCCCTTTCCATTGATATTCACTTTCAGCCTCTAGCTGTGTTATTTTCCATCTGTGGTCAAATGTTCTCTGGACCTCTGGAACGCAATGTCTGTCTTGGTCTTTCAGCATCACTAAGCAAAATCTGAAGGCTTATTTTCTCCTTTGCTCTCCTAGACTGGTGGCGGTGATAACTTTCAGCCACATTCGGCCTTCTGTTCCAAAAAGCGGGCTACTGATGCCCGACTTTTATTTATGCATTCAAAGCTGCCTCCTACAGGGCGCGGAATCTTGTTAGCCATCAGGTCTGTGGGTGCTAAGGAACAGGTTGACACCAGAATAAGGTTTGATTTGACTGCTACAGATATACCAGTTTTCAGAGAATGCTGCAGTGTACTTTGTGTATATTGTCACCTTTAATCAACAGGACCAGTGGAGTCAGCAACAGTACAATCGTCTGTGTTTTCAATGAGTGAAAAAGACGCTAGAGTTCAGAAAATTGGGATCAGAAGATCAGAACTACATGACCATGTTTAAAATATAAGGTAAAACAGCACTTTCACAGAGCAGAGGAAGAGCTTAAAGAAAGAGTTGTCCTCGGCAACTTAGGGAGAGGGAAATATATCATTTAGGAGATTTAGCCGAACCGTGTTTCGTTGTACTGTACAAACCCTATATTAGTAAAATGGCAATAAATATGAACTGAAGCTGCACTGAGCAATTCTATTTAAAAGAAGAAAAAAAAGAAAAAAAAAAGAGGAGAAAAATAAAGCTGAAAAGTCACTTGAAATCCCCAAAAAGTAGAGCTGACATTGGTGGCATTTATTAATATTATAAATATTAATTCCTTCTGTGCTGCTACTCAAGGCTAAAACGTCTTACAAACTCGACAGATTTGAACAGAACAGTTTTGCTCCGTTTTCTTCTTCGTTACACAAGAGGAAACTCTATACAAGCCTGATTTGGACAGGATTATCTTTCCATGGGGTCTGGAGGTAAATCCCTCATTTAAAAGGTACTTTTACAGGTGATTTAGTTCATCCAGACCAGCCATGTCAGTGTTTCTCTCTCGCTCTCATCCTGTGAGAAAATGTCAGGCTGTTTTTCACAGAACCCGGCAGTGGTCTGATCAGTTTAGCCCAATCCAGAAATGCTTCTTAGTGATTTTCTGGGAAGGCATTGCATACTTCTACCCATCATATCCTAGCGTGTATGGGAAGGGGGGCAAAAATCACTGATTAAGTGGCAACTACAAAATGATTAAGCATTACTTTACATCAGCAACACCAACATTTAGTTTAGCGAATTGAGAGGGATCGTCTTTCACCAGCAATCAAATCTGAACAACTCGCTCGCAGTAATTTAAAAGCCATCCAGATGCAAACGTTTTATCATAGTAGGAGACATGTACACATTACAGACATGCTCCTGATGAACAAATCCAACCCAACTGGAGCTATAGAGTATTTCAGTGGTTGGTGTGGCGCAACATAACACTACTACTTGCCACTAAGCTACTGCACCATGTGGGAGACTGGGGTTCGATTCCCGGTCTGGGTGACTTTGCTGCGCTGTATCAATAAGAGTCCTTGGGCAAGACTCCTAACACTACATTGGCCCACCTCTGTAATATGAGTAACCTTGTAAGTCGCTCTGGATAAGAGCGTCAGCTAAATGCCACAAATGTAAATGTAAATTTCTATGTGACAACAGGGACATTGATATTTTATGAACTACAATGTAATGGATATACTTTTAACAGATCTTTGATCATACCCAGCACTACTGAGAGACTAGATAAAGGTGTTGACTATGAGTTCAAGGTAAAAACAAAAAAAACAAAGTGTAATATACCACATATACAGCATATATGCATTACATATCTAAATAATAATCACAAAAATCAAAGAGCAAAATAGTAAGAACTAAAAAAATGAATTCACACAAAAATACAAATCCACACTAACGTACCAGCACAAAACATATGAAGAAAAGAACAGCTGAGATGGCAACGCAAACCTTTGTAAGCTAGCAGACGTTTGCAAACGCCACAAAGTTGGCCACTTCCTGTAAAGATGCAGTTGCCACTTCTGTGAAGAACTTCAACAAGGACATACAGTCTCACAAATAAACTTTACCTTATTTAGCTGCAAGAAAGCAGTACAGTAACGTTCCACCAATTCACTAAATGACACCAAGGCTGATCTACATCCTGTCACCATATACTGAATAAAGAAAAAGAAACAGACATGCAATTTGGAGCTATCAAGTATGTATAAAACCCGAGAAGAAAGTCTGCAGAAACAAAAAGGAAGTCAATGTGTTTAGTTGCATGTTAAAAGGGATTTGTAGGTTTCATTATTCTCCAGTACGATGATGTGAATACTGATAGTGCTGACCAAACTGGAAAAAACAGTTTGGTGTAAACTAATACCACCATTATGAAATCACCACACTCTAAAACAAACCTCTGAGTAATTTCAGCATCTAATGTTTGTATTCACACTAGTGTGCATGTGTTGTGTTCACTGCATGAACAAGTTAAACGTAGAGGCCAAATTCCATCTGTGTCCAACACAAATGGTGAATATGGTTGTCTTGTCTAAATGAATTAATTGATTATTCTTCTTCTTATTATTATTTAATAAAAAAAAGCTTAGGTTATAGCTAACCAAACATAAAAAGCAGTTACTCTGTCTTTTATAACATATATCCTCCAGGTCTTTTGCTGTCACATTGGTCTTCAGACCCCAAACTGCCCTTCATTGTTCCTGTTAACGGACATTTCTTGATTACATTATGAACTGAAGAAGCAGCGATTTAAAATAGTTAGCAAACGATCTTTTTACAGCCTTCTCCTGCTTTGTAAGCATCAATTTGTTTAATTTTTAGAGTGCTGGACACGTGCTTGAAGGAGCCTATTGCAGCCGATTAGGAGGTTTGAGGTGTCTTGAGTATTTAGACAACTTAAAAAATGACGATGAATTACCAAGTCATGGCCGTAACAGCCTCAATAAGATCTGCGACCTCAGTAAAAGTTATCCGAGAGCTCAATCTCCTGGGATACCCCAACAAGGTGCTTCGTTATTTTATTCACTCTAAAGTTGCACAAAACCAAAATACGCCTTCCAGCATCTTGCTTAAAACGATATCAAAAAATCTTTAATCTTTTAGAGACCAACTTCTACTCGTGCTGCTGTACATGTGCACTGCATTTTTAGGTGTAGTTTTTTAGGCTTTTGGTACCGTCATGTGATAGTAGGGCTGGGCAACATAGTAAAAATATTGTATCACGATTTTTAAAGACTTTTTTTTTTTTGCGATACACAATATTTATTACGATAAATGAAATCACAGACTACATACATCAGTAGTGACAGATTCTTATAACCTACTACACAGATCCGCTCCTGTACTGAACACAGTGATTTTTACTCAACAAACTTACTCAGTAAACTTGCTCTTCATGTAATTAAAGCAGTCTAATTACACTGATAGTTACAAAACCTGCAGCTGATCAGAGTTTATAACAGTATCCTCAATCTGCTCAGAAAAGCATTTTATCACGATACGATAAAACATCGCCATATTGCCCAGCTTTACGTGGAAGACTGTCATGGTTCATGACCTTACCATGCGGTATGTGTTCGAGGTAAGCTCGGTGAGTCATTGCTTAATTCAATTAAATGCTGCCTTATTCATGTAGTGAGGTATTCTGCCCTACTTCACAACACAAGCGCTCATTTTCCAAAGCAAGAATCCTTCCTGGTTCTTCTTCTATGTTCTTCTGGTTCTTCTACAATACACAGAATCTCTGTGCCCCGTGTTAAAGGCTAAGTTGATGATTTATCAAGGTTCATGCTGAAGCTCAAAAACTTGCTTCAACATTCTCACGTCTAGAAGAAGGGTCGGCCCAAGTTTAACCGGTTATCACAGTCAGAGGACACCACAGCCGCCTCTCTATAACAAATTAACACATTCTGCTTAATGGATTCAATCTAGCACTGGGCGAAGAGCGAGGGTTAGCGCATTTGGTTGACGACCCCGTTACCAAATGATCCTCTCCAGCCTCTCACTGAATACAGGCAAACAAGAACAACTTCTTAAAGCAGATCCCGTCATACTGCAACTGATAACAGAGAACCATCAGCGCAAATCCGGCTAGGCTGGGAACACAAACATCAGGCTGACTACCTGAAGAAGAAAGGGGTACGTCAAGGGACATCTCAGGACAAGTCAGATTCCAGTAAACATGTTACGTCCATTTAATTCCTGTCAACATAATTTCAGCCACCCAAAAACAGTGTTTTAGCAAGACAACATGTAGGGAAAACACCTACATAGGCCACCCAGCAGTTCAGGCTTGGGATATTCATTTGCCAATTTCACAAAACCATCCCAGTGAGTCAACCCACACAAAAAGGGAGTGCAGGGTGTCCACAAATAAGTAACAAAACACTGTATTTGACAAAAACCTCGAAATATTAGTTACTGATTGAACTGAGGGAGCGATTTATTTAACCGAAGTACTATTTTAGGTCCAAATATCATCGCAGGGCGTCGTAATAGTTTACTTCAGGGCACATCTCTTATGAAATGTGAGGTTAAAGTATCTCTAATCAACAGATCAATAATATAATATTATGGCGCGTTATAAGAGGCAGCGTTAGGAGAAAGCCCACTGCCCAGTGCCAACACTTAACTGGTCATATCTGCCCTTTACAGCCACACAACTGTTAAGTTCGGTGTTTTCAACGCCTCAGCATGTGCTTAAACTCTTCATTAATATTAATATGCCCTTGCTCATGCCCGGACATGTCCTGCACACTTGTTCGCATTTCGTGTCCTGGAGGATGAAGAGGACCATAGGAAACCGGGCGCTGTTTGGGTGTTCCCACATAGCTAACTACCGAGTCCAACACAGCAGAGGTGAAGGACTCTTTATTTGGACGACTGCCGACTGCTTGGCCGTTTAACTCACAGCTGACAATTACTACTTAAACTGTCTGTCTGCTGACTAACATCAAACTGCGATAAACCGCGATTAGAGGCGAACAACGTGAGGCCTGACAGGGCGAGGAAACAAGCAGGCAGGCTTCAGCCAGGGAACCTTACCAACCGGCTGCTGCGATGTCAGCCTCGCTTACACGGGTGGTTTAACGGTAACAAGCTAGCTCAACCTGGAAAACACGATGTTAGACGATTAGGAAATACTCAAAGTTAGTCACTGCGCCTAAGTTTACAAGCCAGGATCTTCAGCTTTTCCCTAGCTAACACTGGGACGCATGGTTGGCTCGCTAAACAGCAATGGTATGTAATCCAGGTCCGGAACGTACAGATCCACCCCAGGGTTTTGCTCTAACCGCCGCGGCGGCCCTGCTGCTGCAGCGCCACAGGCGAGTCGCCGAGGCGGTTAGAGCAAAATCCCGAGAGTGGATTCTCACTTTCCGGACCTGGATTTGGCACCTCAGCCAAACTGTGTGTTGTAGCTCGGCTGGTTAGCCGCCTAGCCAGATTAAATTCTGAGACTAAACGACACAGGCGGGCAGTAAGAGAGTCTGCTTCGCTCTCGACGCCCCTTTTATGAAGTTCGGCATAAAAACACCAGGCTGTCATCTCTCTCACAGAGAAATCGGCTAGCTAGCTAACTTAGATTAGATCTGCTTCTTCTAAAACGTGTCGCGCTCGCAAATGGCTGCCACATTTCAGCGTTAGCCTGCTAGCGTGCTAAGCTAACTTGGCTGGCTCTCTCCAGCACTTCGGCTGGCCGGCTAGCAGTAACTGTGAACGCTAGTAGCCACAAAGGCTCCTGAGCCTCCGTCTGCCTTTAGCAGGTAAAAACCGACAAACAGCTTTCTCAGACATCGCTTAAAGATAGCAACACGTAAGCGGTGAAGTTCAACTACTTACAAAAAACAGGCTGAACATTGAAATCCCGTGACAATCGCCGGAGAAAGTGGATCGGAGTCGTAACCGCTGTGAGGGCTCTCCTTCCTCTTCACACTTAGTGAAAAGTGAGTTTCTCGTAGCGACCTCCGGACTCGTGAATGAAGCTTAGATTCGAATCGGTTCTTTTCAGTCAATTGAACCGACTCACAGTCGCCAAATGAATCTAGCGTCTCTTCTAGCATCTAACTCAATAAAATACTTATTTGGTAAGAACAGCCATCTTTGAATTTACATTTATTCATCTATCTACATGGCCTATTTATTTTGCGTATCTATCTATCTATCTATCTATCTGTTTGTCTTTCTGTTTGTCTTTCTGTCTGTCTTTCTGTCTCTTTCTAGTGACCTGTATTTTGTTATAGTTAACAGATATTCACCAAGCAGTCATAACATCAAGCAGGTTCCCCTCTGTGCCGCCACAACAGACCTGACCATTTGGGGCATAGACTTCGCTAGACTTCATAGACTGTGGCTGTGAGGTGGGGCCTCCATGGGTCGCATCAATGAGCCTTAGGTGCCCATGACCCTGTTGTTGGTTCACAGGTGGATCATTTCTTGGACCACTGTTAGAAGGCACTGACCACTGCATACTCCCAAAACCCTGCAAGACCTCCCTAGTGTTTTGGAGATGGCTTGACCCAGTCGTCTAGCCCTCGTGGTTTGGCCCTTGTCAAAGTGTCTCAGATCCTTAAGCTAGACCTTTTCCCTGCTGTTCTCTGCATATTATATCCCACCCTTTGACACATGTCAGTGTAGATGACGAGAAACAATGTTTTTCACTGTACCTGTCTGTGGTGTTAATATTAGGGCTAAATCAGTGTATATGCATAGTCATTGTATTTATCCAATCAGTTTCTCTGTCTTACTCTTTATGTATATTTATTCATATTTATGAGATTATTTATTTTATAGAGATATAACCTATATCTCGTTATATTAATTTATTAATTTATTATAGATATATATTCATACTCCTTTTATTTATGTCTATCGATCCGAGAATAAAGTTGACTTGGCTTGCGAATCTTTGAATCATATGCTTGACTCTTTGACTCGGTTGGCTAAAACTGAATAGAACTGAATCGTCACCAGCTCCTCGGCAGAAAAGTGATGGGGAGGGGCTACCCGGAGGCGACGTGACGTCAAGTTTACGCAAAACGCCCGTTGACAGTCTGGTGATGTCTCAGCGGGGAGGAGTGTGACAGTGACCGCGAATGGGAGTTATAATTATCTCCTGAACTGTCCTGACGGAATTCGTTCTCTAGGACCTTGCCTTCTCTCAACTTGAGTGATCATTTGATAAGGTTTTACGCACTAGGTGTCTGGATAAATACGTGTTACAAATACAATAGGAGATAGCAGAGAGGCAGGCAGTGGGAGCCTCCCCACCCCAGGCCCACATGAGTCATTCAAGTGA
Organism: Salminus brasiliensis; assembly: GCF_030463535.1. NCBI lineage: Eukaryota > Metazoa > Chordata > Actinopteri > Characiformes > Bryconidae > Salminus > Salminus brasiliensis. Next base: position 38,158,827 of record NC_132880.1, on the reverse strand, counting down.
CTGGAAACCGTGAACCACGCAGTTACAAGACAATATGTTGAATGAAGGATGTTCATTATGTTCAATATGTAGAATAGTTCAGATGTCACGTGGCCTGTTCACTGCCTTCACTCAGACACAAGGTCAGGATGGCAATCCTAAAAGCAGGAAGGATGATATCTTTTTCTGAAGAAATCTTCATCTTAATTGGACATGTCATTTCAGTGATATTGATTTCTGATCGGGAGTGCTGAGTAGCTAGACTTAACAGTCCTGTTAGCAGTAGTCAGTGCTCACCTACTTTGCTATGTATCAGAACAACACGGGGCAGACGTGGCCTAAAGGGTGAAAATAATGTTCTTAGTGAAGCCGGCTTGGGACTGGAAGGACGATGGTTTGATCCCAAAGACAGCATCCAAGCGTGGGGTACCCGTGATGAAGTAACTTACACTGATGAAGAGGTAGACTTTATTATGCTACAGGGCACTAAAGTGAACTTGTAGCCTCACGAATGATCAATGCTCTAAAAGAGGGCTAAAATGACACGTTTCTATTATTCTACTTTAATTGTAGAAAATTAGCTTAAAAGCCTTTGTGTTAAGTGGACTTAACTGTGTACTTTACTATTGTAAACATACTTAGGTAGACTCTAAACATACTACAGCTATTTAAATTCATATTGCACATAAATTTAGGGAAATTAAATCCCTAGTATTAGAAACAAACTAAAAATAGACATTACATACAAATATACTTCTAGGTCCTGTCTTACCAAAATATCACACTTAGAGGGATACTTCGTAGTGCATAGCAAATGTATTTTACTATACTGTTCTATACTTTTTAGTATGTTGCAAATACTACTTCATTTAGTATATTACAAATAACACATCAACACATTTTGAAACATTTAGCAAAAGTGTCAAATAGAAAAAAACGATTTGAAAAAAGCATTTAAATAGTCTATACAATACTAAAATGATACATATTAAAGCATTTATTAAATATATTATAACTTTTGAAAGTTTACTTGCAAAGGAGAACCTGTCCTGTCTGCTTTGGATTTAGTGCAGGGCGCTGTGTGGAATCATTACCCTCATGTGGCTTTCAGTACTGGTGCTTTTTTGTCAGGTCCTACTTATGAAACTTCTGAACTCTGAAGAATTGTGATATGTATAATTTATCTTGCTATATGACCCCTCCAATGGTTTGTGCCCGCACGTTTTGGTAGGCAAATGTAAAGATAATGGTATCTTGAGAGAAAGCAAACAGGGGAACATGTTCACAGTGAAAGTAGCAGCTAAAGGTAGGGTGAAAATGCTGCCAAAGACCATAGAACACTGCAGTCAGAGTCAGAAACACGTCCATATGTTTGTACAAGAAAATCTTTATTGATTTTGTATCAATACTATCAAGTACTGCAGATTTTGTATAAGCTGACAAAACATTTTCAGTCAAAAGAGTGCATTTAATACCCAAAGTCTATTGCACAGCGTGAATGCAATAGCCATGTATACATCAACAACGACAAAAAAGGAGAAAAAAATCCTATAATCCGATACGTAGTACATTAAAAAAATAGAAGAAGTAAAGGCAGACAAAATATTCCTTTAAGGACGGTAGTATGCTAACTACAATACTCTTAACTTGTCAATGCTGTTATATATTTTTATTTGTTCTTTACGTCAATGGGTGCTTCGGTAGGCAGACATTCTTGCTGATTGATCACATATGTATAAATACACCTTCATTCCGTTCATGTGCAAATGGGACTGGCTGTTTGCGTTTATCTTGTCCATAACAAACAAACAAATATCCCTTACAAACCAAAGCAAGAATCTTCTTTGTTTGAAAATGAAAGGAAAACCAAGTCTATCAGTTCTGAGAGGAAACAGTACAACAAGTCTACCTGGAAAAAAATCCATTGATTTCACTCAAACAATTATATGCTGAAACTAAAGCCACGGCTTAAACTGACATCAGAGCTTTTCAAATGTTAAACACCAAAGCCCTCCGTGGAAAATTAAACGGAACTGGTTTCATGATACAATAAGTGAAATGATCAGTTTGTCACAAAAGTAGTAACATCCTGGGGGGTAAGTGTTTTAGGAACAAGGAAAGGCAACAGAGAACGCTGACTGACTACACTGGATACGAGGTCAAGTGAGTGGATAAGTGAGTACAGGATTACCAATCACTGTCAAATTTCACTACAGCTGGACGGCTTGTGAATCTTTCAGCTATTTCATGGTCCACACTTTGCCAGGAAGTTTGTAATGACCAGTTAGTCTGTAACCAGTTAATCTGTAATCTAAAGTCACACAAGCTGTTCACGCTTTCCCAGCGTTACTCTTTACATTATGGTATTATTCAAAAGATGAACATTTATATGAATCATTTTCCCATCCTAGAAGAACAGTGGTAAAATTACGCTTCATGTTAAGGTAGCACCAGCAGGTGAAACAACAGCAACCCTTTGACTTAATTTTTGCAATAGAGGTTCAAACTCAATAGTCTACGTTATATTTAACAGCAGGCCAATTTCACAGCCAATCAAATGCCATATTCTTGTTTGAGAGTTTGTTGTGCCTTGAAAGCTTTTCAGTCAAGAGGAATTGATGGCCATTCACTGTGAACCAGTCAATGCGTCATTTTGCTAATGGGCATCATATTCCCAAGTCATACACCTGTCCTATGTTTATAGAGAAAATATCATAGTCTGATACAGTGATCAGAAATGACTAGCACAATGTTTAAACACAGATGGGTTAACTGCCTGGTATAAAAAGACACAACATGCAAGAGCAGTTTTTGCCATTTGAAGCCACTATGTCAGAATCTATGAATAATGCCAAATAGGGATGAGCTGAAATTAGACATTTTTGGTAGACAGATCCAGTGCATTTATTTAATCTGTTCATTATCATGAACTAATCATTCAATATCTGCCTGCAAAATTCATGATCAAGTCATCTTTGTGCGAGCAATGAAAGCAATGAACGGAACATCTGAATAATAAATTGGGATGCTGTGCACAATCCCAAGGAATGAATGGATCAAATGTTCAATAAGGCACATGGCACGGTTCACATAACACAGGCCACGTCTTCAAGCATCATTCGTTAAGGTTCTGGAAAAAAAGCCTGTTGATATTCAACTTGTAGTAATTTGAATGTTCAAGAATCTTAGATAGTTAAATGCGTACAGGATACATTAAAAACATTCAGGCACGGATGTCCGCCATGTAATATGAGTAAACCTTATAAAGTACAATATTCATAAGTGTGGTAATGTCAGATATGGTGTAATGGCCATTGAACATACTGTACTGTATGCTGACAAAAACTGGACCAAAGGCTGGTTTGCATAGGTAAGTTAAGAAAAGTAAGGTAAGGAGTTATTCAAATCACCACTCTTAATCCATTAGCACTCCATTATTTGCTAAACATGTTCCTAAATATATACGCTAGCAAAAAGGGGGAATAATACTTGTGTATTATTATGTAATGTTTCAGACTGAAACTCTAAAGCCTTCCGCATCAAGGATCAGAACAATACTCTTCACATAGATGTCACTGATTTAGGCACGTTAGCAACAAATTGTAGCTGTAATACATAGTAAACAAAACATATTTTATGACTTTTGGCCTAGAGTTATGACTTTACTCCCTAGGGTAAACTTAAAATCAATAGGGTAGTAAAGAGGGAAACATTGTGGATTTGATTACTAACTCATTACTAACTCAGCATTTTTACTGTAAAATACAGAAGTGAACCAAAAGCCAATGTGAGAAGAAATTAGAGGAAAGAAGAGTTCGAACTGAATGTGACTGCAGCCAGGGGAACACACAACCCCAGAGTCAAAGAGATGGAGTTCAATGGGAGTCAGAACATTTGGCAAAGTGTGCAGTCACATGGGTAAAACTGTTACTTACACATCGTCTGATTCCGATAAACAACAACATCACTTACAATAACAACAACAGCAACAACAAAAACAACAACAACAATAATAATAATATAACAGTTATAATAACATTATAATATAGGCTGAAGATACCAAAAACACGTAAAGGAAAACAATAATCAAATCAGACATTTGAAAAGGCTAAAACATGGACCCAGCATAAAGTTTCCATCTCCTGCTTTTATCTAGGCTTGTCTGGTGTTCAGTCTTTCCTGTTATTGCTGTTACAGGTGTTACTTGAGTGACCGCAGAGCACTGAATTAAGAACCGATGGATAATATAAACTGTTATGTAGGGCACAGAAGGAACCCTGAGAAGGATGAATGGATGTACTCGGTGGAGTAAAGCCCATTTGCTTGGTCAGATGGCATCTGCACCCAAACTTGGTCGTTCTCTTTCAGCTCCAACACGGCACTGCCCGACGCCTGGTCCATGTAACCCTTCTTGTATTCATCATAGGTGTATGTGGCAGGCACATTGTTTTTGTACAGTGCCACCCACAGGCTGGTTCCCTTTACATGAACATGATAAGCAAAGTAGTAGATTCCAGGCAGTGGGCTTGTGAAGATGCCAGTGGCAGGGTTGTAAGCGTTCTGTCCATTGTACAGAGTCCTGTCAAATTTGATGGGCATACCAGAAGGTGGGAAAGGTGTGGTGAGGATGGCAGTAAAAGCTGGAGCCATTGTAGCAGAAAGTTCACCAACACCAAATTGTGGTTTTCCAGCACCTGGATTTGTTATGGTTTCTCCACCGATATCAGGCCCTTGAAGCCCTGCCACTGTTGTATCTCCGTTAGAAGGGCCAGGAGGGCCAGGGGGGCCAGGAGGACCTGGAGGGCCTTGGATACCATTCATTCCAGGAGATCCTGGTTTACCTGGTGGTCCCTGTGGACCAATTAATCCCTGCTCTCCATTCTTTCCATTTCCTGGTGGTCCTGGTGGGCCTTGCTCTCCTTTCAAGCCAGGAATGCCCTGTGGTCCCATATGGCCTGTTGGTCCAGGTAGACCTGGAATCCCAGATATGCCACGTGGGCCTGGGGGCCCCACAAAACCATTTTCTCCTTTGGGACCTGGTACCCCAGTCAGGCCTGGATTACCAGGCAAACCAATGTGACCTCCTTCACCTTTAGGACCTGGTTTTCCAATGGCTCCACTTGGCCCAGGAAACCCTTTATCTCCTGGGAGACCAGGCTTACCAGGCAACCCACTGGGACCCTGATCTCCTCTTAGCCCTGGCAAGCCTGGAGGCCCTTGGGGACCCAAATCTCCCTTCAGACCAGGTATACCATGTTTTCCTGGAAGACCCATTGGACCTTGCAGACCTGGAGGCCCTGGCTGCCCATTTACCCCAATATCACCTGGAAGACCTTCCATCCCAGGTTCACCTTTATTACCTGGAGCACCTGGTAATCCAGAAGGACCTCTGTCTCCTTTCTGCCCTATAAGACCAGGTTTACCATAGCCAGGAGCCCCAGGAAACCCAGGAGTACCCCTGAGGCCTGGTTCACCTTTTGGTCCTAGTGGACCTGGCCTTCCAGGAACACCATCAATTCCAGGCTTTCCCACACCAGCTGGCCCAGATGGCCCTTGCAGTCCTGGAGGCCCGGCCTCTCCAGGAAGACCTTGATTGCCTGGAAGTCCTTGGTCTCCTTTTGGTCCAGCAGATCCAGGTATCCCGTCAATCCCAGGCTTGCCCACACCTGGGTTACCCGGAGTCCCAGGAGCTCCTGGGATGCCAGTCGGGCCCCTGAGACCTGTTGGACCTGGCTTACCGTTGCCATTTTCCCCTCTGAGTCCCTGTTCACCAGGCATACCACGACCACCTTTTGGCCCTGGTTCACCCCTAGATCCTGGTGGACCTCGAACTCCAGGGAGCCCTGGCTTGCCATTCAATGAAAGACCTGCAGGTCCAGGTGATCCTGGTTGTCCTGGTAATCCCCGTGGTCCAGGCTCACCTGTAAGTCCAATCTCACCATTGATTCCTTGCGGACCTTTGGGCCCAACTTTTCCTGGCAGACCTGGTAGTCCTGGTTTTCCAATTCCTGGCAGCCCAGCTGGTCCATGGGGCCCTGGCTGACCATTTAGTCCTGGTTTCCCTAAACCTGGTTTCCCTGGTAAACCTGGGGGCCCAGCTGGGCCTCTAGGACCTGGCTTCCCTTGAGGGCCTGGCTCCCCTTTCACCTTCATCACAGGTGGATAATCTGAAAAAGAATATGATTGTATATGAGTGATTTTAGCAAGAATTGAGATACCGTCCTTGCTGGCATCAGTTGCATCTTAGAAAAGAGCTTCTTTTAACTATATTCTTTAGACTGTTGATATGCTAGAGAGGGTCTGCTTTCAGTCACATAAAACTAAACTAAGTCCACATTAGTGAGCTATATCTATATACCACACTACATCTATAGTTATAGCTATATATGGAATGCAAGAAGCACAGAAACGGTCAGCTAGAGTATAAATACTATGGTGTTACTTTGTCATAAGTGATTCTATTCACTTGCCTCACACCCAAGCTAGGCATCACAGGCTTCTACTGACTCATCATAGACTTCATACGTTTTGTACAGTCCCTTGCTACTTTTCCGCAGTTTCTGAACATCTACTGAATCTTGCCTATATTTGTTCAGCTTTTCCCAGACCGTTTGCCTTTTTATTTAAGGTTTGTCTTTTTTGTTCACACATTTGGTTTGTGGACTGCATTTTTGAATAAGGAATTCATAATGTCCAATCTCTCAAATCTCAAATCTCAATCTCAAATCTCAATCATTACAACATGCAAAAATGTAAGCTGTGAGTCAACCCCTTAAAACGTATATGGCCTATTCTAAAAGTCTATTCTAATACCAGAGAATAGCTCCACCAATTTGTACAGAAGTCGCTGTAGTTACTGACAAATACACCTTAGTGTGGAATTTGCTTTGGGGTGTTAAGAGGTTTATGTACTTATGATGGTATAATGTTCATTTAAAATTAAGTAAATGAACTTGTGTAACCTACAATTTGATATAATATAAAGGTAAGTGAGCATGCATTTCCGGTCCAAACTTTTTGCCAAAACTATTAAGATTTGGAGGATTCTAATGTAAAGTTAACAGAGTAAGAGGTTAAAATATATCTAAAAAAAGTGTTACTAATCAAGTAAAGTTCAAGTACCTGTTAAAAAAACGTACTGGGCATGTTTAAGAGAAAAGAAATCCCCCAAAACCTCAAATGTATGCAAAGAGGCCAAGAAGGCCTCATGGGACAAAGAATAAGGCATGAACAAAAGACAAAGAGAAGATGAATGTTCCTCAGCAACGCTCGACCTCTGTGGAATGCCAGTAGGGATAGTCGTGACTTTTACAAAGAATGTCTGAAGGTGATCAAGGGCTACTGAATCTAGGCAGTCAGAAACAATTACTTTAGCTTATAACCAGTTAATTTTACTAGCTGACATGCTGTATAAATGACTCCACTGATCATTTCAGCAAATTTATGTGAAATTATCTGAAAGTACATTTTATAACTTACCAAATGTTCACCAAATACATTCTGTGGACAAAAGTATTGCGACATCTGCTCATTCAATGTTTTTTTTCAAGGGTAAAAAAAAAACAATTGGAGAATTGTTGTGAGGATTTGATTGCACTGATTGCAGTGACAAGAGCATTAGTAATTTTATGCAGCTGAGTGGTCACCATCCCACCTCATTCCCAACTCATCCCAAAAGTATTGAATGGAGCACCATAAATCCAGAGAACACAGCTCCACCGCTCCTCGGCTCAATGCTGGGGGGCTTTATATCCCTCTAGCCCACAGCTGGCATTAGGCATGCTGCCAATATGTTCATGTTTGTCTGCTCCAGAGAGCCCTGTTTTATTGACAGTACTTCTCTACACGGACTAAAATGTGTGTGCATTTGTACATCTTTATCAACAATAGGTGCAACTTAAAGTAGCATTTTGCATATAGTGGATTATGCCTTGTAAATGTTGAACAACTTTGCATATCATTTATCTAAACATGCTTTGTGGACTTTAGATAAATTTCACAATCACCAACTACTGTAATGTAGGACATGCCTAGTACAGAAACATTAAAGCTGCCTCAAGGGTTTCTTTAAATGATTTCATAGAGAAACCAGTTTTGGTTGCATAAAGAAACACTTTACAAGCTGTGAGTGTGATGTTTTTAAAAACATGCATGTTCCTAAGCTTACATTTTTTTTTTTTTTTACAGAAATGGCTCTTCTTGGCTCAGCAGTCTAATGCGCTATCACTAGGGCCCGGGGGTCAAGACTTCTAATCCCGAGCCATGCCGCTTTGCCATCAGTGTCCGGAGTCAGAGAGAGCATAACTGGTCGTGCTCTCTCTAGGTGGGTAGATGGTGGTCCCTACCCTTATCACTCTTAAAGTGATGTTGTTTAGCACAGGTGTCTGTTAACTGGTGTGGTGGAGCTGGGGAAGAGGCCTTTCCTTCCAAGCATGCCGGCTGCCTAGCAATGCCCCATTGGTGGCAGTTCTAAAAGTGTCGGTGGCTGGCTTTGAATGTATCAGAGGAGAAGTCCTTGCCCTTCTAGTGCCAGGGGGAGCTAAAAACGGGCTGGTTACTACCAGTAACAGACTAGGAGAAAAACTATGGGAGACTCAGACTATGGGAGAACAAACAAATTATTAGCAAATCTTTTCTTTACTGTCAGCTTTTTTAGCAGTACCAAAACAAGGGAAAAGATACATCAATCAGCTATTTGTGAAACCAAAAATAAGTCTTCATCTGACATCTGATGAAGGCCTTTAAGCATGGGCAGACATCTCAAGCTCTTTATTAAATAAAAAAAGTTTATCTATGGCATAGAGCGAGTGCTGCACATTTCTTCATGAACTTCAGACCAGTTTACAGTTTAACATCCAGACAAAACCAGTACTGTGATTATTGTGACTGTGTCAGATGCCCCCTTGTGGTCTAACTGTACACTGCAACAAATCTGGAAACTGAAATGATTAATATTTGCTGATGTTTACACTTGGTGGTACAAAAGACATTTATAGAAGTGGTTTGTTGTTCATTATACTTTCTGTCTGAAGTTCAGTGACTACATAGTACTGTGTTCTAAGGGAACACTGACAACAACTAAACCTGAAATATTCTCAGATTATCCTTCAAATTAAAATATATAGGTTTTATTCGGCCACAAACAACTTGTTCAATGTGTTGATATCTTCAAACTTGTTTTAATGTTGTAACGGGTTACACTTTTAGGTGGTAACATTGGTGTAACAACTACAGAAAAAATATGCTGTATTTGGGGAACTGCCCTATGCAGTATGAAAGGTCCAATGATCTGATATTTTGTTACAAGTTCAAATGTTCCATCAAAGTGTCTTGATTTCTTTGACAAATCCTACGCTCTGGTAATTTTAGCAATGCCGTAGAGGAACCACTTTTGGTTCAGTGAAGAACACTATATGTCCGTATGTTTGTGGACACCCCTTTTAATAAATGCACTAATATACTTTAAGTTTCACTAAATGCTGACACAGATGTGCAAATGCACACACACAGCTTTTCTAGTCCCTGTGGAGAAGCATTCTCAATAGAATAGGACTCTCTGGAGCAAATAAACATGAACCTGTTGGAACCATGCCTAACGCCAGTCATGGCCTAGAGGGGTATAAGCTGTGGAGCAGTGGAACTGTGTTCTCTGTAATGATGGTGTTTCATCCATCCATAACTTTTGGGGAGAAATTAGGGGAGTTGGGATGAGGTGGGGTGGTGATCATCCAACATTCTGACCTTACTAACACTCTTCCTGCTCCTTACAGCAATGTTCCTAAATCTAGCAGAAAGCCTTCCTTAAACAGTAGAGACAGTAACTGCAGCAAAAGCAGGATGAACTCATTTTAATCCCCTTGATTGAGGAAGAAAATGAACGAGCAGGTGTCCCAATATTTTTGTCCATATAGTGTATGTAAATGTGAAGAGCCTTTACATCAAGTGGGGGTTACTTAGACCTTTAAAAGGCTCTTCACACTTTACACAAAAGTGGTTCTTCCACTTTATCTCTCAAAGAACGCTTTGTCATATCTTAATTCATTTGAATAAATGAGATTTTTTACAATAGTCAGTTGAATGCTGGTTATTGTAACTATCCAGCACTTTTATCTGACTATTTAATCTAGTTACAGAGGTTTTACTCAATGACTCTTATTGGCATTGCATTGTGTGCATGTCCAGGCATGGAACTGAACCACAGTCTGCTTTGTGGAGAACAGGAGTGTTACCTACAATGAGTCCTAGGGATGAGTCCTAGGTACCTCTTTATGTTTCCACAAATACAGACTCCTTCTTATTTTAAAGAATGCAGCTGATATCTTGTGAGCTAGTTTGAAGAACAAAGGTTTCTCACCTGATTCAACATCTCTAAGCACTGATTTACCAAACCAGGTGCTGGATGAAAACTAGTATAAATACTAGACTCTCATGAGAAGAGCTTTGGAGATGTTTTAATGAGCACAGTGATGTAAAACCACTACTTCCATTTGAATGTTATTGGTATTTCTTCTAATATTAGTGTTTTACTGAGTAAATACATACTTGCTCATTCCAGTTCTAATGAGCCTAAAATCTTTGTGCAGAATATCCCCTATATTCAACAAAATGTTTATGTTTTTTTTAATACACAATAATAATGTCATAACTACATAATTCATAACTGTGGTTGACCTTTTAGAAAGAGCAGTTCACCATAATTAGCCTAGACCCACACAGCCAGTAGTTCTTTTGAACAGCCACTAGGTGGTAGTAGCTGCATTGCTCTACAGTAGGTCGCAGCCCAGCCGTATAGACAAGCTCAGGTCACTGAAAGCTCTGCATTACTAAAGTGGCAATATGACTGATCATCTATGCAAATCTTTGAAAGTTGGTATTAGTTACCATTATGGCAGAGTCTAAGTGCAAGGGGTTATCATAGATGTGTTACAGATTTACCAACTGTTGCTTGTGGATGTTAAAAGTCTTAAATAAATGCAGAGGAGGGCTGCAAACAGTCTTATTAATACCGATAGTCACTGTGTTTATATGGCCGACACTGGTGTCAAACCCAGCAGCGGAAAATCAAAACACGAGATAAGACAGAAATAGGGACCATCTACTTTGACTTCATGTCTTCTACCTGAGCTGGCAGAGGAATTCTATAAATGAGATAAAAAGTTTCATAAAACCAAGGCAGTAGAGGTCAGAAAAGACTGCAGGGGTCCAGAATTATTCACAAGGGAACCTGACTGTCATATTTTACTTGTCTGCTTCTCAAGAATCCACACATTCAGTCAGATTTTACAGCCTCCCTGTCTATAAATCTCATAATACATTACAGAATAAGCACACAGTGGGGAAAAAGCAGTGGATCGTTGCTTCCATTCTGAAACACACACATACACACACACACACACACACACACACACACACACACACACACACACAGTCACCAACTACACAGGTAACAGCTACCAGATGCTGAGATGAGTGCATCTCGTGTAACTACGCCAATCAAGGCTTTATCAGCAGTTGCCAAAACCTGAATGGCCATCAGCACAAACAGCTACAGGCAGCATTACACTGTCTGTAATCAGAAACTCATAGGAGAACGTCTATGGGAAAATGTGCCTCCACTCTGAGCTTCAGTGTTTTGGAATTTTGGTAAAATTTACATGCATTTTTTACATGAACTTGGAATATTGTTTGATATCAGACTGATTTAATATTTGTTTTTTGTATATGATACAGCCACGACATGCACCTCAAGTACAAGATATGCTAGAATGCAAGTCACTGCAAAATGACACAATTAGATCAGTTCAGTTGTATTCTATATGTCTAGTGTGGCACTAAAACATCTCCTTTTAAATGACAGCTTTATAGTATATTAAATAACAGCTCAATATCTGCTCAGTGACATTTACATGAACTGTGAACATGAGCATGTGTGTTACGGTTAAGACATTTGCAAGGTTAATTTGCTGTGTGCTTTGGATGGCTTGTTACATAACCATAACTGCACTTCAGCTTCCGCTCATGGACAGCTGACCATATAGGTCTACAAAATCTGTACATATCCTGTAAACATTTGTGCATATCTGACTAAAGGTTCACGGCAAAAATTTTAACATTGTCAAAGATACTTTGTATACTTTGTATTTGGTGAACTTGACAAGAATTTATATTTTTATTGGTTAGCATTGGTTTCTGCTGTACTGCTCTGCCATGGATCTCATTTTTGCCCAATGTTTTTCTTTTCTGATCCTGAACACTGATCCTAGCTGAGGCAAGAGAGGCCTGCGGTTCTTCCTGGGTTCTTTGTTACTTCCTTGGTGAATTTACACCTTGTTCTTGAAGGCCTTGACTGCTGGAAAGATTGGTTACTGTTTCAAACATTCTCTATTTGGACAGTATAACTGATTACAGTCCGGTGGAGCCCTAGAGACAGAAAAAGCTAAAGCTTGTAACCTTTACCAGTCTGATAGCCATCCACAGCCTTTTTAATGAGGTCTCCAGGAATCTCCCTTGTCTACTGCAACATGTGCCTGACTGGACAGATTTATGTGCTGCCAAGTTCACTTTGACTTTGATCGGACAGGGCTGGCTCAAATCAAGGCTAGTGGTTGACTGAACTCACTTATCCTTGATACCGAATTATTATTTAATTGGGTTGCACTTTTTTGCAACATGAAAATTGCACAATTCATTTACTGCTTTTGAGTGTCCCAGCAGTCTAATATAATACCACAATGGCCACGGAGGTCGAGAGTTCGAATCCTGAGTCATGTCGCTTTGCCATCAGGGGCCGGCCGGGTGGGTAGATGGCGCTCATTGCTTCTAAAGCAGTGTTGTCTGGCACAGGCATCTGTTAGTGTGTGTTGGGGACAATTGGGTGCTTTTCTCCAAGTGTCATCTGCCCAGTGATGTCACATCAGTGGCTGTATGAAAAGAGGCAGTGGCTGGTTTGGACGTATCAGAGGATAGAAGAAGTCCTTACACTCCTAATGTTGTGAGCATTGCTAGTGCTAGGGGGAGCTAAGAATGGGTGGGTTAATTGGCAGTACCAACTTGGGAGAAAAAGGGGAACATTTTGACAAGCAAAGAAAAAAAATGGTAGTAGCAGTACACTGATGTTGATATTTTAAATTTTTTTGGACTATGGATGTGAAATAACATTTGCAAGAATCTGTCTGATGCAGTGAAATGTGACCTGAGGAGGAACAAATCTTCTGGACACATTTCATTTTCTGTACCAGCAAGCAAAGTTTTTGCTGCAATTCAAATATGTCTAGATTAACTCCGGCCCCAGTCCAGTAGGTCAGATCAGTGGGCGGGGCATTCCTATTTAAATGACACTATTCATATTTGTAAAACATTTTTCAAAATGCTAGAATATTCAAATTTCTACAAAGTAAAACACACCACTCTCGCCTATTTAGCGCAATACAAAAATAAGATGCACAAATCTAAAAGTGCACTAACTTTGATCAACATTCAGTATTAAGGTTCACACCTCATACTAGGTCTGAAGACTGTATTTTCTCATTTTTTTCATGTAGTGATTTGGTATGGGAGGGGACAAGAAGTTACAATGTGCTAATACAGTTCTAAGTTACTGGTCTGATCTGGAACAGACGGGTGTATACCACTAGACATCATAAGGCAACATTTTTTAGCATTTTTCCTTTTTTTTTTTTTTTTACAAAAACAGCTTCTGGGATCATGGTAATGGTTCGCTGACGTGTAATATAGAGAACAGTGTCTTTATCGTGGGCCTTGAGAACTGTGTAATGCTGTGTAATTTGAGTCATATTTGTCTAGAATTCTGTAATCATACACTACTCTATCTGTCCACAGGCTTCTTTCAGTTTCAGTGATGGTTCTGTATCTCTCAGCTTGTCCAGAAATGTGCGTTAGTATGTCCTTCGTGAGGGGTGTCTCGAAGCGTGAATTACACTTCCTGAGCCCAGAAGCAAGAAAATACCAATTCTCATTTTATTCAGCTTTAAGACAGCAGGTAATGTAATCAAAGGTCTTAAAACCTGAATGGCGTTTAAGAATGAAGGACCATAAACAGTGATGCTTCATTCTCCTCTCAAGCTGCTAAAGCTCACCCTCTATCTGTGAAACAAGGACTCCCTAGATTCAGCAGATTAGAAAGACGTGTTCTCATCCTAACGCCTGTCCTAGCTTCCCCATCACCCTCCGGCTGCCTCGACCTCCCTTAACAGTTTCTGACACAGTTTCATGTCCCCCCTCTACTCCCCTTTGATTCCCTCCCTGGCAGGCCTGGAATTGGAGTATATGTGGCTGTGATGTACAGCTCCAAAGGGATTCAACCTTAACCCACCTCATCCCTCTCTGGCCCTCTCTCTTCTTCTCTCTCCTCGTCTGACACGTTCACAATGCTCCTCATAAATCAACAAGGGGAGCGGAGACACTAAACGACAAACCGTTCCTCTCATTGTTCATCCTTGCTACTTTCTCAGTCTGACACACTTTTGGCTCTTCTCCCTGACCCCTCAACTGCCTGAAGAAACTATTGCTCAGGCTGGAGCGGCAGAGATTGGGTCCTGTGCCCAAGTCTGACACAGTCATCTAAATGCTGAACTGCCTATGTGGCATTCAGTTGTTGACAGAGGATTTGGAGATACTTCGAGCACACCACCTAAATTGGGTCTTTTGCTTATATTATAGGTACCTCTTAGGTAGTTTACAGTGTGGTAATGTGTGATATAAAATATTTTGAAATTGTAATATCTATAATGTCAATAGCATATTTAATAGTAATGACCCAATCAAGTTTTTTGCCCCCCGATCCAAAACAAGTACTTTGATGCTGACTGTCGGCCAAAACCAATCCGTTCCAATGTTTGTGTTTATAAAAATAATACAGCCCCACAACTTAGTTAAGATGTGCTGTTAATTAACACTAGTAAACACTAGTAAAATCGCTGTATTAGTAGAGATAGGTTTATAGTGTGTTTAATAGTCTGATTGACCTATATATATATATATATATATATATATATATATATATATATATATATATATATATGTGTGTGTGTGTGTGTGTAACGTGTAAGCTAAGCTAAATTAAGTCTTTCCCTAACCTTCCATTCCACCTTGCTGCCTGCTGATCTTTTTCGAAAAACTACACTAAGCACTGTTCATTTCAGTAAACAAAACAAAAAAGAGCTTTATTTTAACTGGCTAACTGGCTAACTGGTAACATCACCATTCTTACCAGTTTATTTTAAGCTCCTTTTTGTTTTGCTTTGTTCACCGTAATAAGGACACACATGAAGAGCACCTCATTGCGGCAGGTGGCAGAAAAAATCATGTCTGTTCATGGTGCCCAGAGGATGTCAGAGGGTGCTCTGCTACAGCAAAACCAAGGATCGGAGGTGGATCTGGCTTAAACTGAGGCTTAAACTGAATCATGGTGCCCAAAAAATAATAGTCAATGATATTAGCCTAGTACATGTTTTCTATGCACTTCAAACAAATAATCACTGGAACCTGAAGGTCCAATCCAGTTGTATTTATTGAAATCAAATACATTGTTGATTTTATATTAATATAGTGTAGTAATTAGTGTATTATATATAGCAAAGAGTGCTTCAGAAGGCATGTCTCACCTTGTGATATGTGCATTAAAAAGAAGCACAGACACCAACAGAGAAACATATGATGCAATGGACACATGCCATCTTAGGTCTTCTCAAAGGACAGGAGAAAAAAGACTTTTATTTTGTAGTCAAACAAAAACAAAAGGCTATTTTAGCCATGTCTATAATAGACCTATAATAGAACTACTCCAGTAACTGCTATAAAAGCACTGTGTATGTTATGAGCTATGAGAGTGAGGAATTGGAGTGTAAAGCTCCATAAAGACTCTTGGAATTAGAAGTGTTAAACTACCCTTAGCTAACGCAACACTTACCAAGATACTGGCCCTTCCCCTCTCTGAAAGGGGGTCCAACCGGCCCCTTCATCATCGGCTGCATGTACTTCATCTGGGGTACAGGGGCATAGCCTCCGCCCAGAGCGTGGCCCCCCAGCATCAGCAACACACACACAGGCACCAGCAGCATGGTCCTCTACCTCGTGGTTTAGAGCTTCTGAGCTGAGAAGAGAAAGAGAAGAATGGTTAAGGAGATGAAGGAGATCAATGTTCTGCTGCTTGCCATTCCAGGATGAGGTTTTGTAACACTTGCCTTCACTCCTTTTAAGGACAAGTTCTCACACAAGACAGTCTATTGGTAAAATCTAATTAACACATTAGCGTCAGTGAAGGAAGGCCGTGCCAAGGGCTTCTGGGGGCTGCAGCAAGCAAATCACTGCAGATTAATGCTCTCTGGTGTTTTCTTCTCACAACATACCATACTTCTACTTTAGCTATGAAGCAGGCCTTATGACTTCCAGAGGTTTTTAAGTGTTTAAAATTCCTTCTTCAAAAGTCCTTCATCTGTCCTATTTGGATTGGCTTCACCGGATGACTTTCAAAGTGCCATTCCAGCCAGAATCGGAGCCAGGAAGGGGTAATATCGAACAACACTGCTATGCATAAGCAGTGTTCACACGTCAGAGGCCGGAGAGGTGATGGCTAGCTTGTGACTGAGCAAATGGAGCTGCAAGAGAAGGACCACGTAGTCCAAGGACTTCCCCCTGCATGGTTGGCTGCTGGACATGTCGGTGGGTAGATGGAATTGAACCCACGTAGGTTCAAGCCTGCCAGAAGAAGCAGGAAAGCCAAGGCATGGGCTGTGCTCCATGCTCTTGCTTCTGCCTGTTTGTTTAACCTGTCATTCCCTGTGACAGCTGCGCTTGTTTGCTTTAATTTGCTCCAGGAAGGAATGATAATTTCATCCTCATGTTACTCATCGTGCCATATATTTGCACAGATCTGATCAGGTGTATGGGAGAGGCCACTGGGTGGGAGCAGAGGGGTGGTGACGGCTATAAAGCACTGGGCCCTTCACAGTGGAGATATCCAGGATGTGAAAAACAAGTGAAATCGCTTTGGTCTGTGGGCTGCTCTCGTTCTCATTCTCTCTGAGGATGCTCTGACCCACTCTACACATACAGTTGGTGAAGTGTTCCCAATCTCCTTAGACCCCTCTTCTTTTCCGCTCGTCCTGATGACTTCCAGACCACTTCTATCCAGGACAAGCAGACCTCTGCTTTGTTTGAAAGTGATGAGTACCTCAGAGATCAAATACTCTCCCTGCTGTCCACATCGGCACATGATATGACTTAAAGAGCGCCACCTGAAGGATTGCTGGACAGAACCACCGCTGAGGGAGGCAGTTTGGAAAGCGTGGACACATCCTATCCATGGTCTTTACAGTTCACGGCACGGACTTCAGTTTGCCGTTCTCAGTGTTGTTGTTGGATCTTGGGGAGCCTGGCCTAGACACATTCCTAATCTGCTTCACTTCCTCTTCCCCAAAGCAGTGACAGCTTCACACTCCCACTCATAACCACAACTCTGAATCCAAAATGGGAAAACTCACACACTAGTGAGACTGTGTGCAGGTGCAAGACATGCAGGTCAGTTACACTTCTTTAGAAAGCAGGGGTCTCTGAAAAACACTGTAAATAACAGTGTAAACTGACAGTGGAAATCCTGCTGCAGATTGCTGTAAAGAATGATGCATTCTGGGAGAGACAGATCACGCTTCTGGTCAAAGAGCTGGATTGTAGAGTAATACGGCAATGTACATTGTTCAGTAATACAGAACTACAGGCATAAGCTGCCCATCTCTCTGACAGGGGTGGAGCTTCACAACATTTTTTGTTAGTTTATGTCATTAAGCATTTATTTATTCTTACTTCAACAACCTGAATAATTTCACTATTTTTTTATTGGCTAGATTTCCGCTGTTTAACCCGTCCTACAGTTTTTGAGATATCAACTCCATTCCAACTCAATTCCAACAGATTGTGTGATGTGGGCTTATATAACTTTTTAATCGGCTACACGGTTACAGATTTTTGCTGAATCTTTCTGTAGGACATGTTTCTGTAGTCCGAGACCAAAACGTTATAACGAATAAGCAACCATGAAGCAACACCTGAGCAACCACCTAGTACCCAATAAGTAACACCGTAAAAACCATCTGGGATACCATAGCAACCCCTTAGCAATGCCATTGCAACCACTTCAAAATACCATAGCAGCCACCTTAGCAACCACTTAGCAACACCATACTAACCACCTGCCAATTAGCAACACCAAAGCCACCACTTGTGATAACAATTTCACCTGGCAACACCTTAACAACCACCTGTGATACTATAGCAACCACCTGGGATACCATAACAACCACCTGCAATACCGCAGTAACCATCTGCAATACCATAACCAATTAACAACACTACTGCACCTGGAAAAACACTGCAACCACCTAGCAACACCATAGCAGCCATCTAGCAACCACTTGGCAACACCATATCAACTATCTGGAGTACCACAGCAACCACTTGGAAACACAATAGCAACAACCTGGGATACCACATCAATCATGTAGTAACAGCCTAGTGACTGCCTGAAAGTAGAAGCCTCTCCATCTGCATGACCAGTTTTCTCGGTTGGTCCTGTAGTGGGATATTAGAACAGACACAGGGATACTTGCACTTGTATTTATTTGTTATGAGCAATTATTGGTGATGAAATTTGGACCACCGTCCAGAGGTTTCTGCTTTTTGTCATATACAGTTATTCACTGTTAAGCGAATCCACATTCACGTGCAGGGCAAGTGTTTTTGGAGGGAAAGCGAGGAATGGCGGTTTGCTAACGTAACTGATTTGGGTTAAATAGCTTTCCTTTGTTTAAAGTGTTAAATTAGCAAAACCAAAAAAAAGTACAGGTAACCAGCCAGACTGAAGGACATGGCAAGGAGTAAACACATGTAGGACTACACCTCCCTGGCTGGATGCCTCCCCGCAAAAAAGCCGGTCCAACTGCAGACCCCTGCAGCACTGGTCTGGACAGGGAGGCGAGAGCAAAGCCAGACGGAAGAAGGCTCAACCCTGCCATGTTTTCCCACTCAGTGGGGCTCCAAACAGGGCACTCTGCGCCTGTTTGCTTTCCCAAATTCACTGTGGTTCAACCGGCTTTCTCCTCTTTTATCATTTTCATTTTTTATTATTATTATTCCTGGAAGAGGAGTGAAGGGGCTGTTTGGCTCCAAGAGGAAGCTTTTTCGGCTTTGCTCTCACGCCGAGCCCCTCTTAGCCGAGTGTGACTCTTTCTGCCATGGTGAGCACATACTTATGTGGTTTGCCGACCTTTTCCTTTCTTTTTTTTTTTACGGCCATGTAAAAGACGTGAGGCTCAAAACCCACGAGCAAGCCTTTGTAATTAGTCATGTCTGCGCTAGCATCTGTGTTAGCGCTTGCTAAAAAACACACACTTCCTCTTAGTTCTCATATGTAGCCGTTTCCCACTCCAGGAAAAACACAATCACAAGGCAGACTGGGAGGGAAAGCATGGAGGCCAAAGAGAGAGAGAAAGAATGGACGAGAGAGAGAGAAAGAGAGAGAACGAGAAAAAGAGAGGGAGAGAGAGCGGCGGTGGCAGCTCAGTGTTTGGTCGTTCAATGCTTGGCTGCCATTAGCTGGGGGGTTAACTGTTCCTGGGGGTTGCGGTTTTGTGGGAAGGGTAATTTAGACATCTTTAACAGTGTACCCTATGTCGAGCAGGCGTCTTAACACTTGGAGCGATCAAAATCAGACATTACTTCTGTTCCACAGGCCAGCGCAATCTGTTTATCAAATGTTTTTCTTGAAAAGAGCTGCAGACACAGTTAAATAGTCTCACGCAATCCGTCTGGCCAAGTGTTCACCCGTGCGCCCTCGCACGCTCTCTGTTTACAGACCACAGCTGAGGTCTAAAACCTACCTAGGCACACAATAATGGATGCCGGCCAAATGGCCAGCCTATAACGAAGGGGCAGGGGGAAGCAGAGAGCTTCTAAGGAACCAGTGCCATTCATAACATTTAAAGGTAAGGCCATCCAAACAAGGCCAAAATCTGGGAAACGGCAGCGAGTTTATTCAAAACAGATACAGAAAAAAAGAAAAAAAAAAAAAGAAAAGAAGCCTGCATACAAGAATTTACGGTAACAGCTAGCAAAATTCAAAACAGAACAGAAAAATGGTTCTTAGAAAAGAGAGGGAAATGAAGCAGTCCTTGAGACACCACAAGCTCCATGCTTTTCTTACACTGAGTCAGCTTTGAAAACAACTATGTGTGGAGAAGAAGGATTTCAGATGCTATTTTTCGTAATTGTCCTCTCACCAGATCTGCGAGACACCATAACGACCTGAAATGTTCTCACAGATCCTCGTCTGAAAGCATATACAGTTCCCTGACAGACAGGCATGGAACAGTAATTCTGCTTTCGCAACACCACTTTCTCTTCAACCGACTGCCAGTTAGACAAAACAGGCGGCTGAAAAGCTGGGCCAAGACTGACAGAGCGATCTTGAAGCCCGGCATGGCAGCTCAGGTGGCAAGCCAAACTCCAAAAAAACCCCAAACCACAAGCAAACAATCCCCACAAGAAAAGGTAGGCCTTCTTTTCATCACCTCCATTTAGTGACAGGTGGGTTTCACCAATGTTTGGGCAGTGTGTGCTACACCGCTACGCCGTGCTACCAAACCCACTAACATCCCACAAGAGCCCTGAGGGACAGTACCCCTCTCAGGTGGAGACAGAGTAAGCACCGGGGGCACCGCAGATATCCTCAAGTGTGTTCCTCTGGCTCCTTAGGGTTTCTGCTTTACAAACCACATAAACCCTGCTTCACTCGCTCTCAGCTATGCAAGTATAAGGAGAGGTTTGTTGGCACAATCCGTCCATAAACACACCCCCTCACCTTACCCTCTCTCTTCCCAACACACATAAACACATCTGATCTACCTAATGACCACAGAGCGCGGGAGGTTAAGTGAGAGGGTGCATGTGTGTGTATGTTCTGCAGTGTGGGCACGTGCCTGGTTGACAGACACTGCGCTTATTGAGCTCCGGCGGTGGGGAGGAAATTGGTCATGATGTTTTTATTCGGAGAATCAGTCTTTTTCAGCATGAGGTAAGCCCCACGAGGGGCCGAGTGGCACTTTACCGTACTTAGCAGGCCTCGACTGCACACCGTCCCCATTCAGCCGCTCAGTTTCTTGGCCTACCGTTTGTGCACACACTACTTATGACTCACCCGGAGCTAACCGATCAGCTTTAAGCAAACATAAGCAAGCAATTATGACTGCGGCACTCGTTGTGAACGCAGTGTGCATTCGCTTTTTACAGATGGTGTGCCACATTAACGGCAGGCCCTTAGCTCAGCCCCCCCACCAAATGCGTTTGAGCTGAGAACTGAGTCACTGCTAAATTGGTGCTCGGGAGCTGGTGGCTCGTGAAGCAGGCCACAAAAGCAGCTCTATACTACATGATGCAGCCGTCTCCCTGCTGGGCTGCTGTTTAACAGAACCATTAGAAATAAATTATCCATTTAATGGTGTGGCGGAACCTGCTGGGGTGTGACGTAAGCTGTTTACACTTCCAGTGCCAGCTCCATAAGTCGTCCTTCACTTTTCCATCCTTGCCTCCATCACCAGGGGCTTCAAGCCTCCTCTAGGCCTCCGCAGGGGATTATGCAATGGTCCTCAGCCACGGCTCTTGTCAAATGAAGTGACAGCCATGCTAATTTAATTACCCCTCCTTTGCTGTTTCACCTTACCAAAACAAGGCTCCACACATGAAGAAGAAAATGGGATGGGGGGGGGGGGGGGGGGGGGGCTCGATGGTGATGGTGTAGGGGGATGTGGAAAATATTTTACTGGTAATTCAGACATGGCTCTTTTCTCCTCCCACCTCTACAAATGTTCTCCGAAACACAGCATGCAACAGACATCATCCATCTTTCCCATCTCGCTCTCACTCTTGGCTTCGGGATCCATGCACGTGTCTCCCGTAGAGGTGGGAACACAGCACAAGGAGTTATGTACACGCACTCAGTATAACAGGATGTGTTCCATCAACGTGGGCATTAGTCGAAAGGGATTTGGCAGCTCAGGTCATTACAGAGAAATCGACTCAAACATTCTTTTGGTCCAAACAATATATTGGCCACTGGGGTGTCTGGAGAAAGTATGCATATTTGTTCCAGTTCGCCATGCTGCAACAGTCGGATGCTGGGTAGTACATTCTTTCGGCCTAACGGCACTGTGCATATGTGGCCCCAAAAATGAATGGTAATACTTTGAGCCTCTGCGTTTGAGGATCGGGACTCACACACTGCGGTTAGCACTGCTTGTTGTATGTTGGGGCAGCTGGCACCCAGGCAGAATACACAGCCATCATTCTCAAGACCATCTTCATGACTTCATGACCAAACTATTCCACATTCCAGCAAGTCACGGCAATACGAAAACAATACGAGCACCTCGGCTGGGCCGGTCAACATGTTCAGAGACAGATAAATGACTGTGGAAGGTCTAACTGACAGGAACGGTTTGTACTTGTTAAGCAACGCGATTAAGATGGATCAAAACACAAACCATGCGTCACCCTAAGAGAAGACCACTAAACTCACAGGAAAGCCCAGATTTTTCTTTCCCATTTCACAAGAAAAGAGAAGGAATAACTTCCAGGAGAGTGGATTTGATCAGGAACCAATACCTAGGGTTCACACTGTTGATGCTGTATGAACATGAGACAACGAGAGCAACGAAAGAAACGTGGTGCTTCTAATGATGATCACAGCTCTACATGGTCTCTCTTACAAATTCCTGACCACTACACACATATGCAAAACCACATACACCCGCCCACCCACGCACATTTATTGGGAACAGTTAGCAGACAGAGCTATACCTTTACCCTGACCTGGCTATGCACCCTTAAACTCAGTCCCCCTGCTGCTGAGATAATCAGGAATTCCTAAACATTTGCCATACCCAAATGAAAATCCTTCAAACTCATTCTTCTTCAATAGCCTGAGTCAGCCGTAGCAAACATTCGGTTGTTGATTCGGTGTTGATACAGCAGTAATGCTCATGTTCATGATTTTAACATTGATTTAACATGTTCACTGAGGTGGTGGTCTGTTAATGAGCTAATTGGTTGAACTGGAGCAAGAAAAACTCTAAAGCTCATTAAATGCTAATTATTAAGTGCATAATTACACATTCTCAAATTGAAGATGGATGTGAACTGTACTATCCACAAGGGGGTAGTGAAGAGTCTGCGTCTTATATGTTCACTCTAATGAATTTTTGTTGAGGAGAACTTAATAATGTCTCCCGGGTTGGTCCGATGCTAGAGGGAACTCTAAAGAGAGGTTTTTAGACTAATGGGTCTTTGTGGAGCTTCTGTTCAAAATCCTAAATTGTAAACTTAATGATACAGACAAATGCCTTGTTTTCTCAACAAAGCACAACATATTTCAACATGAAAATATATTTCCTGAATCAAATATATGTAACTCCCAACAGTTTTCAACAGTTATATAGACCTTAATGTGTTAGCGCTGTATGTCGATTCCTGACCACAGTGATTTTAAACTGCTTTACCCACCTAAACAGGCTCTTAAATTGGCTCTGAGACTGCTGTGGTTGGCTAAAGACTACCTCAAAAAGTTCAGCATAACTTAGTGAATGTAGCTGATTGTTTGGTCGGCTAACATAGTTACACATTCGTTGTCATGCTAAGCTATAAGGTTACATTTGCTTGGTCTGAGTGGTGCAGACTGGTGTAGAGTCCTATGTGGACTTTTTGCTCCCACTTTATTTTAAGTGTCTCTGTTAACTGTATAATTACACATTAATTAATAACAGTAACTAGTGGTAGTGTATTGACTGTTACAGATGGATTATAGTACAGTACAGCTTGCGCAAATCAAGTCAAGTCAAGTCAAGTGGGTTTTATTGTCATTTCAACTACATACAGAGTACACAGTGAAACGAAACAACGTTCCTCCATGACCATGGTGCAACATAGACAGTGCCTACAAGACACAAGTGCAACACAAACAAACAAGTGCGGACAGACAACACAACACAGTACAGACCAGAGAATAATAAATAATTGCCGGTAGTGTGCAAATTGTGCAATGTGTAATAAATAGAGTCCAGTGAGGTAGTAAAGTAATGCACAGGTACCAGCTTCAGTTTAACCTGAATTTACTCAAGTGTATATGAGATAAGAGAAGGGTAACCTTATTTCTATGAATTTCTGAACCCTGTCCTGTTGTAGCTATTAGCATACACTTTATTCATATGAATGAGCTAGTTGATACAAGTTGATTCATGTGTAATTACATAAGCTACTACTGCAATCTATGCATAACATTGACTAAAGCACCAGTTATTACATGTATTATTAATGTGCAACTACACATTTGTTAGAATCACCATAAAGCCTGACTTTATGAAGTGTAGGGGATTAGACTAGCTGTATGTATCTGTGTCCCCCAAGTTCCCCAAATTCTGCACTGACTGAAACATCATAGCCCGGCTGTACACACGCCAGACAAAATAACACTAACACCACAGATGTCTATTATTAGGCTTAATTAATGTGTTACTTATTGTTAGTGTGTAGTTGATTGGAAAAGAAGCTCTGGGTTTGCCGAATTACAGACTTATGAATCCCAGCCAGGTCTGCTAATCACTTCATTCACAGTACAAGCCTCATTAATCAATTCATACGATTTTTGCTCAGATTGGACGAATCTTGACTTGTATCTGTAATGTGAACGGATCTACCCTTATCCACATTGATATACATACGCACATCGACTCTGTCACCTGCCAGTGCCTGCCACTAAATGTGTATGTGTACAGTCAAAAAGACGAACCTGACTGTTCACAATCACAAAATGCGCATGTATCTGATCTAGGACCACATGTAAAAGTGGCGCTAATCTGATTTGAAAAGACTGGATTTGACATGTTCACATAGCCCTGAAAAGAAATCAGATCTGAGCCACATTAAGGCAAACAATCACATTTGAGTCACTTTAGCTTGGTAATGTGAACGCAGCCTTAAATCACTTAAAATACAGAACCTCTCCAGGTAAAACCAATCCAACTTAAATAGAGCTCCAGACGCTGCAGCTCTAACCTCCTAACCGAACGACAGAAGCTCAGCTGGCTTTTCTTGCATGACCTCAGCTCTGGCCGTTCCCCCGCTGTGCTGAGCTGTCTGTGGAGTGTGTTGTCTGTCTGCTCTGCTCTGCTCTGCTTTTCCCTCTGACCCGTCCTTCCTCAGACACAGACACAATCTGATCCCTCTGTCCTACCCTGCCTGCTCCATCAACAAGCTCTGTTTTTCCTCTTACTTCTCTCTCTCTCTCTCTCTCTCTCTCACTGTCTCTCGGTCTCATTCCATGACTTATTCAAGGTAGAATTGGCAGGGTTATCTCTTTTCTCTAACCCTCTCATTCCCTCTGTTCTCTTTCCTTAAACCCCCCACCACACCCCACCAACCACACTGTCTCTCGGCAGCACGCTGCCTGTGTGAATGCTCTTATTGTGGGCTGCCAGGGCCTGACGAAGCAGAGGTCCTTTTTTTCCCCTTCTCCTCACGTCTCTGTTTTTAAACGCTGACACGTGCTGGCTGCTCCCCACGCAAATCTTTCCCTGGGTGGTAATGGAGGAAGAACAGAGGGAGTGGAGGATGAAGGAGGGAGCTCTGTAAAAGGGTGGATGGATGGAGGAGTGAAAGACGGGAGCGTGCGGTAGCAGTAGTCAGGTGGGCCGATCAAAGAGCAGTCGTCTGCTGGGCGTGTTCCCATCTCTGTGTCATGCCTTCAGTCTGAATGACGAATGGCCAGCATCGCTCCTCCATGTGGGTGGTACTCGTCAGTGGAGCGAGACTTTACATGCGTAGGTGAGCTCCCTGGACATTTGCACAGGGAGGGGAGCGCGCACATGCCTATGTCTAATGTGGCTTTGGGGCCCCAGGAATCTGCGAAGCTAAGATTACTCTGTGATCCACGTAGCGAGAGGCATAGTCTTCAGCGTGCATCAGGGATGATAAATGAGCACTGCACTTACATCCTGGCTTTCTCCAAAACCCATCCAAATATTTGCCTTACAAGTTAATCCAATTACAAAGGCCATGCTTGTTTCTGGTGTCATAAGCTGTAACTGAAGGCACAATTAGAGTCTGGAGTTTTCTGCAACTCGTGCCAAAGCCTAAAAGGATCGAGGCAGTTTTTTTCTGTTCAGGGTGTGAAATTTTGGGTACTGTAATTGGCTTACACAGGGGAAATGTCACCTAATCTGAAATTTCATTCCTGTCTTCTAGGCTGGGAAGGTTTAGAACCAGTTATAGCCTGCAATTGTTTCCAGGAGGAGAGTTGAGAGAGTTTGGGTTCACGTCGATCATGGCACTCCCTCTGATCCATTCTTGACACCCATTAAAACAGTCACTAAGCTGTGGGCTCTTAGTGCCAAGAGCTGGTATGTGTTGTTCAATGGTGGCATGTCTAAAGACTATGGCACATAGGGAAGTGCTTAACGTGGGACTGCTAGCCATGGTGTCTCCATCCTGACCTATTTCAGATGCGCGCCACGGCAATCAGCGTTCTCCCTCCACCTCTGTGGAACAAGCCAAGACACAAGGTAATCCTTTCGCATATTCTCACAGCCTGGCTGGCAGCAAAAACTGCCCAGGCTCTTCCATGAGAATAGGAGGGGGGGGGGGGTGAGTGAGGAGGGGGATTATAATTTAATAAGGGCCAGGAAATCTTTGTCAAATCCCCCTGAAGGGAATGAAATGCCTCAGTGTTTTGATGCAGACTGCAGACTCCACGTTCAGCTAACACATAAGGATGAAGAAACAGATACATTAGGCTAAGCACTGGATTATAGGGACACTGGGACACTATATCAGCTTTGACAGACCAAAAAATCTTCTTTTTTAATTGGGCCTCTAATGTGATGGGATGTGAGTTCACAGTTCCTATTGTGGAAGGAATACATATACACTACATGCCCAAATGTTTGTGGACACCCCTTTTTATGAATACATTTAGCTACTTTGAATTGCACCTATTGCTGACATTGATGTGCAAATGCACACAAACAGCTGGTCTAGTCCCTGTAGAAAAGTATTGCCAATAGAAAAGGACTCTCTGGTTAGACAAAAATGAGCCTAAAGCCCCCCAGAATTGAGCTGTAGAGCAGTGGAACTGTGTTCTCTGGAATAATGGTGCTCCATCCAATACTTTGATGATGAGCTGGGGAATTGGGGATGAGGTGGGGTGGTGATCAAGGGTGTAGGCGTGTTTTTAACATTAAAAAAAAAACATTAATGTTATATAGTGAGGCTATGTCCCAAAGCACACTTTGGAACTTTACATACTACACTACTGAAAGCACCTGTAGTGGTGGTGCTGTATTTTGACATACTATTGAATGTGGCAGTATGCAGTTTGGGACTCAGCCAGGAACTAATGTTACTTGATGGGTCAGAGTGCTTTCTGGCAACTTGAGCGTAGTTAATGTTAACGTAAAGAAGTTAACCCACATTCTCCTAGTTCATTAGCTCCCTTAACATCACGTTATATACAAGCCGTTTTCATAGCAATAATTAGCCGTGATTAATATTTTATATGCTCTCGTTACCTCGTTCTCAACCTCAAGTTCAGAGATTGGGAGATATTTTTGAACAGGCAACTCAACACAAAGGCTTAAAGAAGACCCAGGGCCATCAAACACACAATAGAGCATGAAATGCGAAGGTTGTCTGATTTACTGCCAAAACACACTAACTTACCCTTGGTGTCTTTTGCACTTTTAAAATATAGGTTACAGTTACTCCCCCGCAGTATAATTTTTGGGAGGGACAAATGCAGCGGTTGCCAATATTCCACCTGGTTTCAATGGTGGTGATCATTCAATATCCTGACCTCAGTGCTCTTGTCACTGAATGCAATCAGATCTTCACAGCAAGGCTCCAAAAATCTAGTAGAAAGTGTTCCCTGGACAGTAGTGAGAGTTACTAACTCCAACTAAAAATGTTTTAATACCCTTGATTGACCCTCCAAAATGGAGATGCACTGATAAAAATAGAAGGAAAAAAGAGTTAGACAAACTGTCTAAATAAATGTCATTTTATTCTGAGGAATTTTCACACACACCATGTGAAGAGCAGCTGATGGTTACATGCTTTGTTATGGACAGCGACTAAATCACAAGCTTCAATGTTAATAACTGAACAACAAGCCTACAGTTTAAGGGGTTTCAGACATTTCTCACCTATGAACACCTGCTCCTTATAGTACAGTACAACCATCAAGACTTAGTTTAACTAGCCTTGTTCAAGTTCAAAACTGTCTCAAGTTCAAAACAACCCCATTATGAATTCCTTCCAAGCTTCTGGAGCCCCCAGGTCTGACAAGGCCCCTCTTCCTGATATTTACAGAGAGGCAGGCTCCTATAGGGCCCCAATACACCTCTGATGAAGAGCTTAGAAATACAGAAGACCAGCTGCTTCCCCCTCATCTGACAGAAATTAATGTACCAAGAGTTATGGCACCAGACTGTTCATTTCTCAAAGCGTGTGTGCCTGTGTGTGAAAGTGTGTGTGAGTGTGCATGTGTGCACTTAAATATATCCGTAACCGTATGGGAATGTGTAAAGCAGACTTTGAGCAGTCTTCCTTAAAAGCCCACATTAGCAACCGACTAAGAAAGCAAAGGGGTTTCATGCTAATCCATCACATCATGGCGGGTTTTTGCTATTTGCTGGGGAAATAGAACCAAAGAGATGCATTTTTCATCTCAAGCACAGTCAACGTTTATTCAGAAAGACCCCTGTGGCTGCGGTTATGTGACTGGTGGTTAGCCATCAGGAGCCAAATTAAGGCCTCTGTCTTATGGAATCCCTCTTTTCTCAGTTTCCTAGAGCTGAGGGTTTCTTTTTCTCCATTTTTTAGTCTTGCGCTGTACTCTTTCACACTTCAGATTAAATAGACGCACCTGAAACAGTCCACTAGGTTTGTAACCAGCACAAAAGTCTCCAGCTGGACTTTGAAAGTGGAACAACTACAGTCCCATGGGGCCAATGTCCCACACTGGGCATTACTGTTCCAAACTCTTTGACTGCAGTCCAGCCTTCCATTAAGCTCAGAACCACCCAAAGTACTAAGTACTAATAATGACGTCTTTCAGAAAGCCTCAGCATATCCCTAATCAGTCAGAAAAGGCTTCTCTCTCGTGGAGTTGAGCATGACATTGACCAGGTGTAGGGATTTGTCCTGTAGAGAGACTTCTACACTCCTTAGCCAGTGGCTCTCAGTGGATTAAAGGTAGTGGTCAGGACCTTCCCCTACTACGCCTCCACCGAAAGCCCCCACCCCACCCCAAAAACCCACCCACACTGCTCAACATTATCTAGGGCACACATTGTGTAAGGTGATATGGCTAGCCCCGGCTTCACCTTAGCTTTTAAAACTCTGTGTAAACGGCAGTGGGAAGGAGATCTGTCTGTCTGAGCCCTCACAGAGAGAACAGAGAGAGGGGGAGAGAGGGGGAGAGAGAGAGAGAGAGAATGAAAGAGATACACTGGACAAAAGTATTGGGACACCTGCTCAAATCAAGGGTATTGAATCAAGGGTATTAAAGAGGGTATTCTACTGTGCAGGGAAGCCATTCTACTAGATTTAGGAGGATTGCTTTGAGGTTTTGATTGCATTTCCCCAAAAGTTCTGGATGCAGCACCATTATTCCAGAGAACACAGTTGTGCTGCTCCACAGCTCAATGCTGTGGGGCTTTATACCCCTCTAGCCCATGTCTGGCATTAGACATGGTGCCAATAGATTTATGTCTATCTGCTCCAGAGAGTCCTATTCTATTGGCAGTATTTCTCTACAGGGGCCAGTCAAGCTGTGAGTGTTTTCATCTTTGGTTTCTTGACTGGTGGTGTCAGATTTGCTTCCAGAACTTTATATTTGCGCAGTTTGAAAACTGAAAACTGGATTCTACTAAAATACTACTGCCACACAGCCTTAAAGCATAACAGATCTATCCCCATGGTTAACAGTTGACAACTAATGACAATTCTTGACCTGCCTAACAAGTCATTTTTAGGCCTTACTTTATATCGATTTACTTTATAATCAGAAGTAGTGCAATTTTGTTCCACATCACAAACACTGTTTATTCTTTCTTTAACCGTAAAGTAGCACGTGCATTAACAGAAGCAAAGTTAATTACATATTATTTTAAATCATTTGCTTCTGTAAGAGTTAAGAGTGGTATAGTGTATGTACTAACTATTATGATACAGACAGACAGGAAATAACTGAAGAGGATGCAAAATTGGGATGTATAAGAATGAGGTGGGCTTAGTTTATTAAGTTTGTGTTAACAATCTAGTGGAACCACATTACTACATTTGCAACACAGTGATACCAAATTGCATTGATTTTAGAGCTTCAGCCTGTAAAACATGCACATTTACTATAGTGAGAGTAGGGTGGTTGGTTACATGCACATACCTCATGGCTATGTTGTGAGCGATGATAGGCTGCAATTATTTTCATGTTTTAAATGTGCTCAGTCTAGACTGTGTAGAGCCTTAAAGAAATCCTGGATTCACTAGAGTCTTGTTAATGACTCCACTCTTGGCTCTCTGTGGATCCAGGGGCCAAAGCACTGCATCCTCTGGCACCTCTCTGTTTATGCTATCCCCCTCAAATCCCTTCTGGAAATAGTACAGCATTAAACATATGACAACATCGGAATACCTGCATTAATGGTTAGGTTTCTATGTGTGGAGGTAACATTATAGCTTATAAATCCATCTCCTGACACCAAAAGAACACTCATCAGTGTGTATGTCTTCTTAGTGGTGAAAAACCTGGACCGTGCCCTCTAGATTTCCACATTAAACCATCTCAGATGGAACTCATAACGTGCGCATTTAGTGTAAATGTTGCTCAGAACGACGTCTAAACCAAACAGGCTGCAAGCACTAATGAAAGGTTAACAACACACAGGCATTATGACAACACTCATCATACAGTATCATATCCTTGGCACATATGTTAAGCTCTAGAAAGCCTTCGCTTTGCATTGCTATGCAAAGAACGAAAGAAAATGAGACTCTGACCGCTAGCCAACAGGCCTGAAGCCCACATCAGCAATCAGACCTTACACATTGCCATTGAAAAAACAAACATCATCAAATAAAAAGGTATACATTGTCACTGAACCATGAACAAGGCCAAATTACAAACAATCAGAGACCAGAACAGTGCAAGTAACATCTTGTGCCTGTGGGACGGAGGTTAAAGAGTGTGAGAGAGGCAGCAGGTTTCCCCTCACTGTCCTCTACCCATCTCCAGATGTGGCTCAGCCATGAAGATGCGCAGAATGAGAGCAATGGGGAAGGCTATGAGGGAGGGGGTGCAGTATAAATCTAGGCCAGGCCTGAAGCTGGACAGGAGAAGCGTGCCTTCTTAAAGAGGGGGTTAACTCAAAACTTCCTCCCTCAGACTGCTGCCTGCTGCTGCCTTTTATCAGCCCTTTCCAATTCTTTCCTGTTGTCTTGCTGTCCTCACAAGCTCTTCGGCTATTTTTCAACACCAACTGGTTTATTCCCGCGCTCGGCAACTCCGTTGACTGATTGGCTAAGAGGCACTTTGACATTATCAGTAAATCTCTGTATGAGGGGGGAACGGCGGGAGCAGATGTAATGAGGATCGTCATGATGGAATACAGGGTCGTTGTTATGAGAATAAATAACAAGTGGAGCAGAGGAAAACTTCCTCTCCTAATTGCCTCAAAACTTTTCAAGCAGTAGGATTTTGAGCAGGCAGACTAGGAATCATTTTCACAACTGTTCCAGTCGTAAACACAGCAGAATTAAAGCAAATTTATGGTTAATGGGCTGTTAAAGCGTCTGGGGCTCACCCAAAACTGTCTGGGCTGAAAAAACATACAAAACGAAAGAAGACTGAAAAAAAAATCTTGGGTTTAATGACACTGAATATGCACAGATAATTACATCTACCAGAAGCCCGTTTCCACCTGTTCACTCACATTCCT
Organism: Salminus brasiliensis; assembly: GCF_030463535.1. NCBI lineage: Eukaryota > Metazoa > Chordata > Actinopteri > Characiformes > Bryconidae > Salminus > Salminus brasiliensis. The sequence continues at coordinate 38,126,794 of NC_132880.1, read as the reverse complement.
GTTTCCATGCCAAACCCCAGTAAAAGCCTGAGTGAATTCAGACATGGCCAGGCTAGACACAATAATGCTTGTCCTGATTATTCATGAGGTAAGAATGCTCAATTAGAGGCAAAACAATGACCTTTTATATAGTGGAGCTGAAGAACTGAGTCTACGGAGACTGAGAGATTGCATGCTTATCTTCTCATGATAACACATAAATGAGTATAACTACCTGTTCCTTCATTGCGCGTAAAAATGCACTGACTGGCATCATTCATCTTCAGATTGGTGAATGAGGAAGGGGCCTACAGTGCAACAAATCAGTGTCAAAAAGGAACAGCAGTAAGAAAAACAGGAAAAAAGCAAGAATGTGGTAAGAGATCCAGTGGCCTCTCTAACCACACCGTGTGGAGGCTGTACTTAGGCTGCCTAGCTCTGACTGTGTACGGTTTACATGCTACATTACAGTCAACATGAGGGGGCTCATGTCAAACAGAGGCAAGTTAGGTAACTTGCACCTCAGAAAACACTCAAAAAAGATTAATGGTCCATACTCGCGCTCGGCAACTTTGCTGACTGATTGGCTAAGAGGCACTTTGACGTTATCAGTAAATCTCTGTATGAGGGGGGAACGGCGGGAGCAGATGTAATGAGGATCGTCATGATGGAATACAGGGTCGTTGTTATGAGAATAACAAGTGTACAAGGGTAAATGTTGAGAAATATCTGTCTGAATACAGACCCCACATTAGCTCTCCTCTTTGCCTCCCGAGCAGAATGAAAAATTGTGTGGCCTGGAGGAAGAGCGTGTATCAAACTTTTGAATATTGTTTTAAGATCTGCACAGGAACATTGAGTTCAGAGCAGCTTCCATTGCTTTGAGTGGACTTGTACTCTTTGGCATTCATCTTTGGATTGGTAAGAAAAGAATGAGCCTAAACCATTAGAATATTCAACTGGTTACCAAACCCACACGCCCCTGAGACCTTCTACTACAACTACTAACAAGAAATTAGGCCGTAATTCAAGTCCTGAGCAGAATGTGAAAGTGTCTGGTCTTGAGTGTTGGGAAATGTATTAAATCAGCTGATTGCTGCTTAATATTAGTACAGCCTCTGCACAGGAACATTCAGTTCAGACCTGACCTCTAAAAAAGCCACCATTGTGTTGAGTGAGAATGGCTGGCTATAAAAGCCTGAGCCTCTGCAGGGTGGGCAGCTCCACGCTGTTATGAGTGAAAACAAGCAGTAGTGAAGCAGAGCCCCCAGGCTGGTCAGAGAGAGACGCTGTTGTCCGGGCAGACAGTGTTTGTGCTGCTGTTTCCCTGATTTATTTAAAGGGTGTTGTTAAGCAAACGGGGCTTAAAGCATAGGGCAGGCGGTGGGAAGAGTGATGCGAGGAGGTAGCCCCAGTGATCCGTGAGCTAACTACTCACCCCTGCGATATTATGTCATGGGGAAGAGGAGAAAAATGTGTGGCTATGTGTGTGCTTGACACCCCCTCTGTTCCCATAAAGTGACTCATCAATGTCAACAACCTGTAAGGAACAGTGGCGGTCTAAAAAGGCCCCTTGTTTAACTGCTTAAAGTACCGCATTGTGCTGTGCTCCATTTGCGCCGATGGCCTGATAGCACCTCAGTAAAGGAGAGAAGGGGAAAAGGGAGCACTTTAGTCAGGAATCCAGAGGACTGCACACTGGAGCATCCTCAGGGGAGCGAGTGGGGAAGAGTACAGCATTGCCCATCAGGCACGCACATTCCCTGCGGTCTGTTTTAAGCGGTGGGCTCCGCTTGGTTGCTGCGCTTCTGTGAAGATTTACTCACTGCTGTGTCCTGACAGAGCTGTGGCAGCCGAGTGTGACCAAAGCAAGGAGGGGGAGATGGCTGAGAGTGGAAAATTTGGAGAGCTGGGAGACAAAGAGTAGGCCAAAAAAGCAGCGGGGACAGAAACCAGATATGGTTAAAACTTTGTAATTTTCGCTGCGCTGCGCTTGCCATGGGCATGTTGGTTTGAAAACATGCCTTTTAACAGTAAAAGGGAGTAAAAAAAGGAGTAAAGAACTGCATGCTGGAAAATTAGCACTAAAGCTGACGCTGTGCAGGAAACCCAAGCCAAGGAATGCCCAACTCCGGTTTTGAAGGGCTAAGTCCAGGACACTTTGGTGATTTCCTTGCTCAAACACACCAGATTCAATTCATTGGTTAATTAAGGCTTAATAGGAGTGCTTGAGTAGGGAAACCACCAAACTGTGTGAGATTCTGGCCTTTCAGGACCGGAGCTGGGCACCCCTTCCCGAGCCTGTCAAACGAACTGTGGGAAGAGACATGAAAGCCATTTTGTTTGATCTCAGACTTGAATACCTCTCACAATTTAGGGAAAAAAGCTTGGAAGACTGCATTCTTCCACCCCCTTGCATTTCTTTAAAGTTCACTCTTTGATATAGAAGGGTTTTTTCCCCTCCCTGTACATTCCTGCTGGGCTTAGACAATAGCTCTGTGGGATGGCACACCAGGTGCATGGGTTATGGTGAAACTGAGCACCTTGGCCCAACACAGTGTGCAGGAATCTTAATATCAAATACCATAAAACTCGCTTTTACACTTTACAAGGAAGGAAGACTGACTTGCTCATCACAACACTGCAGCCAGCAACAGATCGTGGTGTTGTGAGACCTCAAGGTCGCAAGGGGCACCTTTGGAGGGCTTCCTACACATTCCACCCAGGCGACATCTGCAATATGACCAACTACAGAAATAATAAAAGCAAGGAAATATAAAACTAACAATATTAGCTTTACTAAATGTGCAAACGCTGCAGAGCCAAGGTCATGACCATATGTAATTGTGTGGACTTATTTGTGTAAGGTTTAGGTGCAAGGAGCTTGCTGTTGATTCTGACCTGTGGATGGTGTAGACCAGGAGGAGAGAGGACATTTTGTTGGCCTTGATATATTGGAGGAGGACTGTCTTATCTCTTTAGTTTAAAGCCCCACAAGGCCATTGGCAGTCAAAGTCTCAGGGCACAGGACCCACTAGCCCGGCCAGTAGTCCTTCTTTGATTGCAGCTTACAACACCACTACCTGCAAACATCTGGCTGGTTTTGACAGCCTTACTAACTTTCCTGCTTTAGAAGCTTTTCTGAAGGCCCATCAAGTTTTATGAGCTTATTCCTATCTAAAGAATGTGACATGTAACATCTCAGAAGCTGAAGAAAAGTTCCTCATTCTAACCCTGCAAGTCCTGGCCTCAGCACCTACAGCTGATTTATCACTCTACTGTCAACAAATCAAACAATGATACCTCAGTATTTTACAAGACATATTCAGTGACATGGGGTAACCTGGGAAATGTGACCAATTACAGACCACTTCCACGGGTCAGCAGGTCAGCTTTCACTTGTAGCTCCCTCAGGAGGCCCTTGCATCAGTTATGATTCCGCCTGAGAGATAAAAAGGGAACAAGAAAAGACGACCCTCCACTATCAGCCTAAAAGCAGGTATGTATTTGAAATAAGACCAAATTTGAAGTCTATCATAGTCACCTATACATACAAAAGTGCATATCTTGCCCATGGTTCTCAACATCTGTTGTATGTTCCCCAGACATTGCTTTGCTGTTGTGCTCTTAGATTAATGGCTTAATGGACACCCATCCTTAGCACTTGTGGTCACAGCCACAGCTTTATACCCCACAAAGTGGCCTGGGTTCCTAGGCTCTGTCATGGCACAGCTCCTTTTAGTGTTCACTTTATTGCAGGCAGGAATGTTAATACACTGAGCCCATAAATGGACCACTCTTTCTCAACACTGACACCAAACACCCAGTTAAAAATGAATCAGGACCTCTTTACCTAGAAGAAAGCACTTCTGTCAGCCACAGTCTGACTGCATTCCCACTCATATTTCTTTACCCTTCTGCCTTTAGCCGAATCAGAAGGTTATATAAGCTGTTTTTTAGAGCAGGTAAAAAGTAAGAAGTGTATATGAGACCACATTTTGTGTGAGGTCTCATATACAATGGAGGAAATGGCCATTAAATAACTTTTAGTTTTTCTTGAGAAATCTGAAGAAATATTTCTTCACACATTCTGCTTCTGATCTTTTGAATAATTCAAAATGTATTCAACAATGTTGAGGTCCAGACACCTGCGATGGTCAATTGTCCTGTCATTGTCTTGAGGACACCTTCTTGATATAAAATGTTCTTCTTTTTTCCAGTTCATTTTCTTAGTAAGAGCTTATTGATCAGCTCCACACCATTTCAGACCTGCAGTGCTGAGTTGTCTCCTCAGAGTGAAAGGGATGGACAGAAACAGATCTACGGCTTAGATCTACAGCTAGAGTGGAGCTTAATTTTCACCTCTCTTCCAAAAATCTAAGCTTAAGGTACTGTTTAGCTAGTTTGGGTGGACTTTTGGTGGTCATGAATGAAGACCCATTGACGTTTAAACACTTTTTGTCCAGTGACTTTCCCCTAACTTATATTGTACAACTGAATTATGTTATATTTATCCCAGAAAAGTTGATTGGATATTTTAATTAAATGAATGGTGGACACTCTAAACAGTACAGTACTAATTTGAACCATGTGCAGTCAGTCTTTTCAACTGCAACACAGTCCTGCTGGACTTACTCCATGTAGCACTTTCTAAGAGCTTTCAATGTTTAACTTGTTTCATACATTGCGTGTTCTGTTCTCACACTGACCTGTTTTTGATGTCCTGTTTAATCACGTCCTGTTGTATGATGTCTTGTTAAGATGTCTGTTGTTGATTTACTTGATTTTATGATCTCTTGGTGCTGATTTTATGATGAATTATCTTGACTGATTGTATATCCTGTTTTTGTCAATAACGCTGTATTTCGTAACTGCCAGATGGGCTGCAGGCATCGGGGACAGTAAAGTGATACTCTATTCTATTCTACTTTATTCTATTCTATTCCATTCACTCATACTGTCTGACCTGTTTTAAATATTTCTGGAGAGTCAGGCCAAATAAACATTCAAACTTGTACTCTAGCAGAACAGCATTTGATAAGCATGCAGATTAAATACCAAAGACACGTTTCCACCCAAACAAGAGCCCCAGCCAAAGAGAACGTCTCGTGGCAGAGATGAGAGAAAGCTGTTTTGCAGACAGACTGCCCTAAAATAAGTGGGCCAATCACTATTAATGAGATTATGATCACTATTATTTACTTCAAAAGGGACTCGAAGGGCCGTATCAGCACAAAACACAGGCTAGCAGCGCTAATGCGGGCTTAATGATTTCCGTGCCATGGTTTGTTTTCATCCTGAACAGCATGACCCTGTTTGACTGCCCCCCTCCTCTCCAAAAACCACCACCACCATGTTTGAAGACCCATCCAAACATGATTTGGAAAACTGTACGATTGGAACCAAGTGGCCCCATGTTTCTTCGCCATTAATCCAAGATCACACACACACTCCAGCACACTGCAGACTGCAGACCCAGACAGCCGGTTGGTGGAGGGGGGGGCGGGAGTGTGGCCAGCACGGTCAGGCCCAAACACATGGAGCGGCTGGACAAACACTTTCTTGACCTGATTTGCCTTGATGTGCGAAATCAGCACAAAGCCCTTCCATTCCAATTCTGGTAAATAGGTTTTGAGAGACTAATGCGGCTAATTCTAATGCACTGTGGGAAAGCCTGTTAAAAGATATCCACTGGTGAATATCTCTCTGTACAGAAATAAGTAAATCCTCATGGTCTTCGGAGGATGGGGGGGAGAGTGAGGGGTTCAGTTCTGCTAGAGCAATTATCTTGTTCCCTAAACCTGCCATTTAATGGAAATGCTTGTCCCATGCCAAACTACGCGCCTGCCTCTTGGTATGGGCTTTGCTGCAGACTTTTCTTTCACTTTTTCATTTTTCATGTGAGACTCTGAGACTCTCACAAGGTTGCCTTGTAAGGCCTGGCCATTAGCTCCACAGTTGCAACAAAAAGGGAACTCCATTAAAATTCCCTCCACATTTTTTCCTTTTCTCACTCTCTTTCCAATGACAATCCCGGTCTTTCTCCATCCATTTTTCCATAGGCCAGTTTTAGGGTCACCCTCATGTTCACATTTGCAATAGAATGTAATATGGCTGTGAGAGTGTGACAAATGGGTCCTTCTCAATTGCACTGTAAATTCTTAAAAATTGTAATTTTATTCGAATGCATGATAGGCAAGGTACACTATATGGACAAAAGTACTGGGACACCTGCTCATTCATTGTTCTTCTAAAATCAAGGGTATTTTAAAAAGTTAATCTGATACCTTTTTTATTCATACAAAATGAGGATTTGGTTGCATTCAGCGACAAGAGCATTAGTAATGTCAGTAATGCGCAGTAATGCGCTCTCACCACAAATAGTATTTCACATTTTTGACCAAAATAATCAGTTTTATGTCTCACTTGACCACAAAACGTTCTGGCAAACTCCAGACAAGCTTGATTGTTTCATTAAGAGCTTCTTTTTAGTCCCCCTTTCATACAGTTGTTTGCAAAGCTCTTGTCATCATTAACTGATGCACCTTTACTCTGATTCTAGCCACTGAACTCGGTAGTTCTTTAAAAGTGATTGTTGGCCTCTCTGTGAATTCCCTCTAAATTCGCAATTGTGAGTAGTTCGTTCTTGTAATATTTCAAGAACTTAGTTGCATTCTCTGTGACATTTGCCAGCACTGCTACCCAGGCTACAGGCTATTTGTCGTTTGACAGACACATTCCTTCAACAGACGCCACACTGGAGGTCTCTGGCTAAACTTGAAGCCAGGAAAGCGAATGAAAGAGGAATGCATTGACTTTTAGCTGCGGCCACATTAAACAGATGAACGATTGTTGTCTAATTTAGTAGAATAGCTTCAGAAAAGCTACTGATATGGAATGAGAAATGTAGGACAAATGCTGCACACAATCACAGGCCATGTCTTCTATGAACTAGGAGCACATGAGAAATGCTGATATTCCACAGACTACTGCCAAACTGTTTAAAACACGAAAACCAAAAAAAAAAAAGCCAAACTAAAAAAGCCACACACCCACGCCCTCATTTTTGGCAATCAAGACACATAACAATACATAAAATCCTTCATGGAATGGGATGGGTTTAAAAGTGGGAAGGCGACTAATTTCAGCTCCACTGCGTCAAAAGATGATTGCGGAGAGTTCAGGATAATGCCATGGCCTGCAAATGAGCTCTTAATGACACAAAGTAAAGTACATGAAAATTACCCAAACAGCCCTCCTCTTATCCCCCTATTCATCAGATGCTGACCAAGCACTGTGTTTTTGTCTAAAGCTTCTCTTTAGTATGGTTTGGAAGGGAAAGTGTTTACTTAGGTTTGGGGAAAGGGGACTAAAATCAATGGACTTCAGTATTTTGACAAAGAACTTCCCCAATTCCAGCCACAGAGAAAAAATAACTATGGGAAAACCACTCCTCGACATTGAATATGGCACAGCTCATTTAAACATGCAGAGGGGAAAAAGGATAAATCAAATCCGACTACATCTGACAAATGACCAGTTTCATACTAAATTGCCAATTTATAGCAAGCATCATGGCAGTGAGACATATTTTCTATCACAAAGTCAACAGAGTGAAATCACTGTCCTTCATTAATATAAATATGTAATCACTGGGAAAGCCATTTCGTTCAACCTCCTGTTCAAATAATCTAATCAAGTAAACATGAACAAACAAATAAACACCAATTTCACTTTCTTTGTTCAAACCATTGCTTGTGTGTTGGCTGGCTCCTGTCACCGATATCCAGATGATCACAACTGACCTTAAATAGCTCTTTTGTTAGGATGTTTGGGAAAAGGCAATAACATAGTCATCTTTTAGGAATTCCCACTTTTCCTTTGCCCCCGCGTTTTTGTGGCTTCTTTAGGGGGGTGGTAGACTTTGAGTGTCATTTTAATCTCTGCTGGACTACAGCCGTTTTTACTGGACAAGACAAAGATTCTTTGGCAGTCCAGTCTAGCTCTGTTGGTCTTTGCAAACTGGGCATGTGTCCATAGACACCCTGGAGCTCAACATACCACTGCAACTCAGACCATGGAGACATAATATATCAAAGAAAACCAAGCAGCTGTCTGTACATCTGGTAATCCAGGGGGCACTGCAATGTCTGAGCGACACCTTACTGGGAGTGATGGTTCGATTCACACTGTTAACAACAAAAAGACCAGCAGGAAATCTGGAGAGCTTTTAGAGCAGGTTGATATTACCCAGAACTGTTTTGTAAAAGCTCAGTTTAAGAATATACATAACCCTGAAACATCTAAAATCACGTTGCAGCATGTTAAATTGCAGTAATGCCTTCTAGAACAGTCTAATATTTGCTGTGATAAGGAAATGAGACAGAAATTACAGTGCTGTGATTATTTCTGTAATAACAATTACAGTACTGTGATTATTACTGTAATATAAATTACAGTATGTTATAGGTGCTGTACTGTTTGTTTGCTGCCAGCAAGTTCACAGTGTTTTTTTTTAAACAGTGCAGTATCTCCTTGTATTTTACACCAATCACCCATCCCTCAACCAGGACATGCATCCCCATAACATAATGCTGACACTGTGTTAGTTAGTTTTAAGCCACACATAGCATTTTCAAGTTGGAGCCACAAAGACATTTTTTTAGTTATTTTTCTTCTTCAGTAATGGCATCTTTCTAACCTCCCTCCCGTATAGTTGTATGCAGAGCTCTTGTTATCAATAACATGCACCTTCCCTCCAGCCTCAGCCACTGGACTCAGTGCTTACTGAAATATCCAGATACTCATATTACTCATATTATTTGATGGCCTTTTATGGCCTTGTCTTGTGCATGTCTACAACTTTATCCCTAAATGATCTTCATTTTCACAGTCTGACCAATGGTACTCCAATTGAGAGTTTTTTTCATATTCAGAAAAGGTGAACTGTTGTACTGTAACATGAGATTGACAGGAAGACAAAACTTGCAAGTAACAACTGGATTAACACATATGGCCCAGCCCATACCCTTCCCCATATACTCTACTCACCCACTATATTGCAAGCTCTATCATGTAGGCACCTCCCTTCCTATGTTGCTGTGGCAGTTAATGGTCCGACCAGCAACACTTTCACCTTTCACCACTACATAAAAATGACAAGATCATACTCCTAATAATTAAGGTCGCTGTGGTAGTTTATTATCCGATCAGCAACACTGAACATTAAGTGAACTAATCCATGAACATGAGAAGATCCTACACCTAACAATTAAGGTTGCTGTGGTTGTTTAATGATTCACAGGTCAATTGTGAGTTAATTGTGTCCTAGTTAGGGAAATACCTAAACTTGGAGCTTCCACAGCAAAGGGGCTGATTTCTTCTGAAAACCTTTTTTAGTTGTGTATCACACAATATTTTCTTACATAAAAACATAAAAAAGTGATTAATTTACAGGACCAGCCTTTTACACTGAAGTGTCATTTGTAATCAGATCATCAGGTAAATCTGCTGACTGCTGAGAAAGGTGAATACTTTACCAGGCACTGTATCTACCTAAAATTGATAAAATGAATTCTAAAGATTTTATGATGATTTCTAGTATCTATCTGCAGCTAAATGGATCTCGCAGTATTAAAAAATATTGGTGGTGCCAATTGTCAACAATGTGTGGCTATATGTGTGGTACATTGGAAGTGTACTGATCATTGTAGCAATATGACCAAGGAGTGAGATTGCACAGGAAACAATTACACTACATACCACCTAGAGACACATCTTATACTTAATTACCATAGTACAATGTGAGTTGTGTATTCTGTATGAATGTGTGTTAGTGTTAACAGGATATAGGATTGTCTTCTTCTTCATAACAAAGGGAGAATAATGCAAAAATAATAGCCATGGAATGTTCGCTGCCGTTATTGGGTTTGGATGAGGATTTAAGGCCATGAATCAAATAGATGAACCCCCCTTTTGGAAATACTGGCTTGGTCTAGACAAGGCTTCTGGATGCAGACTTATTGTCTCTGCTGAAGTGATACATTAAACAAAAAAAAGGCTACACTATATGTCTCACAAGGCCCACAGCAACTTACGCATGTTTCAGGCTATAAGAAAAGGGCAGCCATTTTTGGGCCTATACTTCCATGCATTTTTAGAATGGTAGGAGCATGAACTTTTCACACCTAACTTTTCAACACACACTAAACCCAGCAAGTATGTTCAGTGTCCCTACAGAAACTGAGGAAAACTAGACAAAAAGAGCAGACGAGAGGAAAACAAACATTGTCTGACTCTGGCTTTTTCTTTGCTTTTCCAGAATCTCTTGCCGTCTCTCTCACGCTGTCTCTTTTGCTGAGTCGTAGGCTGCCTAATAAGGAATCTGTGGTTTTCATTGGAATGACTTAAATAGGCCCTAAAATGATGTTTCAATGTGAGAGAGCGCCTCTGTGGGCCGGTATGGTGTGTGTCTGAGTGCGTCAGGGTAAGTGAAGGAGAATGTGGGAGTGGGGGAATGTGTGTGGGTGTAATTTGCGTGGGTCTGTGGGCACCATGGCTCCACATTTCCTTGCACTCTCACCCCGCTCATATTCCCATGTAAAGCTCTGAGCTACTTTAGACTACTGGCTGACAGTGCACTAACTACTGTACAGCTACAATAATTAGGCTAAATTACCTGTAATATTCAATCATTCAGCCAGTTGATCAAAGCTTGGCTTAGAGCGATTTGAACACTCTAGTATGAATGAACAATGGGCCACCTTTTCCTCAGTCAACGTCCAGTCCTCTGCGCAGTCATGTCGGGAAAACTCTTGCAAATGAGCAGTGCTAGTCTTCTTTATCCTCTCACAGACAAACAGACTGAAAGCAATTACGGAAACATTCCAGCCATCCACAAAATAGCGGGGAAGGGGCAGAAAGAGAGAGAGAGAGAGAGATGGGTGGAATGGATGAGGGCTGGAGTGTATCTGAGGTGACTGGCAGTGCACATGGCGAACACGCACACACCCCATTTCCACCCATCCTGCCACCCCCACCAAAACGGGATGGGCCTTGATTTCCCACCGGGAGATTCTCCTGGCTCAAGCTGCAACATCCTGTGACAAAAATCAGATATCTGCTCAGTGTCTAGCCGAGCCCATTCAAACCCGTTCTCAAATTCCTGTGTATGTGTGTGTGAGTGTGAGACTAAGAATGAATTTTCCTGCAACTCATTTTGTGTCTGTGACTGCGTGCATGAGTGTGTTATTTGTGGGCGGATAACTTTCCAGTCCCAAGATTTTGCAAGAACACTTGCAGCTGTTTAGAGCCCCAAAAGCACGTGAAATTCTCAGCGAAAAGAAACTAGCCACAAATTACTCATCTAAAATGCGCTGTATGTACAAGAGCCGCTCATTAACACAACATCGGCTCGGCCCGACTGTACGATTAATGAGCACTTTCTTACACAAACATTTTCAACGGGAGGATGGACCACAAAGGTACTGTTATGTCTGAAAGGGAAGGAAAACAACTTGGTCAACTGGAGTTTGGCAGCATGCTTTGCATCTATGCTCCCCCCAGAATAATCTTATTGAGGAAAGGGAAGGAGGGAGGGAGGGAAGGAAGGAGGGAGGTGATCGTCACAAGGAGCAGATTACTAGATTAATGACGGAAGCCTCTATGGGGCACATTCCGTCGTATTACCCATTTATATCTATGCATCTGTATCATTTGCAGGCTGAAACCAGGGTAAAATCACACTTTACACATTACAAGTACTTCCACAATACATACATCAGTCCCCAAGACATCATTTCTTTTCCCTCATGTAAGCTTTTCTTGTGTAAGACGAATACAAACCGAACAAGGGCGCTGACAGCAGCACTAGCAACAACAATCCCATTGGCTTTACATTTAAAACCACAATAACTCTGTAAGATCACTTTAAATGTTCTGATGGTTATTTGTCTGGTTAAAGAGTTCTTCTCTAGGGCCAAATAAAACCTGCTGTATACGGTGCTTTAAAAAGGCTCTGCACCACCATGGATTAAAAAACTATGTTGTTTATACTATGTAGCAGCCCCCCAAAAGGTTCACAAGGGGGCGCTAAGTGGATCTCTCTAATTTGCAGTTTTACCCTTTATTAAATATGCCTTGGCCATCTCTAAAAAAGTGGTACTTGTCTTAATGGCCACCCCATGCCCAATTATTGAGCTTTCTGTAATGACATACACTATATGTCCAAATGCACACACGCAGCTTGTCTAGTCCCTGTAGATGAGTAAATGCCTCAAAATCTTGTAGGAAGCCTTCCCTGGACATTAGAGACAGTTCCTCTAATAAAAGCAGGACAAACACTTTTTAATACGCTTAATTTTAATGAATGAGCAGGTGTCCCAATACTTCTGTCAATATAGTGTAAAACAGCACCACACCACATAGGAGAAAGCTGGTTTTTATTAATACTAAGTCTTAGTGCAGTAGGTAGTAGGTGCAATAAAAAAAAAGGGTGGGGGTGGGGGGGGGTGGTCTGCAATGACACTATCCAAGAAGTGCTATAAAGAACTCCTTTTAAGTGTGTCGCTCAAAGCAGGGATTAGATGTGCAATATTTTCCATTTTATTTTGTGCTATGAACAAACACTTTCCTGCTCAATCACATTACAGATAATGGTTAGAATGAATGACACATACACATTCCTCTCACACACAAACGCACACATTTAGTGTAGTAAAATTACACTTACTCATAGCAAGCATAATTCTCATGTGTACACACTGCCAGCCATACAGTCATGCCTATACTAAGGGATGTTTGGCCACTGTAGTACTGAGGCACATTGTAAATGTAATATCCTCTTACTGAGTCAGAGCTGAATATTAACGGATTAGTAGCAGGCACTACTGGTGCAAAAATGTTTTCCTGAGGCTGCATAGGGCATTCCCCTCATGCATAAGAAAAATACTGTGATATATTGAAAAATACTACATAATATATACATTTTACAATATAGATTATTGCCTCTTTTCATATATACTGGAGAATAAATGGATTGTGTATATGTATCTATAAAATATAGTGCAAATATTTCACTTAAATGAGTGTACTAAATAAAGCATGTAGTATGTAAAAATGAAGTACTAAATGATATTTCATAGTATCTCAATTTTGTTCTGTGGCACAATCCACATATTCTCCATATATATGAAATGTGGCAATATCATGTATAGTGTAAAATATACAAAGTTATTTGACACTAGCAAGGCAACTGTGTATTATAGGGTATGTGGTCCACAGTGACACGTCCATTGCTCTGTACCACTTGCTGTTGTTGTCCCTCCTCTCTGGAATCGATGGCCTGTGGGGCACATAAATCTGCTATGTTGTTGGAAAGTATGCAATGTGTGAGAAGTTCATTCTCAGTACACCTTCACTACAGCGGCTCTAGGACATTCAACAAAGTTAGCAGTTTCCGAGATGTCACCACCCTTCGCCCATTGTTACAGTCATAATAAAATATTATGACCACCCCACACCTGGGATGTCACAGATGACATATGCCACAGGGTTTGCTGCACGTATAAATAAGCAAGCACAACAGTCAGTTGTAAACGATGGTCATAGGCACAGCACACAACATGATAATAGGGTTCCAGGCGAATACAGTCACCTAATACAGTCCATGCCATGATGTCTTGATAGTGTCATCCAAGCCAGAGATGGTCATTTCCACTATTAAGTAGGTGGTCATAATATTATGTGTATTGTATTGTATAATAAGTATATTTAGATAGTTTTGAATACTGTTAGTGTGCCTTTCTGAGTGTGCCATTACAATCACAATCTTTGCTATACATTTGCCTGTTATAAATATGTCATGCTTGTCATTCATTTGTCACGAGTCAATGAGTTAGTATACAATACTTAAAACACATTATCACGTTCACAGGGAAACACATGTTGCAGCACTTAAATACCTTTGTATATCTCAGCTTCCTCCCAAAGAGCCATCCTCCCCTCTGTGCAGCCTGAGCGGAGCTCTGTGTCTGTCCTTTCTCAAGGCTATGCTAACTTACAGCCCTCGTGCATTCGTGGGAATCAACATTGCGCTGCAATCAAACACTCATCACATTGTTTCCTCTCAGCAAGAAACCTGCAAGCGTGTAGGTAAGACCACTAAAAACAAAGCAAAGGCAAAAGCCACCATACCTAAAACTCCACACGGTTACCGAGGCTGTGGTATATGACTGCCTGGGATGAGAAATATGGGCCTCCAGGGGCTGTGGTTAAGTTAATTAGGAAAGTTGCTGTTGTGATGGCACAGATATATGGAGGGCAAATATGTGTTTGGAGATCTGGGTTTGCTATTGCGGAAACAGCGGGTGGGCTGCCGCAGCGAAAGTCTCGCCTTGCATTGTTTTGACTGGGCCATCCACACTGAGGTCCCTGCAAGCATCCGTTACAGGGCCACTGAGAGGCTCTGCGTGCACAGATCGTGTTTTCAGCGCGCTCTTCTTACAGAGTTTGTTTTTGATTCAGTAAAAACTTCAGCCAGGAAAGAGAATCTGACAGGAATAACAATGTTTGAATTGAGGGAGATTGTGCATTCTCTGCAGAGCCAGGCTCATCTTCAAACATGCCAGTCTTCGGCTGGGAGATGGCACTGTGGCCTTCTCCCTTGGACAAGCCTTGTTTCAGTTCAGGTTTACAGCCACAATTCAGCCTTTGTCCTGTCATGGGTTTGAATTACAGGTCACTTTGAACTCAAGATGCCCCACAGCTGACATATCATCAATTGAACAATATTACCATGATGACATGTGGATATCAGGTTTGTTCACAGCAGACACTGAGCCAGGTAGAGGGACACTCAGTGCTGAGGGTTCACTGGAGAAATCTTCCTCCAGTGAAGTACTCAGAAGTACAAGGAGACAAGACGGATTGTTCTTTCTCAGCTTTATTATTTAAAAATAAATACATAGTATGCTTCTTCCAAATTTAAGAATGAAAAAAAGATTTTATCCTGCTCTCTAACTGTCTCTACTGTCCAGGGAAGGACTGTCTCTACTGGATTATAAAGGATCTGATTATATTTAGCAAAAAGTGCATTAGTGAGGTCAGGAAGCTAGATGATCACCACCCCACCTCATCTCCAACTCTCCAAATCATTCTAAAAGTACTGGATGAAACACCAACTATCATTCCAGAGAATGCAGCTCAATTCAGGGGGGCTTTATACCTCTCTAGCCCATGCCTTGCATTCGGCATGGTGCCAACAGGTTCATGTTTATCTGCTCTAAAGAGTCCTATGCCATTGGCAATACTTCTGTACATGGACTTTGCCCATTTGCCCATCTACGTCAGCAATGCATTCATTAGAAGGGGTGTCCATAAACACTCTGGAGTCTGTTTGTACTTTTCACTAAATTGCATGCCCAGTGTGACCAGATGAGATCTGAGATTACTGAGATTACCCTGTGTAAAAAGTGTATCGACACTATGGCTAAAGCAGATCATGACCAGTTTGGGGGAACAGTGGGAGTTTCCACAACACGGTAGAATGATTCCCAAAACAGCTAAATCAGAAAATGACAATTTCATTCACTATTATTTCAATAACTATTTAAACCATGACTACAGTCTGAAAAACTGTCAGCTGTGGTCAATCATCTACCGTTAAATAAGCCCAGCAAATAAACATTTCTGTGTAAATTGTATCCGGACATTCTCATGTTAAAAAAAAAACATTCTGTTTACACTCATGTTAAATGTGGTCAAGATGCCTCTCTGACCACCTCTGAATGTGCTTTGAGTGATCTGATCGTAAACCAGTCACAGTGCATCCTGGACATGTTTACACCCGGCTTTTCATGAAATCAAGGGAAATCTGAACATAATGCATGTAAATGCAGGGTGCCAATAGGCTCTGGAGGAACTTTTTATCTGGACCCATGTCTGCTTTCTCTGGAATTTTGGTAAAGCTGTTTTCGAGCCTGGGAGTGGCCCAGAGCACCAATTTCTGGTTCTCCTGAAATCAGTGGTGTGGTTCACTTTTAGTGGGCTCTAGCGTGGTCTGCTGCAGGTGTGAAAGCTTTCCGCTCCCAGTGTCCCAGTGTGGGGTTGCGTGATTGATAAATTTTTTCACATTACTGCTTTGATTGTCACCTGCATGGATAAAAACTCATATGAGAACAGCTCTGTGTTTGCAGGTGCTTCTGTATGGTGAAATGCCATGACTTCAGAAAAGAGAGTTTGTATCCACTGGAAATAATGAAAATCAATAAATGCATGAATCTAGGCACTATTTCTTGCAAATATACACACAGAAAAATGGTGTTCGAAATGGTCCAAATAATGTAATAAATAAACAGCAAATGTACTGGCAGATACAGTCCGTAAATTCAACAAACAATTCCTCTATAAATGTAAATGTTTTCCCTGTAAAAT
Source organism: Salminus brasiliensis (assembly GCF_030463535.1). Lineage (NCBI taxonomy): Eukaryota > Metazoa > Chordata > Actinopteri > Characiformes > Bryconidae > Salminus > Salminus brasiliensis. The sequence goes on along the minus strand of NC_132880.1, from coordinate 38,110,384 downwards.
GGTACTCTATATAATGTAAAAACAATCTGTAAAAACATTACGTGTCCTGGCAAAAACATGCCATATTGGACAGTTTCTGTTCTTGTCTCATTCACATTCATTTGCGGTACAAGTGGTTTGAATGGAGGTCTTCTGTGTAAAAGCAAACCAGCAAAAATTAGTCCCTTCTCCAAATGAATCCAGGATCAGCCCTGGGTGCAGACGTGTGCATTTGGGACGAATGTGAAAACACTCATTGAAATACCTGGAAGCCAGAACATTGGTAGGTCAATAGAATTTGATCAGGTCATTAGTTAAAAAACTAGGCCGTGTAGCATATTTTACTAACATCACATGCCTGTATTCTCCATGAAAACACAAAGACTGGACTAATTTCAGACCTTCTGTACAGACAGATCTTTTTATTGGTAATTTACCCAGATCTGGTTTAGTGTGAAGTGGACATTAGCTAAATACTAAGCACTTTCAGATGGCATTTGATGAATCAGACAGGAAGGGAAACGTGGACCATTCCCAGGTAGTTATATAAGGGTTGATTGAACATTAGCCTGGGATAATTGGAGATTCCGAACATTCTGAGACATAACAATCAGGCTGAAAGAATGAAAAGCTCAGCAGTACTGTCCCGTAATCAAGCAACAACGCTCAGCTCCAAACATCCTAAGCAAGCGTAGATGCTTGAAACCATTTCCAACCATTTCTTCTCACAGATCAAAGCACCCACATGCTGCTGCGAAATTAATGCACAGGCAGAAACCCACTTGAAGACGAAAGCTGTGGGTTCTTGTAACACACGTGAGCATTTCTCTTTATTCTCATAAAAGCAGACCCTCTACAGGGTAGGAGGCCGTGCTCTGTGCTTGGACCAGTAGAGGCTCTGCCGGGATTTTGGCCCGTTGGAGATCACCAATGCTCTGGTTTGCATTAGAGCAGCAGCAACAAAACAGAGCTTTTATTGGCTGCATTTGAGGAAGGAAAAGGGAGAGAGAAAGTGCATGTAACCAGCTGTAAGCCACATGAAACACTTTGGTAATAGACTTGAAGCACAGACTAATTAAATATTGTGTTTATTGGCCAGAGAATGTCGTCGAAATGATTGCTAAGGAATTTCCGAAGGTGTTAGGTATTGTCAAGTGTACACAATAAAAAGTTAAAAAGAGTTTAAAGTATAGACGTCTACAGGTGCACAGCCTTTAGATGCTTTTACCGGAGGTAAGGTTTGGGAGGAAGTGCAGTTTTAGAAGAACCAGTGGCAACCAGATTCTTAACTGTCAGCATGTTCCATCTCCTCCTCTTCTGCCATTTCAACCAGTGCCAATATGAGCAAAAGGTCAAACTGCCTGCAACTAGAGCCAGTTCTCCATGCTAACATGGACCTTATTCCTGCTGTGGTTACAGAGCAGAGCAACACAAATGGCTTGTTGTGCTTGGGAGCCGGATGGGACATGGGCCGTTTTTGTGCTCTCATCTCTGGCCAAGCTGACGAGCTCTCTCATGCTGTCACACCAAACTACCTAGGGGTGTTGAGGTTAGCAGGGCAACTTTGAAAAAGAGACTACAGAGAAGGAAGCTGAATAATCGTGGTCAGAGTTCATAAGAAAGCTAAATTACAGGAGCATGCATTGGGATTAGACCTGTTTGTGTATGCAAATGAATAAATGGAGCGTTTATAACTCACTTTTACATTTAATTGCACTTTGACACTTCCTAATTTGTAAATCAGGAGACAATGCTACTGTATATAACATAATTAAGCCTCCCTTTACTCCATAAACAACTTCAATTCTTTGTGACATGGATTTCACAAGATGTGGTAAACATTGCTTTGAGATTCTGGTCCATGTTGACACAATTGCATCACACAATTCTTGTTTCAGGAGAAATGTTTTAGTGCAGCCATGAAGTTTTTCTTTGATTAAGCATTACTAACAGCGAGGAAAAATGTAATTCCAAGAAGCCCAGCCATGGAAAGCGCACTTGGTGAAGCACACTCAGAAAGAAACCCCTAGAGGGACATGCCATGGGTATTGGCAAAGAGCTAAACCCTAATCAAATGAGTCATCTCTTCAGGACAGCAAGGACAGGGCAGGACAGTGCTGAGAGGACAGCAACACTATCCGGTAAGACTTGGGAATAATTACAAGAAGTAATTCAAATGTTCTTGTAACAGTAATGAAAGCAATGCTGGGCTAGGGTAGACTATGCGGCTCCTCTGAGCAGTCACGGTGCCGTAAACCAGACCAAAAAAGCAGCTTTAGAGAGGGCAGGATGTTGGATGATCACCACCCAACCCCATCCCCACATCCCCAATTCATCCCAGAAGGATTGGATGGAGGACCATCATTTCAATGAACAAGTTCCACTGCTCCACAGCTCAATGCTTGTGGTTTTATACCCCTTCTAGCCCATGTAATACTTCTCTGTAGGGACTAGACTCTGTAGGGACTGTGTATGTGCGCATTTGCACATCTGTGTCAGCAAATGGTGCAACTTAAAGAAGCTAAATATGCATTTATTAGAAGTGGGGTAGGGACAGAATAGCGCTTTGTACAATCACAGCTGCGGTGTCTGGCTGACCGACTCATGTGTCATAGATAGAATATGTGGTAAAAAGGTGAAACGAGTGCATATATAAAGCATTTCATGTCACAACTCAGTTAAGAACAGCAAAAAAATGTTTGAGCTACTGCAGTGTTCATCCATTCCCAAATGTAGTGCAAATACACTTGGTAAGCACTTGTACAAGAACTCATTCAGGTTTTAAGGTAGAGTTTAAATAGCCTCAAAAGCCCTATTATTTAGCCCAGTTCTAATAAAAGACCTGTTATTACCTCTTCCCCTATAGTCAGTATGGAGGGGAAAACCTTGGCTTTACAACACAAAGAAAAAAAAGTAAGGTAATTTACATTTTATTCGAGGGCCTTGAACCGGGGAGGAACTGGCGCTGTTCTGTTTTACGCTCCAGTCTGGGAATCCCGTATCATGATTGGCTTTTAACCGTTAAACAGGGGTACACAGGAGCAAGAAAGGTTTGCTGATTCAATTGGTCCAACGAATGAAAAAGCCCCCAAATACCTCACATCAGCTCACAAGCTACCCTCCACCTATAAAGCAATTCCTTTGTTTCAGTTGGGCTGTTTCATGCAGGTAGGGCTAAACAAAACATGGTCTAAGTGCCTCCAGCTGGACTTCAGCTTTTAATATGTGGCACTGTAGCTGGCCTCAGCGAGCATGCAAATAAAAGCTTTAACCTGTTAACCTACACGGCAAATATTAGCTTCCCTGGACCCTTGATTAAAACATGGTTATCCACCTGATATTCTTTAGAGGAACACGACACAATATAATTAAATCAGACTGCCACTTGTTCTGCTGTTAGACGCTTTACTGTGCGCCCCCCTTTGGTTTCCTGGAACATCCAACTGAGCATTAGACATTACATGCCAAAATGTTTGTGGACACCCCTTCTCATGAATACATTATGGTTACTGTAAGTCGCACCCATTGCTGACAAAGATGCGCAAATGTACAGACACAGCTTGTCTAGTCCCTGTAGAGTAGAATAGGACTCTCTGGAGCAGATAAACATGGCCTTATTGGCACCATGCCTAATGCCAGGTGTGGGCTAGAGGAGTATAAAGCCCCCCCAGTACTGAGTCCTGGAACTGTGGCATCTGGAATCATCGCTGGTGCTCCATCCAATACTTTTAGCATAAGTTGGGCAGTTGGGGATGAGGTGGGGTGATGACTATACTGTATTCTGACTTCACTAATGCTCTTGATGCTGAATGCAATCAAATCCTCATAGCAATGCTCCAAAATCTAGTCAAAAGCCTTCCCTGTACAGTCGAGACAGAATAAACCCTTTAATACCCTTGATTTAGAAGAAACAATGAATGAGCAGGTGTCCCAATACTTTTGTCCATATGGTGTATTCTTGTTCTAAGCCCTCTGCAAAACTTCTGGAATCTTCCCTCTTCCGCAGTGTTTTCTTCAAGCTAACTCTCGCATGAAGAACATTAGGAGCAGTTGGCTCAGATACATCCTCCACGTTCCACTGAGCCAAAACATGTATCACTGCCCTGTGTTAAACACTCTAATGAGATTTAATGCACAGTAGTTAACGAGTAGTCATATTCAGAGGGAGGTGAGACATGCAGAGAGACAGAATAAGTACCAACACATTCAGATGCAGAGCAGGTCTAGCAGTGCATGTACAAAGCGATAGCTGAGGTGATGGATCGGTCTCCTCTGTAGAAGTAACTCAGATTGGTGACAGATAAACATCTGGAGAGAGAAAACCCGAAGGAACTATGCATCCCCTACAGCCAAGCACTGAGAGCTCAGGCCTCCACTCCTTCACAAGCCTGACCAACCTCCCCTAGGAAGAACGGCGCTGATAAGCAAGCTTTGATTCTGATGGTGGAGACGTTTACAAAGGCCTAGCGATGACAGAGAGGCTGCTGACAGAGCCGATGGTGAGCGAAAGGAAAAATAATAACAGCCGCTTGCCAAGCTTCCCCATTTCTCTCCGCTGCCAATGGAACGGAAAAACCCACCACCGTCCAGCGCATTTTCGAGAGACGGAGGGGAGAACGCAAGGAGAATGCAGGAGAGAAGGGAATGTGAGAATGAGATTTGGCAGAGCTCAGAGTCTCACAGAGAGCACCGAACGAGGACCAGAAACTGGGAGAAGGGTTTGGTTTTTATCGTCATTTTGTGGCGTCTCATGCTCGAGAGGGAGCGAGCTCAGCGCAAAGCCAACACTGTTCTGAAAGCTGGACTCGACTGATGACATTAAGATTCAGCCCCAATAGGGGACATTTATTTTTTATTTTTATTTATATATTATTTTGCACATTTAAAGCTGGCTGGACAGTGTGCTGCTTTCATCAGACTCATATCTGAGAGCATGAATCTGTACATGTTGTGGTGGCTAGCAAAATGATCCACAGGTGCATATGCACAGGTTAGTGTTAGATGAACTACTTCCTTTGATTTACCACAGGTTCCTGCTTTACACATGCATTTCTGGACAGTTGGGAGATACAGAACCGTCTCTGAAAGTGAAACAAGCACGTGGACTGTTGCTGTAGAGTAATATTACAGAATTTTACAAGAATGTAACCAAAGTTACATTGTGCAATTAGCAGCATTCTAAGCCCAGAGCAGCAATGACGGAGATGCTTTTCTCCCTATTGGAGGTCAGTAGAGCATAACAATCAATTTAAGCTGTAATTTTAGGTAAAAATAATATAAAAAGTAAACAATGAGCCCATCATCTCAACGTTTCATCTATTGAAGAGGTTTCCTTCTGTTGAACCTGCCTTATAAACATGCTTCTTTATTTCGGGTAGGACAGCTGCAGTAGTACTGGATTTTTTAAAGCAGCATTATGCGAGAATTGGTATTACTTGCTTCTGGCCTTTCCCTACAGTCAGAAAGTGTTTTTAGTGCTTTGACCCCCATTTAAAGAACATGCTTTACACATGCATTTCTGGACAGCAGAGAGATACAGAACCATCTCTGAAAGTGAAAGAAGCATGTGGTCTGACTCAATAGAGTAGTAGTTGTACAGGATTGTACAACAATATGACTTGGGTTATGTAGTGTTATGCAGTTTTCATGAGCGTTGTCCTGCCCACTTCACCAAAGTTACACAGCGCAGTTAGCAGCGGGTTGAGCCTGGATTGCGAAAGACAGAGGCACTTTTCTCCCTCATACAGATCAGTGAAACATCACAATAATAATAATAAAAAAACATACTGTTGCTTGATATTTCCTCTATTGAAGATGTTTGATCTATTGAACCTGCCTCTTTACTCAGGGTGGGACTTTTGGGAGCCTAGCCTGTGTAGCAGGAACAGATGCAGATAGGAGTGAGTGTTGCCGTGAAGCAATGCTAGCCTAGTGTCTGGGATTCAGCAGGGGTGCTGACTCCAGGGACAGGGTCTTAAAATGGGATTAAAAATAAGATTTTGGAGAAGCACTCCTAACTAAAAAGAATACTTTCCTAAAAAGAATATGATAGATAGAAGTCCCAGCAAAGCAATTATTCATGGACCTAAACCCTCTAAGTCTTGTTGGATTAACCCTCATGTAACCCAAGTTTCCCCTATGGCCTGCCTCTTTTCCTGTCTAGATCAATTCATGAACAACACATAGGAATGCAGCCTGGTGCGAGGCGATGTTAAGTAGAAGTGCCGGCAGCAGGCCGGCCACTCTTAACTGACATCTCAGCCCTGACTTATGAGATGTCCAGACACACATGCACACACTCGTACGGGTGCGCACACACTCCCACTATCTAATCGCCAGTGTGGGCTAAGTACAGTGCTGATTGCAGACCAGGCTCGTGCCAAAGTGCTGTTTCCGACAGATTTGAGGGAGATTTCTCATCTGCTGTTTTGCCTCAGCCCGTTGTGCCTTAAGTGGAGAGCGGGTGGAATTACAGCCGTGTGCATCGGGAGCACAGCACGCAGACGCTGAGGAAAAAAGCACAGGGCCTGAAAAAAAAAGGAATTCACTGCACTGCTTTTTGTAGCCTGTGAGTGCCTGGACTGTTTTTCCTCTCTTTCAGTGAGCAGAAAGCAGCTCGGAACAAATGGTAATGGTGAGAGATGGGGGCGTGGGTTCCTGGAAGGTAAGACAGGCAGGCGTTTGCCTTTCCTGGAGAATGAGTGGTATTCTCCTTCATTTCCTGTTTAAAGTGAGCACCAAATATAGCAGGTATGGTGCTTACCGCAGCTGATATCGCAACCCTCATAAGCCAATATGCACGAACACTTTCAGGCCTCCTTTTGTTTTCCTTGTGTCTAATGATTCAATATGAAATAAGCTCTTTTGGTGTAGCTCTCATATTTTGGTGTAGCTTGCTTTTAATTTTGCATCTGTACACCACATTGGTGAGTCTGAAACCAAGATGTGATTGAAGTGCAGACTTTAAGTTTTTACTGTAGCCACCTATTGTTGCTGCTTGTCTGTGGGTCTTTCTACCTTTAGTTTTGGCTTCTGCAAATGAAGGCATGCTTAACTGGATTGAGGTCAGGTGACTGACTCTTAAATTGAAGAACATTTAATTTCTTTGCTTTATGAAGCTCCTGGGTGGCTTCCGCAGTATGTTTTGGGTCACTGTTCACCTGTACTAAGATGAGTCATCCTTTTTTGCAGGACTGAACCTGAGCAGATAGTATAGCAATTTAGCTCTATACACTTCAGAATTCATCTGGCTATTTCTATCAACAGCCAAACAGCACAGTAACCAATAGAAGCCACAAATGATAATGGCATAACAGTGCCTCCACCATGCTTTGGACCATGCACACCTCCTTATCTTCTCCATGCTCAAATTATTTATGGTTTCATCTGTCCAAAGAAATCTTGTTTCAGAACTGGGCTGTCTTTTAGAGCCATTTCTAGCAGTGTAATCTGGCCTTTCTGTTCTGCAGTGTTACATGTAGTTTGCATTTCTAAGATCTTTGTGTTTAAATTCATGAAGGTGTCTCTTAATTGCAGACTTTGACAGTGATATGCCAACCTCCTTGAATGTTTTATTGACTCAACTAGATGTTGTGAAGGTTTTTTTCTTCACCAAATGGAAGAATTATTTGTGTACATCTGTTTTAGTTGTTTTCTGTGGTCTTACAGGTCTTTGGTGTTGTTGAAGATCTTTTTGATAGACTAGTTTTGTTTTTTCCTGCTAAAATGATGGACTCCTTTACTTGCATCAACACCTTTTTGGACTGATTATCAAAGAATCCCATGAACAGCTGCCAAATTCTGATTTATCAAATGGACCTTCAGACTGTTTATGCCCTTAATTTGTCATAAAATAAAGAGAAAACATGCCACAGTTGGCCATAACAAAGTTGGATCCCTGTCCCAATACTTATGGACCTTTAAATGTATATAAAGTTTATTATTCTGCTGTGGAATTATTGGTTAACTGCTGATATAATGCCTGTAAAGTTTGGCACTTCATAAATGTTGTATTTAAAACTGCCAATATAAAATCTATAATGCAACATTTTAAACAATTAAAGAATTTTAACAACAAAGCTGTTCCAATTTGCTTCAGAAAGCAGACGTCACTACAAATGACACACTGATGTATTTGAGTACCACAATCATTATGAGAGACTGTTTATGCAGGATGAAAACATGGCTTTGTTTAGTCTTCTTAAAATATTTATCTCTAGCGTGCAGCCCTGCAGCAGTTCTGCAGCAAGCCGAGGCTGAAATGTCCTCTGTGTATGGGTTGGGACAGCAGTTGCCACATTCCTCTGAAACACAGGTTTCCCTGCTGGCACAGCATGTCTGAAACACTGCCACCTAGTGTCACCAGTTGTGTTCGGCTGTGAGGGCCACCTTAAGTGAGTGCTCTTGCTAGGAGCTGTCACTTAGAGCATAAAACAGAAAGAATAAAAGAATTGTATGCAAACAGGAGTTCAATTTTTTTTTCAAAGTTCAAAGTGTAATTTTTCCAGTATCATCTTGATAGTGATGAGGGTAGAAGCTGGCCTAATTGTTCTAGTAGGCTGAGAAACAGTGTGCTAAGAAGTATCATTCTCCTCGGTTGGATGGCTTTAAAAAACATCCCACAGTTGGGAACTGAGACTAGAATAAGCCATTACATTCTAAATGAAAAAAAAGACATTAATAATAGATTGGACACAGACTGGGTGCTTTTCTTTCTCCCATTTTCTAGAGAGCGGACAGATACTCCAAAGAACTTCCCAGCCCTCCTCATCCCTTTCTTTAGTAGTGGAGAGATAGAGGACAGAAAAACACAGGCTGTTTTCAAAACCTCCACTAGATGGACATGGTTACTGCACTTAATAGCTCATAAACTAGCTTCAGTAAGAGTGTACCCCAAAATCAACAAGGCAGTCGTTTTGGGTAGAAGTACAGGCGTATCCATCAGTGCAACTAGTGAGTGAGCTCCGATTATGGATGGTCCATACATCAGAGCCTTAGAGGAATTACATTTCAAAAGCCCTTGCCTGGCAGAGCCAACCAGCATCGTAAAAAAAAGCAGGCACTGAAGTAATAGGCCATTACAGAGACGGGCATCCACGGTTACAGCATGTTCCTGCCATTACTTTCATCACATGCAGTTGGCTTTGAATGATCTGCCTGATTACACTGTGTGGGAAGGAGAAAGGTTAAGGAAGGGGATTGGGTTTCGTAGCTGTAAAAATACTTTAATGGTCAGCAACATCTACAGTATGTCTCCAGACATCAAGACTGGAACTACAGATCTACTACAGATCAAACCACAAGTATAGCATAGTGCCAGCAGTGCATCTTGAGAGGAACTCCTGAAGATCTGCATTTGTACTAACAAGAAATGATGCCCTTCTACCAAGGGTCCCAAGGGTCAAAAACCCATTGGTATAGTATAGTATAGTCACTAGGTAGAGCTGTTCTCAAATTTGCTAAATAATAAGAAAATAAATAGAAAGTTTCCTGACTAAAATGTGTTTCCTGTCAAATACTATGCAAGCTTCCCTTTGGTCTCATTTTAAGAGAAGAAAACAAAAGAATGTCCAGTCAAAACAGCCTTTGGCAGGTTTATAACCCATAGCCTGACCTTTTTGTGTCACTTTACTGAAGGGCATTGTTCACAAGGGCACACCACACCAACAGTTGTTGTGAGAAGTTTACACTCATCATGGGCATGAAGATCACAGCAGTGTTGGGCTTTCAGTGATTTCTTTCTGGGGCAGAATGGGTATACAACATACATCTTCACAAGTCTCACAGCGGATTTCTGATGTCATAGTCAAAATTATATATATAGCACCACTAACATTGGTCAAATGTTTCTTAGAAAGCTGCATCTTGAGCAGATGCTTTTGGTAGCCATTAACAAGCCTCTGGGAGAATTGGTATTTAGATATTTGGCTCTTTTTGGTAGAATTGGTAGAGTTCAGTTTAATTAGTTGGATTTCATGTTCAGCATGTTGGAAAAGCCATTCTAAAAGCCTACTGATAGGTTGCTTAGTCTACCCCATCACTTTGGAACCTGCTGTCTCAAGTTTCAAATGTCTAGTTGATGGTTTGAGGTTATGCTGAAGGTATATCTGAGGTAGCTTCTCTTCTGTAATGTTCCATCCACTTTCTGGGGTGAGAAACCACTACTACCACACTACCACCACCATGCTTAACAGTTGGTAGTGTTCCAGGGGACCAACCATTGTTGCTCTAAACATACCTTTGTTGACCATAACATTTTCCTATGTATATTTTTGTATGTTGTGCACGTATACTACTCTAGAAAAAGAACAGGCAAATATTGTCCATTGCACATTGCCCTTGATGAGTGTCAGACCACATCTGTAAATGATCAGTTGACATAACACTTTTTAGTGTAAAATGACCCTCACATAAATGTTAATGTAGGTTTATGTCAGTGGCCATGAAAAGCCTATGTTGGCATGGTTTAGCGTAATCAACACTGCCCTTCAGTGTCACCAAGTGTTGTAATACCACACCTGAAACCCATATGCTTAACATACTATCCTTTCCAGAACTGCATTGCATTGCATCCCCATACTTCTCTGGCTTTAACAGACAACAGCAGACAAACGTTTGGCTCTAAGTCCAGAGCTCTGCAAGTTCTGGAATGTTCACTGGCCTACAAGTGTAAAGTCCCCCTTGATGATGTGTGAGGAGGAGACTCTGCTGAGTGTCTCACACACCCTTCCCCGAACCCCTGTTTCAATGAGGAATTCAGTCGTATCCGCTCAGGGACGTGCATATTAATGTCATAACGATTCTGACTGCAGTGCCTCCATTACCGAAGGCATGCCCAAGTGCCAAATGTCTTTTTTTCCCTTCATCTTTTTTTTTCTTTAAGTCAGCGTGCTGTCTTTTCCAGACCAAGTCTGTTGCAGTGCTGTTGAAGCTGGTTCCTGCTGCTCAGACAAGAAAAAAACAACAACGCATTATTGAATACTCTTCCCCAGCCCTAGTGGTGGAGAATGGATTATAAAAGCAATCTCACTTTCTTTTCCTCTCACTCCGAAAAAATCCCTTTAAACACAGATATCTTTCCTGTGACATAAAGCAGCATTTTTCTTTTTTGATTTTGTTTCAAAGGTGAGTGAATTCCAAGTCAAAACACCAAAAGGAAATAAATTTGATAGTCATGAAGTCCTGAAGCCTTATAATGAACATGCGCTGCACTTTATAGTGTGCATATAATGCTTTACACCATGCCATACCAGTTAATGAGACATATTGCACCTGACGGCAGGTCAAAGCACACCACTTGCAGGGTCTGGAGGGCGAGCAACTGCCTGTGAGAGAGGCTAAATATGGTTGAGCGGAGGTGATGCGCAACAGAGCGCAGACCAAACAATCCCAGGTGTCAGTCAGAGCGAGGTTGCAGGCCAGTTATATAACTTTCCCTCTCCCTCTCTCTCCCTCTCTCTCGCTCTTTCTTGCTCGGCACAAGTGACTGCCTCTACAAAACAGCTGTGTGACTTCCCTGCCGCACTACCTGAATCCCACACCACCACAACACAGCCAGTAAAACACACATACACACACATACACACACACTCACACAAAAACAGAGAGCCCATGCTATTAACTGGAGCTAGCCTCACAAATTATGTAATACACTGGAGCTGGACAAAATAGCATAACCTAATCAATGCTACCTCCAGTCCAAGACTATGTAAACAAGTGCGCTGACTGCAGAAGTAAGTCTCTGACTCAGTAGCAGAGTTTACTTTTGAAGAATTTTGACATTCAAACGTGGCTATGAGACATGAATAGAAGCCACATGGCTTCTATTATAAGCTTAGCACTGACGGGATAATCATGACGACTGACAAGAGAGAATTGGGTAAAATGTGGGGCATTTTTGTAATCTGCTGAGCTTTGCACCATGCTTAGTGCTAGCAGTGCAGTGAGAATTACATTGGGTCTCATGACTGAGATATAAATCCGTCTGGTTTTCCTCTTTCTTTCTATTGCCCTTGGCTTGATCTGCATTAGCTTCTCCAGCAACGTGATATGAGAAACAATTTCAAGGCTGACATGCCAGCTGAAACAGGGACAGTGGCAGTTCAGACATGTGACTTACCTTTCTCTTCTGCTTGAGGAAGAACTTCAGGCAAATGGCTCAGGCAAATTTCTCACGCAGGTAATGTCTGCAGGTTGCTTCTGTTCTGCTCATGCCCCCTCGGACAGTCTTGTCTCCAGCAGACGTCAGGTGATGAGAAACAAGCAGAGCTTGGATGATGAGAGATGTTGTTTACATATAAACAACAACAAAAAAGTGATGTTAGATGGTAGGCAGTGGACAGCGTTTTTGCTGCTGTGAATTTGCTGCTGAAAATTTAGTCCATGTGCTTCTGCAGTGATGAAATGAAAAAAAAAAGTCCTTGAAATGCTGTCTCCGGTTGACTACAAGCAGATTTCAGACGCACCTTCTGAATGACTGTGCGCTCTCACTCACGGGTGGAAAGTAGGAGGGAAGGAGAGAGAGCGAGAGAGAGTTAGAGTTAGAGAGAGAGAGAGAGTGAGTGAGGAGGAAAGTGCAGGAGAGAGTAAGTGTGAGGCAGGGTGCTCGGCTTGGCTGGGCTGTGACAGATCCCTCGTACAGGGCTTTTAACTAGGGGCAAAACACCTGGAAGCTCCACTCTCCCTGGCTCTTTTTCCTGATCCCCCTCTCTCTAGCTCCCTTAGTATTTTTTTCCACACAGAGAGCCGTAGTTGTTCCTCTCGCTCCTTCCATACAAAAGACATGTGTCTGGGGCCAGGCAGAATAGGAGGTAGGAGGGGATGGGATGTGGTGGCTAGACTAAAGGGGTGGATTTCAAACTTTATTTCGCACACCTCCTTCCCCCCAGACACCACACCTCTGTTTTTTTTCTTACCCCCGGCCACTATTTAACGTTGCTTTTCCACCTCCAACAAAAACATGTGTAAACAAATTTCTGCTCATGCAGACAGAGCTTAACAGTAAACAAGCAGCTCCAGAGCGTGGCCCAAAACATAAATAACGATAAGTGCTCCATTTGGCCCATTGATATAACTTTGAATGACATGATTTGATTTGCAGAGACGTCCTGTTTTCATTAGCATTGGGAACTGAACAGGGTGTGTGAGAAGGGCTGTTGTGTGTTTTGAACTCCTTATATCAGATTTTCTGGAGGTCACCAAATCTACACTATATGACCAAGTGTTTGTAGACACCCATTCTAATGAATGCATTCAGCTACACCCATTGCTGATACAGATGTGTAATTGAACACTCACAGCTTCTAGTCTATTCCGTGTAGAGAAGTATTGCCAAATAGAATAGGCAATGCTCTCTGGAACAGATAAACATGAACCTACAGGCCTTGTGCATAATGCCACGCGTGAGCTAGAGGGGTATACAGTCCCCCAACAATGAGCTGTGGAACAGTGGAACTGTGTTCTCTGGAATGGCAATTGGTGCGCCATCCATTGCTTTTTTTGGGAGATGAGCTGTGGAATTGGGGATGAAGTAGAGTGGTGATCATCCAAAACCTGGTCTCTCCTGCTGCTGAATGCAATCAAATCCTCACATCAATGCTCCAAAATAGTAAAAAGCCTTTCCTGGACAGTAGAGACAGTTACTTCAACAAACGCAGCATAAACTCTTCTTAAAATCCTTGATGAACCCAATGAACCAGTTGTCTCGAAACTTTTGACCATATAGCATATGTCATCTTCCAGTGGCAAATGATTTATGACTTATGCCTTTTCAATTTGCATGTTATCACTTACAACAACACACACACACAAATGCCAAGTGCATAGATAACAATGGACTCATTCATGCCCAATTATTCTGAGGGATCTTTGTACAAGTGGGCAACATTTGGGTGGCTGTTCAAGTACTGCAGGTAATTAGCAACACCAACTTTATCATCATATCCAATCATGGACCCCAAGATTAGATTAAGCTCACACTGAAAAATTTGAAGCCTCGGGAAAGGCTCGATGCAGCTTCGGACCATGCCAGAACAGTCTTCGGCAACAAGTGGGGTATTGTGCTCTCCTAGGAGCTACTGCTGGGACCTGCCACTGGATGCCTTCCATCCATGCAACCTCCAACATGGCTGGATATCAGAATGTGCTATCAGATGTTAATCTGAGTTTATGTTTCTCGTAAGCACTGGAACAGGCGATAAACAGGCACGCGGCTAATCGCCGCCCTGTTTACATGCACTGTGTTCTAGTAGTGGACCTTGAAAGCACAAATTCGTTGGGTCCAAAGCTGGGGAAAAGACCAGTTCATACTTGCTTGATCCACAGGGGATGAAAGCTGGCAGGCTTGTGAATCTGATAGAAAGGAGAGCAGCTGCCAAAGAAGACTGAGAGACACCCATTATACAGCTGCGAACTCAAAAGGGCTGCCACATTGCTCCATTTTGATTCCACATATTGGGGGCGAAAATGGAGTACATTCAGCTGGGTGGTCTGGATGAGAAAAACACCACAATCAGTTGCTCTTGATGAAGAAGCACATGCCCTTTCCATTGTACTTCATTGTTGTGAAATTCAACCTAATTAATGCCAGAAAAAAGATGGCTGTCTTCACTTAATTTGTCTCTTTTCAAAAAACATTGCTTTCTATGAGTAAGCATATTTCTATGAGTATGAGTATGCAATTTTCTCAATAAGACTCTGAGAGTGATTTGTAGTTAAAGAAATGAGAAGACGTAGTGCAAGGGAAGAGAAACACTGGCAAATAGTTTTCCTTTTAAAGAAAAGACGCCTCAGTGTTAGTTCTGGATTCTCCACATACCACTTAGGATTTACGTAGGCAAGGACATTTCACTAAACCAATTCTTTTTATGAAATACCCACATGAAATTGGAAATTGCAACAAGCGCTAATATTAAAGCCCTTAGTGTTTGAGACATTTTACAAAAAGGAGTGGATGGGTTGAGTAGGCGTCGTCTGGTGATGTCATCAATGGGGGTCCTGTGTGCAGCCATTACCGTTCATTGCCATTCACGCCCAGGTGCCAGGGTGTTTCTTTACACATCTCAGTGAAGTGACATGGGGCGGAGGAGCAGAGGCAGCCGGCCACTACAACCTATTCAGAAACCTCTGGAGACTCTTGACTAACTCAACCCCTCCACCCCAGCTTTACAAGGTGAAACCCTCCCTTGGAAAAGCCACCTGGTAATAACCCCCTCCCCCCCCCCCAAAAACACTCAACGAGCAAAGTACACAAAAATAAACAGCAATCACAAATCTGAATGCCGTGCCATTGCATCACAGAGCCTGTTTCTCCTTAAGACGCCTGTCGGGAGCCGAAAATAAGTTGTAACACCTGCAGAAGGTGACACCCCACCCAGTAAGTTGAGTCCAGTTAGTTGACTCAGAAATCGCATGTGTGTGTACGTGTGAATGAAAAAAGGTCCCACTGTGTGATTGTTAATATGTTCTGGGTGGACCCTTATACAGTCCATAACGGCTCATGGAGAGAATGAAAGAACTGGGAGGCACCACCACCACTGCGCCACTTGAGGAGACAAACAACCTCTGAATGCCACAAGGTTATGAGTTATAAGTAATCACCACTAAATTTCCATAGTACAAGGACATATTTCACAAAGAATGGTTTCTCAGTAAGCCAGATCAGGCCTGTCCAGGAGGAGAGCTAAGGGACATTCAAGTCATATCTGTACCTCAGTTTTCCTCTCTAGTTTGTGTGCCATTTTTTGTCCCCATTATTGTTATCGCTCTACTGCAGGCCCTGTTGCTCTTCTACATTTCAATGGAGTATTTTATTCAGGTGATCCAGCCCAATCTTTGTCTCCTATAACCTTACAAAGGAATGTCTGGTATCTGCTGCCCAGTGGTGCTGGTAGTGGTGGGGGTGGTAAACTCAGGGCAGCTGCTGAAATTGATATAAATTTCACATAGAAATTCCTTTGTATGCGACCACTAGAGCTGCCAAGGCTTAACCTGGCATGGCCAAATGGGGAGAAGACTGATGTTCTGGCAGTAGCTTCTGGCCTGTGTGACCCTATACTATACTAGTCCCCTTTTCTCCCTAGGTAATTATTTTACATTGATAAAAGGAGCAGCGTAGGAGCAGAAGACAGAAGGGAAAGACGTTTTTCTCTCTAGGAAAGACATGCTCTATAGAGACTGGAGGGCATGGATAGCAAACTTTACACCTGGCTGACTGGGAAAGTGGAAACAAGCCCAAAGGCCAGATGATAGGTAATTGAGAGAATTCCACTCGAAGGATGTTAGCTATGGGAGAACACCACAGGTTAACATAGTGTTTAAGATTATGTTCATTATAGGGGTGCAACAATGCATTTAACCATTGCGATACTGAATCAAAATGAGTTAGTAGGCTAAGCGTTGTATCTTTACACCTTTATTCATTTGTAAAGGAAATTGTATCAGATAACACACCAAATGTGAACCACTCCAATGGCTGTTTTGCGATGATGGAGCAGTAGGTAACATTTCAGAGGAATTGTATCTGCTTACTTACTACTCCAACAATTATTGTCACAAAAGAAGTATTGTCAATAGAATATGACTCTCTGGAGCACATATATATAGGAACCTATTGACACCATGCCTAATGCCAGGAATGGGTTAGAGGGGTATAAAGCCCCTCAGCATTAAGCCGTGGAGCAGTGGAACTGTGTTCTCTGGAATGATAAGTTGGGGGGTTGGGAATGAGGTGGTGTGGTGATCATTCAACATCCTGACCTCACTAATGCTCCTGTCGCTAAATCAAATCCTCACAGCAATGCTCCAAAATATAGTAGAAAGCTCCAACAACTTTTTTTTCTTATACTAGATTTCATAAATGTAAACAATAAATGGGCAAGTGTCTGAATATTTCTGTCCGTATAGTGAATTTATTTTGTAATGTTACACTGTCTGAATGAACTGTAACACTGACTTGCCAAATTTACATGAACATAAATCATATTCATATGATTCCTATTTAACATGTCATATGAATGCTGCCATTTCTCACATTCTTATGTTTCTAACGTCTTCAGCATGGCTTCCATATAACTTGCTCCTTGTTGTGGCTGGTCTGGTAAACCCTGCTGTGCTGACACATGTCACTTGTCACATCTGGTTTCTGCCCAAGCGGGTTATGCTTTCAAGATAGAAACGCCTGATTTCCAAATTTGCCAAATTTCACCCTAGTTTATGCCTGATTGGTCAAACTTTCAAACAGCTCAGTTTGAGCTAGATTAAATTAGATTGGTAGAATATCTCCATAGGAAACATTAAAGAGACCCACAACTTGACGATGGATAGATTTTGTAGATAATTATCGAGCAATAATAATTTGCTACTGGCCAGCAAGTAGGCTGGTTTGGGGCTTCTCATGTTCAAAAGAGTTTACACAAAGCAGTATCACTAAATGCCTTGATGGCTTAATAAAGTTCAGACATCATGTCATTTCTGTTTATGATCATTACAAGCCTGTAGTGCTGTAGAACCATTCTGACATCCTTCATGTCATAATGTCCTGAAGTCCACAAGTTCATCTTGCAAATCTTATATCCCAAAAAGGGTTTATTCTGAGTGTGAGCTCAAGTTTGTACAGGAACTATCCCACTGTCACCGGGACTATAAGTGACACGCAGAAAGCTTCAGTTTAATACACAAATACATTTTATTACGTATGATATGGATCTTCTATTGGTATTATTGTTGCCAAAACAGCAGACATGTTCCTTCCCATCGTGGATGGTGGCATTTCTACCACTAGGGGGCCTTCATGTACAGGTTAAAGCAGGTAAAGATTGTGGCTGGGGTCAGGGGCATACTGACAATGTCAGTAAAAGTTACACTGGGATATATATTATATCAATAATTTACTACATGATTACTGCATGGCTGCCTTTAGTCTTTAGTCTTGTTGTCTATGTGACTGATTGTATGACCTGCCCCATGTTTTGTGTGCGTGTGTGAACTTCTGTAGCTGTTCTGGAGTGAGTACAACTCTAAGCAGCTCTCTATTGCTAGATGTGGCAAATGGTGGACTTTCTGTAAACCTTCTGAATGTTAGTGTAAATGTGGTTCAGAGTGTTTGCCTTTCTCGTTGGGCAGAAAATGTCTGGAAAAGTGTTTTGAAATTCATGTGGTCTAAATCACCCACAACAGTAGTGGTGTTCTCGAGATTAGAGTTTTCAGTACTGAAATAGTGAAAAGCACCTCAGCAACTATTTCAGTCCTGTGATAAATATCATAAAGGTCATGACCTGCAGTGATGATTGTGCTTGATTCACTGTTTTTGAATAGAACCTTATTCAACTACTACTAAAAATATTTTTAGAGAAGAATGCAACCAAGCAGAGAATCTCACCAATTTCTTATTGTTTATAAAGTGTAAAAACTGATTAATAGAGAAAAATAATCACCAGAATAAACCATAATGAAAATAACAATTAGTTGGAAACCAAATAGTTCATAAGAGCTCCACCTGCAGATTATTTATTTATTTATTTTGAAAGGAGGGATTTTACTATTCATTCGACTTTCATTGTCTTAATCTTTAACTATAGTAAAGGGCTAATGCATAATTACAATACTACTACTAATAATAATAACAACAAGAGGAAGGATTATGAAATACCATATACTGTGATACCATAAAACCCTGATATTTTCTGAGAGCATTTTCATACTCAGAATATCTCATACCATTATAACCCTACTCCTTATATTTCACTCAGACCTTCAAAACAGGCTTCTTATCCTAGTCTGTCAAGTGGTTGTGCATTTTAATGTGTTTTTTTTAAACATCTAATCAAATTAATATCAGTGTAAAATGAAACTACCTACAACTTTGCCAATTTCACTTTGTGTGTACCAAAAATGATCATGTCTAATGTGTTTGTTAAAGGTTCAAACTGAACACATTAAAAACAATCCAGGAAATCACATTGTAGGATTTTTAAAGAATTTATTTGTAAATAATGGTGGAAAATAAGTATTTGGTCACCCACAAACAAGCAAGATTTCTGGCTCTCACAGACCTGTAACTTCTCCTTTAAGAAGCTCTTCTGTCCATGACTCGTTACTGTATTAATGGCACCTGTTTGACCTCATTATCTGTATAAAAGACACCTGCCCACAACCTCAAACAGTTTGACTCCAAACTTAACCATGGCCAAGACCAAAGAGCTGTTGAAGGACACAAGGAAGAAAATTGTAGACCTGCACCGGGCTGGGAAGAGTGAATCCTTAATAGGCAAGCAGGTTTGGTGTGAATAAATCAACTGTGGGAACAACTGTAAGAAAATGGAAGACATAAAAGACCATTGATAATCTCCTTCGATCTGAGGCCCCACGCAAGATCTCATCCTGTGAGGTCAAAATGATCATGAGAACGGAGAACAAAAATCCCAGAACTACACGGAGGGACCTGATGAATGATCTGCAGAGAGCTGTGACCAAAGTAACAAAGGCTACCATCACACACTACGCCGAGAGGGACTCAAATCCTGCAATGCCAGGCGTGTCCCCCTGCTTAAGCCAGTACATTTCCAGGCCCATCTGAAGTTTGCCAGAGAGCATATGGATGATCCAGAAGAGGTTTATGAGAATATCATGTGGTCAGATGAAACCAAAATAGAACTTCTTTTTAAAAACTCGTCGTGTTTGGAGGAAGAAGAATGCTGAGTTGCATCCCAAGAACACCATACCTACAGTAAAGCATGGGGGTGGAAACATCACGCTTTGGGACTGTTTTTCTGCAAAGGGGACAGGACGACTGATCCATGTTAAGGGAAGAATGCTTCTATCAGTGAGAGCATTGAAGATGGAATGTGGCTGGGTCTTCCAGCATGACAATGATCCCAAACACACCGCTCGGGCACTGCTGTAAAAAAACAAACCTGTGAACAATTCAGAAGGAACAAATCATTTCAGTCAATTAATTGCTACTGAATGAATCATTGAAGAGGACTCTGATGTCTTTCACTACTGTCTTGGTACCTAAGAAAGTCCACTCTTTTAATTAAAAAAATATTGAATGAACATATTGCCTCACATTATTCACAAAAACTCTCATTCCCCATTTCTTTGGTCTTGCCGGATGCAGGAGTTCTGTCTAAATGAAAGACACAGGGCCTGTCTCTTTGATTGAACATTGTTAAGCCAAGTTTCCATTACATAAATATACAACATTCTTTAATTCCCCATTATAATGAGAATCTGAGCCATTTTCCACCATATTCTCTGCAGCCAAAATGTTTGTGAGAAGTAAACTGCGCAGTTGAGGTCTGTTTGTTTGGTCTGTTTAGGCTGGTTTGCAGACAGCCCACATCCCATGTTTATGTTTTCACACCATTTTCTCTGCCTCCTCCTGGGTCTGCTCACCCAGCACGGCAACACTTGGGCTTTAGCTGGACTTGCAGTGAAGATACACCAAAGCTCACGGACTTGAAATCTGATGGTCCAAAAAACAAAAACAAACAAACAAAAAAACAAACAAAATAAAAATACAGCTTCTTCTAATGATTTTAATACGATTATAGCATTAATATAATAATATAATATTTGGTTATTTCACAGTGGCGTTCAGCAGTGAATATTACATCAAAAGCAACAGGGATCAGAACAAAGAGTTAGCCTCTACCTCTACATGTCCATCCAACACAAAAAATGGTGGAAACTTTTCATCTAAGCTCTGTCAACTACTGTCAGTTGCTGTCAATTGCTGTTTAGGATTCGAAAGATGTTCTTACCAGGAGCAACAAGAAGCAAGAGAAGAACCAAAAAAAAAATCATATTTTAAAAAGTTTGTTCATGGCTTGATCAAGAGCATATGTAACTCTTGACAAACCTTAGCAACTGAATGTTTTAAGCAGTATGTGAGGATTCAAATGTTATCCAGAACCACCCTAAGGTTCTTAGCAGTAGATGTGGGATGTACAGTGGGTCCTTCACTCTTGTCTTTTGTCAGTCTTTTGGAAGTTCTTCTTATCTCAGTGATTGCTGCCTATAACTGTATTCTTGTAATTACATGCAAAGAACGCACACTTATATAAACACTGAACACTGAAACACTGAAACAAATTGGGTAGAACATGGGGTTAAATTAGAAATAAATGTCCAATACAACAGCTGACCAACATCACACTGAGAGTGATGTGGGGAAGAAGTGCCATCAACCCACCCCTGAGAGAGGCCAATTGCTCTCTCGGATGCTGTTGGCAAGCAGCATGACCCGAAATTCAAAACACTAAACAAAGTTAAGTAACATTGTAGGCATATAAGAAAATCTTAGGAAAAAGCAATTACTGTTGAAAGCATGGACAACACAACGTCTCCAAAAGTGAATCAACCACAGGTTAGTTTTCCCTGAGCTAATATTTGCCACATTTTTTTATTTTCCACCAGAAATCAGTTTTTAAACCCTTATTCTGCTATACTGTAGGACAGCGGGGTTACTTAGAAATTACTGACTGATAGCCTTTGCTGGAAGAGACTGTCTCTAGGACCTGCATCTGCCCTTTCTGTTCATCACATGGAGTTGTAGTGGAACTTTCCTGAACTGCACTATTTTAGTGTTTTGGCCTAATATCTGTAGAATGGAGGGGAATGGAACCACGGTGTCCATGTTTTCTACAGTCATTGGGTAAAAGTAGGGATACTTATTTTTGTTAATGCACTGGTCAAATGCTATTAAAGCTATTGGAATTTCTTGTGTTGCGTCTTTTATTATATCTCATTAATATAGGCATCCTATTTGCTTTGTCAATAATAAAGACTCATGTTTTATTTACTCAAAGATATCCTTTCTATTTGATCACTTAAAGACATTTTACAAGCAAGCAAGGCTATTCATAGGTAACAGGAGACTGGCCTCATGACTCCTTTTCAAATAATTTTGCTTATTTAACTTTACTACTCCAGTTCATTTTATGCTATAGTTATTTATTCTACACCTGATTATTAAACCTTACAAAAGTACAGTAATGACATTTTCAATGGTCATTTTCAATGCTTTCAAGGCCAACCTTGCTGGATTTAACTACACATATCATTAAATTACTTCAACTAAATTAACAGCACATGGCTCTGAGACTGCAGCATTATCACTTATTTCTGATGACCTTGGTGACCAAAACAACATCATTTACCAGCTGCTTACAAACATTCCTCTCTGTTGTTCATGTGGAATAGGCCTGCTGTCCATTCACATCTGGATGATGCTGAAATGCATCCAAAACATGTAATTCACTATCATTACATCTTCCCTGTCTTCATTATTTTTGTGAAATTACATTCAAGAAATGACCACTAAATGTGACTGTTCTCAGTTCATGAGGAGTGGTCCTGCACCATAAACTAGAGAGAAAGAATTAGCCTGATTTAAAACGTATCCTTCGGGAAATGCTGTTTGGTTAGACCAAGTTCATTAAAATGACTTACTTTCCAGACACAAAAAGAAGTCAGCTGAGGATTGAAATATATATTTACACATTACATGAAACAAGCTGTCAAAATGTTATACAAATGTTGCCCTCTCAACTTGGACTGCATGTGAAGGACACGGCAACAGCCTGCAATTTATGTGGGGAGAGCCGGTCTGACACTGGTGTAGAAGCACATTTTTGAAAACAGCGAGTCGTCCACCAGAAAGCCTGCAGCTGTAAGCCATACAAAAGAAAACAGCACTGCCAGTTAGCCTCAGAGAGAGGAGAGAGACATGCCAGAAAAACAAAGCTCTCTAAAACTGTGCAAACACATGGACGAGAAAAAAAATAAAAATGTGTGGACCACCCATGAAGGTGGCAAATGTGCAAATGAGACCAAGACAGAAGATCTGGCTCTCAGTTTTTAACGATTTCTGTTCAGTGACAAGTTAAAGGAACCAGAACGAGAAGGAAACATGGGGCAATATGTGGTTTCCTAACAAGACTGTTGTCTGTCGGACAGCAGTTTTCTGCAGTTTAGGCATTCTAAGCTTGAGATTGGACACCTCAGGGCATTGAATACATTACAGCTCATGCTCAAGCCCTTAACTGGGCTAATTCTGTTGAGACAGTGTGTTTCTGTGGTTTTGTTCCAGAAATGAACAAAGGCAGGATATGAACATTAGGTGGCTACATGGTAATGCATTAATGGGGGAGACTGTACATTAGACATTCTGTCATGTACACTTGCCCTTACAGATTTCCTGCTTTGTCTAGCAAATGGCCAAGCCATTCCCAAAGACATGGATGTAAACATTATTGTTGGAGCCATGTCCATTAGCACATGGGATTGCATTGTGATGGTGCTGATTTGCGCATATATCGCTATTCATGTATGCAAGATTTTATCTCGTTGTACTTTTTTGTTCCAAGAAATCACAGCAATCATTAGGGCACTTATGGAAAACTATCACGGTGTGGACAGACATTGGTGCTGGTCTTAGAAACACGGAAGTGCAATTATGCTGTAAAAATATTATTGCACACTCAAAATTGCAATTTAAAAGTTCATCACGTGCGTCTTTGTACATTATAAGGATTTAATGTGGCCAAATATTAATACTAGACTTGGCATATCGGTATTGATGAATATCAGCAAAATGCTGGATGGAATTTCACTTGAAGCAAAAGAAAAAAATTAATGAAATCCTGTAACAAATCTAGCCAATAGCACACTGTAATGTCTTCTTGTTTGCAGTGTTTTTCTTCCTGTGGAGTAGAAGAGTGCTTTGAGCATGACTAGAGTAGTTTGAGCATAATAGCCCACTTTAAGATGCTTTGATAAAAAATAGCTAATTTCAAAGAGGCACTGATCTCCATTTTCTTACTAATTCAAAACTGTGAAATGAGTAGGTAAACCTGTGGCAATGCTGCTGGCAGCTTTAGATAAGCCATTGTGTAGCGTAGCCAATAGCCTAGATGAACATGTAGCTGCTAATTTTACTCAAATTTCACATTTACTATAATTGGGCGGTAAGACTAGTTATCACAAGGTGACGACAGCACGTAAATCGATTAGCCACTCCCATCTCAGTCATTTATGTCATATAAATGACACTCTTGTCATACAGTGTAAAATTATATTATTCCACCTCTCCATGTAAAACTAATCCTGCCCGAATAGGGCTGAGCTGAGTGAAGCTTAAGGTGAAATTTCTTTGGATAAATATATGTAATACTTGTCAGCTGGAGCAACAATGATGATAACAATGATGACCAGCTAACACAGGTAGTGACTGATGAACTCATTGGAGAACTCATCAGACAGCAAATACATTTTCACATCACCAAATTGTTATGAATCAAATCTGTGTGTTTTAAGTTTTACTATTTCACTATGAATAAGTTTAATTTCTTGGAGGACTGGAATGCATTAGCATTGGTCGAAATTCAAGATTTCCACCCCAGCAGCCCAAAAAAAGGTTTTGCCATGTCATCTCTCAATAGTATCAACAAACACTTGCTAGGCAGCTATCTTAAGAGTTGCAAACCTGAGTAGTGTTACTTCTGAAAAACACTTAGCCCTGCCTTTATGAAGCAGCCAAACAACCAATATTCCTTTCAATATGAGTTATGTAGGCATGTATCCCTTATTTTTGAATATGTTAATATATTTATTTTGCTGTTCTATTTGCCCGTTCTCTGGGAGAAAAAATGAATCTTGGGCCATTTCTTTAGACAAACCCAGAAAGCATTCCACTTGAAACCATAACCCACATGTTCAGTTAACAAGCCTCATGCTGCATTTGAACTTCAGTGGTACCTCCTGAATTATGGAGAGATTTAGAAGGCAACCCAAGAGTAAGATAAAATGCCCCTTGTTCATTTAGTGGTACTCTGTTAAACAATATTTTTCTGTCTGTCTGATCTTTAAATGGCTCAACAACTTAACACTGAAAATACAGAAAAGCCTTAGTATTTTTCCTTCCTTCAGTCCACAACACATTTCTTTCCCAGGCAGTTTAAACCTTGAGCCATAGCCCAATCACTGGCTTGCATTCTCCTCCAAACCATTCACATGGAACTGGTTAGAACAGAATTCCTTCCATGAAGAAAATATCTGGCACAAATTTAACACAAAATCATAAATGGGAGGTCTAATCACATCCTGTGTCATTTTCACCCTCTTTAAGCCCCCTCTTCCGTGTGTTTTGCCTTCTGTAGGAAGAGTTCTCTTAGGCTAGTCTTTTGTTCTATAAAAAGACAGATGATTCTGCTCCTCAGTTGACACAGAAAGGGGATGGGAATGCACAGAGCGGTGGAAAATGTTCACACTATTGCTCTTTCTGTATGTATGCATATGGATGAAGGGGAGAGGCTGATATGAAAGGATGTCTTTGCGTATTTTAGTGCAGTTAATAGTTTGAGCCTGATTATTACTTACATACTAAACATGGCAGTGGTGGCTCAGTGGTTAGAGCACTGGGTGTACATGGTTGTGGGGTCTGATACAAGGGTTTGCCAGGCTGGTAGAGTTGGACCCTTGAGCCAGGCTGACCCTGCGCTCTGTGACTGGCTTTCTAAGCTGGGAAGAAGAAAAAAGTGAAGAAAAGAGTTTTGCTGTCCTGGACAAGTGTATAAGTATAATGATATATATGAGCCACAATATTAAGACTCCCACTACTAGACGAAACAATGAACTGCTAACAACAGCAAATGCCAAGGTCTGAGTTATGTTAGACATTAACTGGACAATTGCCAGAAGGATTTGTTTGTGATAACATACACCACACTGCAGACTAGTCAGAGTGGAGCAGACTCTGGAGCAATGATGGTCTGATGAATCCCCTTGTGTGTATATATACTTTCTATTTATATTAACTTTGCAGCATCTGCAGAACTCCTCTAATTGAGAAGTCTCAGAACATGAGTAACTCAATAGGTGTTAACTGACATATTAGGACTGGTTTGGCGGGTCAAGACTAGGGTTAGTCAAACCTTAAAACAACAGAACACTCAAGGTTGTGTGCGATGAATACTTGTATACTATCCTTGAACCTGTCAGTGCACAGTTCTCAGCTATGATCCTGGGGAACTCAGTTTTAACTCCTTAATGCAGAAAAAAGGCTTATTTCACACTAAAGTGTATTACTTAATAACTACAGGGACTTCTGTACAATTCTGTGGGGCCATTCTTTGCTAATAGAAGTTTGTAAAACCCTTTTGGCTGACTGGCAGTCCCTAGGCTTTTAAAGGGTTAACTATTCATTGCCCCAAGACATCACAGGAAATCCTCATACAGGATTTCGGACTGATTTGGTTGATGACCAGGATCAGGTGTGTTGGAGCAAAGAATATCTCAAACAGGGCTGATGTTGAAACCCATGTGGCAGTATGCAAAACCTTCTTTGCATTTACATATAATGTTTTACTTCCAAGGTTTTGTTTCTTCTGAACCATATGTCCGAGTGCAGACCCATTTGGGGATGTTTATTTTTGAAAGTTTACATTATATGTGATTATGTTATTATGTATTTAGATTATGACTTGTCATGAGGACATACAGTTAAATCAGTGTTGCAATAGGCAAATCTTATGCAACTTTGTACATTCTGCTTTAACTGAGAGCAATCCTGATATTTTAATAACAACTAAAAGGAATGACTGTTCAGCCTTACATGGGGTAGAGAGTTTGTTTTTTCAGCGATGATATTACACTGTAAATCACGGAATGTAAGCACACTGCAAACACAGAGAGAAACTGATTTATAGAAGCTGGCAAACATTAACCTATGCCCATCCAGTATATTTTTGTTCCACAATGAATGTAATACAGCATTAAGGCTATTTGCAGGACAATTCAAATGAACACACACAGAGCATTACTGTCTCTAAAAGCATACAGAGCTTAGACACTATCCATAATGCACACACAGACATAAATACATGTACATGTACATGTTTAAACAAACATACAGTATGAAAAATGACTTGATGTGGGCCTGATAATAAAAATTCAAACATGAAAAACATGTGGCAGGCCCCTGTTTGAAGAGCAGCCATTTATGCAGGACACACCATAAAAGCCTTTCTTGACATATTTAAACATGGACATTTTATCTTCATTTCAACACTATTAAAATATGTACATAATATAACTAAACAAATAAAACTGAAGAACTATTGAAAACATTTGTTAAATGAAACTAATAGAAATGCATTCTTCGTAAAGGGGAAAAAGTTAGGACATAACCACATTTACTACTTAAATGCCTAAAATTAAGGGTGTAACAGTACACAAAAGTCCCCGTCTAGTTTGCATCGTTGTTTGGACCTCACAGTTTGGTGCAATACGGTACCAGGTTCCTTTTCATTTAATTTGAACAGACAGTCGTTACAGTTTGTTCCATCTAGTGCCTTTTAGTCTCCTGCGAAAGTTAATACAGCCTGTAGTGTAATAATTAAGCAGTAAAATAGAAATCTTAGCATATTCAATGCGTTTCCAAGCTAACACATCATCCTTCCAATCCACCATGATTTCATGAGTTGAAATGTTAAAACCAGAATTGTGGTGAAATACTTGTTCACTTCAGTCATTTCAAATTCAAAGGTGAGAACAGCCTCAGCCTAAGAGATAAAGAATAAAGAGTGATAAAAAGAAGCATCTGAGTCTCTCTCTCTCTCATTACACGTGGCAGTGAGAGGGAGAGAGACAAGAGAGAGAGAAGGAAGGGGGGCAGATGAGTTCAGGAGGGGATTTAACCTCCTGAGACCCAGACTTAATTAAAAAATTAAGTATCATTAGGTATCATTAATCAGTCATTCCTCAGTTGGGAAAATAATTTACCACTGCCAACAGGGCCAGTCCAGCCTGTCCTAGCAAGTTCAGCTCAGCAGGCCTTGCAAGCTCTCCATCATGGAATCCACTATAAATTCTTTACTGCATCAGAGGGGGGTTGAGGAAAATGTGAGACCATCTGTCCACAAACTGGAGGTAGACCATTTAACATGACGATGACAAAGACTGTACTGTAAATGTATTAACCTTCACATGACAATGACCCAAAAAAATTCAAGTAAATCCACCAAGGAATGAGTCAAACGAAAGCAATGGAGAGTTCTGGAAAGGCCAAGCCAAAAACTCTCTTAATCCTATTGAGATTCTCAAGCACTGGGAGATTGATGACAGGGTTGTGGGTTCACTGGGCAATGCCCTTAACCCACTCTGCTGCCTGGGCGCTGCAGCGATGGCTGCCCACCACTCTGGGCATGAGTGCTCACTGTGACTGTGTTCTGCTAGAGTGTATGTGTGTATTCACTGCACAAATGGGTTAAAGGCAGAGACCAAATTCCATCTGTGTCCAGCACAAATGGTGAATATGGTCTTGTCTTGTCTTGTCTGGAATGGCCAAGTCAAAGCCTAGATCTTAATATTATTGAGATGCTGTGGAATGATTTGAAACTGTGCATGCAGGGAAATATCCCATAGCTAAAAAAAATTGCATGGAGGAGTCACATTTTCATTGTTTTTGCAAAGATGATGCAATTACATCACCTTTGTCTGTATAAAAAATATAGTTTAAAGAATATATTATATTGATATGCCCATATTTATCTATAAATACCTACAAATATTTAAAGAGGTGTCCTGATTTTTCATGACTGTTACATGAATAAAAGACAACTTACAAGCCTGTTTTTGCAGTTGTTAAGATATCAGGCTTCATGTGCACTCTGGAGGGGGTGTGAAACTGAGAGGGCTGTACTGAGGTCACAGACTGCCCCTTGCTGCTATGCCTTCTGCAACAATGGCTATATTGATACACCCACTCCCAATTTGTGCCCAACTTGGTTTGGCCCATCTTTCCAGACCTTTTACAAAGCATCCAGCACTCCTGGCTCAATCTGAACCCCCCTCCAGTGGCATTGAACATATCCTCTCTCACCACAATTAAAACAACAAAGAAAGGCCGGGCTCAGCTTTCTGTGCAACAGACCTAATTCATTTCAAACCAAGTTCTGATTAGAAGTGGGCATATCAGTGGAGAAATAACGCTGCTAACAATAACACTGATCCATGCATGACTACGCCATCTGCTAGTTTCCCATAATCACACTTAACACAAGTAACAGCATGTGTGTGCAAACGTGAAGACTCAGTACTTTGTTTCTTCGGCAAAGATAGTTTACTTCTGAGGCCTGTCAGAATAGTTCTCTATAGCAGGAAATCGACCAAGTCTTTGATAGTCAAGCCTTTCTGGTTTTATACAGTTGTAGTAAACCTCCCAGCTCGATTGTTCCACCACTAATAGGCAACAGCAGTATAAAACAAAGACTTACACGATTAAATGTGATGTACTGGACAATGATCAATTATACTTGTTATATATTTCTAGAATAGATTTTGACATATGCTGAAGGGCAGAGCAATTTGTTTCCCTTGGCGAGTAAGCCCCTGGTGATCTTGGCTGGCATGTTTCTTTTGTTTGATGTCACGTGTTGCACATTTAAAGTCATGTGTTAGGCATATAGTCTTAGTTTAAGTATAAATAGTAAGTGTGTGACTTTGACTTGGGTGCAAAATACTAATTTTTCACAGCTTTACACACCTATTTGCAACCCTGTTAGTTTGCATACACACTGATTTTTCTTTTACGGTGGACTTCAGTGGCACTATGACAGATCACAACAGCTATGTTGCACAACATAACCTAGCCTGACCTAGCTTACGCTAACAAGAAAAAAAAAAATCTTCATTACTGGACAGTTTTGCTGTCCTCTCTGTAACCTTTAGGCTTAGTGTGCAGTTAGCTATCTGAAGAGACTGTATTAAGGTTATCTTATAGCCTAGGAACTGTCTGACACCTGATCTCTGGTTGGCCCTTCTCCCTTCGTCGGTCAGCCTAACATTAGCTTTTAGCCTTCTTAGTCAATCCCCTGGCATAACGCATCCTCTATTCGGCCTTTCTTTCTTCTCCAGTAAGCCTAGTGTTAGGTTTTAACCTTTGAAGCCTTACTTCCATATGTTCTCCCAAAGTAGCCATTACATTTAGCTTTGAAAAGTTTACAAAGTAATATTAGTCAGCAATTAAGTTGCATGATTGTTTGCTATATAGAGGCATAGGGGGTCTTAGATGCATCCTGATTCAGACGTGGACGATTCTGAATCAATTCACAAATGTAATTTTTTCTAAATGCTAATTGATTGGATAATATTGAAGGAACAGACACAAAGGATGGAGGACAGGGAAGTCTCATGTGCTCCAAAACAAGAGCAGTGAAGAAGAGCCACACGGGTGCAGATCGTTATCAGAAGTAACTAATATGCTCCAACATGGTTGCTGCTGCTGAACAGGGTAAATTCCTACATGTGAAATGCTGTACCCGCATGCTAAACCTGGCGTCTCAGTTGTCCACTGTGTAAAGGCTACTAGTGAGGGTAAGACAGCATTACTACGTTTTCCGCCACTATACCCTATACAGTAGTATTTTACCACTCCACCCTCCTGTCGCTGCAGGTTGACAGTAGTATCATGGCCTGGCACTACACCTCTTTTTAAATGAAAATAGAGCTCCTTGTGATTCCAGTCAGAAACTTGCAGGCTCACTATGCTCTTGGGATGTTTGGTAGTTCTTGATATCGGTTTAATAAATCACCACTTTGACAATCTTTAAATTGCTTCTTGTTGAAATAATGAAATTGCTAAAGATTACTGTGTGAAGTTAACCCATGGGCTACCCCTAATGTAACCAATCACCATTATTAAGCTGTTAGGCCAGGCTTTATTAAACTGTATTTTTAATGTATTGACAATCTTAAACCATTAAAGATTCTATTCATGTTTCACAAGCGAAGATGTTCTGTGCATGGAAGGCTACTGCTAGGCTTTATCTGCTTTGTAAGTATGGTCATGCTGATATAGGACATGAAGATGGAGCCATCTATCAGTAGAGACAATCTATCAGTGTTTCCACATACTATCATCAGTCAACTCAAGCCTATTGAAAAATATGCATTACAATACAAAGGTCAGGAGAATTTTGCAAAGACATTGTCATTAGAGATGCTGCAATGGGAGAGAGATTGGACCATTAAAATGAAAATTGGTGGGATCTTGTCTTACGGAGTTATATAGGGCTAATGAAAGGGGCTGTCTACGGATTTCTTAAGGCTATATCTGAGTTGCTAAGCTGGATTGCAGATGGAAACAGCAATTTGGAGGCAATGAGAAGCATTGTAGCTGAGAAACATTCATTGCCTGTAGTGCAAAATCTGGATTTTTTTAAAAACAGGGCATGGTGAAACTGTTGCTGAGAGTTTAATACAAAAACATTGGCAGTTCTGAACTTGTACTGACCTCTCTGTAGTGGAGAATAGTGACCTGAAAGTCATGTGAAGAAGCCTGGAGTGATGACTGAACAGAAACCACAGAGTCGGGCTGATGCATCTGATTTGGTGTTATGACAGCCTTAGATTCTCTCTCTGTTGTAGCGACTTGTTTGTGTCTGTTTAGACAAAGTTTCGGCTGCTGCCAGATACAACAGACACAGTGCAATCAGTAAGTAACTGGACAATGAAAAATATTGTTTTTTTAAACATGTATTATGGATTTAAAATGTATTAATTTTGGGGGAGGGGGGGTGGAAGAATACAGTTACGATATATAGACTGTATAGACTGATAGACCTCACATTTCAACTGGACAACTGGCTGCACAGGTTTGTGGCCCTGCATTATCAGTTTGTGTACAAGGGTGCTAACAAGAGTTGGTGTTGACTGCTGGGTTGCCAGATTACTGCAGTGGTTTCCAGCCAAACTGTGTTTTAAAATCCGCCAAATTACAAGGAAAACTATCCAAAAGTACAGTCGATGTTCAGCATTTTAACAATATGGCCTACTAATTAACTGCTGATTGTCAAGCCCGCCGCCCACAGGCCCAATAACTTCCTCCTCAGTTCCGGTTCATTTGTGTTCATGTGTGTTTGGTTCGGTTCAATGGGTTTGATTCATGTTCTGTTTGGTGTTCATTGCCATGTTCATGTGTTTCACCTGGGACTGGGAGTACTTAAGGAGCTTTACCCCCTTTGTTCACTGCCGTGAATTGACTCAGTTGGAACCCCTGGGACGTGTAGAGATTCCGCACGCGTTCCCGGGGTGTTCAAGTTGACTCTAGTTGACGGTTCATGTTAAGACGAGGCTCTAGAGGCAAGCGAAGTACGTTCGCTTCCGTTTGGTTCCAAAGCGATCCAACGTTCAGGGCAGCACGCTGCAAAGTCAGGTTAGGTCGGCCTTGCCCTTCAGTCTAGCGACTCTAGTTTACGGTTCATGTTCAGGCGAGGTTCTCCAACTTCCTCAAGAGGCAAGCGAGGTACGTTCACTTCCGTTTTGTTTTCAAGGCGACTTACGTTCAGGGCAGCACGCTGCAGGTTGGGTCGGCCTTGCCCTTCGGTCTAGTGGCTGGTTCCCCAGCTACCCCTCTTTTGTTTATAGAGCGCTGCTCGGCCCTTAGTTTGGTTGTCCCCCTGTTGCTCAAGCACGGCTTGTGGTTCTAAGTTCTGTCCCCTGCCTTGGCACCCCCTTGTTACGTTCTGTTCTCCAAGCTCAGCTCCCTGCCTCCTCCCAGTCCCAGGTTTGTTGTGTTCGCCATTTGGTTTGTTACATTCTGA
Organism: Salminus brasiliensis; assembly: GCF_030463535.1. NCBI lineage: Eukaryota > Metazoa > Chordata > Actinopteri > Characiformes > Bryconidae > Salminus > Salminus brasiliensis. Next base: position 38,077,802 of record NC_132880.1, on the reverse strand, counting down.
GTTTGTTTACTGTTTTTCCCTTAGTTGCTGCACAAGTTTTTCATACCTCCTTGTGTTAGTGTTTGTTTGATTTAATAAACCATCTTGCTTTGATTCCGTCTCTGGGAGTGTTCAACCTTTGTTTGTCTGGCCATACACTCCATGACACTGATAACTTAAAATGTACAGATTATTGGTTAATAATGAAGGACATTTCATTTTTGAGTGTGTATTTTTTATGTGTAATAATGCATTTTTTTAATAATATGACAAAAGGCCCTGTGCAATCAGAAAAGTAAATAAAGAAGAATAAACAAGCAATAAGTAACTACTCACACATAAAAACCTACATTAAGCAACGCAGAATAACTAGTCAATCCAGTTTCCAAAAGCCGAACCATGTACATTTATACTGTAGAATTTATACTGTAGACGTCCCATGGAGGAGGTGCTTTCCACAGTACATCACTTTCCCATTCTTTACAGTAACCTTCTTTGTATTTCCCAACTTTGGGATGCAACCCATGTTAGCCTACTTGATGGGTTACCAAAGCCGTCTATTCAATGAGCCACTATAAAGATGGGCATAGCATTTTTTTTTATTATTCACTAAAGTCTGTACAAATCAGCCCAAACTGGCTCCTACCTGTATACGTACACTCTTCCCCTGACAAAACTTTAAACTAAATCCGCCCAATTTGCCAAAAACTTGCCAATTTGCCAAAAAGGTGTCAAAACCTGCCCAATCTGGCAACACTAGTTGATTGTTGAGAAGGCGCTTACGTCTGCTGTCTGTTGCAATTCTCTCTCAACATGAGGACCAATAAACTGTCACTGAAGCCAATGAAATCAGAATAAATCAATCAGAGAGCCAAAAAGGCATGGCTGTTAAAACCAACCATTTGGTACATTGTTATGAAGCATGAATGCACTGCTGAGGCTAGCTTTAGCAAACAACCACAGAAGACCACACTAGTAGATGCCTGAAGAATACATTCAGCCATGAACATTGAGATCAATCTTTCCAGGATGTAGGCACAGACGTGTCAAAGACTGCCAAAGCTAGGGTTACATCATCTTACCTCAGAGGCTTTACCACAAGAAACAAACCACTGGTAAACCTCACGGCCAGAAAGGCCAGGTTACAACTTGTTATAAAAGACATAAAGACCTGTCAGGTTCTGGGACTGCGCCTTACAGATGAGACATATGAGACAAAGATTAATTTGTACCAGAGTGATGGAAATATGAACGTGTGCAGAAAAAAAGAATATGCACATAATTCAAAGCATACTACCTCATAAATTAAACATCATATATATGTCTACCTTCACCTTAATTACAATGCATGGATAACATCACAGCATACAATCATTCTTAATCCTTTTTACACCATCACCATCACCCATCACCCACTGTGGCAATAAGAGGCACATCTACTCTGGGAGACTAGGTCAACTGGGCAATGCGTAAAGTCATGCAGATATGGGCCAACAGCTTGAGGTAATCTTAACATCAACCAACAGAACGGGATGAGAATGTGATCTCTGTGATTTTCAGTGTATTTTCAAGAATGATGGTTGGTGCTAGATTAACTGGTTTGAGTGCTCCTATAACTGCTGAGTCCACCGGTCTCTAGAGATTACTCAGAATGGTGCAATAAAGAAGAAAAAACATCCAGTGAGTGGAACTTCTGCAGGTGGAAACAGATGATAGGTTCCATATATGTGAACCAAGAACAGAAAGCTGAGGCTGCAGTAGGCACAGCTTCACCAAAGCTACACAGTTGGAGACTGGAAAATATAGCCTGGTCAGATGTATCTTGGTTTCTGCTGAGGCACACAGCTGGTAGGGTCAGAATTTGGTGCAGACAGCTTGAATCCATAACCCCAATCTTCCTTGTGTCAACAGTCCAGGTTGCGGAGGTGGTGTGTTGGTGTGGGGAATGTTTTCTTGGCACACTTTAGGCTTGTTAATACTAATTAATGGGCACAACTTACACTTACACACTTACACATCTTCTAATGGCTTTTTTTAGCATGATATGCTCTATATGTGATATGCTCTATGTTAAAAGTTGTCTCAGACTGGTTTCATGAAACATGGGGCATGAACATGAGTTCAATGTTCTTTGGGGGCCTTTCCAGTCACCGGATGCAGCAGAATGGTGATTCGCAGCAAGAAAGTACACATGGACCAGACTCTCAAAGGAATGTTTCCAACATCTTGTGGAATCCATGCCACACATAATTGAGGCTGTCTTGAGAGCAAAAAGAGGCCCTATCCAGTATTAGTATAATCTTCCTAATAAATTGCTTGGCGAGTTTTTATTTTTTGTATTTAATTTACAACACATGGAGACTGAGAATGCATGGTATTCATCTCCATTATTCTCTTCAGTATGAAAGCATTTCAGATAGGCCCCACTTAAAGAGGCATGGGTGGCACCACAACTTGTCTTACTCTGCTTACTTTTATTTTCAAAGTGAAACGTCTATTAGCGTAGAGGAAAAAAGGGATGAAAAATGATGGAAAGAAACAATAATGCCCCTCCATTTCTCCCCATCATGTGTAATGATATCTAGATTCAACATTATATTGTTACTGGCAAAAGAAGGCAATCTGATTTTGTCACTGCACTGGAGGAACACTTCACTGCGGAAAATATATCTAAGATTAATCTAATCCAATTCAAGACGCTTTTTAAAATGAACAGGAAATTATTATAATTTATAAAGCAAAACAAACCCTTATCAATCGTTTCCTGCAAATAAAAAAAGGGAAAATAGAAAAAAGTGTGGTGTTCATCAAACTCCCTTCCCAATATTAAATTACTTAAGAAGCACACTCTTTTTTCTTAGTAAAGATATGATCACTGATAAAGCCTAATCACTGTGTTACACAGGGGTAAACCACTGGAGAACTGCTCTTTTGCCCTCTTTTAGATTTCGCCACTTTTGCTCTCCAAGCCCAAATCAGGCCCAAAAAGCATACGGGCACATAATCTATTTTAGCCCCTGTCCATCTGATCACGTTGAGGCCATCTAATCGCATTTAAGATCTACAGGGAGAACAGAGAAGCTGGACCTTTCATCCTACACCAAAGTCAACAAGATGGGATTCTTGGGAAGCATTGCAGACATTCCTGAAAGGGGAAAAATGATGGACCTTTCTTTCCCAAACTTTAGAGGCAGGGGATAAAAAGGCGAACGTTCTTTTCTGACGGTATGTTGATGAAATAATAAATTGCAACCACATTGGCCCTCTGTCTTCTCCCAGGCAGAGTTAGCGAGGTGACTAGTGATCGTGGTGAGGAGGCGGCACTGTAAGAGGGCGTTGGAGAGATTTATGGGTCAGCTTAGTTGAAGGCCCTCTATAGACAGGGCATGTGTCCATGTGGTTTTCACCACACTGAATGCCTCCAGTTAGCAGAAGTTGGACAAGGAGGGAAAAGCCAAATGCTTGATGAATGAGCTGGGGTAATTAATAAGTCTTCCTAACGAGATACTGTTTACACAGATGGACCCCCTCCTTTTGAACTGGCCACCCTTTTTGCATCGCTATTTCCTCTCCCCATTGCTAGCTATCACACCCTGTCAAAACACAGACAGACCCCTGAATGTAAGAGCGCCTCCCGTTTCGCTCCATATGAGCGCTCCCCATGTGTACAGGCCAAGAATGACTGACCCAGGGGAGGCAAGTAAAGTCCTCCAAAGAGTATTTCTGATAACATTTCCTCACTATCGCAGACCTGTTTTTGAACTATCACAAAGAAGCACTTTAGGTCTGACTGAAAATGTCCACAGATCCTGTACAAGAAGGAGAGCAGTGAACTCAATACAGAGAGACAGAGACAGAAAAGGGGGGGAAATCTAAAGTTTGATCTGCCAGAAATGAATCAGAGAATTATTTGGCTCAAATGTTTGTGGTGGGATAAGGCATGGGTTCAAACTTAAATCCAGAGCGCAAAAATGGCTTGGTTTTAAAGGTTCTCTCATTAGTGTGCTCTGAACAGGAGCACCAGTGCTTGAGTCGTGTTACGAACTTGGAAAGCCACAAAAAAACAACCCAAGCTCTCATTCCAATATCTGTTTCACAGGACGGAGAACAGAACACAACCAGAGACAAGGTCGTTTTCACTCTCTCTTCCCTGAAGACAAATAAAACGCCACATTCACAGTCCAATAAGATTTATATATATTATATTTATATTATAACACATATGAAGAGTCTACATAGTTAGCAGTAGCAGTAGTTTCCTACAAAAGTTAGAGATAGATTCCTACATGTCTTACACATGTACATTTTGACACATTCTTGCATTCACACTTAGCTTCTCCCCATTGAAGTCCTGTTCAATTCTGAGGTAAAATTGCATGTGTAAAAGGGGTTATAGTGTGTTTTACAGTTAGCAGCCTGATATCTTGGCTATTTGTTAACTATATATTATTAACCATATATTCATATATTTCAAAAGGACGTTTAAATGAGTCTATTTAACTTCACCCCTTCATTTTACCAACTTACTACCATTTGTTCTTGAGTTTCTCTTGATAAAGAGAATACAATATATGACATGATGGACTCTTAAATGCTTAAATTTCAGATTTCAACATATATTTTGTAGGGATAGGCCCCTATCTCTCACCCAAAACAATGCAATCACCCAACTTTGTGCCAGTACGATGTGGTAGAATCATGCTCTTAATGTTTTCCTCCTGGGGAAGAGAATGCTGGTCTTCACCCTCCCAGCACATTTTATATTTGCCATTTGTCACATGTGATCGCAGACAAAATGCATTAGTAGTGAGAGTCTTAAAAGCTAGTATTCAAATGCTTTCTCAGGTACAGTGATTTATATTCAAAATGTGCTGCACTTTATCCAATTAAACCACACTAATTACACTATACTGACACATGCAGCTGATCAGTGCTCTTTAAGCACTGATGATATCCCTGATATGCTTAGAAAAGCATATTGTGTATCACGATTTGATGAAATATCATCATATTGCCCACCCCTAGATCAGTCTTTGCTTTCTAATAATTCACCTTTCCAAATATGGCTTCTCCAAGCTCTTTATTCCAGAACACTTTTTCAAATGCACTGTCTCTGATGTTTCTTCCTTCCCTGTCAAAACAGAAAGTACATCCCAATAAATCACCCCCTCTGATCTTCCTGCCAGGAATTCCAGTGAAGATTGTGTATGTCACACAATTTAGATCCGTGAAATACGGAAACAGTAGCCCCCTCCCAAAGAATCCAGGGAATGACATTAGGATCCATTTATTTTTGAAGAGGGTGGAAGGGGGAGTTCGGAAATATTTTTTGATCATTCAAACAATTGAAAATAATTCACATTTAAGTGTGACCATATGTTTTGGTCTACACTTTAGACCACACACACACACAACGAACAGTTCTATAAGATAACAGCACTGCTCAGTTTTATTTTTCCTGCATCGGATGCTTGTCATCAGCTACATGCCAAACCTTTGATTATATGAAAAGGAGGCCGAAAAAAATCCTGTGTTTGTTTAAGACAATATATTAGCATCAGGCCCAAGACCCTCCTTACCTGTCTTGTAAGTCAGCACTTATCCATGTCTGTGCAGTCTGGAAAAGCTCTGTGGTTAAAAAAAGAAAAGTAAAAAAAATAAATATGATTTCACAAATACCCAGTGGCTAGAAGTATTCATTGTAATACTTTTAAAAAGGCAGAAACACTCAATCAAAGACACTCAATAAAATAAACACAATCAGAAACCAGACAATTCTGAAGCGAATTGGTTCTAAAGTTGCACATATCAATCCTCACTGATGGTCTTGTTGCTGAATGCAATTAAAACCTCACAGCAATGCATCAAAATGTAGTAGAAAGCCTCCCCTGGATAGTAGAGACAGTTTTTACTCCAACTTTTGTTGGAGTAGAGACACTCCAACAAAAGCAGGATAAACTCTTTTGCAATAACCCTGATTTCAGAAGAAAAAAATAATAAGCAGCTGTCCCAATAATTGTGTCCATGATAAAACAACAGCAGCTACTTAAAATGTAGATTTCTGCTAACAAACAAACTTAGGCTGCTTACCTGACAAAGCTTGCTGATTTTTTTTGGTTGGGTCGTTTTTATGATGGTAGTTTAATGTGCAGCAGTACACAGCACATAGCAATACTCACCCTCATGTATCAAAATTAGTAATTTGACTCTTTCATTATGATTTACATGGAAAAATCTCTTGTATGGAAGGTCTGTTATTTACCTGAAGCAAATTGGTTCTAACGTTACACATATACTGTATCAACCCTAAAAAACACGGTTCTGTTTATCTTGTTCTGATGACAAGCCTAATAGCAGCTAACACTAATACTAAGCTATCCTTACCAATTTCCTCTGTGTAGCTGTGAGCTTTGAAATCTGTGCCTAAGCTAAATAAAGATATCACTTCTGGTTGTTGTAAACAGAGACGGTCTCTTTATCTGCTCTCCGTTCTTTATTTTTTTGTAGCTGGACTGTATCCTACCCTGTTCTCTACTCTCATTACAGTTGGGCTTCAGCCTCAGGTCCCCTGAGGACTTAAATGCTGTGTATATTACATTTTACTTACAGTTAGCATGTTTATATTCAACATATTAAACATTGGGTAAAATATGTTTGAGGTTAATTACGCTTCAATTTCGTACTATTTGAGATGGAATTCCAACTTCCAATACCAGTGCATTTTATTCTGTCTGCATTTTCTCCCCAAATTCTGCTGGAGTTTAAAAAGGAATAATGCTTCATCCAAGCTACATACATGCTATACAACTGCCCAATGGATTGATGAAATTCACACAGAAGTAGCTACTAAACAACTTCAGAACTGTAATACACTATAAGTCCACATTTTTGTGTGTTTGTAGGCATCCCTTCTATGAATGCATTGAGCTACTTTAGGTTGCACCCATGTACAAATGCTGTGTGCAAATGCACAGCTTGTTTAGTCCCTGTAGAGAAGTACTGCCAACATAATGCCCCCCCTTTGAGCTGTGGAGCAGTGGAACTGTGTTCAGTGGAATGATAGTGTTCCATCCAGTACTTCTGGGAAAAGTTGGGGATGATGTGAGGTGGTGATCATCCAATGTCCTGATCTCACTAAAACTCCTTTTTGCTGAATGCAATCAAATCCTCACAGCAATGCTCCAAAATCTAGTAGAAAGCCTTCCCTGGACCATAGAGACACTTACTCTACCAAAAACAAAATAAACTCTTTTGTGATAATCTTGATTTCAGATGGAACAATGAATAAGCAAGTGTCCCAATAGTTTTGTCCATAGAGGTTATAACAGCATCAGCTACTTAAACAGTACGTTTCTACTAACAAAGCAACTCAAGCATCTTACCTGTAGCAAAAGTAGTAATTTGATTCTCAAATGAACTCATAATTCAGAGGATTACCGTGACATTTGGAGGAGGAATGTATGTAGAAGAAAATGCCTCGGCTTTGTTATTTACCACAGGGTTTGAAAGCTTTCTCATAGAGAAAAACGTATCCTCAGAGTTCCCGATATGAGTGACGGTGACGACAGAATTATGATGACTTCAGCGAGCATGAGCTCTTTGATGCCATCTCTATTTGGGTTGTGAGAAGGACTCTAACCTTTTTAGCGTGCTAATGTATGCAACAATGATCGTTGAGGGTCTATGTTTTCAATAATGTTAAAAATAGAGAGTGCTTGCATTTTAAAAAAAATCTAAAATTTTGGAGGATTTAGGAGCAGAGAGCAATCATAAGCTGTTGATCAAAGACTATAGGAATGGAAAATGATAGGCCAATTGTGTGGTTTTAGAGTAGAATCTTTTTTTGTGGTCGGACCCAATCCTATTCCTTTACGCCATGAAAGAAACTATAAGGGTTTCCACAATGAAGTGTGAAATACTTGAAATGCAGAGGAAGAGCATGAGAAGGTGACGACTGTCTGTACAGAGATGTTGGAGTGCGGGATAAAAATGTCAGTCTTTCTTCTGCCAAGGAACCATCAATCACATCACAATCGTGGTTTTGCTTGTAAAAAATAATTAAGGAAAAAACTAATCTACAATAGCTTGCACTTATAGTGGACTTTGAAATCACTCCCACAGCTTCTTCAAAGCAAAAACATGCACAACGCATAGTCTATGCTTAAAAAAACTGCATAGATTTTAGTCCCAGTGGTCAAATATCAGAAAAACATGCATACCCTCTTCACTGGGAATCATATAGGGCCTATAAAAAATCACTTGGGCTCATTCACCAAGATTTTCTTGCTCCTCAGCCTGGTCTCAAGAGGAATTTGTACATATGTGATGTCCTGTTACCCCATGATATACAAAAAGAGACATCTCAATCTTCTTTCAAACAAATAATGGAACCCTAACTTAACCCTAAACTTGACCATAGTACAATATGAAATTCCTACCATTTCTGAGTTTCTGTTCATTAATTCCTTTCTTAGAAGCTCCATAACAGAGAAAGTTTTTCCATTCTTCTTCAAGTATATGGCAAGTGGTGTGTATTTGGCAAAACAGTGCCACCAGTGGACGGGAGCTGTAGTATGAATCATGCAATATATACGAATATCAACAAAACAGCGCCACCAGTGGACAGGAGCTGTAGTATGAATCATACAACATATACGAATATCAACAAAATAAGACCACCAGTGGACGGGACATTATGAAACATGTCCGAAAGATCTTCATGCAAATGTTACAAACGTGTTGAGGTACATCTTTAGTCGAATATGTACAATTTGTATGAGATCTTGTTGATGCTGGTAGTAATGAATCCCATTATCCTCGTAATCTGAACAAATCCCAATAAGAAAATGTTGGTTAATGTCAGAATCTTAATGAAAACTGCATCAATGGCTTTTACAGAGAAAGTCCTTCTTAGGAATGGTTGGATGAAAAGGTCCATTGCTTATAATTTTTTTTATTACAATGAATTACTTCTTTCTTTCTAATGAAATAATTAAAGCACAAATACAGTAAGAGGTGCATTGTGACATTTGTTTAGTTTAAACATGTGATTTGCTGATGGATTATTGATTGGCCTTCAACACTACTCTAGGCTGAAGGAAGAGTGCTAAACAGTGTTTAGTATTGACTTTACATAGATTGAAAAATTGTTGGCTTCCCAGTCAGGGATCAAGCCTAGTCCTGGAATGTATTTCTTTTTTAATGGAGAAACTTTATTCAGAATGCAGAACAGTCCAAGACTAGGCGTAATCCCTGTCTGGGGAATTGACCTTATATGTCAAGTTTGTAGACACCTGCTTACCCAATGCTGATATTTCTAGGGTGTTTGCTGCATTATCAACCCCCACTTCTCTTTTAGGGCTTTACACTAGCTGTTATAACATTTCTGTGAAGATTTAATTGCATTTAGCCACAAGAACATTACTAATGTCAGGTACTGATGTTGGATGTTAGTTCTGGATCACAAAATCCACAAAGTCCTCTCAAAGGTATTCAATGGAGCTCCCCCAAGCCAGAGAATACAGTTCACTGCTCCACAGCTCAGTTCTGGAGGGGCTTTGTACCCCTTCAGCCAACACTTAGCATTGGCCATGGTGGCCTTAGGCTGGCCCAGAGTGACCCATTCTATTGGCTAAGCTTTTCTTCTGAAATTACATGAACTGTGCAGTAGAATGCCTGTGTCAGCAAGCAGTGCACCTTAAATTAGCTGAATTAACTCAGTGACTGGACACATTTGGATATATCATGAAATTATATCACAATCACAAATGTTCAATAAGCATATTAACTTAACAGGCAAAAACAGTCTGACTGTAATAGATATTGGGAGAGGATGCTGAAGCTCTCAAAGACAGAGAGCATTAATGTAGCTGTAGCGGCACAGTTTTCTCAATTCTTCTTTGAGTATCTGGCTGACAGGCTGTGTGCACAGCACCACAGAAATTTGTGCAAATGTTTAAAATGCGTTGGGGTACATCTTTAGTCATATATGTACACATTTTATGAATCCCAGTATCCTCATAATCTGAACAAGTCCCAAATAAAAAATTGTCGCTGAATGTCAGAATCTGTATGAAAACTGCATGAGTGGCTTTTACAGAGAAAGTTCTACTTAGGAACGGTTGGTAAAAAAAGCCCATTGCTATACATATATAGGTTTAATCAAACCAAAGCTTTTCATTTAGAATCTGATATCTTTTTTAAACATAATGAGTGCAACAGAATACCTGTGTTATGTCCAAGACAGATATTAGAAAAAGGATGACTGCATTGTTAAATAAAAATTACGCCGGTTGTACTCAATCATACATCATTTTCATGCTTGTCAGATATAGATAAAGTCATCGGCTGCTATTACACAAATTACACAAAAACACAGCTCCAATACTATGAGAACTTGTTCAGATTTCATCAAGAACAGACATGAAGTTGAAGAACTTTATGGAATCAATAGAAAAGTTAAAGCCTTTTGACTCTCCCTATATCTGAACTTTAAGTGACACGTTCTTCAAGTTGCAATTCTGGCTTGTTTTAAAGATACAGCTACAGTTTTGAAAATGCCACCTCTAGCTGACTTTAACTGGGGAACCACATCAAACCAAAAGGTTAATTTTGTCTGACTAAAAGGTCACTTACAGTAAGTAGTGATCAGAATTGCTGTGTAAGCAGTATTAAAAAGACACAACGGCTCTGAGTGCTCCAGTGGCGCCAGTGGCGCTGACACTATGGTCTGAGGATTGCTTGTTCTAATCCCGGGTCATGCTTCTTGCCATCAGCAGTCGTAGCTCGAGAGAGCACAATTGGCGGTGGTAGTGGCTTGCTTCACCTGAGTCAGAGGAGACATGTGCTAGTGTTCACCCTCGTTGGTGGCTTTGTCAGTGATGGGGAGAGTTCACATGAACAGGGATTGGGTTATTGGCCTTTCAAACTGGGTAGAAAACAAATGATTAAAAAGACAATGACACAAGACTATTGAATACACGAGACAAAAGCATCCCTGATCCTGGGGGTTTCTCCTGCTTGACACTGTTAATTCCAGAGAACATAGTTCCACTGGTCCACAGCTCTATGCTGGGGGGCTTTATACTCCTCTAGTCAACGCCTGGCATTAGGCATAGTGCCAATAGGTTCATGTTTATCTGTCCCATTGGCAATACTTCTCTACAGGGACCAAACAAGCTGTGTGTGTATTTGCGAGTCTGTGTCAGCTCGGATGTCCAGTGGGCAGTGGTGGCTCAGCTCTGAGCTTTTGATGACAGGGTTGTGGGTTCGATACCCTGGCTCGACAGGCTGCCGCTGTTGGGCCCTTGAGCAAGGCCCTTCACCTTCTCTGCTCCCCGGGCGCTGGAGTTGACTGCCCACCGCTCAGGGGGTATGTGTGCTCACTACCCCTAGTTCACTAGTGTGTGTGTGTTTACTACCACAGATGGGTAAAATGCGGAGGACACATTTCACTATACATAGTACAGTGACAAATATGTGCACTTTTACCACAAACATTTGGACATATAGTGTATATATAGCATACTTTGTTAGCCTCCTTTCATCCTGCTCTTTAATGGTCAGGATCCCACAGGACCACCACAAAGCAGTGGACTTTTTGGGTGGTGCGCCAGTGAGTGACCCTCAGCTACTCTGTTCAGGAGATACTCTGCATGGACTGATCTTGATTTTCTCAGGTTATTTCTATGTATACTTATATCCCATCAAGCAATACAGGAGATAACTCTGAGCTGTTACCTTGGCAAAGGGAGTCAAAGTTTGAAGTATGTCAGTCAGACATGCCAAAATTAGTGGCATAGATCTGTTTCAGAAGAAAAGTAAATTTAAGAATTTGATAAAAAAAATATATTTTTGTTTCTATTTCCTGAGAATGGCAATAATTAGGAAAGGCACTATACGTATCAGCAAAAGGAGGAAAGACGGCTTGGGAAAGTGTTTGCAAAAGGAAGTGTGCTAGGCTGCTTCTCAAGAACATAATTTTCGAACACATGAAGACTCCCAGTTCCCAGCTCTCAACAATGACAACTATTCCAAGCCTCTCGCAGGAACCCTCTCCAGTCTGTTTAACGTAGTGTAACTCACAGTGATTTATCGTATTTGACTTTTACGCCCATACAGGAGTCTAGACATGTATCCTGCTAACTCTTCAGAAGGGGAGAAAGCAGAATGGAAGGAGGGGGAACATGTCTTAAAAAATATAGCCACATTTTTCGCAAGAGGCACTGGGAATACCAAAAAGGGTTAGGGGAAGTCAGCCTTGCTGTATAGGCCAAAGAAGCAAGGAGTCCAAAAAGTTTCTACAAACACAGACGAGCTAAACTGAGTTTTATTGCTTGCCTCAGTCAGTGGAGAGAAGCCCAGAGGACAAAAATTTACAACATTTCTTGTAATAATGCAGGCTATACTTCCTCTGCACCACATACTGGGAGGATGACTAAAGAAATGCACACGTGCTGTGGCGTGTATATCTGACTAAAGATACTTTACTTAAAATGTTACAGGCTCCAGACAGCTGAGAGCAGATATCATCATAAAAGCTGAACTTTTGGTGTTCCTTAGCCTCCACCTTTTACACATGCAGTGCAGTGCAGTGACAACACACAGTTGCATTTTTTGTGATTTATAATCTTATTGAAAAACGCCCATATGAAATATAAGGCCATGGGAAAACGAGAATTCCCTCGCTAGCATAATTTGTGCTACAATTGTCCCATGACAGATTAACCCAATAAAGGAGAAATAACATGAGATCTGTCACTAGATTAATCTTTTATCATTTCCTTCACCTAAAGGCAGAAAAAAAGAAATGTTTTGTCTGGGGTCTGCACTACAATCCATGGTTATTGCATATCTGCGGATCCGGTTCTTTCTTCCTTCTGTCGTCTCAATCAACATTAAAAAGCAAAACTATGCCAAGTTGTGAACTTTAACCCCTTAATGCAGAAAGGCTTATCACACCCTAAGGCATATTATTTACAACTACAGGGACCTCTGTACAAACTGGTGGGGTTATTCTTTGCTAAAAGTTTGTAAGAGGTTGATCCTTGCAGTTTTTTTATAACAGCTTTTATAACATTTCTGCATAATTTCATTGTTATTTGTATTTTTGGTGAAATGTAAAGGATGTAGAGGTTGTAATGTCGACAGCACCAATATAGCCAATGTATGTTACTCACTCATTCAAAATAATCAGTGAATCCACACATATCTTCTGAGTTTTACATGTAAATGTAACGTGATAATGGTAAAACAGTGGAAAATCAGAGTTTCTTTGGGACTATTTGACCATACAATCACCTACATGTACCTCTCTGTCTTGAATGGATTTTTAAATACAGTTTTGGCCAAAACCTTCTCAAACTATCATAAAACAATGTCTCAGACATCAGGCAATGATTTTGTGTAATAGTTTGTTGTGAGGCTGCTTTTAGAGGTATTAAACACTTCAGGTGTCTGGTTTGTCTCTACTGTGAACAATTCTGACTCAGGATGTTTCTCTAGAATACAGCATTTCACGCCAAGCTACTCTGGACCACTCATCATCATTTAATGCCCAAATACATGGACCATGGTGATTGAGCTCTTTCTGCCATCTCAATTAACAGTAAAAGCAAAACTGTGCCAAGTTGCACACTTTAACCCTTGCAGTGCTTTATTTATTCTGGACTTAAATGGACATTCCACTGCTTTTACAATATTTCTGCATAATTAAGTGGTTGAGATTTTATGTGACATGAGGAAATGTAGAGAAACTCAGGTTTCTTTACAGTGGTGGTGATAGAAAACAGGCCTCATAATTTCTACCAATATAGCCATGTTATTCACTTTCCAAAATGATCAGTGAGTCTACACATACCCTCAGACTTTTATACGCAATGTAAATAATGGTATAACAGTGGTACATTTCTTGGTAAGTTTCTTTGGGGCCTCAAACTATTGTAAAACAACGTCTCAGACATCAGACAATGCTTTCATAACCATTGTGTGCAATAGTTTGCTGTGAGGCAGCTTTTAGAGGCATTAAACACTTCAGATGCCTGGTTTGTCTCTATTGTGAACAATTCTGACTGAAATTCAGCATTTCACGCCAAGCTACTCTGAACCACTCATCACCATCTAAAGCCCAAATCCATGGTCATTGCATATCTATGCTTTCAGTTTTTTCTGTGTTTGCCCTCCCAATCCACATCAAAAAGCAAAACCATGCTGTAGGCTTCCACTGCAAAATTCTCACTGTTGAACTGACCCATACATCACTTTCTTCACACTGTATATTTTTATTCAATTGACATTACTTTAGAAATCTGTTTGAGAATGAATAGTTTTTAATACATATTTGTGAAAAAAAGCCAAATGATATTGACCATGATTCAATTTATAAAACATAGTAAAAGGAGAAACCATCCAAGGGGGTAAATACAGTTCATAGCACTGTATTAACTGTGCAGTATTAAAATGTTGGATATTTGCTACAAGAAAAGGTAAGTGGTGGAGTTTCTTTGTCTTGCAATGGACTGGTGACCCACTGCAACCCTGACCAGGAAAAAGCTAATTAGTAAATAATGGAATTCTATTCTAAGCAAACTATATATATATATATATATATATATATATATATATATATATATATATATATATATATATATATACACATACTACATACTACACATATAGCTACAGTTGGCAGCACTGGAGTGAGCACTTACCAGACCTGTGTAATTTTACACTATTAAAGAGCTGTTGATCTTCAGTATGATAGTATGTCTTTGCAAGTCTGGTAAAATCTCTAAGGTTTAAGAAGAGTGAAAAGTGAATGTATTAATGGCATGTTGAAACATTCAGGCACGTGTGTGTCAGTATAAAAAAGAGATACAGCAAGTGTGTTTCTCTGTAAGAAAGATAAAGCATGTGTTTTAAGAATGTGCGCGACTGTACAATAAATATGCCAAGACCCAGAATTCAATCCACGGGCAGTTTAAAAAAGCTGTAAGCCGGCCAGCCATTTTTGGAATGCAGTACGGATATTAGATAGGCCCAGATTGGAAATCCAAATAGCCAAAGGAATGCTAATTACAGTGGAAATCAAACACCATCAATTGTAGGGTTTCAGCATTTTTGCATGTCCTTCTCCCTCCTTCGAAAACCCTACTCCATCCAACTCTCTTCAAGTCATGCTCATACAATGGAAAGGAAGGCAACTGTGAGAAAGACAGAGACCTTGGGAATGGAACAACTACACCAGGAGCAACCAGTGAAAAGTCAAATGAGCAGTCTCTCTGTTCCTGTCCTTCTCCACTAACTCTAACCAATATCAGCATGTGAGAAAAACGCTGAGGAATGCCTCGGATAATAACCATGGGTGGAGGGATAATAAACAGCACTCTAATGATGAAGATGGACTGAAGAATTTCTCATATAAACACACACGCACTTTATACTTATGTCTTCTACAAACAGTGTCTCTGGGAATTAAGTTATGCAGTGTTTTATGGACTGGATGGTTGGTGTGGCCCCAATTCATTTTATAAATTAGCTTTCATTAAGCAGGCCTACAGAAGGCCCTAAAGATTTACACACTAGGTTAAGTGAACCTCTGGCATGCAAAGACTCTCCAGCATACCACTGAAGCAACTAGCTACCAACAGCTAGCTAGCGGAGCAGTATACAGACACGTGGGGCGGAAGCAACGTATGCAATCGTTGGACTGCATTATGTCTTACTTGGGTTCATTCTACATTTGTTAAAATCAATCACCTTCATGTTGGGATGACTTTAAAATTGTGTGGCTTGTGTGGAATTCGGAGGCTTGTAACTGTAATTTTTAAACACCAATCATGCATACCTACGTCAGTCTTTCTATGGCTTTAATATAGCCAATACTACTACCAGGGATGGGGAAATAGAGCCAGAGCCAGAATAGGTTGGTGATTTCTTTGCTCAAGTACAAAAAATACACCTGGTAATTAGCTGATGAGTTAAAACAAGTGTGCTTGAGCAGGACAATTACCAAACTTTGCAGGTATTCAACCACCCAGTACTGGAGTTTCCCAGCCCTGATGTAGATTCATGTGACCAGGGGCATCATTCGACCTGATTTTCTGGGGTACATGTCCACTAAAATCATGGTTGCCAATTTAAAAGTAAATTATTTTAGGTTGCTGAGCAGAACTACAGGACACGCCATGCAAATTCACTACAGACACTACATTTCCCTTAATGCCCCAGTGTCTTATCAACACTGAGAAGCTAATACTTTCAATCAGAACTTGTTAATTTCGTTTTTTTGCACAGAATAAAGGAAATTCGTAAATACTCAAAAGAGAGTCCGCCATGCAACAGGGAAGCTAATGTTAGCTCATAGTTTTATGTTTTGGTTGTAGCCACTCATAACTGTATAACCTACCAAAATACATATTAGACAACTACAGCAACGACATTCATTAAACCAGCAAAGGCATCAGTTAGCATAAGTTAGCATAGGCTTTATTTATGCTAGCAAATACAATCTTGCAAAAAAGTGCTGTGATATAGCCGATATAATAATCAACTACTCATGGTAAAAGCCTGTGTTATCTAGTTAACATGAATTTATGATCACAATTTCTTATGTAGTTTTATACTGCAATAGAAACATTTTATGCATGTGTGGGACAGTAATATTACTAATATAACAATAATAATAATAACAATAATAAGTTTTATTATTAACATTATTACTAACAGTATTATTAACAATACTCGTAATATTATTAAGCATATAGAGGAATGGGCATGGGTACTCTACTGACTGTGTAAACATTAACTAACTATTAATAACTACAGCTAACTATTGCAGTTATCACCAGTATCAGTGAATTTGTAAGTCATACAATTTACCATGGTCAAGAACTACCTTTTTTGACAGAAAATGACTTTTACTGACCAACCACCAACCAGTCAAAACAAACCAATGATATACATTAGATTATAATGGTGGCTTCCAATAAAACTCTTGAATTACTATAAAATAAGTGACTATGTGAGCATTTATTTATTTACAGTGATTACATTTCACACCAAACAGCTTACTGTAATACTGTAATTACTGTAATGTGAGAAGCAGGAATCTGCTTGCTGGTCATTCTGCATTCTTTACATGGCATGGCTGTCGGATTCTTTGCGAGACTTGACCAAGGCCATAGAGCATACCTACTGTCATCAAGCTGTGCTTGCGTTGAATATTACTGACCACATATTGCTTTTCTAAACTCAATTTCTTTGTCAGTTAAAATGAAACAAAAACAATGAAATATTCAATTTATTTTGTCTAATCAAAAGTGGACATGTAGGATCATTCTCAGTCACACTGTGCTCTCACAAAGAGTGTATGTGCATGTGAGAGAAGACTGGTGTGCATTACAGTGAGCGGGGAGGTTGAGCAAACGTTCTGGCTTGTCTGTGGCAGGAGACTGCTTTATGAGCACTTTCTGCCCAACTCTTTATCAGTCCACATCTCGGCCTGACATCTCTCCATGCTAAATCAGCCGCCTGTCTGTGAGAAGACAAACACTGGGAGGAAGAGACGCATTAACGGCCGCTCTCGAAGCATTGCCAAGTGTCACTGAGCATTATAGTCAGAGCAGCACTGTAACACTGCCCTACCGACCTCCATTTCCTGTTTCCTTTCCCGAGAGACCTGGGAGACAATCTAAGGAAATCATTGTGCACTGGCAGTGCAGAAGAAGGTGTTCACTAAAGCACGAGGCTGAAGCAGACTGAGATACTTGAGGCTTGAGAAAGAGCCAGTGGATGGGGTGTGAAAAATGTTGAGTAAATAGACTCACTGTTCTATTCCAAATGCAGAGCTTTGCAAGAAATGTCCCTTTCTGCCAGAAAGACTGCAGATCAGATACCGTACCACAGAATCCTTAATGTGGGCCTCAGTGTTGGCTGTTAGACTGCTAACTCATTGCACTGCAAACGTTCCCTCAGATAACATTATCACAACCGTAGCTATATTTCCACTGACTTTCTGTGTGATCTGTAAGCGAAAATGCATTTAAAAAATGATTGCAAATTTCCTGCCCAGCAACATGTTGCCATCCAATTGACTTTAAGCTATAAAATGTCTTATGTAATGATGTCATTTACTAATGTCTTTTGCCACATCAGTTTTGGTTTGGCAATCAAAGGTATGTCTTTAGTTTCTCTATTTATCTCTATATATCTTTATATTTTCCAATTTGGGATATTTTCCTGGGGGTCCTGAGTGTTTTCTTATTTGACAGGAGCTCTGTGTGATAACTTTGCAGTCCGGATTGCCTGTGTCTGTGTTTTTTTTTTACCATCCTCCTCTGAGAAAATTACTGGCTGAAATGCCTTCCGATTGCCGTTTCGATTTATGGTACTTGGATAACTTTGGTCCCATTTGGATACAAACCTCTGTGGTTTTCCAGGCTAGAGCTGTAATAGTATGAAAGATTCACGGTATGATAACCTCCTCTGCAAAAAATCACAGTTTTATGGTATCACAGTATAATATCCTCCTCCACCTCCTACTCTCACCCTTGTTGTTGTTGTTTTTTTTGTTAAACAAATATGTACTCTACTAAAATTTATAACGAATATTTACTTTCATACTTTCATAAAACAATATTAATGAAAGTATCTGTAAACTTTCCTTAAATAAAAAAGCTGCTTGTGAGGTGAAACTTTTTTAAACTATTTGGATTTCAGTTGATTATTTATGACTGTTATTTTTATTATGGATTAATCTGCTGGTCATTTTCTCTCTTAATCGTATGATTGTTTAAAGCCTGGAAGTAGTAAGAAATTGCAAGTTCTTTTGCATATAGAATTTGTTTACTTCCCAATACCATAATAAGTAAATGCACATGGTATGGTAAACATCAGTAACCATCTGTTTTCATGCCATGGTATACCTAAAACCTAAAAATATATGGCTTGTGTTGGAATTCAAAAAATGCCTAGATGTGGTTTTAAATGCAACTTATGGCAGCTCAGAGTCTTAGCCTACTCCTGTTTTTAGTACTGTAACAAGAACACTGTAGCCTAATTACCTTTTGTAATTATTCCCAGGTCATACCAGATAGTGTTGCTGTGCTCTCTGTGTGCTCCTGGTGTCCTCATGGCACAGCGTGTAGTTAGCTCCCTGAAGACTTTGTAGGCCGGTTAGCTCTTAGCCTAGCACTTAACCTAGCACTGTGTGTGTCCTCTCTATGTGGAACATTTAAGTTCCCTTTCTGATATGTTTTTACCTCTAGTCTGAGGCTGAAGAGAAAAGATGGGTCGATTTTGGATTCAGCCTAGCACAGATATCCGTTTGCCTCCATGGCTTTCGCTAGTGTGGTAACTGTATGTAAATTTCGGGGGTGTAAATGTAATGAGCTAAGACTGTTATGTAACAGTGTGGGGGTTTTGTAATTGGCCTGAACTTTCATTAGTGTTCAATTCTAGGGCACCTTAAGAATTTCTCCATAGCCTACATTAAAAGACTTGTTAAAAGTGTTTGTTAAACGTGTTAAAACATTTAAACATACCTTTCTGAAGGGGAATATGGCACGGGATACATTCAGGCAATGTTGAAAATCATTCCAAATCTCAGTTTGGTGATTTTTTTGTTTGAGGGGAGCATTTTCTATATTTCTTTCCCTTTGTCTAGCCACATTAATAGTTTAAATGAATGTCACAGCCAGCCAAAGCTTTCCCACTATTTTTAAAGCCATTCTCTTGGCTCTGTGATTTACGAACACGACACTGAGATAAAATGTGGTGCTGACTAACTGAGCTCTATTATGTCACTCATCTTTTATGACTGCCCCTTTGCCCTCTAAATAAACTGTTACACATGCACACAACATAAAGCAATGGGGGTAATAAAGGGAATCAAAGCAAAAGGCCCAGCCTGATGATGACAGACTCAGCAAGGAAGATTTCAGCATGCTTGTATAACATCTGCTTCTGTGACCACATGATTGCTCCTGACAGTGTTTACTCAGAAATATGTTAAAATTGCATTATTTTAACCACTTACCATTTAAAGTTTTTACTAGCCTGCCTGAAAGTCCACATTTCAATGGCAGAATCAAAAAAGAAAACATGATAATAAAAAGTTTTAATACAATTACTGAAAGTTTTTTTTATTTCTTTAAACATCATTCTAAATGATTAGATAGGCTTTTCTCTTTCCTTTTACCTTCAGACTCAACTCAACTGGCACACAAAGGTGATTTAGTGGTAGTTAAGTAGTCCATATTAACTGTGGCCAAAACAGTGATAACAAATATGATGTAATGTCAAATATTGCTCATCTGCTGCTATTTCCAGTCCAGTGGAAGTCTGTCTGCTTTTATCTGGAAGGCAGTGATTACAGACTATATATATATATATATATATATATATATATATATATATATATATATATATATATATATATATATAAAAGGGTAAAGGTAAAGGTGCACGTATTTGTCACTGTGCAGTGTACACCGCACACCGAAATGTGTCTTAAATATATATATGTAAGGCATGGCTAGTGTTAACTTTTAGCCTAGCATGGCTTTTACTTTGTCATGTGCCGAGTTGAGTCCCCCCTCTGCGAACACTGGCAAAGGAAAAGCCGTGGTCACATGGCCTGATTCCCGTAAAAACCTGTAATCCCATAGCTAACAGAGTCTAATAACGATGAGTTGTTTTCCAGTATTAACAACACCACATTCTCCCACTGGCATTGTGTTTTACTCTTTTGCCAAATTCAGGCTTTTGCTAGTGGGCTGGGTTTACGTACATTTTGGGTCAAGACTGTTGTGAAACACTCTCTGGACTTTTGACCAGTTGTCTAGCTTTGTTTTAGTTATGCTGGATTTTCTTAAAGGAAACCACTACAGTGTTTTAGGTTCATGGTTCCTTGTACCGGGCTGTTATTATTTAACTAGGCCAAGGAAATATTGTATGGCATTCTTAGTTAGCTTTAAATATGTGTCTGCTTTATGGAGAAATCTGTGGCTAAGCCTTATTTACAGAAAAGTTGACTGAGCATATAACAGACACAACATTGTGTATACACATCACACTTGGTTAAACACCATCTTCTCTTTCCATTTATTTGTGTTTTATGTTTTGTACAAGTAGTAAGTTTTTTTCTACTTGTGTTTTACAATATGACAATGTGGACCAGCAGATTTAGTTTATGTGACACTTTGGGAACATTAAACACCATATAGCTCTCTATGTCTAAAACATATGATTCCTATCAAAACCTGGCAGTGCAAAAATGGAAAAGACCTTGTTGTTTTACACAACAGTGTTATTTTGGGGTAAGAGGTACATCAGAGAAGTCATTATGGTATGTCTTCTGGTTTCCATCCATCTCTTGCTGGCTCTATACAGAAGCCTAGGGATTCCTATATTTCGCTGTATGAGCATCTCTGTCTCCTGGCCCAAATCTCCCCTAAGCTAAAAATAACAGGCAGCCGTCTGCATTGTAGTCTTGCCCAGCCACTCTGGTTTTGTGTGGCTACCTGAGGAAATATTAACTCTTGATGGGTAGTATAGACACATTGTCTCCCATCTCAATCTCTAAACACACGCAGACACACACTTGCGCACACACACAGAAACACACAACACAGAGCCAATGCGGAGAGGAGGAGATTCAGCTGTTGTCCAGATGTAAAATGGGAAGAGAAGGGGCTGGAGGGTTTACTGGCACATGTCCTATGGATGGTAAGGCATAAGGTATGCCACCACCCAAAGCCATAACAGACCCTCGAAGCTAGCACAACACTAGAAATGGTCCGTTTACCTTTAAAACAATCACTTGGTCAAACAACCTCGGAAATCAAGAGACTGCTCCTTCATTCACCCAGCCAGTCGGTTACTGTAAAGCTGTTACTCCCAGCCAATCTGTTACTGTACACTAAACATGTGATTTACTACAAAGGCAAAGAAACAGTATATAAACATGCTGTTTAAAGCAGCATGCCCCCTTATCCTTCGCCTGTGTGTGGCTGTTTATGTGCATTTTTATGGATTGCAGCTCTCCTATCCATGTCTGTCTATCTACAGTATCTATGAGGCGCTCTGTGGTGGGGGAGAGAGAGGTGCCAATATTAAACGAATTATATAAAAACTAGTTTAATATAATTATATATTAAAATAATAGTTGAATATAATTAATATTAAACTATTAAAATTTCATAATTTCATACATTCATTTTCAATAATTTATTTAATACATTTAAAAAAATGATAAACATTCAGAGCCTCTGCACTGCCTGATCCCCCCCCCCCTTCTTTTTACATGAAATGGTTCAGTCTGCCCTCAAAACAGGTGCAATTTGTATTGTGGGGAGTGCACTGCCAGTTGGGAGAGAAGCATTGTGTTGCATTTAAAAGAAAAATAAATGAAGGAAAAAACAAAAGGGAGAGAAAAGGGCGACAGTATGTCATCTTGTCATCTTTTTCATCAATGTCTGCTCTCATGACCTGTTTTTTATTTCTGCTCTGCACACCTACCTCTTACATTCACTCTTTTGTTCGCAACACAGCCACCAATACGGATGAGATGTTAAAAAATGGCCAATCAAAAGTCCTACATATGAATGACATATGTAAAAGAAAAAAACAGCATTGGTGAGTATAAGAAGGTGGGTGTGTGGAGGATCAGTAATGGCCAATCAGAGGCCCTGGTTAGCTGGGTCTGGTGATTATAGTGGTCAGTGTACCAATACTCTATCATAACTGTTTAAAGCACCTGAGTTAAAGGTCCTTTGAAATGATCCTTACGTTAATAAGATATAAGAACAGAGCAGCAGTTTGTAACAGCAATGTATATACAGCTAAGGTACACTATATGGACCAAAGTATTGGGACACCTACATTGTACACCTATAGGAGCTTTTATGACAGTCCATTTTAAATCCATATGCATAAATATGGAGCAGGTTTGGAGACTTTTATGCAGTATGCTCATCAGCACTCCATGTTCTGTAACTTTACATAGTCTGTCACTTTGTGGCTGAGTTTCTGTGGTTCCTATATGCTTTCAAGACACTTTTCAATAATACCACTCACAGCTGATGGTGGAATATCTAGGAGGGAAGAAATTTTGCAACAAACTGACTCCTTGCAACAATGGCCTATTATATAGGAATTCAGTGAGCTCTTTGGAACGACCCATTCTTTCAATAATGTTTGTAAAGGCAGACTGCATGGCTAGGTGCTAGATTGTATGCACCAGTGGCAAGAGGTGCGTCCCAATACTTTTGTCCATATGTATACATTTGCACAATACACTGTATATTTGTATATACACATATGTACATGTGGTGTATTTTACATGAGAACTGCAGTTGATTTTGCGCTGGATAGCATGAGATCTAAGAGTAGCGGTAAGATTATAAGCCTACAGAGAGTCTTTATGTCTACAATTAGGATGGTCTTAGGCTGTATCAGTATGTCATGGTTTACTGACGTAAGCGATGTGACACATTTAAATCTTACTTTAAAAACATTAATG
The DNA here is from genome assembly GCF_030463535.1 of Salminus brasiliensis. Lineage (NCBI taxonomy): Eukaryota > Metazoa > Chordata > Actinopteri > Characiformes > Bryconidae > Salminus > Salminus brasiliensis. The sequence continues at coordinate 38,054,302 of NC_132880.1, read as the reverse complement.
CATTTCAGGACATTTCATTATAAACCCACTCACAGCTGTTTCTGCCATTTTTCATTGGTTTGGAGCTGCTTGTGAGGGATTGTGGCTGAGTCAAGGTCTTATAGGATAAACAGGTTCAGTCCTTTCTCAGTTACATTAAAAAGATACTACAAAATAGGACAGCCTTGGTGGTGGTCAGTGATGTTTGAGAAAGGTGGTCTACTTTGGCTTTAAAATCCGAATATTGTTAGCCTTGTGTCTACCTTTAGCAGTTTCCATGCTTACTATGGGTTGTGCGATTTGTCCACATCATTCGAGTGAGAACTCACTTTGTATTTCCATGATTTTAAGGATTTTAGCCAGACCCATAGGTCCTACAACCACATGACCTATGGAGACAGAATGCATGAACAGCCGAAACTGCCTATCAACAATGCAGCAGGTATGCAGTTCAAGGAAAACTGATACAGCTTAAAATGGTGTTAATATCATATTACATAAAAATGAGAGTCAAGCATAATGCCATTCAAGCTTTGCAGGAATCATTAATGTTAGCACATTCTTCCTATAAACGTTATTAATACAATAAAATATGAATATTGAATGATAGTGACAAAAACAATGGCTGCCAAAAGCATGTGACTAAATTGCACAAAGAAACTCCTTAGCACTGTCTGATTTCCGGTCTTATTGGATTTCCTAGATTCCAGTTGAGAGGAAGGCAGACACATAATTCTAAGCTCTGTCATGAAATAACAGCTGCTGTTTTCTCCAGGGCCCAGGCAGCGACAGGCACGACAGAGAGCAAGCAGATGAATTCAGGTGAGAAAGAAGCTCCAGTACAGCTAGCCAGACATTACAAATGGGAGCAACAGTGGGAGTCCACCAACTGCTACCATCAATCCTACTGTAGGATTACTTACAGTTGTTTGTATTCATTATGGGGGGAAATTGCAAGCAGACAGCGCATATCATTATATAACCCAGCCGAAGAACCTGCAAATACCTACTGTACCTACTGTATTATAGAGTGTAATTTAAAATCAGTGGTCATAATCACATTGCTGCTCTGCACAGACTGCAAACCCTCAGCCAAATTCCAACGGAATTGACGGACTGATTTACTTTACTCTACTAGGTTTAAAGTATTGAAGTCTAAACTTTGCTTTTATGGTGCAGCTGAGTGTCTTTTCAGACAAAGAGGCCCCTGAAATGTCTGTATTCATAGGATATGGTCTAATGCTTTGTGCATATCCATATATACATTTTAAAATTTACTCGAAATGTCTGCCTGCCTGCGTAAGCCTTTACTAATAAACACTGAAAGACGCATGAGTGTGTGTGTATATATATATATACACACACACACACACACACACACACACACACACACACATTGATAGCTCACACTAAGAACAAGGAATTAAAGAAATAAGAATAAGGCATGTTTAGTACCATGCCGACCCCAATGTATGGTAAAACATTCACTAGTGGTTTGGTGACTGCACGGCTTGATTTTAATTACAGTGGGGGGAGCTGCTTTTATAGAGCTGCCAGGCTTTGGCTGTACAGTCTGTGGCCAGTTTGAGAGTTTATTTTGCCAACGTTCTAATGAATATTAAAGGAATAGAAAAGACACTAATGATCCCTTTTTGCTCAGAACATTAATGACCATCATAACTACGTTCTAGCATGTGTGTCTACTCCTGGGGGCATGTTCTAAAAACGAATACCTTATCCATACCTGTGAGCACCACTGGAAACTAGAAATGTGTGTGTGTGTGTGTGTGTGTGTTTGTGTGTGTCACTGTCAGGATTCATACTACTCAACCTTGAGGGTTTATGTTGGTGCCTGCAGCTCTAACCACTGTGCTCCTATGCTGCCAATGCTGCAGACAAGATGGCAGTAAGTCTCTTCACACTGAAATTATTTAACTGTAAGCCTCTACACAGCACTGTGAAACCACAACTGAAACTAACTCACTGGCAACTGATTGTCTGCCAGTTACTGGGTCTATTTATGAATAAAGCCAAGGCACTGTGACAGTAATGGCTTAACTGTTCATTCAGATGATTTGTATATAGGTTGAAATGCAGAATCTATTACAGAAGGCTGCAATATCAATTGTCAATGGTCTACACCAAAAGTGTGGCATTAGAAACCAAAGCAGTTCTTGATTTCATGATCAAATTCCACAAGTAGCGCTCTGTTACAATAATAGGACAGCCGAAGATGTAGAGTTTGCCCTGATGGCAAGGTGAAGATGAAGACGTCAAGACTGTGAAGAAATTGTTCGTTTGATGTCAGTCATGTCAGTTTACGAACACTTATACAATGTTACACCAAAAGGTAACATGTTGACCGACATGGTGCTTCTCTGCCCTGCATTCAGGACTTGTACTGCTCAAGAACCAAAAAATGGGCAGAGAAAATCATTACGGACTCCTCGCACCCTGGTCACAACCTCTTTCAGCTGCTCCCATCTGGCAGACGCTACAGAACTATATCCACTAAGACTGTCAGACACAAGAACAGTTTTTACCCTCAGGCCATCACCTTCCTTAACAGCTGATCACCATCATTGGCTATAGGCCATAGATATTATTGAAAAACTGTTATCTCTTATCCTACAGTTACTGCATTACTGTACCACTACTCATTTCACACGTTTACACTGCTGTGGTTACATAATATTTCATCTGTACATTGTTGCATACTGCTATTTGTGAATAACACTGTAAAGCACACTGTATAGAAATGTCCTCATATAGTTGATGTATACTGTGTATACTATCGTTCTCTGTGTATTGTGTATAGTCTGTAAATTATATGTAGAGTAGCTGTATATTGTTAATAATAGAGAGACACTAACAGCTGGAAAGAAATTCCTTGTGTGTGTGAACATACTTGGCCAATAAATGTGTTTCTGATTCTGATGAAAGATGCGGCACTGTTGATAGCCTAGCTACATATGTCTATATATGGCATCTGACAGTGAATTCAGAACCATGGTCAGCGACAACATTTTGATTGTAAAGGTGATAAGAAAAAGACATGCAAAACAATATTACGTAAAACATAGGCCCCGTCTACCTGGACACAGTATTTTTACACAGGTTTTTTGTCTGTGTTTTTGAAACCCGTCCACACAATATTGTTTTTGGTCACAGAAAACTGAACTTTTTGAAAACGCTCTCCAAGATTTTTGAAAACTCTGTTTTTATAAAATTAAGCTTTATGAAAACACTGACATCTCAAAGCATGCATGTTTTTCAAATACCTTCTTACTCCCTATATTGTGAACTACAACATCTACACTAGATTTTAGATTTTGACACATGCACAAATGTAAATACTGTTCTATTATAAATATCTAATGCTCTGTTCAGATGTAGAATCCATAATCCATAATCCATGTGTAGTACACTACATAGGGAGTAGTCTGTAATTTGGAATTAAATCTCTGTTTTCTTTCTTCTTCATGGTGTGTTGATGCTTCTCTTTTTATGAAGTAATATCACCCCATTCAGGCCTGGCATGCCCATTTAAGCCTATTTTAGTCTCTGTGTGAATGGAAATATGTTAAAAATGGAGGGAGGGAAATCTGCTGGATCTATCTGGATGCTGGTGAACAGGGCCATAGACCTCCAATACTCAAATTTACATTAGCCTTGTAGCTTCAGTGTGAAACTTAAGATGCAAACTTTGGACACCAAACATGCCTTGGCCAATTTGCATTGGGTGAGCATACTTGATTAATGTTTTGTGCACTAACCTGCCAGACTCACACTTTACTAAGATTAATATATATTTGCTGTCTAATGAAAAGTCTTCAAAATGGTGACTTTACAGGAGAAGGCGAAATTGTTATTGGCTGTGAATGGAAGTCAATGTAAAATAAGAATTTATTCCAAATAATTTGGAGCATTTCTATGGCTCTATTCCTACAGAAGTATTCACACAGTGTACAGAGTAGCTAGAAGGACACCATTTTCAGGCTTTAAGCAAACCTGACAGCTCTGCCTGAACAAACATGTGGAAAAGTAAGGGTGTCTAAGAGCACATGTTCCAGAGGGAATATCAGAGCAGTTTCTGCATTAGTCTCATAATATCGCTCATGCATATGAACCATTCTGGCCATGCTGACATTTCCGTAATTGCCTTCATATGTGAGTCATGGAGAACATGCAGCGGCTAAAAACCATGTCATGTTCTGGGTCCAAAAGTACAGACAAATTGGATCATTTGCTTTTTGCAATTTGTAGAATTTTTCATTTTTCTTATATTAGAACATGTGAGCATGTGCACTGCCTTTAATGAAAGACTGACTGAAAATACTGGCCTTTCTAAGGCTGGGAATAATTTAAGCTCACACAAGGGATCGTTTGTTTATTCATTTGCATTAACAAACAACTAGGCACTTACTGGCCAGATCACTTAACATATTATATTCTCAGATGGACATTTGCAAAGTACTTATAAACACACTATACGGACAAAATAATTGGGACACCTTCTCATTCATCAAAGGTATTGGATGGAGCACCATCATTCCAGAGTTCTAGTGCTCTACAGCTCAATGCTGAGGCCTTTATACCCCTCTGGCCCATATCTGGCATAAGGCATGGCACTAATAGGTTCATGATTCTCTTAAAGTAGCCGAATGCATTCATGTCCACAAACATTTGTATTTTGATATTCATTGAGATCTGTCAAATTAGTTTGCATATATAAATACATTACATTTTCAAAATATGTTAAACAGCTACAGTATATTTACAAAAAAAAAAAAACTGATCCCAAGTTGGCCTGTATAGCAAAGTTTTGCGGCTACCTCAGGAAACACTATGATTAAAAGGATTTTCAATTGAAATTAGGTTTAGAATTACAGTGAAAATATTTGCACAAAAGGGCTGCTATCACTTCGAATTATCCATGACATGTTTGCAAACGTTTGTGTGTTTAAGTGTGTTTGAGTAAGCAAGAGAGCAGTGCATGCATACTAGGGGACTCTCTGGAAAGCTTTGTGTTGGTGGAAGGCATGCAGTAAGTATGTGTTTTTTTTTTCAAGGACAAAGGTAGACACGGTAGGCCACCTCACAGGGGGAAGCTGGAGTCTTCTTGCACCATGTGGAAAAAAAGGGAGGGAAAAAATCCAGGGCAGAATGAAAAGAGGTAACCTTAGCCGCTGAGGTGGCCTGATAGAAGTCAGAGGCCAGGGTATGGTTCCCTCTCTTCCCTGATCCACACCCACTTTGTGTTGTGGGAGTGCAAGGAAGAAACTCCTCTCCACAGGGCCAAGATAAGCAAATATAATGGTGCCACACATCAGGTTACTGTAAGGAGGGAAACAGAGAAAGGGAATGGGAGAGCGGGAGAGGGAATGTGTCTCAACCCTATCTGAAGTCCAATCGACTCCTCCTTTTCTTGACATTTAATAATAGGAAGCCACGTAACTGAAGGAATTTGCTTGAGCCAAACTAGCAGCAGAGCCTTGGGCTTCAAGCCATGCAATATCAATGCTGTTCAGTTCCATGGGCAGGGTGGAGATGCTTTTCACAGCTAAGTTGGCACAGTTACAGCTGTCGTACTAAACATATAGACATTAATTCTGAACAGATAACATCATATATAATAATGAATGATTCATATTTTGAAGCTTGGAAGATAATTTGGTGTAGTATAGTGGGTAACAACTTTGTTCGTAACTGAACAAAGTAGAGTTCAATTCCCTGGTCAGGCAATCACACTATGCTACACAACGACATGATCTTCCATTAGATACCATATGTTTTCTATGGTTAATTGTTCCAATCCATAAAATATTTATATACAGTCTTTTTATATCTTTTATGCATCCGAAGAAGAAAAAAATGGAACATAATGTTGAAGAACTTTATATGAACTTTATGAGGGCAGGGGCAGACGTTTAAGGTTTAGAATAAGGGTATTATGTTTACATTAAGGTGTAGGTTAAGGTTAGGTTAAGGGTAGGTTAAGATTGGGTTTAGGTGTAGACTAATGTGAAGGTTATGGGTAGGTTAAGATTGGGTTTAGGTGTAGACTAATGTGTAGGTTAAGATTGGGTTTAGGTGTAGATTAATGTGTAGGTTAAGATTGTGTTTAGGTGTAGATTAATGTGTAGGTTATGGGTAGGTTAAGATTGTGTTTAGGTGTAGATTAATGTGTAGGTTAAGATTGGGTTTAGGTGTAGATCAATGTGTAGGTTATGGGTAGGTTAAGATTGGGTTTAGGTGTAGATTAATGTGTAGGTTAAGATTGGGTTTAGGTGTATATTAATGTGTAGGTTAAGATTGTGTTTAGGTTTAGATTCATGTGTAGGTTAAGATTGTGTTTAGGTGTAGATTAATGTGTAGGTTAAGGGTAGGTTAAGATTGGGTTTAGGTGTAGATTAATGTGAAGGTTAAGGGTAGGTTAAGATTGGGTTTAGGTGTAGATTCATGTGAAGGTTAAGATTGGGTTAAGTTGGAGATTAATGTGTAGGTTAAGGGTAGGTTAAGATTGGGTTTAGGTGTAGATTCATGTGAAGGTTAAGAGTAGGTTAAGATTGGGTTTAGGTGTAGATCAATGTGTAGGTTATGGGTAGGTTAAGATTGTGTTTAGGTGTAGATTAATGTGTAGGTTAAGATTGGGTTTAGGTGTAGATTAATGTGTAGGTTAAGATTGGGTTTAGGTATAGATTCATGTGTAGGTTAAGATTGTGTTTAGGTATAGATTAATGTGTAGGTTAAGATTGGGTTTAGGTGTAGATTCATGTGTAGGTTAAGATTGGGTTTAGGTGTAGATTAATGTGTAGGTTAAGATTGGGTTTAGGTGTAGATTCATGTGTAGGTTAAGATTGAGTTTAGGTGTAGATTAATGTGTAGGTTAAGATTGTGTTTAGGTGTAGATTAATGTGTAGGTTAAGGGTAGGTTAAGAATGGGTTTAGGTGTAGATTCATTTGTAGGTTAAGATTGGGTTAAGTTGGAGATTAATGTGTAGGTTAAGGGTAGGTTAAGATTGGGTTTAGGTGTAGATTAAAGTGTAGGTTAAGGGTATACGAGGTCTTATCTCAAGAGCGTCAGCCAAACGTGAATGTAAAAGCAACTCACAGATGAGTATATGCTTCCTGGAGAAAACCCACACCTAACTTCTCACAGACAGGAGCAGGGATTGAACCCAAAAACCCAGACCCCTGGAGCTGTGTAGCACAGACACTGCCTGCTGTGCCATTGTGCCAGCCACAATTATGAATGTAATATGGATAAATCATCATTTTGCATGAAAGTTGCATGACTGTTCTTTAGCTTGAACGAGAACTTTCTATTCCAAATGGAAAATGATGAGACACAAAGACAATAATAAAACACAAGACAAAACAAGCTCCAGACATGTAATTTCATGGTCTAATTTGTGAGCCAGTGTTCACACGTCTCTGGTCTTGAGCAGCAGTCAGTGTTCATCATGTTTAAAAAAATTATAGTGTGATTGATTCTACTTCACTTGCCACTAAATGAATTTTCCAGATTTTGTATTTCTGTGTAAAACCTAATGCATTTATATTCCCACAATGAAATCAAACAAGTGAAATTCAGTCACCATACGGGAGAGCATCTGGCCAGCCAGTTATGTGCCTGGCTGGCTGTATACTTGATCCTTCTACATGAATAAATCTATTGATTTGCAATTCGAGACACCTCATTGTGCTCCAGTGTCCCAAAATTGGTTTAACATGTACACAAGTCTTATTTTCAGCTAATCCAATCAAAATGTTAAATGTAAAAAAAGTAATGTTACACTGTCACAATACACAACTCAACTGAAGTGAAATGTCTTTCTCCTGTGAGTACTTCCATGTCCTCATTGTGGCAGCTAGTCCAATTCATATTGCTTCCTGCATCATAAAAACATTCAATCTTTTTTTCAGCCAATAATTTCATGTATGCACAGTTCATGGAAATATCATCCAGGTCATTCTTTATTTGCTAAAACTGTCTGTGCTTTCCCAGGCAGGACAGAAATTCTTAATTTATCAGTTTAGGATCTGAACCAGTGGTGCAGGAATTACTATGCACTTCTGCCCCTGGATTAGCTGATAATATTTACTCTGTTCTGAAAAGGCCTTCCTGCTCACTTCCTTTCCCATGGCGTACCCAGTGGCCTATAGCTAGGTGCGACAGGACATGAAAGGAATTGCCCGTGTGAGAGAGATAAGATGCTGTGAAAACAGCAAATGATGAAAGATGCCATTGACAAGCTTGGGACATATGTAATATGATATGATGTCCTATCTCTTGCAGCAACTTGTTGATGATTTAAATCAAATTATATATACAAATATACAATCAACAAGCACTTTATCAGGAAGACCCATTGACCTACTCTTTTACGTAATCATAAAATCAGCCAAACATGTGGTAGCAGTGCAGTGCATGAAATTATACAGATATGGGCTAGCAGCGAAAGGTCATGTTTGCATCAAACACAACAGTTTCCAGAGTTTACTCAAAAAGGAAAAATGCGGAACAGTTCTGCAGACGGTCTTGTTGATGAGGTCAACAGAGGATGGGCAGACTGGTTGGAGCTGACAGAAAGGCTACAGAAACTCAGATAACCACTCTGTAAAAACGTGGTGAGCAGGAATGCATCTGAGAATGCACAACAACACATCAAACCTCAAGTAAGATGGGCTACAACAGCAGAAGACCATGCTGGGTTCTACTTCTGTCAACCACAGACAGAAAGCTGAGGCTGCAGTGGACACAGTCTTACCAATACAGGACAGGGGAAGACTGGAAAGTTGTAGCCTAGCTTGTATCTTGATTTAACAGCTTGAACATCCATGGACCCAACCTGCCTTTGTGAACAGTCCATGCTGGTGGAGGTTGTGTAATGCTGTGGGGAATGTTTCTTGGCACACTCTGGGCCTGTTAATACCAATCAATCATCGCATGAATACCACAGCAAGTTGTCTTAAACTGGTTTAATGAACATGACAATGAATTCAGTGTTTTTAGTAGCTCAGTCACTGGTTCTGAGTCCAATAAAAGACCTTTGGGCTGAGATGGAATGGGATTCCCAAAAAATGCTCCCAAAAATCTATATAATAATGGCATGATATAATGTCCCATAGGCCTATGCATTTTGACATGTTCTCGGGTTGTCATTAGATACAACATCAAATAATTCCTCAGCATCAATGTTAGATAACACTGATGGTAAATACATGTAGCACTTTACACTCCCTACTTATAATGTTTAGTTGAATGATTCCTATGTGTTATGTTCTGAACACACTACAATTGTTTTGTATAGAAACATCTACACATGATTTTCCAACAATCTGAAGAACCTTTTAACCAGGCAAAGAACCATGTAAGCATCCGAATGGTTCTATGGTTCTATTCGAATTCTTGAAGAATCTTTAAAGAGTGCAGCACCCTGGTAAAAGCTTGCAGATGTCAGCTTGTGGAAGTAACCCTTTTTTCATTAATAAAATCCTTCTAGTAGACGCCAGATGCTAGTTCTTCGTGTGTTGCCTGATCTTAGTGGTAATATACTTTACTGTTTAATAGATCAACCTCTTATGTCTACCTGCACAATCTGACTTTTTTAATGTACATAATTATCAATCAGCTGAGAGAAAGAAGTATAAGGAGTGCAGGAATTGGTGCAACAGTGGTAGAAGCATTTGCCAAATGTGGCCATGTAATGAGAGAATGCATCCAGGGTTTTCCTGTAGTTTCCCCTCATCTGGGATCCATAATTAGGGCTCGATAGAGACTTGGCTCATTGCCTTTTCTTTTTCCACTGATGAGAATATGAGGGGAATACATGTGCTCCATGTGCTTTTCTCTGCACATCTAAATATTAATCTAAATGAACTTTTTAAATCTGTTGCAGCAATATAAATCTCAAAGTACTGTAAATAAACCACCCATCCTCATCATTAATATGCTAAATGAGCTAAAAGGGCCTGTGTACATTACAACTTTTAAAATGTTACAGCACATTTTTTCATGTAAGCACAATTTTTACACATTTTGGTAAATTGTGCTGTTAACATTGCTTTTTCAGTGCATACACAGCTGTTCTTGTGTATAAAACCAACTGATCAAACAAGAACACAAACAAAAACAAGCTCAAACAAAGTCATTAAATCTGTAAGGAATAATTTATTCCATGACTAATTGTGCACGGAGGCCGTAAACACATGGAATCACAGCTGAAACACATGTCAGTATCACCCCGCTATGCAAACCCTTAATCCTTCTCTGACACTGCGCTTCAAACATGAGATCACCTCTGCTCTTCAACTCAAACTCAAAGAAAGTCTCTTGGCTATGAAAATGCTGACAGCCATGTCCAAAATAGCTCTCTATTTTCCATGTAAAATCCTCATGGAGACTTCACAGCCAGAATTTAGGCAGGGCTCATGTTTCTGCCCCAGACAGTTGTGGGATCGATGGCCATTGTTCACCGGTTTTCTTTGACAGCTTTGTTTGCTCTCACTCATCCAAATAAGGATAATAGAAGCCAATTACCGCGGGCCAGTGACCTCTGAATGACTCTCTTTGGTCCAGCAACAATTACCAGTCACTTACCACTGGCTGAAATTCACTCAGCAGACAAGGTCCTGTAGCAAAGGAAACCAAGCCCTTGTGTATCTACAGTGTTTCCAGGGATTTGGTAATTACCCACCAGAAGAGAGTGGAAGTGCTTTTGAAGACTTTTGATGTCAGTTCACTAAAAAGTAAAAGGAAAACGCAAGAGGAGAAAAGTTCAAGAAGACAGACATTTGCCTATTCCTATGTGACATCAGCTGTCAGCACAGCTGTCGTTAAGAGGAGCTCCCCCCTGAACTTCACAGCTGTAGCGGAAACACCTGAAGCATCTCTATGTCCTGGAAAAGTCAACTAAGCAGGAGCTAACATTGCATCCTCACAAATAGTTCCAGGTTATGAATTAACTGAAATGAAATACTAAATATAAGTGCCACTAAATATTCTTTGGACTGATCCCCTAAGAACCCTCCATGTCTGAACAAGATACCTTTCAAACAAACAAATTTGCAGATTCCGCCTAGAACCTTTATGCAAGGTGGAGGCTCTTCACACTTGCACCTTATTTACATAATAAGGTTCTCTAAAGGACCATACATTGAACGGTTCCATAGGTGCCTCTATGGCATTGCAAAACGAACCCCTAAAGAGTATACAGTACTGGCAGTTAATGAAGTCAGGAATTGGTCATTCTTGTTCTTGGGCTCCCCCTACAGTCAGATCAAGTGCAATTCATTCTTTGAGCCACCCTAAAGAAGACATGCATGTTTACACATGCATTTCTGGACGAGGTGAGAGATCCAGAACCGGCATTAAAAGTGAAAGAAGCATGTGGACTGAGGTGGTGGAGTAATATCACAGGACTTTACATGAATATGACTCCTTGTTAAGCACTGTTAAATAGTTCTGACAAGCTTTGTCCTGCCTGCTTGTCCCAAGTTACAAAATGCAGTTCGGGTGTACCAAGCTCAACATAGCAATGATAGAGATGCCATTTTCCATTAGTGGAGCATGATAATGATTTTGAAGTTCTTTTAAGGTAAAATGCTGCACAATGTTGCTTTAAAGCACACAACATCAACACAGTATTTGGACATGTCCTTTGCAGACCACATACAGCTTATCTCTACAGTATAATGCTACATATGCAGGAACATATTTTCTACATGCTACACACTTTACTGATTTCTGTGACTATGTGGTACTTTGCAAATACCCCTTATTATCAGCCATCTAGTATATGGATTCTTCATATTAAAGAAAAGCTGATATTCCCTGATATTTACTCTCAATAGTTCTTCCTCTCAATAGGCTTCTTTTCAAATACAGTGTGCCGTAGCTCTCAAATTACATTATAATCCCAGAGAAAGGCAAGCAGGGTTATTTTTATGAAGGTTCGCCTTCGTTTCCGTGCACATCATGACGTAAGGCGGCCCATCTCTTTCTTGTGGATTGCAGGCCCACCATTTCTGTGTCATCCCCAAACCTTAGCTTTTTGATAGATGGATCTTTGGAACAATAGTGATTAATGTATAGTGAGAACAGGCAGGAGAAATGCATTTAGCCTTGAGCTTCTGGACAAAGGTTCAGAGAGATGGGAGTCCAGCCATGCATACTGCCTCTTTCTTGTCAAGAAATCAGAGATCCATTGACAAGTTTGAGGGTAAGGGGTATGGCAAGGTTAGGAAAACTTAATGTGGAGCAGCTCCGGAATGACACTGTTAAAAGCAGAGCCGAAGCCCATGAACAAGATCCTGGCATATGTGTGGTGGAGTCCAGATGTTTCAGGACATGATGGAAGCACATATTGACCACATCCTTGACAGAGTGATTTGCCTTGTAGGCAAACTGTAAAGGATCCAGGAAGGGGTTCGTGACACATTAGAGGTAGGCCAAACCTTTGAAGGTTTTTATAATCACCAGTGTCAGGCCTACTGGCCTGCAGTCATTAATGTTGTTTATTTTGTACCTTTGATGAACAAGGACAATAGCAGGTACCATAAAACAAGTAGGAACTTTGCATAGTTGCACAGGGAGTGGTTAAAAATGGTTTGAATATGGGAGCTAACTGATCTGCACAGTGCCTAAAGATGCCAGGGGAAACACGCTGTGTCCAGCTGCTTTCCTGATGTTCTGTGTTATGAAAAGCTTGTGAACTATTCAGTTTTGACAACAAGGAAAGAGGGTGAAGGAGGTGCAGGACTGGAAGGGAAATCAAGGCAGACCGTAGGATAGGCGAGGGTGGAGCCCATGGGTGGAGCCTGAACTAAAGTCATAGGAATGGCTGGGAGAGGGCCATTGATCAAAACAGCAGTAAAACTGATTTAGCTGGTGGACTGGAGTAGGGGATAAGGGGACCAGGGGACTTTTCCATCTAAGGCTAGTAAGACTCTGGAGGGAGCCTTGAGCTTGTTTTTGGAAAAATATCTGGTGTTTGTAGCTTCAGCTGCCTTGTTGAACAGTTGCTCTGCAGAGTGGTCTTTACACCCTGTATTCCTGCTTATTTGGCATGTGTAAGCCCAAATGCCAGGATGATCTCTTGTCAGAAGATGTAGGAGGGTACAGTGCCAAGTTGTTCGGTAGTTTTTTGACAAAAGTCCAGTTTGCCCCCCCGTCTGTGGAAAGTGTAAAATTGCTGAGAACAAATAATGTTTTAGTTTTTTACTTAATTGGTTGAAACTGCTCAACTACACTGACTACACTGACAGCAGATAGAGCTACAGTATCTATCAGTATACAGTGTCTGATCCAGTAACTTAGGTTTATGCCTCTAAGACACTAGATATAGGTGTGCCTATAGAATATGCTCACAAATATCCAACCTAAAAACCTAACCTAATAACTTGCCCTAGACTTTCCTTTGTTTACACCAGCATACTAAACTAAATCCCTAATTGAAAAGTAGTTCAGAACCCAAATAAAAATTGAGTTACAAACTGAGAAGCATTAGTGAGGCTTTAGGAGTGAGGAAAAAAGGCTGTTTTAGCTCTTACTGTGAACATGTGGTGAACACAAAGCTGTTTTTGCCTAAGGTGTGAGAAAACTAATGAAGCTCAGGAAAACAACTCTGAAATAATAATGTCATGTATAAAATGTCAAAACATCAACACAAGCTTTCAGCACTCCATTTGCACTGGTCATATGGAGATATGGTGGCCTGCGGGCCTGGCACTCCACACCAGTGTGAAGGGCTGAGGTTTCGCAGCATGCTATGCTGTGTAACAAATGACACCCATTCCATATGCTAGAAAGTGACAGTGTTGGCTGTTTGTGTACAGTGTGTACAATCCTGAAACTGTGCTCTGAGTGAATATCTGTGTATTTATATAATCTATACATACATCTGTGTGTTTGTATGGTGCTTAATAGCCTGCAAACCTCCACAGCAGTAAAATAAGATGAACATTGTTCTGGTATGTGCATTTATTTTATGGTTTGGTACTTTGGGGAGCTTTGTGGTGGCTGTGCATATGTGTTCTGCCTGTGCACGTCTGCATGCATGCACACGTGTGTGAGAGAGGCAGCGTGTTATGTACATGTGCTTCCTTCACTTCGTCTCGGGAAGGTGCTGAAAGAAACCCTGCGAGACCTAATAGAGCAAGTACCTTTTTTCAATTAGAAATAAGTTAGGCCCATGAGTTGCAAGATCCAAATATGACCCAGACATAATACCCACTGTGGCGATCTAGCAGTGAGGTTCTGCTGAGCATGTGCTTCTGATGCGGGCAGCATGCTGTATTGTTGGACTGTCGCGGGCGCTCTGTGCTGTGGGTCAGCATGTCTCTTCTAGCTGTCAACACTTATACAAATATGTCTCCTCACAACAACACAGCATGGGCATGTTCATATGGTTCCAGTATGTATTATTAATTTTCAGTGGTCTTGGGGCTTCAGGCCTTCTTTTGAATGTATATTGTGCACCACATACTTCAAATGGAGGGACCTTCTTTATATCAAAAGCTTGGATAATCATAGTTTATGTAACCTGGAATTGGTTGGGTCACTCAGAGGCCTTCATAAAGGCCCCCTTTTCTGTGTTTATCTTGTGTTGTATCTCCCCCCCCAAGGTCCATTTATGACAATAGTGTTTTTTTGTGTCCTGAAAACAGTCAGAATTAATTTTTTTCATGAAAATTTTCCTTTATCTTTATCCTTCAGACTGTTTTGTTACTGTGCCTTTAAGACTAATATACACCGACCAGCCACTTCATTAAAACCACCTCCTTGTTTCAACACTCCATTATATCGACTCCACTGACCATATAGGAGCACTGTGTAGATCTGTAATTACAGATTATAGTCCATCTGTTTCTCTGCATACTTTCTTAGCCTCCTAAACACATCAGCATCACTGCTGGACTAAGATTAGTCTGCCAACCAGAAATACAGAGCCAACAGCATCCCTGTGCTCACTGATGAAGGACTAGAGGATGACCAACACAAACTGTGCAGCAACAGATGAGCTTCTGTCTCTGACTTCACATCTACAAAGTGGACCAACTAGATAGGAGTGTATAATACAGTGGACAGTGAGTGGACACAGTGTTTAAAAACTCCAGCAGCACTGCTGTGTCTGATCCACACAATGTCAGTGTCACTGCAGTGCTGAGAATGACCCACCACCCAAATAATACCTGCTCTGTGGTTGTCCAGAGGGTCCTGACCAGAACAGGATGAAAGGAGGCTAATAGAGTATGCAGAGAAACAGATAGACTGTCTGTAATTACAGAACTACACAGTGCTCCCATATTTTAATGCAGCCTGGGCTGGAACCTAACTTCACCATTTATTAATTTTCTGCAAAACATTTGATCTTCAGTATCAGTGTATGAAATGTAAACCAAGCTTCAGACAATTAGAAACAGGCCAAAGGGAAATTGAATAAAAGTGTACATCTGTTTTTTTAAGAAGATGTTTTTGTTCCTAAATGGATGTACAAACTAGGGCAAGAATGTCAAACTCATTTGAGGTAAGGTCCTCTCTTAGTGAGGTAACAGTATAAAATACTGCGAGGTTTGGTACATCTTTCACAGGTTTAAACCTAAACTGTGACCAATTGTATACATATTCATATCTGCATCACAGCAACTGAACTATCGAGTCTACGTCTATTTTTGTGGGTCAGATTACAACTTTTTTTGGGTCACAGGCTGCATGTTTGACCTCCCTGAATTATGAGTAAATGTATGTTTTGAAACTGGAATGCTGGGCCTGCTTGTACTAAAGTTTACACTTGTGGTTTGTGGTTTTTCGTATCAAAGTGTATAAGTGCTCTTTAAGTGTGGCAGTGAATGTGTGGACACATAGCGTATTTTTGTGGGACAGGCAGCTATTGATGATCTCACAGTGTTTTCAATCCGTCCGAAACTGTGTTCATAAATACAACAAACACGCTGAACTGTGGGAAATAGATGCAGCTCTATACTGCTTTGATGCAGTCAAGGGTGCTTTAGAGTGTGTTTAGTGTGGTCTTATGTGCAGTACGTTTAGTTATTGGTGGGGTTAGATGTCATAAGAAAACCTTGCATCTCCATTTTTATACAGAATTTGAATGTGACAGCTGTCCATGAAAATTCCATGATTATTAGACCAATGGAAAATCCCAAAATGAGCAAAAGGAACTTCAATTGTACAATTTTGGACATATGAGCTTTTGTCCTGACCTTTATTTCCCTGTGCCCAGTGGTGTATACCTTGATAAATGCTCTAAGTAAATTTGGGCAATTAGTGCCATCTCAACAAAGACTCCATTCTTGTATAGGATGAGTCATTAAACTTAATAGGGCACAATGGAATACATGGATAAGCTGTGTTCATAGAAAACACTATATAAAAGAGTCATCAAGCTACCCACAAATCCAGCCAATTCATTACACTGCATCATCATATTTCAGTCTTCAAAAAGCCCCTGTGGGTGACTGTGCCGATGCCCAGGATCCCTCATTTAAAACCATGCTTCTCCTCAGTCGGCAGGGCATGCACAGCACAATGTGTACACAAGTTACTCTAGCAATGTTCCTCTGTATCCATGGTGACTCATTCATCTGGGCCTGCTTCAGCATTCCAGCTCTTCATGACAGAAACCACTCTGGTCTCCACAGCTCCATCCCCGTTTCCAGAACATTCTTTTCCGGAACAGCCAAGTGAAAGATTTCTTCTTTTGTTGTAAATAAGACAAAGTCTAATTTGATTGTGATCCACAGTAAGACGTATCTCCAAGAGCTCCACCTCATCCCAGCCCTGAGATGGAATGTGTTTATACCACTGTGGAAGAAACAGCAGCATAAACTGGATAACTGGTGTGTCTAGACCTGATGTATTAGACATGAAAGCTAAAGCTAAAATATTGCTACCCACCCTGTATATAACAGTGAGCTTTGACGTGCAGGAGTGGTCAAAATAAGCATGCTTGTAATGACATCACTGGCCAGCCATGTCAAGGTGATGGAGTAGTGTGTCATAGTATGTTTGGTTTTCCAAGTGTGGTCATATAAATAATTATATAGACCTTTGAGAAACATGTCACAGAGACAGTTCTTTCTTTAAGAGAAAATGCTTTGAGCGTAACACTCAATAACCAAGTAATGCTTTTGGACCACTTCTAATTTTGTTGGCAAAAACGAAGGCGTAGGGGGTTCGTTTGAACAGCATAGACATCCAATTAATCTGTCCATTCACAGTTGATGGAACACCTCTTTTATCCTTATTAGGGATGTAACCAAATATGAATACGTAATTCTTTATTAAACAGATACAAATAGGAGGAATACACATATTTCCTTTTCTGTTTTTTTTTTCTGTAGGTTTCTTCTAGTTTTTAATGTAAAATATTTAATCAAGTAGTCCTAAACACTGCCTTATTGAGCTCCAAAATCAAACCATGTTTTGAAATGAATCTGAATTCACTAAATAATTATTCACATATTTATTATTTACACTTAAACACCCTCATCACTTTCTAGGAGAGCTAGCACACCATGAACAGTGGTCTCCATATGTTTGGAACAAAGGGATATTTTTTTTTACTCAACAGCTTTACATTTGTACCCAAACCAGTCATGTGATTAAAGAACATATTCTCAGATAAGGGTGTTTTTATAAGAAGAAATTACAGTACTTTTTATACATTGCCACCACCCCCGGTTGAGACAACAGGCTTCTCAGATGTTTTTGATTACTCAAGGCAAACGGCGATGTCGAACAAAAGATAAACATGGCGGCGAAAATTCGCTTGCTAAACACCAAATCATCCGATGGCAATCTATGTGAGAGAAACGCATAAGACATCAGTGAAGATCGCCAGGAGGCTCAGTGTAGCCCAGCAGTGGTGGCTGTGTCAAATCCTGAGAGTTTTATACTGGGATCGCATTACCAACGAGGAGACTTACCATCTATCGGCCACTTACCCTATCGACGATACTGTGACTGAGTGCTGCTTACAATTAGCTGGGCACGTTCTCCGACAACAACCACCATGTAAGCTGCCATTATATGGACGCCACGGAAACAAGGCCATCTCCTGAAAAAGTGGTGTCAACGATCTACAAGCACTCAGAATCAGTTGGGACGAGGCTGAACTCACCACAAATGATCAAACTTGTTGGAGACAACTCGCCACCTAATGTGACGAACGGTGCAGGAGGATCTAAGTCTGAGTAAGTAAGACAAGCAAAATGGTTCTATACAGTACTGAAAAGGGATTATTGTAGCCTTTTAAGGTTTAATGTAGAACCGTTTTACAAGGTTCTATATATAACTCCCTATAAAAAGTGTTAAGCATCTGAATAGCATGCTTTTACTGTTTCTCAACATGAAGACATTTAATTGTGCCAATTAAAAATAAGGAAACTATAAGAAGTGTGACATTTAAGAATTAAACAGTAAGTGACATCAGCCAAACTTTAGGCTTACCTACAAAACAACTGTTTGGAACATTATTAAAAATTATAGAACTGGTAAACTCAGCAGCCTTAGAAGTACTGGTAGGCCTCCACAGCTTGTGAAAGAAGAGTTCTCACCATAATGAGGAAACATCCCCATATGCTTATCCGACAGATCAGACATACTCTTCAGGGAGTACTGCTGTTCACAGAACACATTATGAGCAGAAATACAGAGGCTATATTGCAAGATGCAAACTGCTAGTTAGCCACAACAGCAAGACGGCTAAGTTACAGTTTGTCCCATAGCTCAGTCAGAAATCTGTTAAGTACTTTACAGCAGACTGTGACCTGGCCATCCTAACTAATGGTTTGCCTCTTGCAGTGTAGCCTCTGTATTTCTGTTTATGGATTGTTCTGTGGACAGTAGTCATTGACAAAATGAAATGCTGCTCAGAAGACCTCTTAAACAATAAACATTGAAACTTCAGATTTAGACCACGCCCATTTCTGCCTTTTCAGCACTAAACGAAGACAGATACAGATTTTGACAATGTGCTTTACCCCTGATCTTTATGTGAATATGTTGTGATTTATCTACAACTTTGCATACCTACCAACGCCAGTACTTCTTAGAGCATTAGAGAGACGGCAGGTTGGGATATGTATTGACTGCAGTAACATTACAGTCCTGTATGACTCTGTCTATGGATGTGGAACACAGTCTGTGTCTGAGTTATGCATGCTAACTTAAAAGTGCAAGCCTGGTTTGATTTTAGTACAGGGCAATTCAGGACCCATGCATATCTACATTTCAGGAGGAATTGTAACATTCTATATTGATATAAATATTTGCGTACATCTGTACATTCATAAGCATGGTCCAAGAATGACAGAGCCTTAGGTACAATGTGTCTTACTTGTGACTAAACCATGTCAAATTAAAAGCGACATTTTCTCCCCTTATGTTTTAGCAGAATGACACATTGGAAAGTTGGAAAGTTGTATGGGGTACATAGATGATGTCTACATCAACGGCAGGGTCACAAGACAGAGAACTGAAAAAAGTCTAGATTAAAAAAAGCAGATTCAAAACAAGTACCAGTTACACAGTTGTATTGTAAATTAGAACCAGAGGCACAAATGTGTACAGAAAGCACTGCAGGCTCAGATAATTACCAAACCTGACCTTTGCAATAATAAAAATTAATTACTGTAAACATCTGCAATGTGAAAGTAGGTTTTATATTGGTGTGGTTAAACACACCTGTGCCAGCTATACTATATTCATTGCAAATGCATTTAGATATATGAGAATAAACATTTTTCTGTATGAATAAATGGAATACTACTTGTACTAAATGTCACTACAGTTATCAAGTAGGTCCAATGACGCATTCAGGAAAGTTAAACAGCCACTGCCGGGCCAGTTCTGAAAAGCCCTAATAAAATTAGTTATCACAGACTCTGTTTTTGTCTGGCCTGGTTTGTGTTTTTGCTGTCTGACAAAAGACTACAGTGCATTGTACCTGCCAATTGTCTAGGATGTGGAAGAGGGTGTGGAAAACCATGGCTGACCCCTCACATCCTGGTCATTCTGTCTAACAGGGTTTCTCCTTTCAGCTAAGACCAAAAGTGAAAGCCCTCGGGACTGGGACTAACAGTCACATGCACAACCTCCAGCCAATAATCCTTATAAACAATGACCCAACATATCCCTCTTTTGTGACCTGCTGCTCATGTCCTTCACTAAATGAGAGTCTGGAGGACTACGTATATCAAGGGAGAGCTAAGTCACTTTTAATATGCAGATAATGACTGCAGATTCTGACTGTGATCAAAAGTTGACCAGTACTGTAAGCGCCATGAGAATTTACAGTAGAATACAGAAAAATGGTTCATTGACTTTTACAGTAGTGGAACCAGTTCTTTTATCTTATACAATTATTTTTAAAGGTTTTATTTAGATCCACCATTACATGTTTTTTTCATTAATCCAGAGAAATATTCAGCCCAGAAAAGGACCAATTAAGTGTACAAATGTTTTTTTATTTGAGTTAAATAACGGTTCTATAGCTAGCAAACAGCACACCGTGCCAAAAGAACACTGAGCAAGCAACACTATCCGGTAAGACTGGGAATTATCAAAGACATTAAGGTATGCTATGCTATGCTATTCTATGATAATACTCAACAATTCTGAAAACTACTACAATAAATGCATTCTGTGGCACCTTAGAGAGTACCATTCTAAGAAGTTACCTAAGAAATCGAGGGTCTTTGCATGTCATCTTTTGCTCACTTGCTTGACATTCACAAGATATTTATTAGACATAACACTTGGGTTAGAGATTGATGGGTTGCTTCTTCATTTGAGACTCTTCAGTCCAAAACTAGAGCTCTACAGTGTAGCTCATGCTTGATATTCCCACAAGGTATGTTTCTGAAATGCTGACCGCTTTCCTCTGCTCTTTCTCGCTCTCTCTCTCTCCTGTCCACCTTCCATCTCTACTTCTGCCAATCCCTTTGTCTTGGCAAGGCTTGAAAGTGTGGATCCAGAGGGAGAAAGTGAGTGGGAAAGGGAGAAGGGAGGATGGATGAGGGGGATTCAGTAACCGTAGGCCAGCACCAGGCCATCCACAGAACTTTATTGTTTCAGCGTGCCATTGCCCATTTGTTTTCTATAAAAGCCACATGGTAGCGTTTTGGGAGCTTAAACTAGATTGGTGTGCATCATCTCAGGTCTGTAACATTTGCTACTTGCTTGCAAGAACTGTCTTAATAAAAACTCCTTTAAAAGTACAGAGAAAAACGACGTGGGCTGGTGGCATATGCTGGACAAATTGTATGTCAGGAATGAAATATTGATAACCATTTCCTTGCATGGTGCGTATATGTTTGTGCGCTGTGTGAACCTACTGTGAGAACGGACAAAAGGGGAATGGACAAAAACAGGCAGTGAAGCCAGTTGCTTATGGTGGAGGAGAAAGTAAACCAAGCTGGGTAAATCTAGAAATTCCTACATTTTTCCCTCTAAAATATGCGCAGTATCAGTCTAGCATAACAATCACTTGTAGAGCGTAGGTGTAGGAGAGAACAGGGGGGCTATAAACGAATCACTCCTCTCCTTATGCTGATAGAGCAGCAGGCCTTATATGTTTTTAAAGTTACCTGGATTCATTATAAAGTGCTGCTGATGGTTGATGAGGGCCGAGTTGTTTTTAGTTAGGGCCGGAAATGAAGAAAGTAAGAGCTCATGAACAAAATAATGGAAGGAAGAATAGAAGGAAGGAATAAGCAGCGAGAGTGAGTGGAGAATGAGAGAAAGGTAGAGAGGAATTCCTGAGAGCATATGGAAGAATGATACAGGTTTTCACACAGTACACAATCCCAGCTGTATATCCCCATGATACAGAGGGCTAATTCTGCCAAATGATTTACACTAACGTCTGCGCAGAGCCATTTCCTCCCAACTCTCCTTCCAATATATACATTAAACAGAATACATTTATTGCTGCATAATCTGGAAGGATCTCTCTTTAGAGGAAAAGGGGGAGGGATGAATGGGCTCTGAATAATTCCTCCCTTCATTTTTCCTGTAAATTCAATGAAAGAGAAAGCAGATTTATTCAGTAAGTAATGTTCCTGCCTCTGACATTTACACACAACCAGAACGTACTCTGTGTATTATGAATATCGAAAAGAGAACAGTGAACAGTGCCTATGGAAAGTAAAGAAAGAGCACTACAATACTCACAGCTACCTCTAGTGGCTACTACTGAAGCAAATAATGGGATGGTAGATTAAATAAAGTTCCACTGAATTTCATTAAGATGTCAAACAAGGTAATTCAGAGGATGCAAAATGCTCCATTCTAGAGAATCTTGGGTCAGAATTGTTACACTGTTCAGCATCGTCACCTGGTGCCATTGTTTAACAAAAGGGTTTTGGCCTAAAATGTATGACATTACAAAATCATGATAAAAAGGGCAAGACCTTATGAGGCTACATAGTACCTTAAGATACATACCATTATCAACCATACTTATAAAACTCATTTGCATTATACATAAATACAGAGTCTGTAGGTTTCTCTGCAATTCTAAATAACATTGCCTTCATCTCAGTGACCAAATTATGAAAAAATATAAAACAATTGGTGGACAAACTTTAACAAACTTACAATCAAAAAAGTTAAAAGTAGGCTGAAAAGCCACCTGTGAAACAGCCTAAATACCGTATGCCTGGAGTTTCCAAGACTAAATTCAAGCTCCAAAAACTAGGAACTCAGTACATTAACACTCATTTTCGTTCCACTTGAGATTGACGAGGTGAGGAATGCTGGAAAATGAGACTCCTGCCTGCGACTCCTGAATGACGTAAGGCCATTAACAGGTGTTAGGCCCAAAAATCTGCTAGAGAAATGAGCGCCTTTCAGTGAATGGCCAGCGATCTCTGCCCTATGCCCTAAACCAGTCTACACACCCCTTAGTCACCCTGTTAAAACACACCGGCTCCAAAAACACCCCTGTCCTGCACACGCACCGGTGAACTTGCAGCCCTTGATTGCTTCCACGTTGCTTGAGTAAACATCTGAGACAAATTAGGCCCTTGTTATTGTTGTTTGACTTCAGCTGCACTGTGGAGCTGCATGGCAGGTATAACAGTCCCCAGCAGTGTAAAGGCCTTTTCTTGATAACCTCAGGAGAGGCACAGGGGTGGTGCCACAACACTTCATTACACACGTGTGGAGGGACCGGCCACAGGCTCGGCCATTTCGCTAGACACACTGGTCCCATTCTCTACACAGCTCCCGACCCCTCCCAGACTGACTGAACAGCATTGAACTTTCCATAAAGCCTGTCTTCTACCAGACCACGCAAGACTATGGCTCTGTTCTGACTTAAACATGGGTCCCAGTCTCGACATGTTGCTTTTAGATGAAGGATAAAACTTACTTTTGATAAGCTGGTAAGAAATAAAAAGAGTTCTGTGCTATGTACTGCATCAATTACAGAAATTCATGGAACCACTGCACTGCATAGGCCTACAAATACAAACAGGTGTGGCCGCATTCAAGAATAGGGACAGGAATGGGACACTCTTCTCAATCAATTAGTAATTTATTACATTTATTTTATTCCATTGGTAAATAAATACACTCACATGTGAAAAAAAAGACAGACAGAATCAAAGAAAGGACACACATGGCTTTTTACAAGTTATGCCAAACTCTGAGATGCAAATTCCACAAGTCTGAAAATTTTTCCAATATGGGGCCAAAGGAGGAGATAAGATATCCCCAGTAAGAGGGGATACACTGTACATCTGTGCTCAATTACAATCTAAATTAAAATGAGCCTGCACACACGTCCCCCGTTTCTTTCACTCAGTAAAGTCATTATGAAGAAATAAAGAAACTTTGATTATGGAGCATAATACCACTTAGTGCCTTTGTACTATTTTGTCTCTCAAAGACCATTAAAAATGTGACTAAACATTAAGTGTACATTTCATTTTTCATTTACTACTAACTGCAAAATGATATTTCGGCTTCGGATATAACTGCAATTATCTGACACATCTACCTCCTAGGCATTCCAAATGCGAGCCAAGTGATTTGCTTTTTGAAAATCTAAACAGGGCTCTAAATAAAATGGGTTAAGAGAAGTGAGAAATCAGTGAGTGCCAAAAAGTCTCAGGTGGTTTCAATTGCCTTTCTCAAAAAGGCAAAAAAAAAAAAAAAAAAAGTAGAGATGATGGCTGAGGATGTACTGTACTGCAATGCCCGAGGAGACAGAAAGGGGATCAGTTGTTTTTCTTTTCTTTGTTTGTTTTTTCTTTGACTAACTGTAGGTCTGTGGTTCCCACGAAACTTCATGATGGAAGTCTATCAGGTCCAAAAAGCCAGAGCTTTTCCAGGATGAACACATCACAACAGCCTCATTCATCTCCTGCAGGCAAGTTTTCCTCGATCCTTTTGATGAACTTCATGCGGATCTCTGTCACATTGTCTCCTCTTAGTGTGTCTTGAGCAAATCTCACATCCACAGCCATTTGAACCTGTGGAAACAAGCCAAAAACCCTTGAACACGGTCCAAACAGCAACATCAAATTGACTGAAGATTCGTCAATTTCTTTTCTTATACAAACACCATTCACATAACATCTCTTTACCATCTCCAGGGCTCCTCTCAGCACACCACAGAGCAAGTTGGAGTAGATTAGAGTGCTGTGGTTGTCTGGAAGCTCCACAAAGTCCACCAGCGGGTTGCTCTCCAGGATGAGAGAGAACTCATCTCCAGCAGGGCTCCAGTTAGTCACACTAGGGGTGATGCCCAGGTACATCTTAAAGGCCACCTGTCCATGAGAAACAGTTCAAACCCTTAAAGATGATGAACTGAACAACCCAGCACTAACGCTGTTAACCAGTGACGTAATCCAAGTGTGATATTCAAACGTTTTTGCAGGTCGGGAACATTCTTTTCAGGTGCTGTATATGCCCACAGGCTATCTGAGCTGCTACAATAACCTGGGTGAGATTTTTAATAGCAGAGAACAGAAGGTCTGGAAATTCTGACCTGAGATTGGCTTTTTGAACTCTCCCCATGGAAGCAATGGAAGTGCTAAAGGGCTCAAAGACTCAGTATTCTGATCAGGAGCCCAGTGCTCTGAGCAAACAGACACACGGTAGATTAACATCTGACAACGTGGCCCACAGAGGAGAGCAAAGAGAGAACAGGGTGGGGGGAGACAGCAAAATACTGTCATTCTTTCAGTGTGAACTAACGCTTTCTGCAGTGCAATGTTTCGCAACTGGTCTAAGTAACAATACATCTGGTCATCGTGGACCAAAGATAACAAACGCTGGGGAACAGGCAGCTTGAGTCTCTCAGACATCGCAAATGGCTAGCCAGCTGAATTTATGGTGGCATAGCTCGGATATTTCCCCACCTGCAAGATTCAGAAAAATCAAAACAATAGCAGAAGTGATGAAAGCTTCGAAACTATGCAGGCTACTGGAGACGAAAGTTCAAACTGCAGTCACTTGCTTTCCTGCACATTTACAAGGTTATTTGTCTCCGTGTCATACTTCAAATGGGCTCTGCATGCAACCTCTAATTGGCTCAGAATCTTTCCGGTACCTTTGCAATGACATCAGCTGTTTCTCGGAAATCGTGACACCTGCCTACGCTGGAGCGAGCCAAGAAGTCCTCAATGAGACGTACGCCAATATTGTAACCCCTATAAAAAGTAGAAACAAAGATGCAGAGGGAGGAAATTTACATTTTGTCAGAGAGCTTCAAAACCAAAACAACCTCCTATTCTTTTGTGATGCTCCTTTTAATACTGCCACATTTTTCTGTGTAAAACGATCATATCAAGTTCACAGCAAGGATACAATTTCAAGGAGCACCACGAAGCACAATTAAAAATTCCTATTGTCCCTATTAGTTATTTCTAATTACATTTTTACTGTGTCAAACAGGAACTATATAATATTTGAACCAGTGGTTCCATCTCTGACCACTGACAAGATAAGTTTGAACTAAAATAAAGAGACACTTCAAATACCAATTGCTCTCTTATCATCACCTCACTGCTATTTTTCCAACCTTCCCAAAGATTCTTCAACAGGAAAAAAAGAAACTCATGCAAGGCAACAGTAATACATCATTATGAACATTAGCTTTGGTTCTATTCCAAAGAGGCAGTGGAATTTATCAGTGTAGTGTAGCACTCAGCCATCCATTTAAACAGACAGGACCATAGCCACACAGTTGCTCTATTCATTTTACATCATGCAGTGGGCAGGTGGAGATCCCTGGAGAAATTGACACCTTTTGCGACGAACAGCACGCAGTGGACTACACCCCACTTCCACAACAATGCCGTGGAAAGAGGTAAAAAAAAAAATGCTCAAGATGTCCTTCACCTCTATACAGTCTTTAGTTTAGACACAGCATAGCATTCTAGCAAGTTGTGCCATGGCAGACCATTATGGGAACCAAATGTGTAAAAATTAGGGACCAACCTTTGTTTATTTAATTTCAGTAAAAACGGCCATTAAGAACAGATAATTCATTTTTCAGTTTGCGTTTCTGAGGAGATGAAGTAAGACGTACTTGCAAAAGAAACGGAAAAGTCAAAGGAAAATACGAAGAGCTTCCAAAACTGGAAAAAAAACTACCCCACCCAGAGTCCAGACCTCAACATCACTGAATCTAACGTGAAATTATTTGCATTGTGAGAAGCGGAAAAAGCAGAAACTTAGGACTGAACTTTGGAGGTATTTTGTTCTTTTCAGGAGACTTGCTCCCTTCCTTTCTGCAAAGATAACAAAAGTTTCCTGATAGAATCTGTTAAATATAAATGCATAATGTACTTCATGTTATCTGGCTTGCTCACTCAGGATTTTATGTTTTGTGTTGTTGCACTTTTGTCTTATTATTATTATGACTTTTACAAGGTATTGTAATATGTGTGTAATATACTTTCATGGTCAAAATACATTATATTGACAAAAGTATTGGTACCTGCTTATTCATTGTTTCTTCTGAAATCAAGGGTAATAAAACAGAGTTTATCCTGCCTTTGTTGGAGTAACTGTTTCTACTCTCCAGGGATTTTGGAGCCTTGCTGTGAGGATCTGATTGCATTCAACAACAAGAGCATAAGTGAGAACTTGATGTTGGATGATTGCCATCCCTCCTCATCCCCAATTCATCCCAAAGATAATGGACAGAACACGATCATTCCGGAAAACACAGTTGCACTGCTCCACAGCTCAATGCTGGGGGGTTTAATACCCCTCTAGCTCATGTCTGGCATTAGGCACGGTACCACCAGGTTTATGTTTACCTGCTCAAGAGAGTTCTGGAGAAACTGTGTGCATTTGCACATCAGTGTCAGTGGTTGGTGTGGCGCAACAGATAACAGGGTTTGATTCCCGGTCTGGGTGACTATGCTGCGCTACACCATTAAGACTCCTAACACTACATTAGCCCGCCTCTGTAATACGAGTAACCTTGTAAGTTGCTCTGAATAATGCCATAAATGTGAATGTAAATGTAATGGATGCAAGTTAAAGTAGCTGAATGCAAACTATTGGGTATGAGTGTATGTAGTGTATGAGAGTAAAACAGAGAGAGAGAGAGAGAGAGAGAGAGAGAGAGAGAGAGAGAGAGAGAGAGAGAGAGAGACATACAGATACTCACATCTTCTCAAGTTGCTTGTTCACTTCCTCATCGTTTTCATAATCCTTACATAGCTGAGTGACCAGGGCTCCATATGTGAGAGTAAACAGTTCAGAATTCTGTTAAAGAAAAAGGTAGAAACACATTTAGAGAAGAAACCAAGAATGTGTACTTTTCCAAGCATTTTAACCAACTAAAGGGTTCCTTTTTTGCCCAAGCATCAATTATTAATGACAAGAAAATTACTTTGCTTACATATTGTTAGTATATTCAGGTCATTACAAAGTCCCTACTTTTTGGTGTTTTATTCCCTGCGCTGTTATATATATAAGCCTCATAAGTTGAGGCAGATGATGACCAGGCCTGAACAATGGTGACACTGCTGAAACCTCATTTAACAAAGGCATTTAATATAAAACCAACTCCTAATTTAGATTAACCTAACTGTCAAATTCAGAGTTCTCTCTTGAACATCCAGTCCACTAATATAAACTTTAATAGCTGAATCAATCCATAGAGAGTGTGAACTGTAACTATGCTAGGGAGTTCCTCAGTTGAGTCTCTGGGGCAGTTAAACATTTTTGCTGTGTCCCACATCTCAACACACTAGTTTAGAACAAAAATGTGGAACCAGCTGGTGAGCCCCAAAACTGTGCTGCAGCACTGCAGGTCTGATCCCTTTATTCTGGGCGCCAGTACTTTCACTGGAATAGGTCATGTGACTGGTCCCTACATCTCAAAGTCTTGGGCACCTCCTTGTGGCCCAGCGTAAACCTAAGCAGACAGGTTCTCTTGCTTACACTTCGGAGATCACATACGTAGACTCACATATCAAGAATCAGCACAAAAAAAGTGTGTTATAACATTCAGGTCTGGTTATTTTTGAAGAAAGGAAATTAGGCTGTTTATTATTTAGAAGGTTCATGCTGTCATTATAAAATTCCTATATGTTGAGCTCTTATAAAATCATGAAGTAGATAGAAGGGTGAAGAAAGAAATGTGCAGCTATGTGTGTACAGCTGTGTTTTTATGGGAAAGGTTTAGAGCCCTCAATAACAATCAGAGAAATAGAAACCCATTATTTTAAACCGTGGTATATGGCTGAACATCTGTATATGCATTTTCTGTAGAGACGTTTTAAACATGTCACTACCTCTGGGTAATGTTCACTGGTAGTCCTCGTATTATAAAGAAACAACATTATTACCGTGGTGTTAACCTGTAAAAATGGATCTGGGGTCTACAGGACCACAACATAATATGAAAACCCAGCTTTAAACAAAACCAGATTTTTTAAAGCTGGCTGTATTAGAAAACATCAGCCATTCATTCTAGCTGGCACTAGCTAGCTTGCTAACTGAACTTGGCTAATATACACTGACTCTCTACTGTAGAAGAGTATTATAACGAGGATGACAAGCCACCAAACACCTCGCAGACCTTTTACTATAAACCTTGACTGCGAATAACCCAAACAAACAACGAATACACTCCGAATTCTGTAGCTAACTCACATTGAAAACAGTAGCTAGCTAAAAGCTATCTGCTAACTACCTAGCTAGCTACTGTAGCTACAGCAGCAGCGCTACCAGCTAGCTAGCAGCGCCGACACAGAACACACACTCACCATCTTCTTGCTATCGGTGGATCTGTTGGACTGCCTAGACATGGTGTATTGTGTTACAGCGTTGCACAGGTAGGTTACACGTTATATTTTATTAATCTGCCCGGTAAAAACACACTGAGCCTGTTCCTATATCGATGTCAAAGCTACTTCCTGAATCACTTCCGTATGTCGGAGGTTGCTTCTCGCGTTGATTCTTGGGAGTTGTTGTTTTCACCTCTGCAATCACTGAAAGCCGCCTATGTGCAAATATAGTCTGTCATCAACCTCAGATTAGTGTTCATGTTGCATATTACTTGCAATATAAAATGACTGACGCCTGTACACAGTTTTTTGGCCATAGAGTCACTGTTTCAAAGGAATCACCATTTCCATCTTTCTCCACAAGATGGCTGTGTATGCCAAGAGGAGCTGGACCCAAGAAATGAACAGTAGAGCAGGTATTTCTGGGCAGATTACATGAGTGATAAGAAACGACGTGACAACATGACACAGACAGCTCCCTCTAATCAGGTATTCATCTTTAATGTTTTATATGGTTTATATGTGTCACATGTAGTGGTTACATGTCATGTCACAGACTAGTTTCACTGGGTTGGCCTATATAGGATATTAGAAATATTTTGTAATAAAACACGGTGCTTACTTATCCCTAAAAGTAACATTAATTAGCTTTTTTAATTCAAAATAATTTTAAATAAACCGATTATGTAAATGGAAAATGGCATCTCTGTCACTGACACTCTGGGCCCAGAGCACTGCTAACTACACTACACCTTTTATAGACTCGCTAGATTTGATCATAAGTGATAGATAACACACTCAGATTTAGGTATTGGTAGTGGTATATGGTAATATGTGGTAATAAATGCACTTGTACATCTGTCTGTGAGACATGATTTGAAAAATATCAATTCTTTCATGATGCTCATTTGAAGACTGATGTACAATATGTGACACATCTCTGTTCCGAATGCTTGACCTGTATTGTGCCAGCAGCTGAAATACTCAATATATCACTTTCAGTGACTACTGCAGTCTCAGATCACTCAACGCCTTCATGCCAAGCATCTTTAGTACTTAGTGGAGCACCCTTTTGCTGTTATGTCCTGCTGCAAATGTGACACCAGCCTCTGGCAGCATTTCTATGGAATCTATTCCTCATGGGCAGTGGCCTCCAGTTCACTGACATTCTTGGGTTTGCATACCTTTACCTCTTTCTTCAAATCCCACCAAAGATTTTCTATGAGGTTCAAGTCAGGCGACTGTAACAAACACTCCAGAATCTTCCAGGACTTCTCCTGACACCAAACCTTGGTGGACTGCCTGGAATAATTGTCCTGTTGGTAGGTCCAATGACGCCCAAGCCACCGTTATGCTTCACCACTGTAGGTCGGGTGTTCTTTACAGCATATGCTTCATTCTTCCTCCTCCAGACTTACCACTGATCCATAGGCCTGAAACAGTCCAGTTTTGTTTCATCGCTTCACAAAACAGAATCCCAGAACTTCTGTAGAGTGATGAAACACAACTGGAACTTTTTGGGAATGTGTGAATCAACACACGTCTTACTTGAGCTCCACGAAAAATCTTTGGGGGACTTTAAAGAAGGTGGTTACAGCACATAAACCCATTGCCACAAGTTCTCTAATATTACACTTTTAATGATGACTGCAGTCTCAGAATTACTCAAGTCCCCATTATAAGGGTTTTTTGCTGTTATGACCTGCTGCAAGCTGGTAGCCATTGCCCATAATGAACACTGCTGTTGCCAGCGTCTGTCTCGTGTCGTTTTGTGTTGAATTTGGAGAAAGTATTTGTTCTATTAGTTGTGCTAAGCTATTTAATTTTTTCTTGTTTGATTGGTTTATTGCAAACAGCTGAAAGATTGTACATACATGCTAATAAACCTAATTTGCAATGGGGGTTGAATCATTTCCATTGCAACTCGTCAAGTCAAATGTAGCTGTTATATATGTTATTATAGCTGTTGTCGTCACAAAGCAGCTTTACATTATAAGTAATTAGTAAAAGACAGAAAAAAGAAAGCATAAGAAGACATGAAAGATCCATAAAAAAAGGCCCCCAGTGAGCAAGCCAGTGGCGACAGTGGCAAGGAAAAACTCCCTCAGAGCTGGAGGAAGAAACTTTGGGAAGAACCAAGACTCACAAGGAGGCCCCGACCCGTCCTCCTCTGATCAGAACTATTTATAAATTATTGATTAGTGACTAAACCATCTATAATCTGTGATCTCAGCTCTGATCATAATCATAATATAATAATAATGGCAACTGTACATAAGACATTTGTTTTTCCATATTTTGTGACCCTTAGTTTTACAAACATTTTTAGTTATCTAAGATTTGTATGTCATAAAGCTAATAGCACAGTGTAGACTAAACTGATCCTGTACTAGCCTAAATGATGGCTGTATATGCTTCCTTTATTTAGTCTTCAGTTCCTGATTCACCCACACTATTATGCTTTCTCCCATGTTCTGGGACAGTTTGGTTTTAGTAATTATGATTAATAAATGTAGTGTCCACGTCTGGACAGTTTAGATCTTGAAATGGCTGCATGAATCCTAATAGTAGTGCTCATACATATTGCTGGTTTATGTTTGTTGCTGGTTGAACATTTGTTAATGTCCAGAAACAGATTTGGGCTTTGAGATGCCATGCTGAGTGAGCTTATCTAGTGTGGAGAGAAAAATCCCAGTTCTGGTTGGTTATTGTCAGTGTTGTTCTTTCTCAGTGTTGTCTTTTGCATGCGGGGCAGAGATGATGGATACGCACTTCAAAACTGGGGAATCATACGAGGAAGGAAGAAACCAATAGCAACGTGGTATCACATTATAGATAGAAGAGTGTGTGAAAGCACTCTTAATCATTCGATTTTGATACTCTCAAATTGCCTCATGGGACCAAGATGAAGACTCTTTCTTGTGAACTTTTTTATTACTTCTGTCTTCTATGGCAGTGCAACACATAGGCCTAAATATGAAGTTAAGGTCTCATTCTGATGGCATTCGTATGGCTACTCTTTCTCTGTTGCCAAGCAGATGATCAGTCATAAACAGTAGGTTTGAAATCAATACTTTCAGTAATGATAGATCAGCAGTGTACACACAGGCACATAATGATCATTTATATTTTTGTCAGTGCAGCAAGAAGAATTCATCCCCAAACATAAACATTAAGTACACAGAGTCATCTATACATTTCTAGTATTCATAAACACTCAATGGAGTGTGGGCATGGCTGGGAGGAGATTTTTTTATAAACTTGGAGCTATTTCTAGGTATATATGTAATTATTTTTAATAATAACAAAAGGCATTTATATTTATACAAAGAAATTAGTTTGTCGAATTTTCTCTTTTTCTCCAAATTTGATACTGCCAATTAACCCACCCATTCGTAACTCCCCCTAGCACTAGTACGTACTTAAGGGCATGCTAAGCCAGGCATCGCCTCACTGGACGGCCAACTCTCTCTGAGAAAAGTACGCAGATGCAGATGAAAATTAGGTGAGTAAGAACTTCTTAATCATCTCCACATGCTTTCAGACCCACAGTGTTAAGTCATTATCTCACAGTGGAAGGATGGACAGAAACACCTGTGGATGTTTTCAGATCTGAAGTGATCGATTTTCTCCTCTCCCAATGATAAAAGCTTTAAGTGATGTTTATCTGACAGACACTATTTGCCAGACTTGCTTGGTTGTTTGGAGTCTCTGTATCTTTTAATATATATTTTTATTCACTTTTGGAAACTTTTTGTTCCCAATTATTTCCTTTGACTTTCCTCATCCTAATGCAAGTGTCATCTTATTTCATCTTGTTATCCACTTGATCCCATTCAGGGTTGCAGTGGAAATAGGGCAAGTACAGAAGCACAGATGTCTACCATTTCCTGTCGAAGGGGGCATCCTTATCAGATTCCCGATCCACCTCAGCTGATACACGGAGCCTCCCTCCGTAACAAAGAGTGAGCTCATCTACCTGCTGGAGAAAACTCATTTCGGCATTACTGCAGCTGCTGCACCTAGTGTACGATCAATCTCTCGATCCTTAAAGCAAGTGGATTATCTTGTCTCCTGAAATGATAAAAAACTTGTATGAATGGCTGTCATGACTGAAACTTGAAAAAAAAAAATTAAGGGTGTTCTACATATGCATACTGTATTACTGTATTACTGTACTACTGTGCACTGTACTGCAGTGCATTTACACACCGTAGTACCTAATGATACAATTGTACTATATACTGTTGCTATTTGTCCTCAGCATTCATACAACACAAGGGGGTGCTCTATGAGTCTCGCTCTCTGAAACAATAGTATCTCTTTTGCCATGCTGTTCTAAGCTGGAGCACCTCCAAGAGACTGCATGTCCACCTCACAGAGAATAGCAGCAGCCTTTGGGAACTACTGTTCTCACACCTGAAGACTTTTGTTGTTCTATCCGGTGTTGACCAGAGGAGGGTGGGTTTCCCTTTGGACTCTTTTGTGAAGGGGAAACTCAGGTATGAAGGATTTTGTGGTGTTGGATGCATGGACTTATGGACATTTATTTGGGTGGATGTAATGCCTTCAACCATACAGGTTCCTCTCAAGGTTTCTTTCAATTATTCTTCCTGTTGATCTGAGAGATTTCTCCTTGCCACTGGCTTGCTCAAGAGAGGCTCAGACCCGGATCTCTGTAAAACTGCTTAGTGACAGTGTCTGTTTTGAAAAGCAGTATAGAAATACATTTGAATTGAATTGGATATAAATGTTAAAGCAAAACTCATATCACAGAATCTAGCTATTAACAAGAAGATCATGAATAGCTAGGGAAAACCAGGATGCTTTGGGAAGAAAAGGAATATAATAATACATACCAGTTAAAGGCTCGAAATGATCTAAATAATAAAGTTGTGCACATGTGCAAAATTCCCTTCTGTATTTGAAATGTAATGAACTTATAAATCATACATGAACTGTAATGAAGCACACTCAAACTGCTTAAAATTAAAATGTCAGAGAGGCTTGGTAAGTAAGCATTTCCCCCCTCATAAATTACAGGTAGTGGTGTTATTAATTCAGACATCAACCCAAGCAGTAGCTATTACTTAATAAAAATTGCACCCAACTCAGCAACTTTAATTTCTGCAGGGAACAGCTTCTGGAAGTGTGCATGTATGTAATAATTTCACATGAGAGTGTATGCATCCACTGACAGAGTTGTGATCTAAAGACCCTGCTTATTAGCCTGCAGGGGAGGATTTATGATTATTACTGGCCGGTATATTATCTTGCTGAGTGGTGTTCCGCAGCACTTCAGTTTGGTGGGAAAAGTCAGCAAGTCATCATAGAGCAAACACCAGGAAACATCAGTGATCCCTGGCTGGGTGTTTAGGAGGGTTGCTTAGCAAAGAGGCAGCAGAATGCTTTAGAATCTGGCCCAGAGCTTTTCACAAAAGCCGTGGGGGAAAATATTTAACTGATTTGGCAAAAAATTATCTCAATGTGAGCGCACATGTGCTCGCTGTGGCCACAAGCTGCATTCCCATAAACCATTAGTGCAGGACAGCCATAGGTGATGTAATGATCCATGCTGAGCCTGTCCTCGTCTATTTTAAATCATATATGGTTTAATGGGAGTTAGATTTTCCCAGTTCTATCAGAGTAAGTGGAAATCAAGCCTTATGACTGGGACTTGGTCTTGTTGATGTAAGAGAAAAACAGTGTTTCTTTTCTGCAACATAAGATGATGCAATTCTGGAAATCTCTCTTTCTCACGGCACTCTGTTATAGTCAAACATTTTCACATATGCTCCTCATATTCATTTTTCGTGGAACAAAATTTATGGGAGAGTTATAAGGAAGACATCAATACACCTCATGTACACTGTAAAAATGTAAAAACGTAGTAAGTAAAAATGGGCCAGCACCTCTCAACGGCAAGGGTCAAAACTCGATCCAGCTTGACCCCCCACCATTAAAGGGATTACAGGGAAGACAAGCAACCAGAGTTTTTCTGTCATGGTGGTGGATTGAACTTCCCCTGGGGGTCCAAACAACAGAGTCGCCTGCTGTCTTAAAAAGCCAACTGAAGGCCCATCTCTTACAAGAGCACTTAAATTGGCACCTATATATTTTACTCAGTATAGAAATTCAGAATGCAATACTTTATCAGCTAATGCACAGAGCAAGTATCTAAGTTAAATGCAGTTTAATATATATATAATTTTGACAAAGAACATTGTCATAAAGTAGCTCCAAGCCTCTAAGGAGTAAACCCAGGGCCATGAAAACACCTTACAAGCATTAAGAAGAAACACAGAGAAGAATGAGGCCTCGAAAGGTAAATCCATCCTTCTCTTATAGTAGATCTGCAGTGAACAAATGAGAGTTGTGAAAATGAGAATCAGACTGAGCAGCAATTAGAAGCAATCAAATCAAACAGAGGAAGCTATTAGAGACCATTAGATCTAGTGGCTAGCAGCTGAGTTAAATATACAGAGTGTGAGCTATGAGAACATGCTAGGTGAGAACTTGTGTTGTTTCCTGCTAATTATGGAACTCTGCAGAGATCAGATTTTCTTTGCAGCTTCTTTCCCCCCCCCCCGTTCTGGTTGCATGAGCCATGCGCCATCATTTGGTACTCATATGTTTTCATGTGACATCTCTTTGACAGTGTAATAAACCCTGCCCGCAGGCTGCAAACATCTGCATAGAACCCAGCAGGTTTTCTCTCTCAGCGTGAGACTTGAAGCCTGTCATATCAACTATAAAAGATGTCATTTCATGATATCAAGAACAATGTGCTTTGACTTGAGACAGGTATGAGTTGGAATTTCTCAAGACTTGCATGCCCATGTTAACAAACTAATTATATTTCCAATAAGTAATAATTAATTAGTAATGAGAACATTGATAGGTTCTAAATCCAGGATTCTAATAATAAAGGAAATCTAATGTAACCACTCTGAATGTTTGTGAATGCCACGTGATGCTGAATAACATTACTGGTACAAAGACATTTAGCAGATATAGATTATAGTCAAGTATTGCGAGGGAGAAGAAAACATGCTTTAAAATTCCAGTGTAATTGGAGAGTATGTTTTCCTGTTTTAGGAAAAAATAAATCTACTAATTATTATTATTATTATTATTATTATTATTATCATTAGTTTATCAAAATTATCTACCAAACTATCAAAAGTATCAGTAGTTTGTAAAATATAAATAAAAGATTGGATAATACAAACTTACAAAGAAATAGCATAAGAGATTTTACAGGATCCAGGGTGGTATACACTTTATAGTTTTTGTAGCTTTATTTACACAGAAATAAAGCAACACACAGTATGTGTAGATTTCCATGTTGTTGTCTCAAAGGTAGACAACGAACATACCCACAAACCAAAAGGCTTTATATCCCCCATGTAACCCATAGCATAATTCAATAGCATTGTCAGAGCAGGGCTCAGAAGAGACTAGTTGTAAAATTTACCATGAGAAATCACTGTAGAAACACATATATATTCTGGCAGGATTTTGAGGAGGAGTGCTGTGGTTTGTTTAGATATCTGGAGAAGAGATACATAGAGAGGACTGGAATAATTAAAGTAGCCCACTACTGTCTACAAGAGTAATTGTAAGCATAAATTGAACTTTTCCACAGTTTGTCAAATGCATATTTGTGGTAATACATCACAACATGATTTCAACATGAATTTAATAAATGAGTGTAAATAGTAAATGCATTTTAATAATGCCATAACAAGGCCTTTAACAAATGCTTGGAAAATTTCTTGTTTTTTTACTAACAAAACCTCTGCTCACATTTCTCTTAATGGAAAAGCGATGGTGGAAATCAAAATTACTTAAAAGAAAAAAAAAAATAAGGAAAAAAACTTGATTGACTGATTGACAGCAATAACAACCTCAGCAATAACTCACTTGCCTAATATTGTGTAGACCTCACACCACCAAGTCCTATAAGTTGTGATGAGTTCTCCATGGTTTCACATCAGTGAGCTGTAAATGTAAGGTCGGACTAACTTACAATGCTAAAGTAAGTGATTACAGCAGGATTTTTGAGTGAACTTGAGTTCTCACTCACATTTCTGTGTTCTATATCCCAGTTGCCAACGATGCAGTTGTTCAACTCAATGTGTATTGTTCACAGTGCTCAAAGTGGGCCGGTACTCACTGATATGCATTTTACTCCTGGTCGACCAGGGCATTTTTCTTGAATACCGGAACTTCTCATATGCTACCACTTATTTATGAACTGAGACTGTCAACTGAGTTGAGTGAGTTGAGTTGAGTTGAGTTGACACACACAACAGTACACATATTCATAATAGGCTATATATTATTATACAAATATTATATATATATATATATATATATATATATATATATATATATATATATATATATATATATATTTTTTTTTTTTTTTTTTTTTTTTTTTTATTTTTATATGTCTAATAAATTAACATTCACTCTGGCTGAAGTCAATCCTTCCCAAGGATACATTTTTGTCATGTATTTTAACCATCTCTGTGCTCACTGGAGTAGGCCTCTCTTGTGCTTCTGAAGTTCTTAAACCTCACCAGTCCACATCTGCACTTCTTCGTGTTCACCCAACGTTCCACCCAACAATTGTGAGTGCCTGCATGCTCTCTCTAGGGTCAAATTTGACATCGTTTTTGACAATGTCAATGACAGCTCCTCATCCAAAACAACCATTGATACTCTATGTCCTAAATTCTTGTTTTTATAAGTCTCTGCCAGCCAGTATAAACGTCTGACACAACCCATGCTTTGGCTTTGTTTAGGAATGACTTGGGACCTAACCAGAGATCTCATTGATGAAAAACTCTTTAGTCTTGTCTTTCAGTTTCTGGTTTAACTCAGCATGGAGTCCCCCTCTCTTCTGCTGCCATTTGGTTCCTCTAGGAGTCAAAGACATGGCTACAGGGCAGACAAGGCAGGGAGCCAAATTGCAGGCTCCATCACAGGAGCCTGTTCCACAAATGCTGCAGGAGAAGCAGCATTTGTGGAACAGGCCATACCATCCTCTGTTTGTCACCTAGTCTCTGCAACAATGCCCTAGCCTCAGCACAGGGCTGCCATGAATGTCATATCTGGGTTTCCCCGGAGATGCCTTTGTAGTTCTTTCTTTGTAGTTTTGTGGGGACTACTTCCAGCCTCATGGGCCAGCTCTGAATAGAGGAAAAAGGCAGGAGGAGACAGAGAGAATGGGAAAAACAATGCTACCTAAGCACAACAAATCACAGGCATGGATTCAGTATGCTACATAGTCATAGTAAACACATACACGAGTGTAGAACAAGATAAAACAGTCCACTCTGGCATGACTTTTCTTTTACTGTAGCCATTTTAAGACTTCACACTACCTTTACTTAGAGTAGATGTTGGGGACAGGGAAACGGATATTCAGCAAACTCAGTAACACTTTATTTGAAGGCTACCTACGTAGGGACATGTCTAAGCACTGAATGATGAATTTATTAAGCAATACTTAAGTGTTTGAAGAGCTTATGCTGGTAATCTCAAGGTGATATACATTTGGGGGAAATAAATGATGCTGCATTGATATAAGAGGCCTTAAACTAAAGTAATGCACATTGGTTCCATTTGTATTGCTGTTATAGAAACATTATTTTGAGGTAATGGAAGGCAGAGGCCTAGTTAAGGACACTGTGTATCGGTTTTATGTATTTCCACTTAACTTGAAGTAAAAAAGATCAATTTCTGTGTGGTTGCAGACATGAACAACTGTGTCAGCCATACCACTCCCCTTAATAGAAACTGTTCATTAACATAGTGTAACATAATGGCCCTGATCATTCACAATACATTTACTTTTGAAAATTAAAATGCAAGTAGTGTTTTACCCAGGTGTATTTCGACTGTCATCTAAATACAGCATACTTGCACTTGATTCATTTTTACATGATTCATGATTTACATATGGACAAAAACAAATCACTCCCTGAATTCAACCTTGGATCTACTTTTGGTACAATCTACAAACAAATTTTAGATTTATTTTTTTACATTGACTTCAATTGAAATTTTTTCAATTTTAAAGGGCTTTTTTCCTTCTCCTGAAAACATATTTATATAACTATTTTGTTATTAGTTGTGCTGTAGTTTGAAATGAATTATGGTCTTTACTTTACTGGTGCCATACAGTGTGTTTATTCAGTGTTAGAAGGTGTTTCCGATATACACATAGTAAGTATGTGACTGGTTTGGGTGAAAAAACAGATATGTTTTTATTTTCCTATTTACAAACCTGTTATTCTGTCATTATTGGGTGGCTTATGCGACTGCTTACAGGAGCATAGCCAAGCATAGCTTAGCACAGTATGAAGAGCTAATTATTTTTTGCAGTTTCAGAGTCTTTCCAGACAGTGTTATTGTCCTCTCAGTGTCTTCTCTGTGTCCTCTCAGAGTGTTGTGTTGGAAGATATTGCAGTCAGTTGCCTGGGTGCAAAATGCTCTCTTCACCAAGCAGACATACATTCTAGACTGTTCTTTAACAGTTTTGGCCTTTTGGAATTGGTCTGTTTGCTTATGCTGTATTTTCATTTCTTTCTTAGCTGCTTTTCCTTGAAATTTCTTTTCAATGAAGAGACAAGAGTCTTGGAGGTTCATGGTATGTCACTTCCATGTACCAAACTCTCTTTATTCAGCTATGCCAAGGTAAATAAAAGTCTACAAAGGCTTGGTTCCAGTGCTGTAAGATTCTGAAGTGGCCATTATAGTAGGAACGCTGCCAGAAGCTGGTATCTGGCTATGTGTCACATTTGCAGCAGGTCATATCAGCAAAAGGGTGCTCTACTAAATACTAAAGACGCTTGTCATAAATGGGTTGAGCAGTCGTCATTAAAAGTGGTATTTGGTGTTGAATTTGGAGAAACCAGTTGTTATATTAGTTGTGCTGAGCTGTTCAATTTGTTCCTGTTTGATTGATTTGTTGCAAATGATAGATTTTGCTAATAAACCTAAACGGGGATTTAATAATTGTCATTGCAGCTGTATATTTCGATTCATAATGAGACATTCATCCATTCAGTGACATTTCAGGACCACATCAGTACAGTCTTTGGAAAATGTGCTTCATTAGGTTATTGTTTCATGGCAGTTTGCTTCAGGGGACACCTCTGAACAGAGACACCTAAAAAAAAAAACAAACAAACAAACAAACAAAAAAAAAACCTTTGGTCTCCATTATAAATTCTTGTAAATCAAAATGGCTTCAAATGAAAAAAAGTAGTGCATTGGATAAAAACAATTTGGGCATGTATATAAAAAAAATGGCAGATTTATGACCGCAGGATTTCAAACGACTTCTGAGCAGACAGTAATAGCTTTGAATATGAATCTTTATTAGACAACATAACTGCCAGTCTCATATTATGCGGTGAAGTATTGGTTCTGGTTACAGTGCCAAGATGAATTGGGTAGTGTTTGTGTGATTTATGAGACTGGCATCATTGATTATGATTTTCCACATATAAACAAGTGTTTGTATTATTGACTACTACTGAGCGGCAGTTAAGTGTGATTTCTTTTGTTTCTTGGACTCTGGGCCAATCCCCTAAACAGCAGGACACATTTCCTGGGATGGAATAACACCCACTAATTATTCAAATTTAGGGCAATCTGCACCTCTTTTATCATCATCAGTCCATCTGTAAGATTTCTTGCTCATTTTCTCCTCCTGCTGAAATCAGCCAGTGAAGACCTGTAGCTCAGTTGAAGAATGGCCAGTTTGTTCCTTACAGCACATTAGCATGGTAATTCGAAGGAAACATTTGTGTCTTAACGTTCACAGTAATCCTGATGGGATATTTCAAACAGTTCTAAGTACCAGTTATGGCAGTAATTACTGTATATTTTTATTACTATGAGTTTTAACACATTCCAATACAATTTTATAAATAATTTAATCCTAAATAAACCTGTCAATTTCTACTTAAATATGAAGTGTTGTAGTAGACATTTAAGTAGAAACAAATAAAGGATTCTGAATGCTTGAACATAGTTCAAAGAAAAAACTTATATTGCGCTAGAACCTTTACATTACACAAGAATATAAAAGAATATTTATTTCTTATATTACATAATAATACTTTATCATTAAATGATTATATTATTTTCCAAAAGAAACATCTTTAGAAGAAACACCTTTAATTCTTCTATGGCATCACTCTAAAGTACTCTTTTACCACAGAAAAAATGCAAACACCTAGATCATCATTTTAACAACACAGCTGGGTGGTGAGGATTATACTGCAGAAGGTTCTTATGGGGACTCCCCCAATGACGACTCTCAGGAGTGTAGACCTGCGCCTGCTGCCCACTTACAGTAACTCTCAGTAGAATACAGCACAATGAAAGTCAGTTGGTGTTAGAAACTCAGAGGACTGAGAAACTAAAGAGACCTGACAGGAACCACCTAATGAGCTCCAATCAAAAGACATGTCAGCACCTCCAGAGCCGGACTTTTGGGTCTCACTGGGAGCTCTCATTGTGGCCTGGCCCCTTTCTTAAGTCCGGAACAGGGCAGGTGTTACAAACTACAACCAGCCGTTTCTTCTTCTGGACAGGAAGAGAGCTACTGATTAGGGGTCAAAGAGCAGCCATAGAACACACTAGACCATAATTATGTACAGGCACATAGAAAGATCACCTTTTAGTAGAATCCCTTTGGTTCTCTAAAACTTTTCAATGAATGGTTCTTTACAGAACCGTTATTGTAAGTGGGATGTGTAAGTGTAAAACATGGTTCTTCTATCTTGCACCTTTTGTCAGGAGTGCATACCTACATGACACAGTTATACTTTGTAGACTTATGACAAAATGATACACTATATGTCCTATAGTGGACACCCTTTCTAATGAATGAACAGCTTCTTTAAGTTGCACCATTTGCTCACATAGATGTGCAAATGCACATACATTCACAGCTTGTCTTGTCCTTGTAGAGAAGTATTGTCAGTAGAACAGGACTCCCTCTGGAGCAGATAAACCATGCCTAATGCCAGGTGTGGGCTGGAGGGGTATAAAGCCCCCAGCATTGAGCTGTGGGGCAGTGGATGCTTTTGTTGCTGAATGCAATCAAATCCTCACATCAATGCTCCAAAATTTAGTGAAAAGCTTTCCCTGGACAGTAGAGACAGTTACTCCAACAAAAGCAGAATAAACTCTTTCAGGAGAAACAATGAGTGAGCAGGTGTCCCAACACAACTTACATTACACACTTAAATAATATCAATTAAATTAAATAATATCAATCAAAATTAAATTTTATATATATATATATATATATATATATATATATATATATATATATATATATATAATATTTATGAATTTATTGTATCCATACATTGTACAGTTGAGTTATTTGAAGCTATTTTCCTTTAGGTTTGTCTAGGTTAGCTATTGCCAATAGACAATATTGACAATAACAGCTATTGTCTAGCTTATCAGATACCATTTGGGAAATTGTACTGTGAACTACAGTACAGAAAATGATTTCACTTCAATTGAAGGACAATGGATTTTTGTATCCGCTCACTTACCACATACCATGACAGGTCTTTAGAACTAGCTTCAGTACATACACTATATGGACAAAAGTATTGGGGCACATCTTAATCATTGAATTCAGGTATTTCATTCAGTCACAGGTGTATAAAATCAAGCACCTAGCCATACAGTCTGCCATTACAAACACATTAATGAAAGAATGGGTGGCTCCATTGAGCTCCATTATGAATAGCGTGGTGCTATAATAGGATGCCACTGTTGTAGCAACATGTGAAATTTCTTCCCTCTTAGAAATTCCACCATCAACTGTAAGTGGTATTATTGAAAAGAGGAAGTGTTAAGGAACCACAGCAACAGCAAGATCGCCAAGTGCTGAGGCTCATAGTGCATAGAAGTCGCCAATGGTCTGCTGACTACTGACTGCAGAGTTCTAAACATGCTGTTAGAGCTGCAAAGAGTGAACCAAATCCAATGCCTATGGATTCAGAATGGGATGTCATAAAAAGCTCCTGTAGCTGTCCTAATACGTTTGTACATGTGGTGTAAATGACAGCATAGGGATTGGTGTGTATACAAAAAGAAAAGTTGTAAGATTGTAGTGCTTAAAGGTCCATTAAATATTACATTTTTGGTACCAACTTATAAAATGATCCGGATGTGCTATCAAATATTAAAGAAACATACAAGTTTAAGCACTAGCATTTCTAGACAGAAGTGCTTCAGCCTGTATTTTCGCCTTTGAATGGTCAGGTATGGTGCAGAACTCTGGTTATTCAACCTAAAAAGCCTCGGCATCCGTCTACAAAGCTGAATGACCAGAGACGGAGTAAAACGAGAGTAAATATTGGCAATGCGTTTGATAGATGGAGACAGCTTAGACCCCAGAAGGACTTCAAGACAGACACAAAAGTTGCTAATTGTCTCCTGAGCTGGTTAATAATGTGAACTATAAAAACATTTCAAAGGCATACATTTGCTGGTTAACTTGGAGTACGACTTATTGCTTGCCATTGTAAAAGCTCGTCTTGTGCTCCTTCCTGCAGGTTCAGTGACCTCAACCTGGCAACCCGCTTGAACTGTGCGTGTGGGGAGGCGGGGCAGGGGCAGACAACTCTCTGCAGTGTTTTGAAATTTGACTGCGGGAGCAATTTTAAATGATTGCTGTCATTTAGTACTTATTGTACCTTTAATTGATGAATTTCTCTTTCATAATACACAAAGGCATAGATATAGGGGGCTCCAATAAATCCTTCAACTGTAATATGCTTTGTATTACTTAACGACACAGAACTGGTCGTTTGCCCCCCAACTGTGCAACACAGGGAGCATGTTAAAACTCATTAAGTCTGACACACAAAACATGTTCAGGCCCACAGCATGTCTTCAGTAGGAAACATGCTGTACCCATGCTAGATGAACATGCTAAGAGACTTAATATGACAGAAAGCAGGGTTGTGTTTAGCTGCCTACCTTCCCAATAGCTGTGCTTACATAGTTAGTGTAATTATTCACAGAAGGTTTACTGACCTTAGTGGAGGCAACTCTAATCTGTACTTAGAGTAATCCAGCACCATAAATGAGGATGATGATGATGAATGACTAACATTTTGAGTTAATCCTCCCAAATAGCTTGGAGGTCAGTTAGCCAAGGCATGCCTACATGTGCAATCATTGAATTACTACAATTATATTTCACCTATTACTGGAATTGCTAACAAATCGCTTTGAAATGGTTCAGAGGCCAAGTTTAT
Source organism: Salminus brasiliensis (assembly GCF_030463535.1). Classification (NCBI taxonomy): domain Eukaryota; kingdom Metazoa; phylum Chordata; class Actinopteri; order Characiformes; family Bryconidae; genus Salminus; species Salminus brasiliensis. The sequence continues at coordinate 38,009,717 of NC_132880.1, read as the reverse complement.
TATGAGCAGCGTTGTGACTAATGAGGGTCATTAGGGGTTTAAAATGGAATAAACAGGGTTATTGGTACAATGAGACAATTCGAAAAGTTACTGGCCATAAAGTAAGGGATGAGAAACAAATGTGGACACCATTTATCCTAATGGGAAGGAGTGAAGGAGAGAGCATCAAGTGTCTGAAAAATCTGGAGCTCTTTTTCTTAATGCCTTGTTTTATGAGCTCTATTAAACTGTCTATTTACAGCTGGCTGATCTAAACACTGAGAGAGTTACGATCTTGGTCTTGGGTCAATATAGGCTTTCAGTGTGGTGCAGGGGGCTTTAACATCACCTCGCTGTGGAAGGTTCACTCCCATATGGTTATTGTGTCTAATAGAGAAGACAAAGAAAAGAGACACGCTTTTAATGAATAACAATAACCTGACTCCTAAAATCAGATTATGTTCTCTGAATATCCAGAGCAATGTCCCTTCCGCTGATCGGAAAAACCTACATGGACAAAAGTATTGGGACACATGCTCATTACTCAATGCTCAATACTCAAGGGTATTAAAAAGAGTTTATCCTGCCTTTGTTTTTGAATAACTGTCTCTGCTGTCCAGGGAAGGGTTTCTACTAGATTTTGGGCAGTTCTTTGAAGATTTGATTGCATTCAGCAATAAGGGTCAGTTAGTAAGGTCAGGATGCTGAATGAGCACCACCCCACCTCATCCCCAACTCCTCAAATCATCCCAAAAGTATTGAATTGAGCACCATTATTCCAGAACACAATTCCATTGCTCCACAGCTCAATGCTTGGGGGCTTTATACCCCTCTAGCACACAGTAGGCATTAGACATGGAGGCAGAAGGTTCATGTTTATCTGCTCCAAAGAGTCCTGTTCTATTGGCAGTACTTCTCTACAATGACTAGAAAGAACCCAGTGAGTGTGTCGGCTGCCTTTGAAAAGAGGCGGTGGCTGGCATCGCATTTGTTGGAAGAGACATGTGTCCTTACTCTTCTAGTGTCGGGAGCATTGCTGGTGCTAGGTGGAGCTAAGAATGGGTCGGTAAATTGTCAGTTCCAAATTATAAAATGATAAACAAATGATATATATATATATATATATATATATATATATATATATATACATATATATACACAAACATTCATATGTGAAACAATATGTTATATTTGTATATTTATTCATGTATTTACTTATTTATTTATGTATTCATTCATTCCTTAAGTCCATGCTACTGAGGTGAGCATCAGCCCTGTTAGAGAGTAGCCATTACTATTTCTTCAACCAATTACCAATGTAATTCAAGAAGGCTAGAATAGGCTGAATGCCTCTCTTACTTGAATACTAAGTAGGCAGCATTTGTTTCAGACGCAGCCATATTGGTCAACATCTTACACTAACACAGCTAAATGCTAACAACTAGCGGTGAGCCGACAATATCTTGGCAGCATTAGGATGTATTACTGCCTTCGTGATTCAGTTACAGTCTTCGTCTTCTTAGGCACAGAATTAGGAGACAGCATGGGCAACAAGGCACTGAAGTCTACTTTACCAATACATTGTCAGACCCTCTGATAAAGCAATAGCAGAGAATTTAAAACGTGAAACGTTTTTCAAACACATTGAAAAAGATGCCCTAAAACTGATGTATCGTGCTTCATGGCTCTTACCGGGTGAAGCCTTATGGAAATCCACTTTGTGAAGATTTTATTGGTAGATGAGCTCAACAGAGCAGCACTGATAGCAGTACAGTAAACAGCAGATATACAGGCTGCTCTGCTGCATTCAGAGATGCTGGACTCACATCATTTTCAGAGTGTTAACAGCTGCAGAAATGGCTGGTCCTGGCACGCATTTAATTTTTCTCATCATTGGACATCACTGGATCGTAGCGGTGTTCTGATAAACTGCCTAGCTAATGGATTTAACCCAGAGATGGCACAAGCCAGCCAACAGTGACTTAAATCAGAGGTCAGGAGGAGAGCAGATTGATTTCTGAAATTTCTTTGACTTCCTCTTCTTTCCACACTTTGAGAGCGTACTGGTTTTTAGTTCCAGTGTGGAGTGATAGGTCCACTGAAAAAGACATTATCTGGCAATTGAAGGGTCATTTTCCTCAATGTTGAAACAACAAAGGTGTCTCTGCTCTCCTGCAAAACTGAGCTAAGAGCCAAGAGAATAGCCAAGTCCCTGCTTGCCCTGTAAGACAGGCCAGTCCGTGTCACTTAGTGAAAGGACCAGCTGGACAAATTTAGGGTCTTTGGGGAACTAGAGAAATATAAACCCTTCTAAAGCAGGCTTAACTAAATAAAAGTGTTCATAGGGGACTGGACCCCTGGTATCAGTCTTAGTCCACGAAACTAGAGAGGACTTGGACTTGGCCTGCTAAATAACAGCTAGAGTAATACACTATGAGACCTTGGACTGTCTCAATAAATGAGTTGGATAATTGACAAATCTGACACTTTTGAAGTACTGAAGTAAAAAGTTGCAGACTTTCGAATGGGAATACTGTCAATACTGACTCAATGTATTCCCATTAGGAGAGTTTTTTTGTGGGAAAAAATCAGTTAGTAACAGTGGAAGGTCCTTAGTGACCAGTTACATTTATTCAGTCATGTGTACTTAGTATTTACAAATGCTAATAGGTATGGGGTATGTAATTCTTACTGTAAAAAGTAAGTAAAAAAGATCAAGTAACAGATTTTAGAGCATTGTTAAAATAACATCAACCTTTCAAAACTTGTCAACCTTTCTCTTAACTCACCATTTTCATTTCTGCGTCTCAGCTTGATCAACAATACGTTTTAAGTTGATCCTATACATTAGTAGTAGAACTCCCCCAATGATGTCCAGTGACGTCCATGTCCAAATGTCCAAAAATATGACTTTTTTTTTTTTTCACCCGTCCACAGGTAGTGCTGTTGAACTACACATAAATATAAACACACAACCTGTCTGTCGTGTACTTTAAGAAGAATTTAAAAAACAGCACCAGGAGATAATAGCTGTGTTCCAAAGTCTAGGCTGCAGCTAAAGGTAAGGCGGGTGCTTGGTAGGACTGTCCTATGAAAACTGCCTCTTAGTAGCCTCTTGGTCACGTAAATGGAAAAGTCTAACCAGGCTGCTTAGTGACGTCACCGGAAAGTTGCTTTTTAATTTGTTCACAGAAAGGAATTGTAATTATAAAAATGAATTCTAATTTTTTAACAAACTCTGCTCTGGAAGCTTCATTTTCTGTCATTTCGTTGTGCTGTTTTTTCATTTTTTGCCGTGTTGTATGTATGCAGAGAACTGTGGAAAACCGAGGGCCTGAAGGATACATCAGTTGCATCCTCAAATCCTGCTGTTTATGAACTCTTTGGAGTTTATAAAAAAAAAGAAATGAATGAGCCGACATTAATAGAGAAACAGTAAGGATTCTTCATTTTACTAGGGTTAGGGTTAGAATAAGTGTTAAGATTAAGTTAGGGTGTATATTAAGGGGAAGGGGAAGGTTAGGGTGTAGATTTAGGTTTTTTAGTTTTGATTATAGTGTAGTATTTTCTTCACACTTCCTCTAAACGTAGCAGTGAGTTGTTTTACAGGAGACCGTCTTTATGAGACATGTAAACTCGGAAAATGGCTAAAAATGTTCTCACTGGTAGCCTTCATGTTGTTGAAAGGAAGTGGAGGCTGGGGGATTTGACATTTTAGTCTCTGGGTCTCAAGGAGACAGGACATCTGTTAAATATTGCAGTGTTTTCCTGTTCAACTGTGGTTTGGCTTGTTTCAGCAGCCTTCTCGCCTGGAACACACTTCTTAGGATAGAGATATCACCCTACAAGCACATAAGACTAAAGCATTTCAATGAGAACAGTTAGGCCTCGAACACGTTTTGCACACACAGCACATACTTTTGTGTGCTTTTTTCTGTCTTTGATAATTACAGTAAATCGTTTGACTAATCCTACTGAGAAAAGATACACAAGTGTTTCTTGTGGAGTAGAGCCATGGCCATGAGCTGTTACATGAACGAACTCAGTGCTCCACATGCTGCATTATGCTGTAGTTTATAACAGTGGTTTACAGGTTTTGACACACAGTGCACACTCATAAAATAGTGTAATGTGTTATATTGTTCTGGTCCATACTTTGCAGCAGGATGTCATTAGGAAAGCACAAAGCTCAGCATAAGACTTCATATATTTAGGCTACAATGCTTAGTTCAGTCTTACCCTCAAAGCAAATGGTCAGTAAGTACAGCCAGGTTGTTCTTGCAGGAACAAAAGCAATGAGCAGACTTCAGAATGGCCCCTGAAGTCTCGCTGCAAGTCAGAGTACAAAAACGATTCTGCTCTATATCTCTGGAACTGTCAACTATTAAAGTGAAACGAACCATGTCACATTCTCAAGTCTTACCACACACGCTCTGCAGAATTTATCATAGCCTTTAGCTGTATTAATCTTTTAGTCATAACATTTCCCCACTTGCGATCATGCCAAAGAGCTAGCGAGCTTTGATCTCACTCAATGATGGATCATATGATGATAAAAGTTCAAACTTCCAAAAGTTGCAAAACATTTGAAACACATTCGTTGCAGTACCTTCACCCACCAGGCAAGGGATCATTAACCAACTCTAGAAAACTGTTTTCATTAACTGACGAGGTAAAGGATGTAATCAGACAAATGGGCCTTCATGACCCTGGTGAAGACATGTGAGAAAAGGGCAAGTAAAAAAAACATGAGATGGGAGAGGGGCATGAGAGGGTTATGTTATGGTACTGAGGGGAGGAAGGGTGTAGGAGAATGAATCCTTGCTTGAGTTGGCAACGGTTAGTTTGTATATGTGCCCAGATGATTACACTGGCTAGCAACGTTTTGGCTTGTGGAAACCATTCATGAAATACACAGATCAGCCATAACAGTAACACAGTCTGTATCACATTATGTAGGACCCCTTGTTCTGACAAAGCAGCTCTGGTTCATTGATGCATGGACTCCACAAGACCTCTGAAATTGTCCTGTGGTATCTGGCACCTAAACGTTAGTAGTAAATCCTTTAGGTCCTGTAAGAAGTAAGGGGGGCTCTCTATTTCATCAATGAGCCTGGGGTGCCCATGACCCTGTCACTGGTTTACCGGTTGTCCTTCCTAACAGCACTTTTGGTAGGTACTGACCACTGCATACAAAGAACACCCCCACAAGATCTGGGATTTTTGGGGATGTTCTGACCTGGTCGTCTTGCCATCACAATCTGGCCTATGTCACAGTAGCTCACATTTTTCATGGTTCCAACTTCATCAGCTTCGAGAACTAAGTGTTCACTTGTTTACTTGATGCCTAATATGAATATCCGCCTCTTGCCAGGTGCCATTGCATCCAGATGATCAGTGTTTATCATGTCATCTTTCAGTGGTTTTAATGTTATGGCTGATTGGTGTATATGGCAGAGTAATTTGGGAAAGTGGTATTCGCACTTTAAGCCTCCCCTAAATGACACCTTGTACACAAGCTGAGAGATACAGACCCGTCATCTAACGTGAAAGAAGCATGTGGACTGACACAGTAGAGTAATATTACAGGATTTTGCACAAATATGAGTTGATATTGATAAGTCACAAATATAACTTGAAAATGAGCTTTACACAGTTCTCGTGAGCATTGTTCTGAACGCATTTACTGAAGTTAGCTGTGTGCAGAGTCTGTAGTAGAAATGGAGTATTTAGTGGAGAATTATGACGATTTTGAAGTTGTTACTTTAAGGTAAATATTGCTACATGATGTTGCTTCAAACCCATCCATGGCAGTGAACACACACACAGAGCAGTGGGAAGCCAACTCGGCACCCAGGGAGCAGTTAGGAATGAGGTACCTACTTGGGTACCCTCCCACTCCCCCCCCCCCCCCCCAACACCACTCCCCATTCTCACTTCCTGCAGGCCCCCGGGGGCTGACCCTGCAACCATCTCTAACATTTAGGCCAGAGCTGTCTGATTTTAGTGGAGTAAAAAACTTGATCTTTTCTTTGACAACTCCATATGAATCACGGGGCAGCTTTCAAGCATTTAGAATTAGCTAGACCACAGCAAATGCTTGCTTGAATTGTAGGCCACACACTATGGCTAAGATGTTTGATGACATTTGTTCTCTCTCTCTCTCTCTCTCTCTCTCTCTCTCTCTCACTGAACCCTGTTTCTAACTCAAATGTGTGCTCAACATGATGGTGCATGGCCATGCGCCTGTCTTACACGAGAACACAAGTGAACTATGGAGAAAATTACCCAGTTAACACAGTGTGATGAAAAGATAAGGCTTGATAGGTTTGATTTTCTTTTTATTCAAAGTGCAGCAGTTTCACTGTATACACACTGAATGACTGGATGTCTTCAGTGTGAATCACCTGACTGTTTGGTCTGAAAAGTCGGCATTCTTTAGTTAAACAGCATGACTTATTTGTCAGAGCTTGTCATTTGTTAAGTTAAAATGTAGTCAGAGGGGAGTGGAAGAGGAATTATGACTTTAATGGGATTTGCTATGCAGCAGGTACTGTAAGATATACCTTACATCCATACGTTCAACTGCTTTAACTGATACAGAGATGCAGTGGTATAGGTAAACAATAGCTAGAGGTTTGAGGGGAAGAGGAGGAGGAGAAATGAAAGAATGAATGAGTAAGTGAGTGAGTGAGTCAGTGAGTCAATGGGAAAGTGAAAAAATGGGGGGTTGGGGTGAGGAGGGGCCAGGGGGGTCTAATGAGAAGAGAATGTTCTCCGCTCAGGCTACTGAAGTGGGTGCCGGACGCATTTTTTGTGGCCTCTGCTGCCAACTCCTGAGAAAGGGAGGGTAAGAAAGGAGAATTAGAGAGAGCGAGTGATGGAGGGAGGTTGAGTGATTATGTGTCAGAAGAGGCGATGTTAAGGTAGACTACTACTTAAAGAGCTCTGGCACTCTGGCCAAAAACCCATGGGTTCAGGAATCGACTCCTCAGGCAAGTCGCCCAAGAGCAGCTTCAGCGAAAGAAGGGGGGGAAACTGAAAACAATTCCGAGAGTAAATAAACACAGAGGGTGTTTGCAGCATGTTTCCTGTATTGAGCCGTCCAGAGCACAGAGTGGGTAAAGACTAGGAAGCGATCACCCTGTCCCATCTGTCCTGGCTCTGCCGCACTTTAAACCACTGTAACTTTTTTGGCAGACAGCAATTTGCGAGTGCGAGTGCAATGTCATAAAAGACATCTCCCTGGAGCGCTGCATCAGCTACGGAAAATAGGAAAGAGAAGAAAGGCATGGAGAAAGGAAAAAAGACATAAGTTGAACTCTGAGAACAAGAAGACTTGCTGGAAAACGAAGAAAAAATCCAAGGAAAAGTTCTTTGAGGAGCTTTCTTCTTAACCGACCTGTTCCCAGTGGAGTACATTCTCTCGCTCTCTTTTCTTTCTTTTTACATTTTTTTTCTTTGCAGACGTTCTGTCCGTAACCTCTGTCCACCTTTCCTGGCATGGGCTGGCTGCTGGCTCTGGGGTCGCTGGCAGTAGCGATGGCTGTGGTGGTTGGCTCAGAGAGGAAGAAGCACCAGGTGCAGCATGGCCCCTGCAGCTACACTTTCATCCTGCCAGAGGTGGAGCAGTGCCAGACCCGGGACTTCCAGGTGACCAACTCCCTGCAGAGGGATTCGCCCTTGCCCCCAGAGACAGCCCAAGCTGAGCCCACCTGGCAGGAGAGAAAACTGGAGAACCTGGAGAGCGCCACTGAGAACAACACACAGTGGCTGCAGAAGGTACTACTGACCCACTTATTATCTTGGGTCTCATTTCTTTCGTTTCTTTCTGGATGTAGTTTATTCTTTCTGCTTAGGGTTTGGCTCACTTTCAGCACTCCATAGTAATTCTGATGTTATAATCTACATGTCTCAGGAGTTTTGTCAGGAATGAACTTTGTGTTCTGATTTCAGAAGCTAAATTTAGTTTGTCAGCAGTGCCCTACAACTCAGTTTGGTAGGAATGATCTCCAAATTCTTAGTGTAGAACATTTGATTGGTTGGTAGCACATACCAAAATCTAGAAGCTGTTTGAAGCTTTGTAAGCTGTTAGTCTGGGCTGAATTATAGTTCGCAAGAAATTAACTTCAATTTGATTTTCGATTTTTGAAAATATAGTTTTCAGTAGTGAATTCCAAATTCTGATTTTAGAACATATGTATAGTTTGTTATCAGTAAACTCTAAATTATGATTTTAGAAGCTTACGACTTAGTTTGTTTCTAAATTTAGGCAGTTACTAGTGTCTGGGCTGACTAATCATTTGTAAGAAATGAACTCCAAATTCAGATTTTAGAAGATATAGCTTATTAACAGTAACTCCAAATTCTGATTTGAGAAGATATAGCTCGTTAACAGTAACTCCAAATTCTGATTTAAAAAGATATAGCTCGTTAACAGTAACTCCAAATTCTGATTTGAGAAGATATAGCTCGTTAACAGTAACTCCAAATTCTGATTTAAAAAGATATAGCTCGTTAACAGTAACTCCAAATTCTGATTTGAGAAGATATAGCTCACTAACAGTAACTCCAAATTCTGATTGGAGAAGATATAGCTCACTAACAGTAACTCCAAATTCTGATTTGAGAAGATATAACTCATTAACAGGAACTCCAAATTCTGATTGGAGAAGATATAGCTCACTAACATTAACTCCAAATTCTGGTTTGAAAAGATATAGCTCACTAACAGTAACTCCAAATTCTGATTTGAGAAGATGTAGCTCACTAACAGTAACTCCAAATTCTGATTGGAGAAGATATAACTCATTAACAGGAACTCCAAATTCTGATTGGAGAAGATATAGCTCACTAACAGTAACTCCAAATTCTGATTTGAGAAGATATAACTCATTAACAGGAACTCCAAATTCTGATTGGAGAAGATATAGCTCACTAACATTAACTCCAAATTCTGGTTTGAAAAGATATAGCTCCTTAACCGTAACTCCAAATTCTGATTTGAGAAGATGTAGCTCACTAACAGTAACTCCAAATTCTGATTGGAGAAGATATAACTCATTAACAGGAACTCCAAATTCTGATTGGAGAAGATATAGCTCACTAACAGTAACTCCAAATTCTGATTTGAGAAGATATAGCTTGTTAACAGTAACTCCAAATTCTGATTTAAAAAGATATAACTTGTTAACAGTAACTCCAAATTCTGATTTGACAAGATATAGCTCACTAACAGTAACTCCAAATTCTTTGGAGTTTGGATTGTAGAAACTAACTTTACTCAAACAGTGAACTTCACATTGTAATTTTGGAAGCTAAATCTAGTTTGTTAGCAGTGAAGACCAAACTCTATTTCTCTGAGTTGAATTTGTGTTAGCAGCAGAATCCATATTCCAGTTCTAAGAAACTGAAATGTTTAGCGAAACATTACAAATGTAATTCATTCCATCGGCACTTACGTCATATGATTCTGTGGCTCTGTGATATCAGTGTGTGTTACGCTCTTGTCAGTGTTTACAACCACTTTCCTGAATGTATGAATCTTCCTCAGCACGCCAACAGTGTTGTCAGTGTCTGAAATGATCTTTTAAGACCATTGGGAAGTGCTGATCCCCAGTGGCTTGAATAGCTTGAAAGCCGGCAAGGATTTTGAGCCAAATGCATTTCTATCAGAGCAGCCGCACTTCAACCCCCCCTCCCCACCCCTCCCATAAATACAGCAACAATAACCCTTGCTCTGACCTACATGGTCCACACTTATCTTTGAAATACACATTTCAGTCTGGCTGTTTAATGAGGGTGTTTTGATTGTTCTCTGTAAACACACCAATAGTTAAATCCCGCTAATGATAGTGTGGATCATTGAGATTAGTCTCTGAGGTACAGGGGTGTTTTTTTATTATTATTTTTTGCTCTGAAGGTCATTTGCAATTTCATCAAAGCTTTTGCTATTCAGTGGCCCTCCACCCAGCTCCCTATTGAGTCTGACCATGTATTTTGAATTTGTTTATGCCTGTGTCTTTCTGCATTGTGTTTTCAATGAGAAGGTCATGTTTAACTGTAGTGTATTTTTAAGTGCATTGTTCCAAAACTCTTTACTCTTATTCAGTGCTCTTGTTCACACGGTTCTGCTGATATCACAGACTAACTCATATATTTGGGGAGCTGCAGCTGGGGATAGGCCTGCGGTCTGTCTGACACCCCGAGCAGGGTATTGGCTTCATTGTGCCACCTCCCTCAGGATTTCGCACACACACAAAATGGGGGGGTGGGGGGGGGGTGCTTTGATGCCAAAGCTCTGTGCACACTCTGTAATGCCAAAGCATGACAAAGGCGTCCAGGTATGCGCACATCCTCCATGTCTGTGAATGCGTGGGTCTGCTTTACGATTTTATTGAAAGGCTTTTAAGTGAAACAATATGGACACAAGCATGAGGAGAAATGAAACCTCCTGCCGTTTATCGGAAACTGTAGGATGGCCCTCAGGACTGGACTACTCATGGACTTCCATCAGCAGGTTAAATGTTCTCCAGACTGTAATTAGTAACTCTCTCTCTTTGCTGAGTACAGACAGTACAGATTGCCTTAGTGAAGTTCAAAGACTGATCTTTTTTGGGAGACAACAAAGGAGATTTAAGACCCAAATAGGGGCAGGGGTGGCTCAGTGGTTAGAGCACTGGGTTATTGATCGCAGAGTTGTGGATTCAAAAGCCAGGTCTGCTAAGCTGCCACTGTTGGGTCCTTAAGCAAGGCCCTTAATTCATGTCATTATAGTATAATGACAATGAATGTAGTTAACAATTTAGGCAAAGCAATGTAAAACACACAGTGAGGTATAGGTCTGTAGTTTCTTCATTGCAATAAACAGTAGGATTCTTCAAATCTGTGCTGCAAAAAGTCCATTATGCATGATGCGTAGGATTTCCAGGCTTCAGCTGTGCTTTGTTGAGTCATGCTGTTGTTTATATTTAGGATTTACAAAGTTAAAGATTTTTCAGAGCCAGCCTTGCACATACTGTGATTTTATGAAGGATCTTATATCTAAAGATCCACATCCAGTCTCTCTTGCTTATGCAAGCCTTTGAGGACACTGAAAAGAAAACATGTGGTCTCCATGCACTAATCAACACAGTTCTTCTGTGGATTCTCACTGAAAGACAAAAAATGTGCAGCATTTTTATTACAGAATGTTTATTATTTCTCTTTGATCTGCTGCGTGAGTCTTGTTGAACCCCATTTATTCCGGGGGTGACAGGAGCCATTGTGACTTTGATTTGATCAATAGATAAATAAAACAATAAACAAATTCCTATTCACATCCAGTCTTCCACTGCACCTTATGTTTCTTATTCATTACTGGGTGTGTTTGTAGGCTGTTTGATGGTGCAACATTTCTATAAACTAATAGTGACCATTACTTTACACATGTACACAGAATGTGCGTTTTGCTCCTTAAAACTAGCATTTCAATCAAATTTGACATTGGAATAAAAAAAAAAAAACGGGAATGTAGAGGACTTATACAGTGAGAAAGATTTGAAATGTTTAGCATAAATGGACAAATCCTAAGCGTCTGTTTTCTCTATTAGTGACTTAACATTATATGTCTAGTCACATTGTGCCTTACCTCGTAACAGTGAATTTGTAAAGAGTTGGTAGCTGTTACTATACAAATCTATACTATACGAGTAGTAGTGTAGAAGTCAAGACCACTAAATTACAGTCTGGAAGACATATCAAGTGAAGACAAAGATATTTAGTGGTCAAGTTTAAGACCGAGATCGGGAGTTGCCGAGACCGAGACAAGACAGAGACCAGATTAAGATTTTTTTCCATTTTACAAAAATAAAAAAAGAAAACTGATCAAGTTAAATGAGCTTGTTATTCATTGTATTTGTTTATTTTCATGCATTACACATGGTATATACTTATATATAATATTTTATTTTATAATATATTTTCTAAAATATACCATTAAATAATATAAACCCTAAATTTATTGTCAGTTAATATTATAGTCTTCTGTATTCTTTAATACTTAATCAGAAGTCACCACATAAAGCCAACTGCATTATTTATTATTAATGTGAAAACAAAATCTAGTTAGGGCAACATGGAAAGGAACAGTTGAATTATTAACATGTTAGAGTTCAGCACTCAACAACTCTGATCACTGCTCAATTTCATAGCACACCACAGTGCTCCAGTCATTATTATGGTAAATTAAAGTCATATCGAGAAGATCAATCAATTAAAGAAAACCACAGTAGATGATATGTGACTTGAAATGTACATGTGCAGATATTTAAACAGACTAATGCTGGAGTACTGTTACATCACCTAGCTTTAGTAGCCTGGTCCTGTTTCACCTCAAACACAGTGAGCTTCAGAAATGGTAATGAACTCATACCAAAAGTGAATATGTGCATGTACCTGACGTTTATGGGCACTCTCATCGCAAGGCATTCTGCGCTATATTATGTTACATGATGCTAAATTGTACTGTGCAGTCTGTTCGCTTTAATGGAGAAAGTAGAGTTGAGCTGGTTAGCATGTTGATTTTTACACCCTACAGCATGACTGTTTTACATTAACATTACTTCAGACAGATGCAGTGGACTCGACTGGTCTTGACAACATCCTGAGACCGAGACAAGTCCGAGTTCAAATGAGGTCCAGACAGATACGAGACTGAGACCACTTGTTTATGAGTACTACAGCACTAACGAGTAGAGCGTTAAATGAACTGGAACTTTCTGTTTGCTTTGCCTCACACCTTGTAAAGCCCACTTCATGCCAGGCAAGGGACATGCAGTTTCTGTTTTTCCTGTGATGGAAATCCAAGCTACAAACTACTCTATCATCCATGTATTGTTTAAATAAACATTATGTTGACAAATTCGAGCATAGCTTATTAAATTAGCATCAATGTAATCTCCCAGCCTACATGGGTAGCCCAACTGGGAACCGTAAAGTTTTGTTCTCAGGTTCCACGTTGGCTCCACATATGGATGGCCACCAGGGTTATTGATGGGACCAGGAGGGGTAAAACATGGGCCCAATCTGGGTTTTACATTGCATACAGGCCTAGATTGGACCCATGTGAGATTAAGGTGTGCTGTAACGATGGGGCCCACTTGAGAATCCCAACTTGAGAGTCCCAGTAAAAACACATGCATAAACCCACTCAGAGCTCATGCTCAACTCACTCCACAGGAGCATGCTTTACAGCGTGCAGTCCCCTGCTAATAGTCATAGAAATGACTATAAAATGTCATAGCGCCTCCTGCAGAACTGGAGCGCTCATTGAAGCAGCCAATATAACTAACACAGCAGAGAGCATGCAAGCTTGTAAACTTGAGAAGGTGGGTTTGACTTTTCACAGCCCTCTCGAGCTTTAATTCTCTAAAAGACCCTAACAAGACACAGGGACTATACTGTCCTCTAGTATAGTATAGATTTTATGTCAATCTGCCCTCTAGTATAGATTTATAAGCTTAGTTAGAGGAAATCTAATTTGCATATTAAAATTATTAAAAATGTATATCCTAATTGATAAAGATTATAAACACTTTTCTCTTGTTCTGGAAGTATAATAGGTATTAACAATTAATTAATTATTAATGAATTAATAAAACACCTTGTGCTTTTGCATTGACCATGCATGCTCTTCCAGGGAAGTGAAAATGAACAGCACACAATGCCTTCATCTTTCTCATCATTTGTCTGCTAGCTCGTCAGCGAGACAGAATGTAAAATATATAAATACAGTAATAAAAGTGCTTTAAAGAGAAAGTGCTTTATCTCTGTTTTGTCCACAGCTGACCACTCTGCTAAGCAGCGGCGTGTTTCTGCTGTAATGGAGATGTTTTGGATGGTGTTTCCAAAATGAAAGGCAGCTAGTAATTGTGATAAAACATCTTCACTGTCTGATGTCTCTGTTTAATGCTGCTTTCTAATCCATTGTAATCTTATCTGACAGAGCTCCTCAGATTGAGTGTCAGCCTCCATCTCCCTCAGTTTAACTGCCAAGATACACAAGCAGAGGGAGAGAGAGAGAGAGAGAGAGAGAGAGAGAGAGAGTAATAGAGAGAGACACACACAATGGGCAGTAATGCTCATTCTATTCATGTTGGACACGGTTTGTTGTCTTCTCATCCGCCAATGCCTCACTGGGCACTGAGTTGCTTTTGTCAGGGCTTGCTTGACTCATTAAACCTGTTCCAATAAAGAAGGCAGTATACGAAAGCAAATGGACAATTGCAGATATTGCTCCATCCTTCTGGCTGGTCACTTAACCTAATTAAGACCTCCTCAATGTTCTCTCTTATCCTCTGGGGGATGTCGCTGTGGCATATGTCTGAGGATGCTCTTCAAATTTAAATGCAAAAAAAGCATGAATATTAATATGTTTGCTGCAATGTACAGCATTCGCTCACTGCATTTCTTGCTTAAACACTGGCTAGAATGCTAAAAAACAATGACCCAGTGGAGAAATGTTGAAGTAAAAGATCAGGACATGTTCAGCATTACTTGGTACTATGGAAATGTATTTGTCTTCCAAATGCCAAAGCTTGAAAAAGGCCACATCAATCTGAAGGTTGCTTATTACTCACAGATGGATGGCGCCCCTACTTTACAGCTTGTCTAAAATTCATTATTTTTCGATTTCCACATGTGACAACAAAGAATTCATTAAATCAGATGAACGATCGGAAATCTCATCCAGAACTCACATGTGGACTTTTAGCGGTTTGAAAATCCTTGCTTATCAGAGCATATTCTACATCGTTGCCTTAATGTGCAGCTGTTGTTTGGTTACAAAGGAACACCATGGAGAAGGCTGATGAAATGTTAGTGCTCCCTCCTGCCCTCATATGAGTGTGTACTGAATTAGACTGTCCATTTTATCAAGGGAAAGCCAAGTTCCAACAGGAAGATGGATAGTTCAGTAGTTGCCATGTCCTAATGCTCAATTCCCTACACGTGTTTACGTTCCAAGACTGTCTATGCTTTCCAAAATCTTTTCCAAAATACTGAGGACATCTAACTTTGAGGCTCGAGACGTATGCATGAATTGCGCTACATCAACAAAAATCAGGGGAGGTGACACACCTCAAAAGTGGTGGGAAAAAATGTGTTTTAAAAAAGCGCTAAAACCTCAAGACAAGAGACAACTGGCCAATGATTGACAGACTAACTGACTGATTACAACTTTCAACACTACATACAGCCTCAGAGGTCATAGAGACCATTTTTAAAATGTGCAAGAATTCATATGTCTTGCTCCTGGGCTCCCCCTACAGCCAGGATGCGTAATGAATGCCTTGTGACATGCCTAAAGAGTGATATTACAGGATTTTACACTAATAAGGGTTACGCAGTTCTCATAAACGCTGTCCTTCCAGCTTCCTCAGAGTAACATAATACAGTTAGCAGCTTGTCAAACCTGGAGTAGCAAGGACAGAGATGCTGTTCTCCTTACTGCAAGTCAGTGGAGCATCCCAATGATTTTGAGTTATTTTAAGGTACAAAACGTCCAAACATACGTTTCTCAACATCAAATTATAATTTACATTACTGTGAAGTTTGCCATGATACATTTTTCCATGTGTTGATGTACTTTTGCTAAAATCTGTATTAACGTAATATATTTTATTACTTTCCATTCGAAAAGTGGTCAATTTTGTTCAGATTATGCATATCCTTTATGGTCATTGCAAAACAGTACAACATCATTTAGCCTATGAACTCATCGTGGCCAGTAAATTCACACACACGGAGCGGTGGGCAGCCACCTCAGCACCCAGGGAGCAATTGGGGGTTAGGTGTCTTGCTCAGGTGATGATTGCTGAGGAAGGAGAATGCACTGTTCCTTAACTCCCCCCACTCCAATTTCTGCTGGTCCAGAGGATCAAACCGGTGACCTTCCAGTCCTAAGCATGCCTCTCCACTGCTGCCCCAATGACTGTATTAACTTCAAGCAATGACTGTATGTATCCTATACATCATATGCTGTTTACAGTCAGTGGTTACAGCTCCTACATTATTGTAGCCTCTTGCCTTCATTTATGCAGCTCCTGGATTCTTTTAACAGTGGAGGCCTCCTGCGAGCACTAACCAGTGTAGTCTGTTAAAGGTTTTGCTTTAAAAGCGATTCGTAAACTATTCATACCATGGATGGCTTAATGGGTCAAACTCAGAGAATGTGTTAAAGGCAACAAAAAAATAGCAGTTCATTTATTGCATTGGCATGTAATTAATGTGCTAACTTTGACATCACTAGACAAGCAACTTATCTTCAAAATATATTTGCTGTCCAATAGAGAAGGGCTTTAAATCAATGCACTTGCTAAAACGTCTCTGGCTCATCCCACTGTAATGGATAATTCTGCTGTGAATAGAAGCAGATGCATATTTGGACTGAGACGGTGGTCTGAGCTCACTGATGTGTCCCCTGTCATATTCGCAGCTGGAGAATTACATCCAGAGGAACGTGCACTCGGAGATGGTGGAGATGCAGAGGAATGTCATTCACACGCAGACGGCCACCATGCTGGAGATAGGAACCAATCTCCTCAGCCAGTCAGCAGAACACACACGCAAGCTGACAGATGTGGAGACACAGGTGCGGCGTATGTAACAAGACCAACGGCATCTGCTGGCACATAAGACATGACAGTCACACATTAAGAGATGTTTTCTGTGTGATTCATATAACATAACTGCCCATGCCTCAGAGTGAGTCCAGGCAGCAGCTTTAACATGCTGCTCACATAACCTAAATCTCCTTATTTCTCTCAGACACTCAACAAATGGATTTGTAATTTGAACGAATTGAGCTTTCAGTATATAGTTGACTGAGAAAGTTTGTCTGAGTCTAGTTAACTGGCAAAATGCAGCAGTTTTAACACAGTTGACTGTAAGCCCGTGTTATTCACATCTACTGCAGCACTAGGTAGGGGGTGGACATGCTGATTGGTGTTGGGTGACAGACAAAAACTGTGAAAACTGCCTAACTAAAACAGACGTAGCATTCATCCTGTCCAAATTGGATTCTTTCACACTGTTGGGTTTTCTACCTCTGTTGTATTTTTGCTCTGTTGTATCTCTTTGTCAGCAGTCCACCATACACTGACTACAGCCTGAAAAAATATTTAGCTGATTTTGTCAGGAGCATATGTTTATTGTATTAGTCTAGCTGTACAAATAAAAAGAGTTGGGCATGTACACATGGTTAAACGATCACTCAGCTAAAACATGAAGCATCTGATAAGACACTAAACATATAAATGAAGGCCTTTTTAACTGCTGTTCTTCGGTCAGTCAGCAAGTTTAATGCATTATAAAACACCAGGGAGTGAATACATCTGGTCATGATAGTTCATAATCTCATTTCCAAATAGTGTCATTGAAATGACTAAAACAATAGCAGTCAGATTTCATGTCTCAGAAGGATTCAAGCAAACAAAAAAAAAAGAGTTTGAACTGGCCATAATCTGCCTGTGTTTGTAGGTTCTGAACCAAACGAGTCGAATGGAGATCCAGCTGTTGGAGTTCTCTCTGTCCACCAACCGCCTGGAGAAGCAGCTCCTGCAGCAGACCCAGGAGGTCTCCCGCCTCAATGATAAAAACAGGTAAGGCCCGCACACATCTATTGAGGTGAAACAGGTTGGGTGGCAGCCATAATTGAACATATGCTGAGTAATACATAAATATTAGAATAAATACAAATATTAATATAAAAATGTATGCTTTTACATCACTGTGTTTATTAAAACGTCTCCAAAGCTCTCCTCATAGGAGCACATAAGCTGTTCTTCAAACTAGCTCGCAATATCTCAACTAGTTTCTTGAGAAATTCTGTTTATTTTGATTGATTTATGTTTATCTGCATCTGGTATTATGTGATCTGATGTTTTTACAAGCAAGAACACTTTTATTGCCAAGATAAATGCTTTCAAGACTGCATTTAGGTGCCTAAAACTCTGCATGATATTGTGTGTGTATATATTGTTGCTGTCTAATGAAAAACATGTATCTCCAGAACAGTGACTTTACAGGGAAAAAAAATGTGAGTCTTGCCCAAGTACTGGTTATTGTGAAGAGTGGTCTCCTTGCCTAGCCAGGGAATCAAATCCCAGTCTTCTACAGCACAATTTTAACTTTTTCATACTTAATGAAATATACCTTTTTAATATTCATACCTAAGCATTTTAATGAAAAATAGACTTAAAGATTAAAGAAACAGAAATTACCAAAAAAAACTATAGATTATTGAGAGACTTGAAGAAACAGTGTACAGTTAAATTCGACCTATGTCTCATTGCTTCCAAGCACTCTAAATAAGAAGGAACTAGACTTAGGACCTCAGGACGAGCCTGATGCCCTGTCATGCTATTTACATCATGGAATCCTATCCATGTGCGATAGGAAACACAGTCTTGTCCACTGCAATGAGTGCACTAACATACATCATGTACGTAACATGCTGGGTTATTAACTGTGCCTTAGAGATGAACTGGATGTAGGGAGGGTGGGCCTTTTCATGCTGGTGAGTCAGAAGAGGGCCCCTTTCAGGGGTCAAAGTATTGAGGACAGGGCACTACTAGTGAAAGAGGAGTGCTTGTTTTTACTATTCTTTCCAGTTGTTTATCATTCCACCTCCCGAACAAAACGTGCCTAGAAAAATAGACCACACACCACCTGTTCCACATCTGCACGTGTTTTTCCTCTGCCATAGATCCCAACTTCGTCATGATCTGCAAATAAACTAAGGCTGTGGCTTCATTATATGCATTCAGCATGACAGATATACTAATGCTATTGCAAGGAATCAGTAAACAACGCTGTGAACAGGAAGAAAGCATTTCATTTAAATATCATTATTACTTTGCACTGTTTGAATATAGCACATGTAGGAATGGGTTTATAGAGTGATGGAGGGTAATAAGAGGATTTTCTTTTCATTCTCCTACAAAGTTACTGTTTTATTCCAAAGCAAATTACAATACTACACATAAACTGTTTTAAAAGCCCAATAAATACAATAAAACACAATAAAAACACACTTTTTGTTCCTTGGTAATGGTGGTTAATGGCCTGGATCTTTATACACTGATATAAAAACAGAGAGCTCTGAGTTTAAACCCGTTGAACTGTGCATGTATTAGTTTTTTTTTAAAGTCTCTTAAAAAAGTGACCAAAAGAATATGCTTGCATTAGCTGGCATGCTATCAAAGAATTCGCTGGAATCTTATCCAAGTTGGACTGTAAAACCTCAAAGCCTGATTGATGTTCCATCACCTTCTGTTCCTGAATGTCCTTAAGCATGAAGCCTGCTGGTAGCGTGAGCACAGTGAGCTGGGAGAGGGAATTAGGGAATGATGTTTCTCAAAGTGCCAAAAGTGGCTTGTTCAATCCATGTGGCTGGATTGTTTCAATAAATAACTGCCACAAAATCGTTAGCAAGAGTCATAAAGATCAGGCTCATAGGATTTATTGTCTTCATTTGCAGCACAATGTGTTGCAAACCCACACAGACTGTCAGAGTGTTGCTTTTGCGTTTGATGGAGAGGGCCAGCCACCGGCACCATCTGTGAATTCTGGGGCTGGCCAGGTGTTTCTAAGAAGTTTAGCTCTACCAGCCACTCAGTGCAGTAACTCTATCTGAGAGGTTTATTCATGGCACTGAGAGGTGAACGAGCAAATAATTAGAGTCATCTTCATGCGGTGTTAACAGAATATGCCAGTGTTTTTCAGGCTCATCTGCTGAATGTGTGCTGTACTATCAGTTACCATGACAATCTGTTGGTTGGAAACTAAATAACTAGTCTCATCTCTGGACCAATGTAGAATGTAGACGCAGCTTTGTTTAAAGACACCTTTGCATTCATGAAAGTGCTCTTTAACATTATTTGCATAAACATTTGCTGCCAGAATTCAGCAACTGCCCAAGGGCTGCTGCTAAA
Source organism: Salminus brasiliensis (assembly GCF_030463535.1). Classification (NCBI taxonomy): domain Eukaryota; kingdom Metazoa; phylum Chordata; class Actinopteri; order Characiformes; family Bryconidae; genus Salminus; species Salminus brasiliensis. The sequence goes on along the minus strand of NC_132880.1, from coordinate 37,989,765 downwards.
GCCAGTCAACAGCTTTTCAGTTCTTTTCCGAGAATGGAGAAAAGCCTGCCTCGAAATGAGTGTCTGTGACACTCAGCATGCTGTAAACGTGTCAGAGAGTAATTATGTTGATTAGGTCGCTGGGATATTCTTCAGATATGATTAGTGTTATTTTATCCATGCAGAAAATTAATATATGGCTAATAAAGGATTAGACATGTATTTCAAAATATATACACATACCTATATATTGCATACATAAATATTTCACATATATCTAATATATGTACCATACATCCATTTCTGATTGATAGGTAAATGCATGTCAAGTCGTCAAGTCAGATTTATTTGTATAGCGCTTTTTACAACTGTTGTCGTCACAAAGCAGCTTTACATAATTAGTACTTAATAAAGGACAGAGACAGAGAAGAACCCCCCGTGAGCAAGCCAAATGGCGACAGTGGCAAGGAAAAACTTCCTCAAAGCTGGAGGAATATGCATGTATGTGCATATATAGAGTAAACACATAAGTAAGTATCAATTATAGTACATGCACAATATGGACAAAAGTATTGGGACACCTGCTCATTCTTTGTTTCTCTCCTGGAACCAAGGGTATCAAGTGCTGATCCTGCGTTTGTTGAAGTAACTGTCTTTATTGTCCAGGGAAGAAGGCTTTCTACTAGATTTTGGGGCATTGCTGTAAGAACTTGATTGCATTCAGCAACAAGAGTGTTGGATGTTCAACACCCCTTCCTCATCCTCAACTCCCCAACTTATCCCAACCAGTTTTTTGTTTTTTGAGAACATGAGAATGTGGACATTATTATTTATATTGTGTCGAACGTGCATAATGAATGGATCAATCAAAATGCACCAAAATTACATTGGAATACAATCTGAAAGGATTTCCCCTTCTCCTGTGAAGTATATGCTGACATATGGCTTAAATGTATAGCCAATATTGGAAAAAAATGTGACAAATGTATTGCATATTGATGCATTGACTGTATATTCTAATATATTTCAAATATTCCATTTTCCAAATTTTTCATTTTCCCAATGGGCATTTCTGTAGGTGTGAGAAGTTTCTCTCAGAAGTTCCACAAAATGATGCCACTCTGTTTTTGCACCACAGTTACCTGGAGCAGCGCTTTGCTGCCATGGAGGCCAGACACAGCCAGGAGCTGCGGGCCATCCAGCAAGAGAAGCAGCAGCTGCAGGAGCTGCTGGACAGGCAAAGCCGCCTGGTCACCCTGCTCGAGGGACAGCTGGCCAGCTCCACCCGCAACAGCACTCTGCTCCTGCGCCAGCAAGCTACTCTCGCAGACACAGTACAGCGGCTACTGGCCATGGTCACTCACGGTCAGTGCCAAACTCTCATCAGCATGCATGAGGCTGTCTGGAAAGCGTGAGTGTGTTTATGGTAAACCTGACTGAGAGAGTATCGGACAGGAGGCTTTGTCTAGGGATTATGGGCTGTTGCTTCGTTCAACATGGGATTATAGGAAGTTGTTCCATTGCTCAATGTGTCTTCTTTAGTTAACAATGCAGAATCCCATATGTTTTATTGCAGAACCTGATGCATTCATTCTTCCCTTGCCAGATATTGCCATTTCCTCCAAAGAAACGACGGAAGCCTTTAGAGATTGTGCTGACATATACAAGTCTGGGATTACAGAGAATGGAGTATATAGCATTCATCTCACCAACAGTACAAAGACAGTTAAGGTAATGTTAAGGTACCTGTACTCTCTTACAAATAAGGGTGCTTTAAAATGGTCCTTGGGTGAACCCATAGAAGAACCTTTTTTTTTTAAGCCTTCATCAAGTGAAATTTCTTTAAATCTTTACAAGGTGCTTCACCCTCACACATCTCTTTTATTTATGGTTCTTTAGGGAACCAAATGTGATTCTTCTGTGATATCATGCAAAGCTTTGAGGCGCCTTCATTTTTTAAAGAAACCCAACATTTCTTCTGACGTGAAGGACTTCAGTAGAGAGGTTCTTCCCCCCTTTGCTGCAGTAACAGCCTCTACTCTCCTGGGGAGCCTTTGCACTAGACTTTAAACTATTGCTATGAGGATTTGATTGTAGTCAGCCATGAGAGATTTGGTAAGGTCAGGTACTAATATTGTTTGTTTAGTTCTAGATCACAAACGCCACTCCAACTCATTCCAGAGGTTCCAATGCTCCACAGTCAAATGTGAGTCGCTGCTTGACATGGGCATGGTGGATCCACAGCCAGAGCTCCTTTTTCTATTGGAAAAGATTTTATACGGAGATTGCTTGTGTACCCTAGTAAGGGTCTCAAATGAAAATCTGCAGCCACTGAAATACTAGGAAAGTGAATTTGAATTCTTCGCTCAATCTCTAAAGCAGTTGCTGGCATGAATCTTGATTATCTAAGGAACAAAGCGCTCCACAGGCAGTGTTGACATTTAGATTATTTTATTGTTTTCGACGACCACATTAAAAACCTGGCAGGACAAACTGTTTTAATATAATGCAGTTTAGAGCTCTGTTCTGCAAAGGGTGGAATGAAAATGTCATGCTGGGGATGAGAATGCTAAAATAAGAAGCCGGAGAAGCGTTCCCCCGCAGGCTCTAATGTAGGCGAGTCTGATTCTCAATGTAAAAAGCCGAGGGTCCCCAACTATTTCACTTTTGGTTGGAGCATGCTATCAGCTCTCACAATCAAATCTAATTTCTGACAGATTTCTGTGGTGCAGGAAAAAAAAAACATGCAATAAATTGTTTTTGTTATTCATTGCCTTCTCTCATATGCGCGCTGTGCGTTTCCACTGTGTTTCCTGTGGGTATAGGAGCCAGGTGTTTGGCATAGGTTTTGTAGTTGCATGCCAACTTTAGGCCTACAGCAGCTTTGCTATGTGAAAGCCAGTAGACACAGCTTTACCACCTTTTTAATCTATGCCATCTTTCCTTGTAGCAGCGAACTGGGTGGTTTGTTTCGGGTAGAGAAAGCTCACAATTGCTCCGCTTTTTTTCTTACTTACTTTCTTATTGCTATAGAAGTTCACCCACACCGAAGAAGACTGATTAAATAATGAAGACCAGATAAAATGCAACAAATACCAACAGAACTGAATGTAAAGGAATACATCTGTCTTTAGCTTACCACTAGCAAAAACATCTACCTAAGTGTGTACTCTCATATACTGTATGTTTAATCAAGACACATGGACAAAAGTATTGGGACACCTGTTCATTCATTGTTTTTAAAGGATACTAAAAAGAGTTTATCCTGCTTTTGTTTTTGGAACTAGTAGTAAAAACATTGAGATGCAATGTCTGCTCCTGTTCTATCCACCTCCACCATAATGTTTTTTTAGTACATCTCAATCTTTTTTTGCTGTAAGTATTTGATTGCATTCAGCAGCAAGAGTGTCCACCACCTCACATCATCCCCAGCTTCCCAATGCATTCCATAAGTATTGGATGGAGCACCATCCATCATTCCAGAGAACACAGTTCCACTGTTCCAATGCTTAGTGCTGCAGAGCTTTATACTCCCCTAGAACACGCCTGGCATATAGCATGGTGCCAATAGGTTTATGCTTATCTGCTCCAGAGTGCTATTTTTTGGCAGTACTTCTCTACAGGGAGTATGTGTATTTGCACATGTGTGTCAGCAATGGGTGCAAGAAACTTACAGTAGCTGAATGCATTAGAAGGGGTGTCCACAAACATTTGGATAGTGTATGAAAAGCAAAACTACATATGCAGCCTTGTTAGTGGCACAGACTAAAACACTGGCCCCATTGATTACTTGTCCTTATAGGAGTTCTTAAATGTGAAACTTGAACTTGAGAAATGCTTCTGTAATTTTAGTGTAGCGCTGTTTCTGTGTGTCTTTATGGCAACGAGCATGGTTTTCCCAAGAGTGGTGAAGGTAGGCCAGTGCTGAATGATTTGGCATTAGGTTACGTCTGCCATGTTGAAACTTGTGGAGGTGGATAGAACAGGAGCAGACACATTGCATCTCAAGGGATTATGCAAAGAGGAGGTTAAGCCATAGCTGAGGTGGAATAAATTCATCTTGTGAACCCAAAGGTAATTTGAATATGGAACATTGAGAATCAATCTGTTAAGCATCAGTGGAATGGAAAATTCCACCACATGAGTCGAACATTAAAGGCAGTATATTTGAAAACATTAAAGCATGGTTTTCAGCGTTTTCAGATTTCCGAATGCATGGGTCATGGTTTAATGCACTGACCGTGCCAGGGAATGGTAATGTATTAGTGTCCACTTATTTATAAAAAAAAAAAAAAGGAAAATAAAGAGCTGTTGCAATAGCCCGTTAAAGCTCACCCAATTTGTAGTGAAAACTCAGAAACTAGGGAGTATCATTATTACACTGAATACACTGTTTACTCATCTCAGCCATTACATTAAAACCACCTGCTTAATATTGTGTAGTTCTTCCTAATGCCCCCAACACAGCTCTGACCTGTTGAGGTAGGCACTCCGCAAGATGGTGTCACATAGGTGTCCGGCTGTATCTGGCACCCAGACATTAGCAGCAGATCCTTCAAGACCTGTACATTGTGAGGTGGGGTCTCCATGGATTGCATTAATAATGCTTGGGCATCTATGACCCTGAAGTCATTTCACCAGTTATCCTTCCTCTGAGCACCTTTGGCAGGCACTAATCACTGAATACCAGTAACCTGCCTGAAGTTTCAGAGATGCTCTGACCCAGTCGTATAGCCATCCCAGTTCGGCCCTTGTCAAAGCCACTCAGTTCCTTAAGCTTTCACATTGTTCCTGCTTCCAACACATTAAACTTTAAGAACTGACTGTTCACTTGCTGTCTAATATATTCTTGACACTCTTGACAGTTGCTGTTGTAAAAAGATTCACTTCACCTGCCAGTGAGTTTAATGCTGAAGCTGCTCAGTGTACATAAATAAATAGAAAAGAGAGAGAAACAAACTTTTATATGTTTTATAGTTTCTATCAGATGACCGCAGGGTTTCCAGTTCTTTTTTGTGTCATTTGTCAAGTTCTCAGTAAAACTTTGTTTTATTATTGCAGCATATAATGGCCTTTGTTTCAGAAATGGGCAGGAATATTAGCGGTTTCTGGGACAAGGCTAAGGCTCTCTGAAGTTCCCTGCTGTATATGATTCCACAACCTCCCTTACAAAACTCTTAGTAAATTTGATTTTCCTGTGGGTTGTTAACAGACTGAAACAACCTTCATGAGAGTGACTTGGCTTTATGGAAAACAATACTTGTCATGTAGGGGAAAACCAAATTTAATGGAAGAGGAAAATACAATAGTGGGAGTAGACATAGCCATAATAACAGCCTCTTCCCTCCATAAGTGTTCTCACACAGACAAGGGCATTATTTATTTCCTATTTTAACATTTAAAATGGCTTCTGTCAGGAATTATCAGCTTTTTAAAACATTTGTCAGGGCAGTACTGCTTTATTTCAACAGGTTTACAGTATTTAGCTTATCGTGATCCAACTGGAGTGAATGTAGAATGGCATGTAAATTACTTAGTGTTCCAGATGTGCTGATTGAGTGCAATATTTTGATTTATTATGATTAGTTCTAGTGGTATTTACATTATATAGTGGTAGTGGCAGTGTTCTTGGTAGCAGGGAGCAGTAGTGATGGTACTGGTGGTAGCTGCAGTGTTAATAGCATTGTTGGTAGCAGTAGTTGTATTGGTAGTAGTAGTAGTAGACAGAGCAGTGTTAATTGTAATTGTAGCAGCAATGGTGATGGTAGTGGTAGTAGTAGCCGAAATAGTAGGATTGTGTTAGTGGTAGAAGTAGAGGGAGCAGTAATAATAGTAGTAGTAGTGGTAGCAGAAGTGGTAGTGGTAGTAGTAGTATTAGTATCAGAGGTAGTAGAAGTGGTAGTGGTAGTACATGTAGTATTAGTAAAGGTGTTAATAGTAGTATTAGTAGTGGTAGCATTAAAAGTATGTGTTGGTAGTAGTAGTAGTATGGGTAACAATAGTATTAGTAGTGGGAGTAGTAGCAACAGTGGTAGTAAGGGTGTTAGTGATAGTAATAGTAGTAGTGGTGGTGGTAGTAGTGGCAGAAGTAACTGTATTGGTGTTAGTAGTAGTAGTGGTAATTGTGGTATCGGTAGTAGTAATAGAGGGAATAGTGGTAGCAGTAGCAGCAGCAGTAGTGGTTGTGGTGGTGTTAGTAGTAGTGGTAGTATTGATAGCAGTAGTATTAGTATTGGTAGTGGTAGTAGTAGCAGTTGTATTAGTAATGGTGTTAGTAATAGTACCAGTAGTAGTAGTAGTAATAGTGTTAGTAGTAGCAGTAGTATTGGTAGCAGTAGTATTAGTAGTGGTGGTGGTAGTAGTAGCAGTAGTAGTAATGGTGTTAGTAGTTGTGGTAGTGTAGTAGTGGTGATAGCGGTGGTAGTAGCAGAGGTAGTAAAAGTGGAAGTAGCAGTAGTAGTACAGGTAGTATTAGTAATAGTCTTGGTAGTAATAGTAGTAGCAGTGGTAGTGGTGGTAGTAGTAGCAGAAGTAGCTGTATTGGTGTTAGTAATAGTAGTGGTAATTGTGGTATTGGTAGTAGTAATAGAGGCGGTAGTGGTGGTGTTAGTAGTAGTGGTAATGTTAGAAGTAGTAGAGGGAGCAGTAGGAATAGTAGTGGTAGTAGTAGTAATAGTAGTAGAGGGAGCTGTAGTAATAGTAGTAGTAGTAGCAATGGTAGTGGTAATAATAGTAATGGAGGTAGAAGCAGCTGCTTGTTAAATTGAAAGTAGCAAGATATCTAGTAGATAATAAATATAAGACTGTTGTTTTTAACTTCACCATGACCTTAGATCTTCAGGACACCATAACCTTTAAGACATGGAAAACAATCATTTTTATGACTTCTGTACACTGTAACTCTGTCTCTCTAGGTATTTTGTGACATGAAGACCAGAGGAGGAGGCTGGACTGTTCTTCAGCATCGCTTTGATGGCTCGGTGGACTTCCACCGTGGCTGGAAAGAGTACAAAACAGTGAGTGCTGTTGTAAGCAGTGTCCCCCCCCCCCCCCCCCTAACTGGTCAGATTTGATTAATGTATCTCCCTGACCATCCTTTACTCTATTACCAAGGTTACTTGATCTTGGTTGTATTGAAAACACATTTCCATGACAGATTGGGGAGTGTGTGGGTCCTAATTATTTTTGTGTGGCATTTCTGCCACATGGAAAACTGATGGGTTACTGATCCTTGCTGACCCCTTTTTGGAGGGGAATTGTTTGGACTGTGCTCCAGTGTCACTTGCTGTTTTTACACCTGCATTGACTCCCTGTGAGTTGGAGGAGTCTACGCATTGATCTGAGCACCAGCTTTCTTACTCTAGTTATCCCCCAGAAAATCACATCTAGTATACTCAATAAGGCAAGCAGGCATTGAGGAGAGAGCTGAATCCATTATCCTTTTATGCACTGTGTCTGGTGTTAGTGATTCACTGCTGGGCGAAGCTAAATGCAACCCACTGGAAATAAAGCTCTGATTTAATGATACCTACCTGGGTTTAAAGCTCATTTTAAAACCAATGACTTGGACCTATAATATAATGATGCTCTGTCCTTAAGCTCTGCCTTAGATATGGACCCTTATTAGGCTTTTAAATGAGGCAACAGTGGTAATTTGTCTCACCCACTTCAGTAGATAAATTACTATGGCTACTCTGGGAATACCCAGCTCACAACAGGCTGCAAAGAGCAAAACAGTTTTCTTCCTTTTTGCTCTTTATTTATTTTCCAAGAAAATGTTTTTACAAGTGGATGATAAATATTTGGCCCCAGTTAGAGCGTGAGATTAGGGAGGCTCCTGTAGGTGTCTGATAAAGATCTGTGCTGAGGTGTTTGAGTGCCCAGCCACAATATTTAAATAACACTGGACAAATGTTATTCGTTTGCTGACCTAGTCAGACAGAAAGCACGTATGTTAAAGTACTTTGCCGAGGTGCACTTTCCCGGGGCTAAGTGCGGAAATGAACTCTCACAGCAGAAGCAGATGTATTCGGATGGCAGAAAAAAGTCTTGGATGTTCATCTATTATGCAGGGATTTGGAGACCCCTCAGGAGAACACTGGTTAGGAAATGATGTCATCCACCTGCTCACCACATCGCAAGACTACACTCTGCAGGTCCAGCTCAAAGATACGGAGGGGAACCCGGCCTACTCTCAGTACGACCGCTTCTACATCGATGGAGAGGAAAAGAAGTACAGGTACTACTACGCTTTTTAGGCTCATCAGTGTGAGGTGAGGGAAAATGACCCTTTTTCTGCTGTTTTTTTTTTGCAAACATCTAAACAGAATAGGGACGCCTAAATGGAAAAGCGTAGCATTACAATGAACACTTTCTCTACCAGTTTAGATCATTTTAACACTAATGGGTCTAAAGCAATTCAATTTAATGCCATTTTATATTTACTGTATTTTAAAAAATCTGTAACCCCATGTAAGCAAAAGATGCTCTTTATTATCATAGACAATTCAAATGTTATATATGAACATCATGTGTTAATATACATTAGAAATATGAAATCAGGGCTTTGTGATTTTATGCTTCAGTGTTAATAAAGATTAGATCAATGTCCAGCATACAATCAAATGCTTAGTTAAAAATAAAGCACTATAAAGAAAGGATGAAAACATGATTTGAAGAAATCATACAGTGTTTATTGAAGTTTCATCTTTCAGTATTATAAATATTTTAGTCTTGTGTGTGTGAACATAACAGTACCATATTCAGTTGCAAATCTCTGTTTTAAGTGTTGTTAAGTTGTTTTTATAACAACCATAAAAGACCACTGACCAAGTTGACATTGTGGTTGTTATAAATAAGGTGTGGCCACAAGAAAAAAATATTAAGGCAAGTTTTGTAGTGGCCAGAATATTAAATACAGAGACTACAAAACAATATATTGAGGCCACAAAATGATTTATTATCTCATGGCCTCAATATAATATCTTGTGACTCTCAATATATTATTTTTTGGCCTCAATATATAAGCTCATGACCTCAATATATTATCCTGTGACCTCAATATATATTATCTTGTGGCCTTAATATATTATCTCATGACTTCAATATATTATCTTGTGGCCTCAATATGTTGTCATTGCGTGCTACGCCAGACCAAGATGGTACGAACACTCACAGAGATGGTTCCAAAGCAAGGACGTTTATTCAAACAAACGAACATAAAACACCAAGAGTACGAAAAACATGAGCAGCAATGAGAGGGGAATAACGTGAACAAAACCGAAACGTGACAACACAAAGAGCAAACATAACAAACCTGGGACTGGGAGAAGTTGGGAGCTGAGCGGACACTAGAGCGACGCTCATTAACAAGACAAGGAGAGCTGGGGAACCAGCAGCTAGACAAAACGGCAAGGCCGACTTAACCTGAAATGCCTGCTGTGAGCGCGGGTCGCCTTGCTGGGACGTGGGTAGCCAGTGAATCCTGACAGTGAGCGAGCAAGCCTCGCTGATAACGTGGTTAGCAGGGTGACCTGCTCCTGAATCGTGGATACCCAGCCAAAGCTGACCGTCACACACCTCTAGTCGTATGGGGAACCTCTCGAGCGACCTCAAGGTTCCAAATGATACAATTCTTGGCATTGAACCATGGAGTTGAGGCTCCTTAAGTACCCCCAGTCCCAGGTGAAACACATGAACCAAACAAACAGGAATCAACACACTGAACACATAACCGAAAACGAGGCGGAAGTCCTTATTTGGACTGTGGGCGGCGGCTCGGAATCGGGGCGCGATACCAAGAGGCTGACATATGTTCTCTTTTGGCTACAGTGTATTATCTTGTGGCCTGAATACATTGTGTGCTTTGTAACTTTTTAGTCCACAATATTTAAATGATTTTCTTGCCTTAAAATGTTATGATATGGCACAAATATGCTCCTCTCATCTGGGAACATAAAACACATTTCATCCCAAAGAACCATGATATTTTGGAGGGCATATTTACATGGTTTGTACCTTGAGAGACAAACATGTACCTGTGCAGTGTATAAATAAGAGGCCTTCTAGCACAACTGTGTTCAGTTTAATTGTACTATGTTGTGTAGAATAAGGACTTCTTTATACAATGACGTCCCTCTTTTTTTTTTTTAGATGTTTCTCTTTGCCTTTATGCAAAAAAGGCTCTACTTATAGAACATCAGTCAAAACAATGAGCTCACTGCAGGGCACACTGCCACTGTTTGCCTTCAATTCCTCTCCCCATCACAGCTGCTGCTGGCCCACCAATCCCAAGGGTAGACTTGCCTACTGGAGAGAACCCAAACAAACGCTTTCGAGCACCTGGCTTTGCCAGAAAACTGCCAAGTCAAACAAATCTTGCTCTCTCCCTCTCTCCCTCCCTAAGTGCTGCAGCTAAAATACCAGGCATTACCTGTGGGCATGATTATACCGCAAGTGAACCAGAACCAGAAAAATGAAATTGAACTCAAAGCTGATGAACTGCAATCTGATTCTGGTGTGTATTGAACTGAGCGGGGCTCACTGCGTGGCAGGAGTGTATTAAATTTGGGCTCGTTGAAAAACAGTGTGTGTGGCTCACCACTTAAATAACCTGGAGAGGCACTCCAGCCGAAGCCCCTCGCCAAATCCCACTGTGCTCGGTTCCCATTTCACCTCTTACCGTATGTGTGAGTTTTATTTGCATGCTGAGAATGTTGGCACTGTCTCTGGTGTGTTGTGTTCACATGGGAACGACCAGCCAAATGACCTGTTGTGTAAGGATGTCTCCCAGCCAAAATGCTCCCCTGCAGTCCCTTGCTGTGTGGTCCTTGCTCTGGCACTTTCCATGCTGAATGTGCACAATCATACCTTGTGAGTCATTGCAGACAATAGATTACGGATAATGGAGGTCACATACCGCAGCTGAGCTGAATGCATGCAAATGAGACTTGGCAGAACGAAAGATGTCTTTGTGATACGTATGTCTAAACAAATTGCTTAAAGGGGTTCTTTAAAGTGATGCCACAGGAGAACCCCTAAATATATTTATATATGGCATATGTAAGCAGTCTCTGTTCTGATTGGCTGCCCTATGGTTTGCATTATTCAAAAAGCAGTTGAGGCTGAAAGATTCCTTTAAACTTCTAAGTGAATAGGTGGATATACACTGATTAGCCATAACATTAATACCTCCTCCTTAATATTGTGTAGGTTGTGCCACCAAAACAGCTCGGACCCATCAAGGCATAGCTAGCACAAACATTTTTAGCAGTTAGTGCCACAGTAGCTCTTCTGTGGGATCGGAGTAGACAGGATAGCCTAGTAGATACTGAGCGCTGCATGATGGTAAACATCCCACAAGTCCTGCCTGATGTTTTGTCCTCTAGCCATCATAATTTGGCCCTTGTCAAGTTTCCTGAGATCCTTGACCATTTGTCCTGCCTTCAAGAACGGACTGTGCGCATGCTGCCTAATATGTATATCCCACCCTTGTTCCCTAGAGGTTTTAATGTTATGGCTGATATGTGTATATGTGTATATTCAGATGTGCTGCTTTAATTGAAACAACAGGCTGTTTTTGGAGCTGTTCTGTAACCGGACTGTATGGATTGGACTGGGAGTGATTGGAACATTTTGAAACAATCGGGTTGTCCGTGGGTGTACGTGCAGCTTGTTCATATACAAATGCTCCAGTATTAAATGCTGATGGTGTTTTAATGAATGTGGAGTTCAGCTGGGAGAAGAGTTTCACAATAGCCTTAGTTCCCTTTCCAGACATTTCTGTATACCAGAGCCATTCAAAGAAATCAAGCCTTTTCTTAGTTTGATGTGTGAAGCAGTGAAACCAAATAGCGTTAGGTTGTAAGTTGGCAGAGGTCTTCAGCAACTACTCTACAACAACACGTGAGTGTATTTTGTTTTCTTTCTCTTTTTTTTAGTGTTCATGCTCAAGGTTTCAGTGGTACAGCTGGACGCATCAGCAGCCTGACCCACTCTGGCACCATGTTTAGCACTAAAGACCAGGACAACGACCACTGCAGCTGCAAGTGTGCCCAGATGGCCTCAGGGGGTAAAGATTCGGCCTTGAGTCTCTTTCTGCCATTTGAGTTTCCTCAGCCTGTAATAAGCCTCTCATTACCTACATTATGCAAAAGAATTTCCCTGGATCCCTTCATTACCAAAAATCACCACATTACCATAAAATTACTGTATTGCAACACAATCTCTTGTTTCCATGGTAACCAGGGAGACAGAGTGAATGCTGAAAAAGCCATTTGTTTGGATGTACAGTAATCATGCTGACCTGAATTAAAATGGCCTACAAATTTTGGTTGAGGCTCTTTAGTAGTTGGATTGTCTGGCACCAATTGGAACATTCATGTGTAGGAATGAAGTCTAACTACTGACCTTGTCTTTTTGTAGGATGGTGGTTTGAAGCCTGTGGGCCTTCCAATTTGAACGGGATCTACTATGCTGGAGTCTCCAATGTAATGCGCTACAATGGCATCAAATGGTATTACTGGAAAGGACCGAGCTTGATGCCAACCATGACAACTATGATGGTGCGTCCTGTGGATTTCTAAGAGCGGGATGGGAATTTGATGGGAACGTTTGATCCCAGAGTGCCAGCGAGCCGTTGCTGTGGATGAAACTCTGACTTTTTTTGCATTGTTGGAAACTACGGAGACATTTTATTATTTCTGCCTCAGTCTGTTTTCATTTCACTTGCTCTGGTTTGGCAAAAAGGACACAGCTGTGCAATCAGTGCGTTATTTTTCCCCGTATATAAAAGCACATGCTGTGCAGAATGCAAAAGACTGGAATTGCTGATCAGTGTTCGCTTGTGTACTCTCTGGTGAATTGTGCTGTGAGCCCTAGCTATAATGTGAACCATTCGTCCTCCCCTTCTAGAGACCACCCCCGCCTGTCCACTACACGTCTCTGCTCCCTTCAGGTATTTCTTTCTGAAATGCTCGTAAAGAGGTTTAGGAGAAAATGCCCCCATAAAAGTGCATGAGATACTAAAGCAGGTGTACATTTTACAAGCATATTATTTACTATCAAAATATATATTTGTAATAAAAGAACACGTAAAAAGGGCTTTGGATGTCAACGGCTGTAGGAAATGAGAAAACCCAAAGCGGACTACGCTGGCGGCTATGAATGCGGCCTCTGTCCGTTGTGTTTTGCAGATACGTCAGCAGCGGCAGCAGGCTTGCTCTAATGGAGGGCTGTGGTTGACTGACCATCCATGCAGGGTGTTAAGAGGGTCAATATTAGCCCAGCTAACATGCCAATCCCTTGATGAATCATCCAATAAAGGCTCGTCCCGCTGCTCCCATTAAATACATCATAGAGGCTGGCCCTCTCGCACTGCTGACCTGTGTTCACACATAGCACTTAGCCATGCATCTGTGGTCATGATTTAACACTCTGCTCAATAATCCCATTCATCCAGGGCCACTGGGCTCGCGAGAGAGGAGAAATACTCTCAATACGCCGCTGTGTAAGATTCCCACCACAAGCATCACATGCCACCCACTTCTCCATAAGCACATCACCCTGGCATGAATGTGCTCAGGGCTGAAAACATGCAGGTCATCACAATCATTTGCCAGTAATATACTGCTGCCAGCGCAGATGAACAGAAATGAAGATGTAGTGCATTGCAGAGCTTGGAAGTACATTTATATGCACACCACACCAAGCAGCACAAACAACTTTATTATGAGTCCAGCAGCTGCCTGTGATAGATCACGACTCAGGAGGAGGGATCCATCAAGTTGGGTTTTATGAAGAGGGCACTGACAGGCACCTCCTGCTGACCGGCCTTGTAGAGGCCTTGCCAAACTGACCTGAGCTCAGCGTCTCCTCCTACGGACTGCGCGTTTACGTGTTGCATCCGCTATCTGAGCCTGTTTCCATGTGCAAATGAGATGCTCTACGTCAACAGGGCAGTTCTGCTCTACTAGAGCTTTAGAATGCATCCGTGGATTTATCATCTCTTTGAGCAACGTGGAAGGAGAAATTGAGAGGGGTTGAGGGAGGGGTGCGCAAGCAGATACACATAAATCTCTATCCCACCTCTGTTCCACATGGTAGGCTTCTTGGGAGGGCAGAGAGGACAGGTGAAGTCAGGGATGGCCCATAATGAATCTAGGAGACAGCATGTTCCTGGTGATCCAGCAGAGTGGAACCCATTGACGACTCCGGAGGGTTGAGTAAAGGACAAATGGGAGTAGAAATGCCTGAAAATGTTCTGTGACCCTTGAGTTCTCTATGTATTTTCCTTTCTGTTCGTCAGTGTGAAGGACAGCTTGCTGCTTGCTGTCTCTTTAATGAAGTCTGGGCTGCTAACTGATTTTATTTTAAACAGCAGGGGGCACTCTAGCCACAACGAAGACACACCAAACCAGCAAGTGGTTAAAGCTCTTTTTTTCTCTTCTAATTCAGAAGCCAGAGTGAAGCTGCAAATTTGGAATTCACCATTGATGGTAATTTTGTCTGTGCCCAGCACCCTCCCCTGTCTTTCTCATTTCTCCTCTCCCTCTGCAGGTCCTCAATGTGCAATTATGGCAAATCATTACTGCTACCGTGAGACAACTCTTGTGTACTACTCTGCTTAAAAGATGACTAACTGAAGGGTACAACAGACAGGGCTAGTGGTAGTGCTGTTGGGGAAAGGGGGGGCCCGTTATGTGCTCATGAAGTTTCTTCAGTCAGTTAATGATATGTGTGCTTATAAGTGAGAGGCGCTGAGACCGAGAGACAGACAAACAGAGCTCATTAATGCCTCCGAAACACAGCAAGCATATTGTTGCAAATACATGGCTACATCAGTAAACCCAGTCATCTGTCAAGACTGCAGTGCTGGCTGAGTAATGATCTAACCCATTAGCACTTCAAAACACAGGGTGTTTCCCACACGCTGACATGGGTGTTGTCTGATCTTGAGCCTGCAGTGAAAGTATCACCTCATATTTTTACATTTACTGTGCGGATGATTATGATTTGTTGGGCTGCTTAACATCTCACCAAATGAACTGCATCCATCAATCCATCCATCCATCCATCCATCGACCTTCTTTTTCTTTCATTTTTTGATTTTTTTTTTAAATAAAATTTCAACACCAACATATATTGGGGGTTGCTAACTTTCATCACGTCTTTTCCCTTCAACTCAGTAGCACACCTGCCCAGAACGGCACCAGTCACCTACATGAGCTCCCTCTATACCGTGGTGTGCAATGCATATTCATTAACAGCTCATTTGTGACAGAGTACACAGAGAGAAGAGCATTGCCATGCCCATACCTATTCTCATTACAGAACAGTTAGACAGGAGCATGCTGTCACACCAATGACAGCAGCTTCCCACAGAGGATGCTTACAGAACATTGACGCTTTCTATGCGTCCCTTCCAGTGGCAGCATTTCTCTTCCTTCACACTGTTTTTCCTTTTCACCTTTTATTGCAACCAAAACTAGGGGAGGGGAAAAAAATGGAATTATGGAATTGCAGAATCTATTATAGGAACAGTGCAGCCTTGACCCAGGCCTCACAATAAAGCTTATTTTCTGAAGGGAGATGCCAGACCATACGTTAATAGCATTATTTATACACTCCCCCAGTCAAATTTAAATACCTCTCACTTCATGTGACCCATGACATGAAATTAACCCGTCGTAACATTCAGTATACTCCCTATGTCCTAAGGGTCAAAATTGACCTGAAGGCAATCAATGTACTATGCTGGTGTATAGCTTTAATGGAAATACGAACAAAGGTGATGTGTCTCTAAGGTTGGGGTCACTTTAGCAGAAGCCATTAAATTGGCCTCAGAAAGCTGAAAAAAGATCATTTAGGATGCCTTCTCTGCTATTAAACATAGTGGTGGGTCATTTTACACCCTTAGGACAACATAAGGGTTAAGAAGGCTAAATAAAAGTTGTTGGAATGACCTCTGGAACTTGCTTCCCGACCACACCAGACAGAGATGGAAAGAGAATCTGGAAGCAGGATAAACAAAAGTATTGGTGAACAAAAGTTATTTTCCCTGTCTTGCTCAGTCATCTGTGTTGCTTGCAGAGTGCAGAAAGATGACAAAACTCAGAGTCTTCGGCTCGCCAGCTTGTCAATCTAAAAGACAGGGAGGTAAAGTGAACCATACATTTGGTCTGTGTACAGTACAGGAGTTGGAAAATGAACAGAGCTGCTACCGAACATTGTGAACCCATCAGCGCATGGTGGGTCACACAGACCGTGCTAATTAAAATGCATGAAATAGCACATCTCAAACAGAGGCTGCTGGTTAGCATCGATGCTGCCATTTCTAATTCCAGCAAAGAGCACCAATAATAATTACAATTTATTAAGAAATGAATTTTAATTACTATTATTTCATTAAGCTTTGCACACAACCCACCCCGTATCTCCTCCCTCTCTTTCTCTCTCCTTCTCTCCACAAACCACATTAGGATTTCATCAGGAAGGCTCAATTAGGACTAATTACTGCTTTGACATTTACAGGTTTTATTTTCTCTGTGCCTCTGGGGATCAGGAAGGTATGGGGATGAAGTTGAACATTTTTCCATGCGGAGAACAAAGATTCCGTATCTTGCCACGCCACAATACAAGCCAAAAGTTATATGGTCTCTGTACAAATGGAAACAAACTTAAACAGACTTCCATATGGTAAAATTCTGGGCTCCCATACAGTCACGAGAAAACCAGAAAAGGGCAGAGTGTGCACCATGCAGTCACTTTAGACTCCAGAATTTGAGAAACTGACCTGGTCAAATGTGACAGCTCATTCAGTGTTGTTAGAAATAGAGTTTAAAATGTGAAGATAAAGCCCACTGACTTTAAAACCATCAGATAGATGTTTCTGCTGTCTGAATTGTTTTGATAGTTTCATTGCCACTCAATAAATGATTTTTTAATAATGAATGGATGTAATACTTGTCGATGACTGTTTGTCAATAAAAAAAGAATAAACCCTTTCTCTTTTCCTCCAGGTGATAGTGCTGAAATATCTGTACTTACAAGGTGTTTTGAAGGGTTCTTTGAGAGAAGGCATAGAAGAACAACAAAGAATCATAAGCCTCATTCACCAGTATCTTCCTAAGAATTGTCTTAAATTTGTTCTTGAGAGAGGTCCTAACAAAGAATCAAAAATCAGATTCTTTATGTGTTTTAAACCACAGAATTGTTCTTGGCTCTGCCCTTATAATGATGAATCCCATTAAAATTGAATTGGAACAAGTCCCAGATTGTTGGTGAATGTCAGAATGAAAGTAGGTTTTAAGAAGAAATTTCTTCTTAAGAACTGATGGCGAATAATCATTTGAGGCACCATTACTTTTTAAGAGTAAATATATAATATTAATGCTAATAATATGCAATAATAATAATTGCACTCAACCGTTATAAAGTGTAATCCTTATGTTCATTCCCTGTTGTTCTGTTCTTTTCCTGCTTCAGGAACAAAAAGGCCAAAAGACATACATGTTTGTTAATGGCTTCAGCCATTCCAGTCCAATTGGGAAAAAATCCAATTCAATTTATGCCAATTCTGAGCAAGTTCCTGCAAAGGCAGCTGTTCTCAGGGCCATGAACTGGATCTAATTCAGTGCTCTAACACATCTGATTCAACTCACCAGGTAATGATTAATCCTTAAGTCAGGCAGAGCAAACACGAAAATGTGCAGAGCATGGGGTTCTCTGGACCAGGGGTTGAAAATGCCTGCACATATTAGATGCACGATTACCAAAAAAGGACATTTAATATACTAGTACCTGGCTGGTTTCAATGGTTTCCATCATATGTCTGTTATTACTGGTCTGCCTAACCTTTATCACTGTCCAGACAGATCGGCAGACAATATTTAATCATAACAAACTGAAGACAGCTAATGAATACTAAAAGATGTGCTTTGTTCTGTGGCAGGCCAGATGTATTCACTCAGGCCCAGTGCCTTAAAATTGCTGATTTCCAAATGAGGCTTGACTTTTACCAGTGATGATGTGAAATGATTACATTTTCACTCCTACACAAGTGGATTTGTGAGAAAATTAAGTAACTTTTTTTTCTCTGTTACTCTTTACTCATTTCCATTTAGTTGCTAATTCACTTTCCTGTTCAATTTTCTTATGCCCAGCTGGTTCAGCATCTGTACTGCTTTTCAACTGGTTACAAGACTGACTTAAGCATGGAGCTCTGTACTTCAATAGTTCAAGAAGTTTTTTAGGTTGCATATATATGCATAAAATATACAAACCTTTGTCTGTTTGCAGTAAATTAACAGAACAAGACAAATTTAAAAAGCTCAGCACAACTAATGTAAGTGCTTTCTCCAACTTCATTCAAAAGTCTCGGATTCTTTCAACAAAACAAGTCCACCAACCTTTGTTTCAGAAGAAGTCATAAAAGATTCTGTAGTGGCCATTGAAGTCATCTAACTTGAACTCCATATATATATCAGCATATATATCCGTATATATAACAGCATCTCTTGTAGTTGTTAATTAGCTTTACATGTGTTGTCCGTACAACTATGATGGTGTTTTGTGTTTTGGATGGATGGATGCAGTTTCATAGTCACTTTACTTGGAGGGTTCATTGTAGATGCCTCGTAGATGCTCACCTGACATTCAACTAACATTAAACTGAACGTCTCTTAAGTTCAACTACACTGATTGTAAATGATTCACTATTGAACCCTGTACCTAACCTTTACCTTAACACTACCCTTTCAGGGTTAGATTTAAGGTTTAGGTTAAGATTGGGGTTAGGGTTAGGATATAGGGTTCATTTAGGATTAGGGTTAGGCGCAGGGTTATATTCAATAGACAATCATTTACTTTCATCTTCGTTTCAGTTCGTTCAGGTGAATGTTAGTTGAATGTGAGGTAAGCATCTACAAAACATCTAAAATGGACCAAGTAAAGTAACATCGTATTTTCTTCTTTTAGTGTTATGTTTTTCTAATTTGTGTTGCATTCAGAAAACAAAGGGTTACTGTCTGCTTTACATCTTTGATCTTGAAGATCAGCATAATTGCATGTCATGTATAATGTTTATAATATATTATTTAACAGCATTGTCATATTAATGACAAAAATCATTTTATACCTAATACCTTTCTGTAACTTTTGCTTAACAGTGAGGTAGTTGTAAATGTACAGTACATGGCTGGTAACTCTATTTCCAGTATTTTACTGACAAAATGTTTTTTAGTTTGGGTTAACTGCAGTTCAGATTTTATAATACACAAAATGTGAAAATAATTGGTACTTTTTATCATTGCTTTTCAGTGTCATTTAAGAAAAACATACAGGTATTTGATGATTGATTGATGCATTGAAACAGGTTATACTTCCAAATACAATATAATTCAATAGTCTACAGCCAGTATTCTGTTGTTTATTCGAATATCAGTGCTCAGTGGCAGGAATCTGGTTAGTGTTTATCAGAAAGCCCCTGCTGCTCAAACACGACACACTGTAAAGAGCTAATGAGGTCTTGCACACCATTACTACTAGACAGCTCCTACACATGGCTGGCACATGTAGCAGGGCGAGCATCTCTCACGCATTGGCCCTGAGACTCCTGCAATTGATTGTAATTCACGCTCTTAATGCCACACTTACCATTTCTCACACATTTTAATGACCCCTCATTCCCCTTCAAAACAACTCCCAGACTACTGATAATGTTTACAACAGCTGCTGCCTTGGGTTCCATGGATTAAACACAATCTTGTCTTCTGATATTAAGAGTTAAGGAGAATTTTAAAAACCACAATATTGGATTTGCCATGCTTTAGGTTGTGAACTGTTGTGTAATGAGACATATACAGCTGCTTATGAAACTTGCTCTTTACTGTGCCAGCTTGCTAAGTGGCAAGCAAAAAGCTACATGGCTAAAATAAGCAGTTGCTAAGCATCACCTAGGTACAGTATGGTTGCATGGTTGCTCCAGTCATGCACCCCATTTGTCATCTGAGGCCAGGTGGATTGCTTATTACAACCCTCTTCAACTGAGCACTGGAGAGGCTGCCAACTCTCACACAGTGGTTGTGAGACTCCTCGATAGAGCAACCTCTCAATCTCCCCCAAAACAACAGCCAGGTGAATTTGACTACAGCTGCTGCTCCAGATTTCACTGATTAAACACACTCTGGACTGGCACCTGTGGCCTTCTGAAGATGTTAAGGAGAGCACCAATCTTGGTTGTCATCCATCTAAATAACTAGCTATCTGAAGTGGTTTGCGGCAGAACAGTGGTCCTCATTAGTCATTTATTCTTGTTTGTCTTTTGCTACCGTTACAGACTCATCAAACAAAGGGTAGGCCTGTTGAGCCAATCACAATGTCTGTAAACACAGAATGGCAGTACGCCTGGGTGCATAACTCACTTTCTTTCAGGTTACGCTATTACATTATGTAGCAGTGAAGGAATTGAAGAAGTGAAAGAATGGATTAGGTTTAAGTTTTCTTGTTTTCACCCTTTGTTAAGATTTGTTTGTGGTGATCGGACAGTGTTCGGATTTTACTTGACCACATGAAAGGCGGGGCGGGGGTTAACATGCCCAGAAAGTATCGGTTCACTCAACCCACTTTCGGTATGGGTCAGAAATGCTTCTCGATCACATTTAACACATTTAAAGACCCTGAGAACAGATTTAGATATACTGAATTATTTTGATTAATACTAAACAGAAAACAGCAAAAATAAGATGAAAAACTCCTCAAAAATTGGTCTTAACCCCTAAACACAGTAAGGCTTATTACACACTAAGATGTATTACTCAGTAACTACAGGGATGTCTGTGCAAACTGATGTGGCAATTCTTAGGTAATAGAAGTTTAAAATAACACTGTCTAATATTAGAAGTTTTTTTGGAGATTCACAGACTCCATAGGGTTTGCTGAAGTTTTTATATCTGGAACCAAGCTACCAGCCCATACATAGGTGCAGGTTTGAGCTCAACAGGCTGCTCAGACTCAAAGAGAGGGCAGAGCCATATTAGCCTTATGATTAGTCAGGGTTATGCTGATGTAACTAGACCTGTGTTTAGGACCGCCCATTCTACACTGAGAGGAGAGCAATACTGAAACACAACAGACATTTTTTAGACTTTGGGAAGATAATCATAAAACACACTTTGTAAATTTACACTGGAGGCCCTGAGAAGCCAGATTATCTTAATTAGAAGGAAAACTAAAAATGAAGATTCCCAGGAGCTTTAAGTGTAAACGAAATGTGTTTTCCACATCTGAATGCAGTTAGTCAAGTGTCAAACCAGTTATTATGTAATAGATACTGTTACTCTCTCTCTCTCTCTCTCTCACTTTGTCTTTGTGTGTGTATGCGTGTGTGTGTGTGTGTAGTAGATGATCGACCACAGCTGGCAATAGTATAGAGGGCATTCCCTTGCTGTTTAAATAGTCTTTAGCATTTTAGAGAAAAGTGTAGAATCTGGCACAAGTAGATCCAAATACTATCCAGATATCCAGAACATATGTTACCAGGTGTAAACAGGCTAAAAATAAATATAGAAGTACACACAATCTCAGTATTTTAATATTTACTCATACAATCACAGAAAATTTCTTCAAAGCCTTGGTTAATAATCACAAACACTCCTGTTATACAAATGCAGCAATATTAATAATAATAAGCCACATTTGATCAAAAATGTATTCATAAATGCAGCTCAGAGTAGAGAAAACAAAATGAGTAGGGAATGCATTAGTGCTATTAGCATTTTAGCATTTCCTATAGGAAGTATATTAATGTATGGTAAAACATGGTGGTTTGTTAATGTCCACAAAATGGTCATGCCTATATATGTGACAATGCTCATGCTTGTGAAAAGTAGGGACATTGACTACTTTTGGCTCAGTCCAGAAAAATGTACATTTCATAATAGGATTGTTTATAGGTTATAGGGTGTTCGTAGATGATAAACAGTTCAAATATGTTTGGTTTGGTCAAATAATTTTGCTTAAATTCCACATTTGAAATCTAATTTTGTAGCAGCCTAGGGCTGTATGGCTGGATCTGCCATATGGGTGACCTAGGTGAGGGCACCACAGGGTTGCCAAAAAAACTGAAAAGGTTTTAAAATATTATCACAACATAAAACTCACATTCGCTTTGCTTTAAATATATTCACACACCAGACTAGTCAGTCTCCAGTCTTCCAGCTGTAAATATGCAGTAATCAACATCATTATGTGTGCCATGAATTTGATGGACAGCAGCATCTATGTATAAAACATGGACAAAATAAATGAGCATGTTGACATCTATTTAGTGTGCACTGTGACATTATTAGTGATCTTAATGAGTGAGCTGCCCTCTCATTGGCATTTCGAGCTGATCTGTAAGACTTTGGCTGAAGAGCTAATGTCAGTTCAGTTTTTATATCTTTACTAGAAAATGAACAGAATGAACTGCAGCATGTTCTTAGGTTGTTCTCAATGGATTTGTAGTGTGCAAGGGGGAGAGTGTGTTTGAAGAGTTAGTGAGGACAGGCAGCACACAGGGGTACCAGAGGACCTCATTCACATGAACCAGATGGGTCTGAGACCAGGCCCAAAAGAAGAAGCAGCTCGTTCAAAACTGCCTGCAGGCAGGTGTCAAGTACAAGTCCCTGTTAGCCATACTGAAGTTATTGTACTAAAATGGATCAGAGTGTAGAACTAGAGTTTTGGATCAGAGTTTTCTACATGCTACTTTGTTTTCGGTCACTATAGAAAATATGCAGACTTCCTTTCTTGTTGGATGCTCTGTGTTTTTATCTGAGACCGCTGTGTAATATATATTTGCAATGTGTCATCCTGTTCAACACAGTGGCTTGGGATTCAAGCTAAATAAAAATGTGAATATCATAAGCAGTCTAAACATTAACCTAATCATTGATCCATCCATGTCTGATTGAGTAGGGTGAGCCTCCATTGGTCATTGCATTCTCCTCCTCTATCAGTTACCATTCTACTTTTAGCATGTTCAGCTGCCCGATGATGTGTTAGTGGCAGTGGTTGGCAGTCTTTGCTCTATGTCGTACTGAATGTGAGATCAATGCAAAAATTTAAAGGGAAATATGTAAAATATTGAATTTCTAAAAGCTAAATCACATTATTTACTGTATGTATTAAACAAATGCAGCAACAGCGTGGTTTATTTTGGGCTTCAGGGGTTAAAGTTGCTGTATACGATTCTGGAGAATGACTGTTGATATCTGAACTTCAGTTCTAACACCAAAGTGGATTGAGCGAACTTCCCCTGGGTGTCCAAACAGCGGAGTTGCTCGCTGTCTTCAAACGCAGACTGAAGACCCATCTCTTTCCTTGGGTAAAGTGTAGTGCTGAGTGTTGTAGTCTCCATACTGACTTTTGTATTTAGTAGCGTCTAGGTTTAGAGGTTTCTTTTGGATCCTAGCCAATACAAACTAAGATTTTTTTTCTGACTAAATAGTGAAGCACCTTTGTTTCTGAATAAGAGCAGCTATTAAATGCCTTAAATGTAAATGTAACCCAACAGCGAAACAAACACACCCATCCCTTCAGCGCTCCGTCAGAATGTTTTGCAGTTTAGTTTTTTTTTTTCTGTTGTTTTGACTTTTTTATGATGAATGGACCAATAGAAACGCTCTTAAATTATTTGGAATAAAATCTTCTACATTGACTTTTTACATTTTTCTTTATCCTGTAAAGTTGGCATTTTGGAGATTTGGGCATTTTTTGTGTGAAAGCGATGATATATCAATAACAAGATGATGGCTAATAAGAAAGCTTACATTAACAGTAGCAATTCTGGTTGCCTGCACTGGTTACATGAACGCAGGATCTTGCAACACCTCTTTCTTCTCCATTGTATAGGTGAACTGATCAAGGGTGGATGATAAAGGTAATGTTAAGGAGGAGAAGAAGATATATCTCTCTAAATATAGTTGGAGGTCACAGGAGCGAGATGGCCTCCAGGTACAAAAGCCAAGGAGAAGATGAACCTGAGTAGTCTGATCAATGTTTTATTCAAGCACCTTCAGGCCTGGCATTTAGCAAGCAGAGCAGGTGCCAGATGTATGGAGGCATGAATGCAGAGACGCACTGTAATACCACCACTGACTGCTTCCAAGTCCCCTTTACTTCCCCAGTGGCATGCCTCTGCTTTGACTGTGTTCATTGCCTTGACAAGGCAAAGTGTTTCAGGCTTGGGTCGCAATGACCTTGAGTACTTACAGAAAAGCAGACAGGATAGATTTTTGTTTCTATTCAGAACCTTTGCCACAGCGTCTTAAAATGGCCATTTCAAATGAACAGACATGCTTTTTTTTTTTTTTAACAACCAAGGCTAACACACTGTACTCTGCACTTGATTCTTATTCAGAATCAATGCCTGTGCTGCAGTGGAGGTTGCTCTATACTTAGCTGCTTGTTCCCACTTGAATTAAATTAACATTTTTGCTTCATACCAAGGTGGAACCGAATGAAATCGGACATAATGTCTTTATTGACAAGCAGCCATGTAGTGGTACTATCAGTAGGTAGAGGCAAGAATACAAATTTAAGTCCATTAATACATGCTCTTTCTGAATGAGACCAAAGTGTCTTACTGGTGCCGGTGCTATAAAAGCAATGGCATGTAAAAGCAGAGTGGGACTTTTTAATAGCACATAAAATAAGCACTCTGCATTACATTATTAATCTGCCTGAAACAGATAGACGAGTCTGAGATGGGAGCCATGCTTTCCTGACCTGAAAATACACATGAACTAAAGAATCAGAACAATTTATTTAACTAAACATTCCTGGTCTGAGACGGCAAGGTGGTGCCACAGGTAATGTTTGTATGCCGCCGCTCCAGGGGAATAGGGTTGTAGGTTCAATTCTGACTCTGTCTGACGGTCACTGCCTGCGAGGAGTTTGGCTTTTGGTGTGTGTGGGTTTCCTGCCCCATATGAGCAGGCTTGCTTGGTGACCAGGAAGAAGCGGATAAGAACGTTCTCTTTTCCCTCAAGCTAGTCAAAACACCTATTCCTCATTTGATAGAAAACCAATCAAAACATTTTATTGTTCTCAGGAGCTGGGAGACTGAATGTCTTTAATTAGTTTGGTCTAGACTGTTTTGTACTTGAACAAAGCACATGTTCCAAAGGGGAGAGGATGTTTAGTGATGCAGCAAATTCAGCTGTCTGAATGTTATCACTCAGAAATCAAGGTCAGAAATATGTCAGTCTTGTTTTTCCCCCCACCTTGAGCCACAGTAAAATGCACTCTTTGCCACAGTAAAATGCAATTACATTGGTTAGAATTGTCCCTGCGTCCTGTTAGTGTTGGTCCTGAGCAAGCCGATCTCTCTAAGAATTCAGAGGAATTATTACAAGTAGAGCAAATTTGTTGGACACCCTTATCAGTTACTTGGGAGAAAGAAATGAAAGAAAAGACAAATGCTGTGGAAATGTTTAGACTGGAAGGGAAATTGGGAGAGCAATTGCATTTTATGGCCTACTCTTAAAGCCTTTGACAGAGTATTTTGAAAACTAAAGTGGATTACAATTGTTCATAGTCTTGCTTTTCATTTGTTCTCTGTCTGAATGGCAGCAAAGTAACTTCTATTCAATTCAGACTCCTTCAAGACCTCATAAAAAAGTTGCAAAGGAGTTATTTGAAATATCGCCATAGGAGAACCAGTTTTTACGTTCTTAAATACCTCTTCACAATGTGTGAGTTGAAAAAGAACCTTTCAAAAGTTTAGAGTTTAAAGTTTCTTCACCAATTCAAGACTTTTCCTAGAACCATTCACCCAAGCCATGAACTTTTCAACCCTGTAGCTGACAGGTTAGTGAAATGGTTTTTGGGACCGGAAAATCACTGGTTTGATCCCCTAGTCTGGTAGGAAGTGAAGGAGTGAAGGGACTGCACCTTCTCCTCAATCAATATCATGGCAGAGGTGCCCTTGAGGAAGGCATCTAACCCTCAGCTACTCCCTAGACACTGAGCTGGCACCCGTAATCACTAATGTCCATTGTACTACTGTGCAATGGCTGATTCTCAATTGGGGACCTTCATATGTAAGAATGCAGCACAGGTTTGAGACTGGAGAACTAATGTAACCCTAGTGGTTTTACTATGTTGTTTATTTAAGAAGCATCACAACCCAGCCCGATATACAATTTATTAAACAGGACTTTAACTGAAAACGGGGCATCGCTTTCCAAATGCAGGTGAGGCAAACACTAAAGCTTAAAATCCCTGGGAAATATGCAAGTGTCATCGACTGGGCTCTGCTGAGGCTCTCCTGAAAATGCTGTAAAACCCTGGAATAAAAGGAGCTCTAAATGAAACTGCCCAGTCAGCACAAGCTTGTATTTATTCCATCTCTCTCTCTCTCTCTGTCTATCTCACGCTCACCCTCCAGCTCTTCTCAGGATGGAGATGATCTCTAATGTAGCTGAGCAGCGGTGCTGAATGTGGTCTCGCACTCTCCCCAAATGAGTTTTAGAGCAGCTCCCTCAGGGCTTTGGTCCCATCACAAGCCCCATTCTCTGACAGCCCTCTGGCACAAGCCTGTGAGAGCCAGAGACAAAGCAACAAGAGAGCAGAGCAGGATGAGTGCCAGAAAATCCCTCATTTCTCCCCCAGCCCCAATCCCCCACCCCTTGTTTCTCTCCTCCAGTCCCCTACTCTATCTCCTGCTCTTCTCAATGTCCTCTCAGTGCTTCCAATGACTCTTAAACTGAGAAAATAAGCTATGCTGTCCTGGTACATCTAATGCCTGGCAGAATTAAATCAGCCCTATTGATTTTTTTTTCTTCTGATGATATTTTCAGCTCCCTCACTGTGCTTTTGCAGTTCATTGCCATCGCTGCACCTTTGCCTCTGCTGCTCCTGTGGTAAACACCACCCTAGAATTGATTCCCCAAACCCCTGATCCCTTCCCTCTGTCCACTCAGTATACAGCTCCTCTGAGGATGCAGTGAGAAAGAGAAGAGGGTGAGCTGAAGCCTGGACAGACCTGTGTTCTTTACAACATTTTAGAAAAGGGTCATTCTTAGCAAGACAACCTTTAGCAGAGGCGTATAGCATGTTCATGCAAAGCTGGATAAGGTTGAAACAGTGTTAGTGCTGCTTCAGTTTATGCTCATATTTGTACTCCTTTCCACTTGGCGCTGTATAATTGTTTGGTGGCATTTCTTCCCAACGCAAAATCAGACAAAAGTCTTATATGCTGCTACAACAAACCTTTTGATTGTTGGTAGGCTTTTTCCTTATTTTCATAATTTATTTAAATATTTTCATAATTTATCAAATATTATTAATAATTGATATTGTCATTGTTATTGTAACGGTTCTTGTTGTTGTGTTAATGTTATTATTTTGTTATTACTTTAATTTGTTAATTTTCTTGTTACTGCTGTTATCATTGGGTTTACTGTTATTGTGATTGTTTTGTTTTAAGGTGCTTGTGCGTCGCACAAGTTTTGCTGTGTTATGCCTTCAAATCTTTGCCCAGTGTACAAACCACCTTATTGTTGTTTTGTGCTCATTTCAGGTTCTCACATAATTTTGATGCCTTGGGTTTTGGAAACTTTTGAAAACGTCTTCCGGATTCTGCTGCAGCTCCAACTGTTTTTTAAAACTGTGGCTTTGAATGGAGTCGACCAGACTGGAGACAGAAATTACTGACCTGATGAAGCAGTTACGTAGTGGTACTGAGGAAAAATGTTTGTTATTTGAACTGAAGTGTTTCAGAGGCCTAAAAAGTTATAGTCATGAACAAAAAACTAAAATCATTTTAAAACATCATCGACTATGGTGACTGAACGTGGCAGCTCTATTGTTATTACTGTTATTGTTATTTTTGTTGTTATTGATAGTATTGTTAATACTGCTATTGGGATCTTTTTGTTGTGATTACTATTCTTGGGTTTCTTAATACTGCTATTACTGTTATTGTTATTTTTGGTGTTATTGTTAATACGGGTCTTATTATTGTTCTTTTTGTTGTCATTATCATTATTGTTGCGCTTAATGTTATTACTGTTATTATTTTTGTTGTTCTTTTTGTGATTGTTGTTTTTATTGTTATTACTGTGGGTGGCGGCTGAAATGATCTGTCTAAATGAGAAAGCATCGTTGTGAAACTCACCTCTAGTTTTGTTATTTTTATTGTGCTGAGGAGCTGTGAGAGTTAATAAACATGAGTCACCACCCTCAAACTGGCTTTCAGTTTTGTTATAGAGTACCAAGATTCAGCCCCTTTCACTGAATATATGCTCTTATATATTTTATGATTTTCAGCCAAGGGCTTTGTGAATATAATAGAGAATCCAGTCAGTGGTATAAAAAGAGTAAGGACACAGGGACCCTCTCAGTGGAGGTCCTAGATGTTTTATAACCCACAGATGGGCTGATTTGCAAATCATGTTGGAACTGAGCAACACCCCAAAGGAATGTTCTGTTCATGGATTCAACACATGGGCCAGCATTCTGACAAATCCTAGGATTGATGGTTACTGAGTTGATGAGTGGTGTTTCGGGCCTTAGTCTGTATTTACCAACCAACTGTGCAAGAAATCAACACAGCTTTCTTTGCAGAACTCTCTGGTGTGGTTCAGTGCCTTCACAACAAGAAGTACCAATCAAAAGATATTTTAATAAATGGATTGTGACTATGAGACAGATTTTGAGGCAACAGAAGTAACACTTGTGCTGTAGCTGAGTAATGCATTGTGCTTTAAATATGAATTTTTAAGACTTCTTGTAATCTTGTAAAGTTATAATGTACCCAAACACAGGGTTAGGGGATCATATGTAGACAGGCAGTTGACTGATTAACCCCTTAACACTCCAAGGCTTATTACACACTAAGGTGTATTACTCAGTAACTACAGGGATTTCTGTCAAACTGGCAGGGCTGTTTTTCTGGTAATAGAAGTTTCCAAAACACCTTCGGCCTGCCAGCAGGCCATAGACTTAGAGGGTTAAAGGGTTAAGAAAAAGAAATGTTTCTAAACAGAACCATTAGGTCAGTTAGAATCGCAAAGCTGAAGTTCAAATTCAAGAGGCTTTATTGGTGTTTCAATCATATTTAACTACACAGGGAAGTGAAATAATGACCGTGGTGCAGTAGTAGTCTAATGGTCTGGGGGAAGAAGCTGTTGAGTCAGCAAGGAAAAGGGTCTGTGTAAGCGATGGATGGGGTTATCCACAATGCTGGTGGTGGTGCAAATGCAGTGTGTGGTGTAAACGTTCAAGATGCAGGTGTCACGATGTGAGGAGCTTGGAGGCAGAGGTGGATGTAAATGTAGGTTTTTAATGCAATGAAAACTAAACAGAACACAAAGAAATACAAACAAGGGACTGAAACTAACAAAAGAAACAAACAGAAACTGAACAGAACAAAACAGGCCAAGCTAACACACTGTGAACCGCCATGAACACGAATCAACATGATCACTTCCAAGACCAGACCAGAAAGGAAGGCTGAAACAAAGGGGTACTTATACACAGGGACAAACGAGGAACACCTGGGACTAACAAGGGGGCGTGGCTAGGGAGGAGGCTCAGAGAGAGAGAGAGAGAGAGAGAGAGAGGCCCTTCTCAGACGACCTTTCTATTAGCTGTGGAGCCTTGCAGTCAGAAACACTGCAATTTCCAAACCAGAAAATAATGAGTCTGCCCAAGATGCTCTCTTCAGTTCCTCTAAAGAACATGCTTTCCACTGAAAGTAGAAACACTGTTGGGCTTTCTGGGCTATTGAGCTAATGTGGAGAGACCAGGTGAGGTTGTTCACAATGTGAACAACAAGGAATCAAACAATCTTAACTATCTCCATTTTGATGTTCAAAGGGATGGTGAGCCACTCATACTCTCCTGAAGTCAACAACCATCTCCTTGGTTTTGACCACATTAAGAGATATTAAAGATATCTAAAGATATTCATTAGATTTCACAAGGATATGCATCAGAATTACCTACACTGGCAGCAAAATCCTTTTAGGTATTTGTCAAAGACCTCAATTATAACAGTATTCAATATCTGCAGTGCAGCTGTTTGCTGTATATATCTGCCTTGCTAAAAATACATAATATGCTTACAAGACATTGGGAAGTATATTTTTTATGACATGCAAAAACCTCCCCCATAGTATCATTTTTGTCAGGTTCTCAGTAAGGTAAGGTAAAGCCTACTTCGATTACAATCATAAAGTATTTATGAATATCAACAATGCCCTTCATCTGTGACTTTCTTCTTGTACTTGCTCTTGACAGAGTTGGCCCTCATTTCCTCTACATGTCTGTCCATCTTTCTGCATGCAAGAGGGAAGTAGTTATAGTCAAGGCCCTCAGGCGTGTGTCACCTGATCTGGCTAGTCCAGTAAAAGGGGTCTAATGCATGCAAGAAAGGTCCAGAAGGAGGGAGCTGAAGACGGGGAGAAATAAATGAAGCAGAGTACGATGTTTTTATATAGCAGGTGGGCGACACATCTGCTCGGCGGCGCCCGGTGGCCACGCTTCAGGTCCGTCATGCGCTGAATGGGCCTGAGTGGAGGAGAGAGAAGGGAGAGAAGGAGGAAAACAAATTCGCAGTCAAGCAAGTCCAAACTCTTGAACTCATCTTGAGAGACTCAAGTGGAGGAGCATGTGCACTTACCCCTGCTGGTTTTAGGAGGATGGCGGCATGATAAAATGTGCCTGTGAGGTGTTTAAAACCTCATTTGACCCAAACAGCAGATGTGAGGAGAGAGGGTTCAAACACGGCCATTCCAGAACCTACCCACCCATGTCAAATATCCTGAAAGCAGTACTTTGCTTTTTCAGCCGGGACTTCTGAAAGCCGCCTTACTTCAGTGTTGGCGTATGTGTGTGTGTCAACCTTTTAAGTGAGGTGTGTCTCAATATCAAAAGCATGGCAGTATATTTACAAGCTAGACTGAAGCAGTGAGACAGAAAGCACACACATTTAATGACTTCTGCTGTATGACGTGTCTGAAACCTCTCATTTACTTTGGACCTCCATGTAACCCCTGTGCGTGGGCACATGTAAAGGGTTTGCAGAGGTAAGAGTGGCTTCTTCTTTAAGGGGTAATAAAACTTGTCAGACTCTAGAAGGGAATCTCCAGAGGCCTGAGCATAGGATTTAAACTGTCAGAGTGGCAAGTGGCATGGAAATAAGAGGAAACTGTCTGGGAAAGCCACAACACTATCCAAACCACCAAAGCATTTCACTTGCCACAGCCTTTCGCCTGCTACACAAGGCATATCCAGTGAACTTCTTTGATATCAAGTGTCAAATTCATGCTGCTCTAATATGATGAATGTGGAAAGTGCTGTTTATTATAACTATGTTCTGATATGCTCTTATTGGCTCTTCTTGGTCATGTTTGCTATGACTTTTTCATATCCAGGAATAAGACTTCACTTCATGTGTGAAATCTGTGATGTCCGGATGCGAGATATATTTACAAGTGGTTTACTGCACAGTTGGAAGGAGTTTATTTTATTGTAATGGTGATGAGTGGGACTGCCGCATGCATTACCAACACATTGGTATATACAGGCTTCAGACCAAGGGGAAAGTTAAAAGGGGCTATGTTGTTTACATGTTACTAGATGGGAATCAAAAGATGGGTATGCTTGCTTTCTTTGTCATTAGAAAGCTCATTTTTTTGGTAGTTTACACCATGCCTTCAACACATGCTTGTATTTGTAAGAGACTGTATGGCTGTCAGAGGGAATTCTGAGAACTTGGGCCAGGGTTCTGAGCAGCTTCTGCTAGAAAACCAGATGCTTTGTTGAACAGAGGTGCACTATTACAAATAAAGGGTTTTGAGCGATGCCATAGAGAAGAACTCCTTTTCGTACTATAATGAACCATGTTCACGCAAGAGATGTGTGAGATGTGTGTAGAACCTGTACATCAAGAGATGGTTCTTTAAACCTTCACACATCTCTTTTACAAACATGGTTCATTATGTTTATCACCTGTACGAGTGTAGGAATGAGGAATGAGCACGATATGGGGTGGTGGTGAGGTGAGAAAACAGAAGGTAGAAACCAGAATTTATTTGAATTAATTTATTTATTTAACTTAGAAGTGGAAGGAGATTCAGGCACGGTCCTCCTGCTGACTTTTAGCTATTGCATGGCTCCATTTAACAACACCTTCATAAATCCTGCTGTGAAATTTTGACTGATTGTTGATTGATGTTCTCTCAACATCTCTCAACAATCCTTGAATACTGAAACATTTGAAGCATCAGATAGTTTGATGATGAGTTTCTCCTGAGAAAAAAAGGAGGTGCTAGTGTACAAGGTCCACTTACCTTGTTTCTATTATTACTGGCCATTTTATTGGTATGGGTGCACTTTGAATGTTTACAGTTACAGACTGGAGCCCATCTGTTGCTGCACAATTTATCAGCTCCCCTCTACCTTTCTACCACTGATAGAAAAAGCACTACCACAGGACCACCGTGCATATTAGCTGGGTTGTGGATCTCAGCACAGGAATAACACCAACAGTGTAGCAACACGCTATGCTGGTATGAAAGTATCAGATCAAGCATTGTTACTGTTTTTCTTAACACACATCAGTAACAATGATGAGTTAAGAATAGCTTGGAAAACAAAAATGTCAAGTCAACAGTGGTCCTATGGTCAGAATCTGACCTAACTTAACCTAAGAGGCTATGGTTATGCATGATTTATTAGTAACACTACCGAAGTGTACAGGAAGTGCATATTGGTACTTACAGACATCCCACTTCTCCTTTTGCTCTGTTAAGTTTAGTGTTCTGCAGAGTGTTCACAGAAAATAACACGCTACCCCTGTCTATAGGGTCAAAATAATGGCAGTGTTGCTGCTGCTTTGTTTACAACAGTGACTTTTCTATTGCACATGGGGGTTAAATGACAGTTTTATTAGCAAACCTATTGTTCTATACAAACTAGCTAGTTGTGCTGCAGCATTGATGTATTTCATAAGTTTGATTAACACCCTGTACGCCTTCTTAAAGTTATCATGGAATAAATACAATTCTATGAAGAGGGTGAAGGACCCTGCGCAAAGACTCAACAGTGGCAGCTGGCCAAGCCTAGGAATCGAACCCACAACCCACATCAATAGCGCTGAGCTTGGTTGCTTGGTGAAATCATTTTATTTGACACAAAAATAAATGCAGTTAAAGCAGCATTATGTGATAATTGTTTTTTCTTGATCCTGGGCTCCCCCTTCAGTCGGGAAGTGCAATTCACACTTTGAGCAACTCCCAAAAGACACACTTTACAAACGTATTTCCGGACAAACTGGGGGATACAGAACTGGCACCGAAAGTGAAAGAATCATCGAGTTGACTATAAGGATACAGTGTTTTCTGTATTTCAGGATGGCAAAATGTCATAGCGATTACAAAGCCTTAATTATGAAATGAAATCTCATGCTGATGTAACTCAACATGCTTTGAACATTATTCTTTAAAAGAAGAAAATATACATTTTCCTGAATTTTCTATTTCAAACTGAAGGAACTATAGTCTTTAAATATATGTAGGATTTCAGTGTTCCACATGGCTGTGTTCACAAAACTGGCCCCCTCTCCCTGGTACTCAGTAGATCACTCATCACAGATATAGGTCAGCTATTCAATCCCAGCTAGTCAAATGCAATTAAAGCAGTATTATGAGATAATTGTTTTTTTCTTGACCCAGGGCTCCCCCTTCAGTCAGGAAGTGCAATTTACACTTTGAGACACTCCCAAAAGACACACATTACAAATGATTTTTCTGGACATGCTGAGAGACAGAACTGGCACTGAAAAAATATCATATGGACCTAAGCTGTATAATATTACAGCACTTTACATGAATATGAATCAGGTTATGCAGTGTTACACAGTTCTCATGAGCACTGTCCAGCCCACTTCACCAAAGTTACATTGTGCAGTAGGCATGCCAAGCCTAGAGTGGAAATGAAAGATGCCTTATTACAGATCAGTGGAGCAATACAATTATTTTAGATTTTAGATTCTATTATTTTAAAGTAAAAACGCTAAATAATGTTGCTTTACATAAAACTTGAAAAAACATTGAATGTATTCCAGAGCTCTCTAGCTGTGCTGGGCTGCTGTGAGACCTCCCATATTGATATTTCTCCTCATCACAGTGCACAGAGAGGCTGCGACTGTTTCTAAAGCTTGTAGATCCCCCTCTTCCTAGCCACCTCAGTACGCACTTGATCCAGGTTCAGAGACAGCCCCAGTTTGCACACATGTGACGGAGGAGCTCTGACAGGGCTTCTGTGTTTGCTGACCCACTTTCTCACTCCGAGACAGAACGCTGTACAGTTCCAGTGTGCCTCCTTATGCCCAGTGCTGGTTTGACGACTCTTTGGTAGAAGAGAAAAGAAGATGCCTGCCTCTGATGAGAGGGATTTCCGCCTGTCCTCATAACACACTGGTTTCTGTGTGCTTCAAACCAAGAGGAAAGAAAAGAAGCTATGATCCTGTTTATAAGTGTGAAATTAAGAATATAGTGTTTTCTGTATTTAATAACGGTTACATTTCATAGCAATTACAAAGCCCACCACTTAAAAATGACTTCATGAATTCTGAAATAAAATCTCATGCGATCTGACGTGACTCGACATGCTTTGAACATTATCCTTTTGAAAAGAGAAATATACATTTTCATGAATTTCTCAAGAAATTCATAATTCAGGCACTGAAGAAACTATCGTCAGGATTATGCAGGATTTCTGTACTTCACATGGCTGTGTTCACAAAACTGGGTCCCTGCCCCTGGTACCCAGTAGATCATTCAGATACAGGTCAACTAGTTGATCCCAGCAAGTCAAAAACTAAACATGAGCAGCATTTAAGCTACTATTCTATACACAACTGGAACTCCTACAAAATCTTAAAGATTCACTGGAACCAAACCCCCACCACCCAGCTCACCAACAAAAGGCTTTCGAGCCTGTTTGAAAAGTTGACAATGCAGTAAAGGGCAACAACTGGTAGATATGGTGCTGTTGATAGTGGAGAGCAGTACATCACCCCCAGACTCTCCAGGCTGCTACTTACAGAAACTTGGGTTGTTACGAGAACCAGGCTCCACAGCTTTTCCTCTGCCAGTGCCCACAGAAGAGGAGCTTAAATCCGACACATGACAAAATGGAAGCCAAGGAAGTGAACAGGTATCCTTGGTAGGCTAAAAGCGAGTGGCTTCTACCATCTCTTTTCTCCAATGTCTGCTCCTTTGAAAACAAACTGGACTACATGGGGCTAATCACACATTGGAAAATAAAGCCCTGGTTTGGAATTAGTTTGCTGGTAAAACTTGAGAAAGCCTAACGCAGGGAAGCGAGCAGGTGCTAGGCTAAAAGACAAACCGGCTACAATATCTTCAGCTAGCTAACAACACATTACAGAGAACATTGAGAGATTAGCAACACTACCTGAAGATTCAGGAATAATGAAACATATCATTAGAAATAATAATAAAATTAACAATAATTACAAAAAATTAAGTGGTTTTGTTACGGTGTTAAAAGCTAAGCAATGCTATGTGGCTCCTGTCCGCTGTCACACTACCATGAACCAGCCAGTAAAAGCAGAGCTTATCATTTTTTCATGAAGCCAGCCTGCTTGGAAAAGCAGTGTATTTTATTCTAGAGAAAATAACAGTTTATAATTACAGCAGTTTTTAAAATCCAGGTTAAAGTAGTTGTATTTTTTCTTATAATGTGAACAGAAGTGTATTAGATGTGTTATACAAATGAATTTGCCCTGTCTTGCCTTGCCTTGCCTCTTATTCTGTACAGCAACTGAACCGTTCATCCCATGTCTTTCCCTTTACTGTTCTGGGCCAAGCTCAAAGCAGAGGTGTCCTCGGGTATACTCAGGAGCTTTAGGGAAGCCATGCTGGATGAATTTTTCATTTTCTTTTCACACAGACATACATTCTTCCCCTGCCAAAGTCACAGCGCAAACATATGTTGCCAAAAAAAAGTAATAATAATAATAAAAAAAAAAACACATGGCATTAAGATGAAACGAAGAAAGCGGATTTTTAATCTACACATTCCAAGCGTATGAATATTTAAAAAAAGTTTATGTCTGAACTTGAACAAAAATACACATGCATTTCCATGTATTCATTTTTTAATAGTTCCATTAATTTCATAAATTGTAGTTTGCTACTTTATCTTAAAGTAACCCATTCTATGAACAAAACAAACACCAGTATACCCTTTGATGTTCTGCTGGAAGCATCCAATCAGACCTAAGATATTTCACTGCACTGAACAGACTAATCTAAACATTTACAGAAGATATGCTTTGATATTACACTCATTCCTGTCAAACTGACTGCATCAGCATCTGCACCTGACATTACCTGAACACCTACAACACTTACAACACATCCATTTCCAATCCTCTCCTGACATACAGAACACGGTAATGCACTCAATCCTGAAAAGACCATGTGACAAGCAAGGTCATTTATCCAGTCCTTTAATTGAAATTAAAAGATGTCATATGATTTTACACTGTAATTACCTGCATGAGTCATGGTAGTAATGGAGAGAACTCAGATGTTGAAGGATACGTGGGATATGAGGAGCTAATAAAAATGTCAAGAGGGATGTGAATATTGATTCCCTAATCTGGACTCCAAAGAGGGACAGATCCGCCCTGCCTTCACTGAGCGGGGACTGTATTAAGACCTTGCTGAGCTGCGGAAGCAGCTTTAAAAGTAGAGTGATCGTGGAGCTGCAGCGAGTTTGAGAACAGGTACCATCTCCGAGATGGAGAGAGGAGGGAAAACTGCTGCAAAATATGAGCTTTGCCTCATAAGATAAAATATAGTGGTCTGACCTCATTCCTTTTCCTCTGAATTTAATTTTAGCGTTTCGTAAACGGGCAGGAATATAACCAGAGAAGACTACTCTTCGGACCTGAAAGTGTCTTTTAAAACGTACTTCGCAGAATTGAATTTCAATAGGATGGAGGGAGGAGAAAGAATGGGAAAAAGATTTATGTGACAGAGCCAGAGGAGAAGGCCTTAAATAACCGCACAGCAGAATCAGCCATTTTAAACAATGTCACTTGCACAAAGGAGGCATTAGCGTTTCGACTCATTTCGCACAGAGGCTGGAAGACGGTGCCAGTCCAGCCTAAAGCCAGTCACTGATAACATACAGCATATGCCAGATTGAGCATACAAATACAAATGCCATCAAGCCAATGTGAAAATATCAAGATTCAACCAAGAGTCTGGAAGCCATTGAGAGATACCTGCTTTTATCAGGCAGTGTGTTGGAGTCCCACAAAGGCCAGTGCAGAATACTTCATTATTTACACACTCTGTGAGGTTGATGCTATAAATCTTTTACATTTACATTTACCGATGTAGAGCCAGTATCAGAAACAGCCCTAACCGTAAACGTATGCAGCTTAGCTTGTTAGCTGCAGACAAGGGCTTGTCTACTCTTTTGCACATGGCCACTGATACCATCATCAGTCAGTTGTGTATTTTCCAGAGCAGAGACCAGACCTCCAGGGGCCTTTTAAAGCACAAAGTGATGGTTTAAAGGTTCAATTGCTCTGCATTGCCTGACACCAGACTGATATATTCCCAATCCACTGCGCCTCACTGTCAGCAACAGCTAATGGAATCAACATGGGTGACGGATATACCAAGGAAAATAAGTTGTCAAAGAGCGCCCAGCCTTTCATCAACAAGGCTGCCATATTTGAAGCTGCCATGACCCTCCCAAAGTTTGAGTGAAGGTTTATCATCTACAGACTGAAATTGTACCTCAAGTTCTTTGACATAAAGAATTGGGTGGGCTTGTTTGTGAAGGTCGGCGAGATGGATGCAGGAGCATCCTTCCCATGTTCTCAGAACGTAATATGTGGCATGCAGGGAAATGTGTTGTAGGAATTACAAACAGCATTCTGGAAATGTCAGATAGATTTAGATGAAACATAACGTGTTTGATTAAATTAACCTAAAGAATCTTCAGCAAATGCAACAAACACCTCAGGTGCTGCTGGATGAGCTTCAGTGGAATTTGCATAGTAACACTACATTTAAGCCCAGATGATTCATCACAAAAAAAAACAAACAAACAAAAAAAAAAACCACAAGCAAACAAACAAACATAACGGGGCTACATATTGCTGCTATACCAGAATGCAATGTGTGGGTTGAACCTTCTTAGAGGTTATTCAAGCTGTAATGGAGACAGGCCAAGATAGTTCAGTTTGGAGGAAGATCTAGGTCAAAAGAGTGTAAAGTCAGAAGTCTACAGAAGTCAAAAGGAGTGAGAATGTGGACCAGGAGAGGTTAAATCCCTGGCTCAGGTACCTTGTCCTTGAAGCGAGAGGCTGAGAGGTCAGCAAAAAGGGTGAGTTATGGTGACGAGAGCCACAGAGCTTCAGCATGGACACGGTAGAGTCGCTCTGTGGATTGAGAATCAAACCCACAGAATCTAATACAGATAATAAAACAGAGCTACTCCAAAGCCAGTACCTTGGGCAGTTCCACTCTGTCTCTCTGTGTGTGTGATACAGGAGAAAAGATCTGTGTTTGACTTGAGAAAGAAGGAAACAAAAAAAGTAGATTACATGGGAATCATATAGGAAATATGGGGAAGAAGCTTGGAGGCTGCTGTAGTTTTACCAATCATGCACTCGAGATGGCATTCCATTTTTTTACATCGTCTCCTCCATTTATACATTAATCCAGAAAAATCACAAATTTCCTTTTCCACATGTGGAACTTCCACACTTGTATTTCCTAATGCTTCACATCTTAATTCCTTTTTTTTACACTTGCCACATGTGTAATTCTTCAAGGGTTCTTTGAGCAATTCTAGTGCTAATAAATATATCCATGGCAACTTGACAATTTAAATGACTCTTTGTGTCTAAAAGGACCTAATTTAGATGGCCCTTCAAACATTGAGTGATCTCAAGGGAGGTACACTATATGGACAAAAGTATTGGGACACTTGCGTATTCATTGTTTCTTCTAAAATAAGTATTAACAAACAGTCAATCCTGCTTTTGTTGGAGTAAATGTCTCAACTGTCCAGGCTTTCTACTACATTAATACATGGAGCATTGCTCTGACTGCATTAAGTGACAAGAGCATTAGTGAGCTCAGGATGTTGGACCACTTCACCTCGTCCTTAACTCCCTAACTTATTGCGAAAGTATTGGATGGAGAACCATCATTCCAGAGGACATGGTTCCACTGCTCCACAACTCAATGCTGGGAGGCTTTATACCCCTCTAGCCTCAGAGAGTCCTATTCTATTTGCAGTCCATCTCTACAGCGATTAGACAAGCGGTGTCAGCAATGGGTGCATCCTAAAGTAGCTGAATGCATTCATTTGAAGGGGTGTCCACAAACATTTGAACATATAGTGTATCTTTTACAAATTGTGCTTCTACTAACTGTGGAATTGTTATCGTCAATGTTGCATTCCGATGTGAAAGAATATCTCCTGCTGTTGTGTTGGTGAACCTAAAAGTCAGAGTGACAGAAGGCTTTAAAGGTCC
Organism: Salminus brasiliensis; assembly: GCF_030463535.1. Lineage (NCBI taxonomy): Eukaryota > Metazoa > Chordata > Actinopteri > Characiformes > Bryconidae > Salminus > Salminus brasiliensis. The sequence continues at coordinate 37,950,197 of NC_132880.1, read as the reverse complement.
AGCAGAATTGAGGCTATACCTCATTATTGTCAAACCCAGCACCAGATCAGAGACGTCTAGACTGGATGGTGCTGTATCTTCCAAATTCTGACAGGACATGTCTTGCCAAGAACTAGTGAGTAGCAGTGGCAATAATACATGGACATCCATCCACACTTCTATTCTCATGGGCAGGGAGGCTCTAACTCCATCAGAATAATCTTCCTCTCAAGTGCAGTTTGAGGTGTTAGTCTTGAGGTGCAGAATTTGGAAATAGGTGGCTTTCATTTTCCAGTAGTGCAAAGAAAAAATAGACTACATTTCTATGGTTAATTCTTTTTGTCCCAACTACAGCATAGTGCTAATAATATGTAGCATTTAGAAATAGAAGGATGTTAATCTACCCAATACCTGGAGTTTAATGACAGCAGGCCACAAGAGAAGTCTTTGGTTTGGAAGACCTATTGAAGGATGAAGTGGTTATATAATGGACGTTGCATTTGCATCTTAACATTACGAGAAGCTGTCCATGAAGTTGAAAATAAAAAACACACTGCCAGTACATTAGATGCATTAAAATCCTCTGATTGCTTCAGTTTTAAAAAAGAATTACAGCATAATTTACTTGTTGAAATGTAACACTCACAACCTTTAAGAATTAAAGGATCTTGATCTTGGTAAGTCTAGGTGTCCGATACCACAGAATGTTCTCAGAGGTTTTGTGGCATACATGCCTCAATTGGTCAGATCTGTTGTAGTGGCACCAGGAGAATGTACTCAAAATTAGGCACATTGGTACTAATGTTATGGCTGATCAGTGTATATTTTATGCCAAAACATTCTCACTGAACTGTAATGAAACAGTGTATAAGGCATCAGATAATGCATTCGTTTTGTGTAATAACTTTCTGCAAGGAAAGACCCTGCAGGTAAGCTCAAAATTCATCACTGTAATAACCACATTACTGACTTAATTAACACCAGGCCCCAAAATAGAACCCTGTGGGACTCCACAAGATAGGTCATACCAAACAGTTACCAAATCATTTGCAGTGGTTTCTTAGGATCAATTCTTTTGATATCTGGTCACAATTCTAAACTAATCTGATTTGGTTAATTTCTCTAAATTTCTCATCAAACCACTCAGAATGAGTGACACTAGGATTAACCTGTATTCTGAGTGATATGATGAGAATAAGTGTGGATAAAGAAGAGAAACTATTTGGGATCCAAAGCAGAACACCTCACTTAAACCTGCCAGTAAAGCTTGCCCACTTGTCTTTATTAATGATGTGACTGCCAATGGCTGGAGCAACAGGATGAATTCTAAAGTGCACAGCAACATCTTAACAGCTCAGTTCCAGCCAAAAGCCTCAAAAGTCTGTGAATCAAGCTTCACTTTTGCAGTGGGATAATGAGTGGAAACATAAGGCTAAAACAACTATGGAGTTTTATTCAGGGCCAAAAAGTAGAATGTTCTTGACTTGCCAATTCAGTCAAGCAACCTGACCTGTTTTCAGCATTCAATTTAAGACAAGGCTGAAGACAATCCCCTGACCTCCCGTCCAAAACATACACAATCTTAAAACAGCTAAATTCCAGCTCTGGCAAGACATCACCAGAGAAGACATTCAGCGATTACAGGTAAATATGTAACATATACAACAATTTTATTTAAGATGATATGTATTCGTCCAAAAATGTGTGCCCTCCATAGAGGAGCAGTATGCATACTACATGAACAAAAGTACTGGGACACCTGCTCATTTATTGTTTTATCCAAAATCATGGTATTAATAAAAAGTTTATCCTGTTTTTGTGGGACGACCTGTCTCTACTGTCCAGGGAAAGATTTCTACTAGATACTGGAGGATTACTCTAAGGATTTGATTGCAATCAGTGACAAAAGTGACAAAAACCCCACCTCATCTCCAACTCCTCAACTCATTCCAAAAGTATTGGATGGAACACCATTATTCCAATATAACACAGTTCCACTGCTCCACAGCTCAGTGCTGGGGGGCTTTATATACCTATAGCCCACGCCTGGCATTAGGCATGGTACCATAGGTTCATGTTTACCTGCTCCAGAGAGTCCTATGTTATTGGCAATACTTCTCTACAGGGACCGGACAAGCTGTGTGTGTGCATTTGCACATCCGTGTCAGCAATGGGTGCAACTTAGACCTTATTAAAAGGGATATCCACAAACATTTAAACATATAGTGTATGTAAATACCAACAAATAAAAGCCACCAGTCTGGAGGTTTACTTCATAGCTACTGGCTCATCTTAGATCTGATGTGTTGGAGATCAGAGCCAAAAATGAAAACTGTGTCACTGTCCAATTACTTACAGACGGCACCATGTTTATTGCTCCCATAGAAGCAGCCCTGAAACAATAGCCACAAATCAAGTATGTGGGTTTATTTATTTAATATAATGGCAGTATTTAGAGGTGGAGTTTGGAAAGGTCTGTAGCACACTCATTTATCATCTCATTGCCATAACCTTCTCTGGTTCTTTTATGGATGGAACGTTTAGTGTTACCCTCACCCTCTGTAATGTTGCTCTGTTTCAGGGAGATCTATTTGCATTAGTTCTGCACACAGCTCTACTGACTCCCAAAGATTAGGGGATAAACACAGTTGGGAACTAAGTAGGTCAAGGATTCCAGCCGCAAGACGCTCTCTTTGCTGGGACTTTGTTCTCATAGCACTAGGGGTCACTGTAGATCCACGAATGCTTACGGAAGCCCCAGCCTGCATTGTTCCAGAGAAATCAGTCACACTAAAACCAGCAGCTGTTCAGTATAACCTTCTTGACAAGATTAAAACGCCACACAAATAAACAATCTACATTTTATTGTGTTTGATCAGCAGCATGCATCTCCCCGACATTGGAGGCGACGGAGGGGGACGAGAAAAGGCCAAGGCAGAACGCATCAGCTGAGCAGGGTAAGAATTCAGAGTGTATTTTCACCTCAGGGGAGATGTTTAGGAATAATCACTGGAATTGTGGAAAAGTATTCTTAGTTCTTCTATTCAGAGCATTATGTTAATCTGCAGGCCTAGCTGGTGCTGCCACCATCAGTTTAAGTATATTCAAGTTTTTTTTTTTAATCCGGATGTGGAAGCTTCTCCACAGTCCAGGAACGTGAGAGTAAAACTGGAGAATTTCTTTATTCTATTAAGATGACTTTTTTATTATTCCAGGACCAATATCATGCCAAGACCAGGATTTCCTCTCTGAGTTTACAAGAAAAGGGACATATTAACAACGTAAGCTGCCTGTGAAGCTCTTGTGCAATGGAATCATTCAGTGGCCTACAGGTACACAGGAAATGTCAGCTGTCACTGCGGTTGCACAAGTCAACAGATATTGTCAACTGATCTGAGCCTGACAGCGATATCTCTCTCCTGGATGGTTGTGCTCGTGCCCTTCGACCATGCCCTCCCTGCACCACAGCTCAAGAAACTATCCTCGAGGGCTGGTGACAGGTGGCATGTTGCAGCGGTTGCCATGACATCTGTCCAGCTTTGGGAAGCCCTCAGCCTTGCCTGAGCGACTAAGGTGAGAAGAGAGCGAGATATGCCGGACTGCTGACCTTCTCTGGTGCTGTCAGCTCAAAAAAGGCAAGCGGCCACTTCAGATCGAGCAATGAGTGCATCAGCTGTCCCGTCTAACATGTCAAAACAAGCACACAAACACAAGACAAGCCACAGGGACGGAGGCTGCCTCTGAAGGGCTGCAAGTTGCATACAGAACGTTCAAATGCTGAGGCTTTGAAACCTGTCATATATCATCCTCTCTCTCTCTCTCTTCTTTATTCTTTACTCACCTTACCGTCTCGGTCTCTGCTGGAGTTCAGGGGATAAGTGTGGGTTCTAGTACAAATGAAAAGGGAATGAATCTGGGTGTGTTTGGATTTTTTCGATAGAAGCACATGGCAGCAAATGAAAGGAAAGGCTACTCCAAAGCACAGGTAAAAGAGATCATGTCAGGATTTAAAATCATTTAAAGAACTATATAAAGTTCACCCGAATTGCCTTATTAAAACACACCCTAATCCGCATGACAATCTGCGATGTGCCTGAGAAAGCCCGCCCTGCTGCGTGTTAGAGGATTGGATGAATGAGTCACCAGCCCCTGTCTGATATAAAATTAAAAGTGAAGGAGCATGGCTTTATCCATTTATAGCATAAAAATCAGTTTTAGTGAGAGGAACGTTGAAATAGAGAAACACAAGTACCTCCCACTGGGATCCCAGTGGGCTTCCATGTAGCAGTTTAATAAAGGAATGTTAAAAATCGTCCCTTGGGATGACAAAAATGTAAGTCTTCTTACCATGTGCGGGAAAACTTGCATTGTATAAACCTTCTCTAAATCTTTATTTTTGGAAAAGAAAACTTGTGAGCGATTGTGTGAGGAGGATGACGGATGTAATGCAAAATGTCACCTGTGTCAGATGTTTCGTAATCCAACCACTTCAGTGGAGAGCAGCGGAGAGAGAAACAGAGAAAAGGCGACTCTTTTGTCTTAGAGTGATCCTTAATTATCACCCTTTTATTTACCCGGCCAGCTTCTGTTTAATGATTGGAGGAATTTAATGCCCTCAATCAACCTCTCCTTGAGCGCGGAGTCTGACATCTTCAGTCACATGTAATTGACTTTTCATGTTTCGGAAGCAATAAAGTTTATGTCTGCTAAACAAAACATCAACAGAGCTGTCTTTTAACAACTATTAACCAGGGAAGCCACATTGTAAAGTGATAATTAATTGCTTACTCTGGGACGCCTAATTACCAATTGTTGGCGGTATAAGCTTATTAGTGGCACAGTTTGACAGCTCAGAATGCATGTCAGTTGCCAGAAGAAGCATTGCATTGCTGTCTTTGTGAATACTGCTTCTGTGTACATTAAAATAGTAGATGTAATTATTTTGCCATCAGATTCTCCTTTTTTTTTTACTCGAATTGCAGATGATGCATGATTTTGTTTGATTGTCTGTATGGGGCTCCTCTGTGGACTACTCAGAGTTTAAACTCTTTGGCTTAAAAGAACCTGACAAAGGAAACCCTATATTTTTCAGTCTTAATAGTAACCCAACTGTCATGATGAAGTAGGAGTATTGACCGATCCATTACTTCTCCCAACAGCTATCCACAGTTTCTACGTGATAGCTTTTATCATCTGGATATACCACCATATATTTCACCATGGTGGAATCAAGCCTCTTTTGGAGAGTAAGGAAGCATTTGTTCCAAATATAAATGATCAGAGGGTGAAGATTGTGAAGTAAGAGTTCTGGAAATGTCATGTTCTTTGTCATGTTTACTGTAATCCTAATGTCATATAAAGCAGCACAGTATCGATTTAAAAGCTCAGGTTATCTTTTATTGAATTTAAAAATAAAAATAAAATGATACCAAACGAATATGCCGGTGTTGATGGTGCCTGTTGTGTATGATGCCTCCTCAAACCTCAACTGACCAAACCCCAATCCTTTTAGAGTATAGTTATAAAGTGGAACCCCACCAGGGTTGGGGGTTACTTTAAAAGTGTAATCTATTACAGATTACTGATTACATGTTTAAAAATGTAACTGCAATGTAATCCAAAGGATCCAAAGTAATGTAATCATATTACTTTTAGTTACTTTTTGATTACTTGTCTTTTTAAAACCACATATTTGAAGCAAGACAAAAAAAAAATGTAACAAATGGAACCATCTACATATGTCTACATCATATACCAAACCATCTCATCAAACAATCTTATGTAATCTGATGAAACTAATGCTGATATAACACAAACAAAACTGGTCAGTAGCCTAGGCAAAGATAACCAACAAGCAATGCGTTTATCATGTTAGCTGTTTATATATATCTTAAAAACATCAATTAAGAATCTAAGATATGTCTATTTACACAATATATGGACAAATATTAAGTTCTAAGTAAATGAGTAATACCCCTTAATGTCTTGTCCCACAACAAGAACACTCTGGCCCACAGTTTTTCTGTGTTCACAATCATCTTTCATTTGTATAAAGTCCAGAAACCCTAAATTAAGCTTTAGCTTTCTTATACCCATACCACCATTTACCTCAATGTTTAGAGCGTCATTTCACTCAACATGGTTTCTCTTGCTCCTAATTTCTGCAGTTGACCGGGTCATGTCTCTAGACAAGACATGATATCTGCACAGCTTTAAATATTGAAACCTGGACATCCTAAAGATTAACTATACAATAGGTTTTGAGTAAAGCACAACTGCAGGAAGATACTAAGAATCAAGCCAGAAGCTGTGTAAGCCTTTCATGATAAATGAGCCAGCACTACGTGAAATAAATTCTAGTTACATTAACACTGATTAAAAGTTAAGAGCGTTTTCCCTCTCCATGAAAAGTTACCCTTTTAGACACACAATGTTCTGTTTCAAGAAACACAATTGCTTTCAAGGCAAGTAAAAGCAAATTACACACTGTGCCTCAGTGACAGACACAGTATGAAACATTTTTGCTAATAGCACTGTTTGTTAGCAGGACATAATTAAGGGGAAAAGATATCTCAGCAGTGCCAACCTGAGCCAGGATTATATTCTGTGTTTTATTACAAGCCGCAGCTACAGAGGTTGAACGCATAGCTGTGTAAGATCTGACTGAGACAAAGGTTAACTTTACAACTTAAGTTTACTGAAACCAAAGACATTACACTGACCACACCTCTCTGCTTCTGCTTGTGCTGGATATTTTTGGAATGTGAAACTGAACAGACCTCCATACTCACTCATCCCTGCACTCTTCTATCAGCCACGATGGCTTTGTGACAAATTTAGACATATAACACTTCTTTGGCCTAAATTAGATAAAATCAATGGACCATGAAAAACTTCTTTTTTGCTAAGAAGTGCTGGTTCTGAATAAAAAATCAACTCTTGATTGCAGTGGGTAAAGCCCCTTAGTTAGATTTAGTATTATACAGTCATGTGAACAAGTTAGGACACCCCTGGAAATCTGGACATTTGATCTTCATTTAAACAATATTAAGAAAATAGAGGAAAATAACTAAACCAATAAAACTGAAAAAATGGCTCTAATAGCTGGTATTTTCCCTCTTGGCTGAACAAACTTCAGTTAGATGTTTCCTTAGTCAACTACCAGTCTCTGACAACAACTGGGAGTATGTTTTCCCCAGTCCTCCATGCAGAAATCTGTGTGCCATTTCAGCTTTAGTTTTTAGACAGATGGTCTCACATTTTTCTTAAGCGCCCTCTGATACAATAAAGAATTCATAGTGATTTCTATGTTGGAAAGCTCTCCAGGTCCCACTACAGAAAAGCCGCCCAAAACCATGACATTTCCACCTCCATGCTTCACAGTTGATATGGGTTCTTGTGCTCAAATCCTGTGTCTGGTTTACGCCAAATGTGTCCTCTGTTACTGTGTCCAAATAATTTAACTTTGGATTCAACTGTCCAAAGCATATTTTTCCAGATGTCCTGGGCTTGGTCTAGGTATTCTCTGCAAAACTTTACAGCAAGAGTTTCCTCCGTGCACAACTTCTATGAAAATCAAATGTGTGTGGCCTCTTTCTGATTGTGATGTTTTGACTTCAGCTGTAGCAAGAGCTACCTGTAGCTCCCATGATGACATTTTAGGATTGTTGGGGTCTTCTTTATGCACTTTGTGGTCTACTGTGAACTGAACTTGCTAGAATAGCCTGATCTGGCCATGTTGGTAGTTGTTGAAGGCCTCAGAAACATCTCTGTATCTCACCATGATAATATCACTCACTTTACCAATTAAGAGCAAACCAAACTAAAAGTCTGACATTTACATTTATGGCATTTAGCAGACGCTTTAATCCAGACTGACTTTCAAAAGTGCTTCGCTATTTACTCAAGAAAAACCTCAGCTAGTTTGAATAGACTAAAATTCAAAGATACCTCTAAGTTAAGACACTACTAAACACAAGTCAATATGGAGACCATTATACTCTACTATTCGCCCAAGTACTCTTTTGGAAGAGGAGGGTCTTTGAAGACAGTGAACGACTCTGCTGTTCGGACACCCAGGGGAAGTTCGTTCCACCACTTCGGTGCCAGGACAGAAAAAAGTCTGGACGCTTGTCTTCCGTGGATTTTGAGGGATGGCGGGTCGAGCCGAGCCGTACTTGAAGCTTGAAGGGCTCTTGGTGCAGATCGGCTTTTTATCATTGCCATCAAGTACAGAGGGGCTGGTCCAGTCTTGGTTTTGTAGGCCATAGTCAGGATTTTGAATCTGATGCGGGCAGCAGCTACAGGAAGCCTGTGAAGAGAACGCAGCAGTGGAGTGACATGGCTGAATTTAGGAATGTTGAAGACGACCCGTGCTGCTGCATTCTGGATAAGTTGCAAGGGCCTGATGAGGTTTGAGGTCTCTCAACAGAGATTTGGTTATGCCCATGGATTCAAGTCTTTGCACCTGGGCATACTTTTATTTCTAAAGATGTTAGTTTGTCCAAATACTTTTGAGCCTGAAAAAATATTTTTGTTTTGTGAAACCCTTTATTAAACCTGAATTAAAGCTTATATTAATCACACCATGACTTCTTCAGTTTAAGTCAACTGTGGTAGTGAATGTAGCAAAGTCTTACAAAAATCATGGGTAAATTTGTCCATCCATTCACCCATCCATCCATCCACCTTAATCCATTCATTTATATCTACACCTTAATAGTTAAGCAATCATTGGTACGACATTATAGCCAACACCATGAAACTCCGCCCTTCAGTCATAATAGTTGAGTAACAGTTCATAACTTTCCAATCATCAGGGTTACAAGCAAAAGTCCCAAAAATGTTAAGTATTAACTTACTTCTATGTGAAGCTGAACTTTTGTTTTGTATTCTTCCGCTCTTTACTCCAATGATCCATTCTACCATAGACGGTGCAGCAGATCATGCTCCTTCCGATTACCTGATCTAATTCCGTGTCTCTAACCACACAGTGTGCTTTCGCATGTATGTGGCTGAGTAATTCTTGAAGAGCTTTGGTCAAAGTGCTATTATCATGCACTCCTAGAACATGTCTCAGGCAGTCACACTGCGGGGTGGCAACTAAATGTGGTGTAATGAGCAGAAAGTCTTAATATTACATCTGAGCCTCTATTTACAATGCTTTTCAAAGTTATAGTACTGACATAAGGCTCTGTTCCTGTGTGTAAGGTAGCTGTAATATGAGAAGATTCTGATCTTAGATCTACTCTTAGAAAACAGTGCCATGCAGCCTGTTCATTACTAGCTACAATGTGTTTGTCAGACTCTCATTGGCTTCTATGTTTGAATGACCGAACTTCAAAATGAATTCATTTAAAATGCGATTAGTTTGATGTAAGATAATATTGTGTGACTAAAATGACTAACTAAAAATCTTGTTTGCAAGATTTTATTCAACCCGCTGAAGTTTACACAGATGAAAAATGCTGTTATATCAAGGACATTGTTGGCTTACAATTGGCCTATGAATTATTTAAAAAGTTCACTTATTCTTTTCCGAAAAAAAGGTCCCTCAAGATTTGAGGTGCCATTGACCTGTACAAAATTTACATTTACATTTATGGTATTTAGCAGACACTCCTATCCAGAGCGACTTACAAAGTGCTTTGCTATTTACCTAAGAAAACCTTAGCTAGTTAGAATAGAGCAATAATTCAAAAGATACCTCTAAGCTTAGACGAGACAATAAGGTGACCATAGTACTCTAACCGTCCAAGTATTCTCAGAAGAGGTGGGTCTTCAGTCTGCGTTTGAAGGCAGCGAGCGACTCGGCCGTTCAGACACCACTTTGGTGCAGGACAGAAAAAAGCCTGGATCCTTGTCTTCTGTGGATTTTGAGTGATGGCGGGTCGAGCCGAGCCGTACTTAAAGCTCGAAGGGCTCTAGGTGCGGATCGGCTTTTGACCATTGCCATCAAGTATGGAGGGTGTAACGACTGGAAGTATGGTGTTAGGTGGGTGCTCTCGTGGAGAGGTGAATACTTAGCTCCATTAAGAGACACGCAGGGAACACGTCGTGCAGGGGTTTCAGAGACGGTTTTAATGAGCAATGAGAGCACCTCGACTTCGCTCGTCACAACTTCCCAGACAACACCAGCTGGAGAACCCAGGCTACAACCCAGCACAGTTCACCATACGCACACACTCTCCCACGCTTCCCTCCAAACTCTCCATGCACATACGCACTGTACCCCACCTTAAAGTGACCGCCGTTACAAGGGGCTGGTCCGTTCTTGGCTTTGTAGGCCAGCGTCAGGGTTTTGAATCTGATGCGGGCAGCTACAGGAAGCCAGTGAAGAGAACGCGCTAGTGGAGTGACATGGCTGAATTTAGGGACATTGAAGACGACCCGTGCCGCTGCATTCTGGATGAGTTGCAGGGGCCTGATGGTGCGCAGAGGGAGACCAGCCAGAAGAGAGTTGCAGTAGTCAGGTCTGGAAGTGACGAGAGACTGAATGAGCACCTGGGTGGCCTCTCTAGAGGGGAAGGGTCGAATTCTCCGGATGTTGTACAGGAGAAATCTGCATGACCGAGTTACATTTGCGACATGACTTGAGAACAATAACTAATCATCCATGACAACACCAAGGCTTCGAGCTTCTGTAGAAGAAGAGTGACCAGTGAGTTCTCAAAGGTGATGGCAAGATCGTTCTTTGGTCCAGCAGTTCCCGGGATGTACAGCAACTCCGTCTTGCTGGGGTTGAGTTTGAGGTGGTGAGCCGCCATCCAAGAAGAGACGTCGGCGAGGCATGTTGAGATGCGAGCAAAAACCTGGTATGAGCATCCCTGACAAAGGCTACAAAGTAATATTTAATAAGCAATGTTGCATCTTTTCACCCAGGCAAGTCCATTCCTCCAAACCTAGCAACAGAACAAGAAGGAGACTTCAAAGAGAAGCAAACATTCACTTTGAAGAAGCTACAGAGTTCAGTGGCTAAGACTGGATTGAAGGTGCACTACTCAGCCATAGCTCTCTTCTGATCTGTATGGGAGGTAGCCTTGGGACAATAACTTATATCATCAATAATTTGTATTTGTAACAGCATTATGCAAATAATATCCTTTGGCTTTCTGTTACATACCACTGTCATTTTTTATGGTACATGTGATGTGCTCTCAGCAAGGGGGCGCTATTAGCATGCAAACTCATTCACTGAGGGAAAAAACAACAACCAATACTTAGCGATTTTGTCACTAGATTAGCAACTTTTCAGACCTCTCTAGTGAGTTATTTTCAAAAAAGCGAGTAGAGACAAATCTAGCAATGTTTTGTACAAACCATAGCTACTTCCCTTAGAAAAGAATCGCCAGACCTGCCCATGACCTACAACAGCCATAAATCTACATGGGCATAACCCTTTCTCTAAGTGTTTCTCCATTGTTCAAGATATGCAGCACATCCAATGTGATTTAGCATTTAAATGCATCTAAGGTCCTCTGGGTGTCTGAACGGCAGAGTCGCTTGCTGGCTAATAACACAGACTGAAGACCCATGTCTTCCAAGAGTACTTCGGCAAAGAGTAGCATATGTTGAGTGTTGTAGTCTCCATTCTGACTTTTGTATTTAGTGGTATATACGCTTAGAGGTATTTTTGGGATTCTAGCCGATACAAACTAGAGATTTCTTGAGTAAACAGTGAAGTACTTTTGTAAGTAACTCTGGATAAAAGCATCTGCTAAATGCCTTAAATGAAAATGTAAATCTAGCTTATTAACTCCATTCTGTCAAAATATATTATAGTATTTGCACATACTATACAAACTCCAATTTTTGTGATTTTGTGTTCATAACATAAAATAATACATACATACGGTTGTTCTTTTGAAATTTGCACTTTTTTTGAGAAATGCACCTACTTTGTTGGGCTAATCCTGTACACAGAGTAAAAGAGAAAGCAACATTTAAAGAGCTAATGCCATCTGACACCGGTAATGTGTAAATACAACGTGATGAGAGAGAGCATTGCATCATGCAATGGCATTTAGCAACATTTTAAGCAGGCTTTAGCTACTTTCCCAGAAAAAATTGCAGACAGCTCCTCATTAGCATCTACTCTTGAACCGTATTTTTGCACTCCGAATTTCATGACTGGAGGTACGTGACAAAAAAACCTTATGAAACTCCTATGAAGTTCCGGACTTTGTCTATCAGTCTTGATCCAGCTGTGTTGGTGGAGGCTGTGAGACAAGGCTAACAGCAGCCTCCGTCACACCTACAGCATGACAGGTATTTCTACCAGGAGACTTCTGAGGCAAGAGTACAAGAAGAAAAACTGTAACAAGGTGAAAGAATAATAATTAGAGATATTAAGAAACAGCAGTTGACAGTTAATGTCTTGGCGTAGACCCCGCCATCGCCCCAGGTCATCTGAACCCTGGCAGATCCTGCCATACATGGAAGGCAGGGGCAGAGCCAACCCCCTAGGCAACCGGAGAGGACCAAACTAGTGGCAGTGGGGAGGGAGGAGGGAAATAACAAAACATCAGCAGAAAACATGAAAGCAGAAAACTAGGCATGTAAGTAGAGGTCTGACAGGTGGAAGCTAGCGATTGGTCTAATTAAAGGTGACGTACCATTAGATTTTTTAGTAGAAATTTCACTGAAACTTTAATTTCGTCTTTAAATCATTAAGTACAACACATATATATTTTAGACATTTAGCATCTGTAGCCTAGCATTAGCAACCTGCCAAAAGTTTTAGCTTTAAAAGCCAGAGCAATTGCATTATTGCACTATAAAGTCTCATAATAACACTGTGCTTCATAATAACATTGTGTTAATACTGTTTACCATGATACTTCTGCAGTCTAAACTCACACACAGTTTACTAGAAAGAGGTGGTTACTAAAGAAAAAAACTAATCAAAGTATGCCTGGTATTTACCAAACTTAAATGTGGAATAAAGCTTTGTGGTCAGATGAGACAATAAAGATGTTGCAGTGATGTTTTTCCTCAGGGTATCTTGTTGAAGGGCAGATGGATGGTGTAGAATACCAAGAGGTACTGCAAGACAACTTGCTTCAGTCTGGTAAAAAAAAAATCAACCTTCTCACCTTTCAGCAAAATAGTGATCCTAAGTAGGAGACAAAAGCACCAACATTAGGTGAACAACAACAAGGTAAAGTCCAGATCTCAATCCAATCACAAATCTTCTGCTCCATTTGAAAATAATGGTCTACACGCACCATCTGAACAACCTTGATCAAATCTGAGAAAGAATGGGCAAGATTCACAAACTGCAAAGGAGATACTTTCCTTAACAGACTTAAAGCTGTTATTGCAGCAAAGGTTAGTTATAACAGGTACTTGGTATATTAAGCGTTTGCTTGTAAAACACCATAAAACATTACAATACATACAATCAAATCTAATATAGTATGAAAAGGATTTTGTTAATGAACAATAATACATAAATGACTCATTTATCAAGACTAATAAATTGCTCATAGCGTATATGACCAGATCATCTCCTTTGAGTTCAAATGTGTCTCACATAAAAAAAAGGTTTCATCACATTTTTATAGCATTTTTATTCTTTTTCATGAGAAGGCAGGACTGAAATCAACATGAAATTCTGCACATTTTATGCAATTTAGAAATCCCAACCAGGTACATTTTGTACCTCCTAAAAACTAGACATGTCCAGGAAAAAAGGATGTATGGTCATCCAAGAACAAATGTTTGAAATGCATTGTACTAAGGAGATGCATTTATCAATACGAGAAATATTTATGTCATTTTAAATAGGATTTCATGGAGCTTCCAGGTTGAATATGGTGTGTACAAATGTATGTTTCAATGTATGTTCATCTTTGCTGTGTGTTTCAGGTTTCTTATTTATAAGTACTGTGTACAACTCGGAACATTACTGGACACTGAAATGACAAGCAAAATGTACCTTCTGCATGCCTTCACGAAACCTGAACCAATGGCGCCACTGCCCAGTGCTGGGATCGCGCTTCCTGAGGATCCTGAGGATCTTCCTGCAGATATGACAGAAACTGTGCACTCTTCTCTGAGAAGTCTCTCTTCACCTGTGAATGCCTACTACGAGTCACACAACAAACTACTGCCAGGTTAAAGACGGCCTAAATGGCCAAAGTGACTGGCTGGTGAGCGCTGAGGTCATCACTATAACATTACAGAGTGAAAACACTTTGTTGACAGGAAAGTTAGATGACCTTGCAAACCAGTCACAGAGATCCAATCTGAGAGTGGTCGGCATTTCTGAAAAAAATGGAAGGCCTGGACTGTCCATTTTATGGCTGAGTTTTCTGAAGAACTACTGGACTCTTTTTCCCAATGACTTCTTCTGCTTTCGCGAGCCCATAAAGTCAGACGTAAACCAACCAACGCCACGAATGTCAAGCACACAACACTAAGAGTGTTTCTGATTCTCTTCCACTACTTTCAAGACAAGCATCGCATCATCAGCAGACAGAGGCAGGAGCTGTACTTTCACGGGCACTGGGTGTTATTTCATGAGGATTTCAGTGTGAAACAAGCAGCGTCAAAGAGGTTTTTACTACAGTTATATTGTTTTGTTTATTGATTGATTGATTAGTGGCACAGCTGTGCCACAGGAAGAATGTGTTGCACAGCTCCAGGGGCATGGGGTTGTGGGTTCTTACTCACAGTCCTCACCCTTGTCATTGTGTGTGAGTAGCTTGTGTGCTATCCCCCCTGTCTGTGTGGGTTTCTGCCAGGTACTTTAGTTTTCTCCCACCTCCCAACAGTTCACATGGTAGGTGAACTGGCCATGAAATTGCCCCAAGGTATGTGTGTGTGTGTGTGTGTGTGTGAGTGAATGTGTGTGTGGTACTCTGTAAAGGACTGGCACCCTGTCCAGGAGATGTTCCTGCCTCATGCACTAGGATTCTGATTTTGGACGATTTTGGAGCCACCATGACCCTGACCAGGAAGACGAAGAGTTTTATTTATTTATTGTACTGTTTTCAGTTTTTAATTATAACATTATAATTATAATATTCATCCAACAGAGTAGGGTGTTTATAGAGAGATGTGTCATAAGCTATTATTCTCGAGATGTGCTCATTGGCTCACAGCTGCAGTTCTGATGTAATCCACTGCATTAAAGGCTGTTGAGAGCACTCTCTTCCTCAACATCCCTCTCTTCTCTCTGTCCCTCACTCACGAGACTTTCACTGAATGCTAATCTGTGGCTGTTCTCTGATCTTTGAGCTGGGAGATAAAAATAATTCATAATTCAATATCTTCTGCCTACTATTTCCTCATGCAGACTTAAGGGAAAAGAGAGAGAGAGAGAGAGAGAGAGAGAGAGAGAGAGAGAATTCCGGCTGAGGCTTTCGCCCTGTAAGACTTCCGGGCAGGAGGATCATCTCTATTCCAGGTAGTGCATGCTGAATCATTCATGAAAAGTAAGGAGGCAGATTTTTGTCTCTCCCTAAGAATGACCCACAGTCTTTTTTCCTCCTTCAAGAAATACAAGCAGCCATGCAGGAGGGCTCCTCTGAGCCATCTCAGTTTCAATTCCAGCGCTAAAGTGTAGAGGAGAATTTGTTCTGACAGGTAGATGGGGAGAACATCTTGTGAAGTCGCACAGGCATTTCTCTCCTTCCCTGCATTCATTTTTTTTGCCCTCTCGGTAGTAAAATGGCTGCGAGCAGATGCAGGAGCATTCTGCAGCTCCAAGAACATCACAGCATGGGCACCTCTCATAATGCCCCTGTAAACGTGTGCCCAGGCTGTGATCCAGTGGTGCTGTGAGCTCAGCCCAGCAGCCGCTGTGGGCCTGGGAAATGGAGCGATTCTGTGGCTTTGTTGGGCAGCTAAAAACTGAACAATCATGGCTGTGTGATTGTTCAGTGATTCATGGCTTCATCACAGAGCTGCTGTCTATGATGTGCGCAGGACAAAGAGTTTTAGTGCCGCTACAGTCGTTTTTCACTCCGTGGACCTCATGTGATCTAAAAGCCGCATTATGTTGAGTGCTTTTACGGGCCAAAGAATGACATTGCACTTTTTCCCCCCCAGAAACATCATGTTTCAAGCTGCAATGAGCTTTGCACAAAACCAATGACTGGGAACTAATATGGCTGTTATGTGATAGTGTGCATGACACTGAGTTTAATTGCTATATTTAGTGAAATTAACGGAAACACATAAAAAATCATCAATCTAATGTAATAAAAATATATATTTACAGGTCTGGGTCTAGATTCCAAAGGCATTTAAAACAGCTATAAGAGAAAATCTTTTTAAATGATAGTCATGCTACCATGGTATATGAGATATAATCTTGTGCTTGAGATATAGCCTACTGCTGCAGATTCACCCCTCATGATTCGAAATTAATGTACTAATTAAATGTACTAATTAAAACTAATGGTTCTCTTATATTCGGACTTGATCTGAATTGGAAATGAATATCAGGAAGGCCAATCATAAGCTTCTGACTGTCCTTGGTGCCCGGGCTCTTCTCTTGAGTTTTGCCTTGCTGTATACAGTGCATCCGGAAAGTATTCACAGCGCTTCACTTTTTCCACATTTTGTTAGGTTACAGCCTTATTCCAAATTGTATTAAATTAATCTCTTTCCTCAAAATTCTACACAAAATACCCCATTATGACCATGTGAAAAAAGTTTTCTTGAGAGTTCTGAAAATTTATTAAAATTAAAAAACAAAGAAATCATATTTACATAAGTATTCACAGCCTTTGCTTAATACTTTGTAGAACCACCCTTGGCAGCAACTACAGCCTCAAGTCTTTTTGAATATGATGCCACAAGCTTGGCACACCTCTCTTTAGGCAGTTTTGCCCATTCTTCTTTGCAGTACCTCTGAAGCTCCATCAGGTTGGATGGGAGACGTCTGTGCACAGCCATTTTCAGATCTCTCCAGAGATGTTCAATCGGATTCAAGTCTGGGCTCTGGCTGGGCCACTCCAGGACATTCACAGAGTGGTCCTGAAGCCACTCCTTTGAGATCTTGGCTGTGTGCTTCGGATCGTTGTCCTGCTGAAAAATGAACCGTCGCCCCAGTCTGAGGTCAAGAGCGCTATGGAGTAGGTTTTCATCCAGGATGTCTCTGTACATTGCTGCATTCATCTTTCCCTCTATCCTGACTAGTCTGGCAGTTCCTGCTGCTGAAAAACATCCCCATAGCATGATGCTGCCACCACCATGCTTGACTGTAGGGATGGTATTGGCCTCGTGATGAGCAGTGCCTGGTTTCCTCCAAACATTACGCCTGGCATTCACACCAAAGAGTTCAATCTTTGTCTCATCAGACCAGAGAATTTTGTTTCTCATGGTCTGAGAGTCCTTCAGGTGCCTTTTGGCAAATTCCAGACGGGCTGCCTTGTGCCTTTTACTAAGGAGTGGCTTTCGCCTGGCCACTCTGCCATACAGGCCTGATTGGTGGATTGCTGCAGAGATGGTTGTCCTTCTGCAAGGTTCTCCTCTCTCCACGGAGGAACGCTGGAGCTCTGACAGAGTGACCATCGGGTTCTTGGTCACCTCCCTGACCAAGGCTCTTCTCCCCCGATCGCTCAATTTAGATGGCCGGCCAGCTCTAGGAAGAGTCCTGGTGGTTCCAAACTTCTTCCATTTACGGATGATGGAGGCCACTGTGCTCACTGGGACCTTCAAAGCAGCAGAAATTTTTCTGTATCCTTCCCCAGATTTGTGCCTCGAGACTATTTTGTCTCGGAGGTCTACAGACAATTCCTTTGACTTCATGCTTGGTGTTTGCGCTCTGACATGCAGTCAACTGTGGGACCTTATATAGACAGGTGTGTGCCTTTCCAAATCATGTCCAATCAACTGGATTTACCACAGGGGGACTCCATTTAAGCTGTAGAATCTCATCTCAAGGATGATCAGTGGAAACAGGATGCACCTGAGCTCAATTTTGAGCTTCATGGCGAAGGCTGTGAATACTTACGTAAATGTGATTTCTTAGTTTTTTATTTTTAATAAATTTTCAGAACTCTCAAGAAAACTTTTTTCACATGGTCATAATGGGGTATTTTGTGTAGAATTTTGAGGAAAGAGATTAATTTAATACAATTTGGAATAAGGCTGTAACCTAACAAAATGTGGAAAAAGTGAAGCGCTGTGAATACTTTCCGGATGCACTGTATGTGGTAGGGGATCATCTGCTTTTAACATTGTATTATTAAATGTTAAATCTCACACTGACCTTGTGCTGAACCATTTGTTGCAGTTTACTCAATAAGTAGACCCTGCATGAGTCATCGTTAAGAAAGACATAAGAACATCTACAGCATTTTAAATATAAATATGAAATTTTTAATGGGCCCTGTTTTTTTTTTTTTTTTGGGTTTTGACG
Organism: Salminus brasiliensis; assembly: GCF_030463535.1. NCBI lineage: Eukaryota > Metazoa > Chordata > Actinopteri > Characiformes > Bryconidae > Salminus > Salminus brasiliensis. Next base: position 37,931,842 of record NC_132880.1, on the reverse strand, counting down.
TATTACAAATTGAAGACAAAGTCAAAAAGTTTCAAATCCCATTTATACAAAATGTGGTGTGGAGTAGCTGAGAAGTTTTAATATGTGCTTATTGGGCCAAGCGGTGGCCTGTAAATGACTCAAAAACCTTTGTAGCAGAGATTTCCACAAGCAATAGACCAGGCATTGTGTAGTTTGGGAGATGATGGTTGTATATATTTTAATTATTCTCTGAATTCTTATCCAAGCTATAAACATATGAATGTAGGTGGGCATCACAGTCCTGAATTTCGGCCTCTCTTGGGTTAATATTTAAAGACAGATAGGTTCTAACACCCCCTCTAATTAAATCAAAATGTAAAATTCTTAAAAAAATAAAAATAAAAAGTTTGAACAATCTTAACAGTTTCAAGTGGCCACTAGAATGTCAAACTGTGGTTTCTTTGCATAGTTGAATAAAGAGTTTGGTACATGGAACTGACATTCTGTCAACCTCAAACACTGTAGTGTCAAAAGAAAATCTGGCACATCCAAGACAGGGCTGGAAAATGGGCCAATTCCAAAATCCCAAAATTATTACCTAACATTCTTGACTCGTTATTTTACACTTCCAAAATTGACATACACTCAGTCCACAAGCAGAAGCTCCAGTCACAGCTGGTAAAACAGTTTGCAACAGCGATTTTGGAGAATATGGTGCCATTGATACTGGCGAGCAGCCTCCAGACTCCAGACTGCTAGTTAATTTAGTAAGTGACTACAGTTAGGTGATCAAAATGACCTGGTTAAAAGTGAAATGCTGTGAATATCCCTGAATAAGGATGTGTACACATCACTCACTTATGTCTTATGTTTAGCAGATTTGTTATGGGAATAAAAGATGTTTTGACTGTGCATTGCTTAAAAAACCTTATGTAGACTAGATTTGACCATTGTATTTTAAATGATCTTTTAACAGACCATTACTAGCATGTCCTAATAGCTCATTACAGAATCAGTTGGCAAATAGCTAATGGATATATTCGGCTCCACAGTAGCTGTTTGTATCATGGTCTAGATAACAGAATTAGCACAAATACTGCATATATAATACTGCAGATACTGCATTTTGTACTGTTTCTGCCTTGAAACTGCTAGAATCATGCCTCAAAAATAGACCCATCGCCCAGCAGATGTTACAGCTAAGGTTCTTCATACTGCTACCTGCTTCCCGGAGGGGAATAGCAAATAATGTTATGGTTACAGTCAATGCTTTTTTGTTCAGAAATTTCGAATTTCGTGTTTCATTCTGAAGCAAAATAACAGTACTTACTATTTGTACATCAAAGAAAAAATTTGAATTCTTTCTGTGTGCAATATTGTTAATCTACTTTGGATGAATGAACATTCATGGTCATTGTTATTATTGTTGTTTTTGTTGTTGATGACTCATGAGAATTATTATTAATAATATTCCTAGGATTATTATTACTACTGTAGCTCTATGGAAGCCCCCCCCCCATCTACTGAGGCAATGGCAATGAAGGACTTCCACTCAAGTGTGTACATCCTTGATAAATACTGACCCTGTTATCAATAAAGGCCTTTAGTTGGATTGATGCTCTGTCTCTAGCAGAGTGAAGTGTGTAAGGATGGGGGAAATCAGATCCAATAAGAGCAGATTTAAATGACTGCTGTGGCCTGTAATGGCTTCTGCAGATGACTCCTCGGCACAGAGGAAGCAGCAAGTGACCTTGGCTATGATTGCTCATCACTCTTTCACCCCACAATCCCCATCACTCTCTGTAAACATGCCTATGCCTGAAAGGGCCCATTGTGTTCCATGCTATTTGAGTGCAATGTGGAGGTGTGTGCACAGAAGATGCCATTGCCATATGTTTTTTAATGTGAACTAAAATTCTGAATGATTGGCTCCCAGGTACAATATAAGAAGCAAAACATCTGTAGAAATAGGCTTGCGTTAGAAAATCCCACCAGAAAGCTTGCTCTGCTGTGAAGTAATAGAAGCTTCACATGCTTTACTGAACACTGCATGTACTGTGTCTCAACATTCAGAGGGTACCATGGTCTTCATATATTTCATACATGTACAGTGATCAGTGAACCAGTTTCTGATAATCTTCGTCTTCCATTTCATTCTATTTTGTTTGCCATTTTCTGATGAGGAACATGTCCTGCAGTTTCTCAAGATACAGACATTGTTCTTATTCCAGATTGTTTGGTCAGATAGTACGATTTGGGCTAAAATCCTGCTTTTTGATCGCAGTTATGATAAAGCAATGGATTTTTATGGAATGTTTTTCCAACCAGAATGAATGGGATTCAACAGTTGTGCACCCTTCCTATGTCACAATGATGCAAACCATCCAACACATGGGATACTTCAGCAATACCTTAGCAATCACCTGAGACATCATAGGAACTACCAAGGATACCACAGCAACTGCCTAGCTACCACCTTACCATACACCTTACCATCCAACACATGGGATACTTTAGCAATACCTTAGCAATCACCTGAGACATCATAGGAACTACCAAGGATACCACAGCAACTGCCTAGCTACCACCTTACAACACCACAGCAACCACCAGATGCGTAGTTTCCAGACTAGTTTCCAGACTAGTTTCCAACCTAGTAACTAATACCTGTTCACAAAGATGACTTCAGAATAGGACTCAAAATATCACCACAATAAAGGGTTAATTGAGGATAAATGGAGACTGTAGTTTACGCCAACTAACTTTACATGCTTTAAAGCAGTGCTACATTAAAACCGCCAAGAGAAAGATTAAAATGACATAGGAGTGAATTCTGTTATTCACACACAACTCGTTCAATGGAAATACTTTCACTTTTTACTCTACAAAAAAGATCTTTGAGGTCTGGAGAAAAAACTTTTATCACAATTATTACAGTTCACATATGCTTTTGCTATGTGACTAGGATAATATGGCCTGTTTAACTACATAAAAATCCAAGTTAAGTTTTACCCCATATTAATCTGTGCCCCGCTCTCTGCTACAGTGCGTCCTAAATGCCAGAAAAGAATAATATTTCAGCCTTTAATGATAATTCTTTTTCCTGATAAAGGTAAGACACCTTCAGTACTTTGTTATTGTGGGATGCAGGTAGTATTTGGCTCATTACCAAGCTATTTTAGCTGGAAACTAGCAGCCAAAAAAGTTCATGGAGCATGAGTGCCAATCTGGGAGAAGAAAAGAACACATCCTGATCAATTAGCTTTATTTCCTAATCACTTAGCAGATGACTTGCAACACTTAAGCAGAGCTTGGCTAGCTCTGGCCCTGCTTAAATCTGCAGTTTAGCCTGTGCTCCTCAACCAACGTTCCGGATTGCTGGACAATTTCACCAATAACACGCACAGAAAGGAAGGTTAAAAACTAATTTAGTGAATCCCCCTGTACACACACAAAAATATTTTAACACACACACACACACACATTTTGGACACAGTGCCAGGTGGGGTGTAATTTTCATTCCTCTCTCTTTCTGTTTTTCTCAGTGTTTCTCATCCACCTTGCCTTGCTAGCTTTTTCTGCCCATCACGGTGTGACAGCAAAGCAGTTTTATTGCTACCTTCACTGCATCAAACTGTGATCAAATCACAGCCTTTAAGGTTGGCAGGCAAAGCGACGTGCCCGGTAGTCTAATGAACTCCTGGCAGGAGAGCCACCCGCCCTGCCACTCTGCCAGCCCATGCAGCAGCAACAGCGGGCAACCTCTGCTTAATTACAACACTTTGCATTCAGGACTCAGTGAAGCAACAAAAATGGGCTTTTAGGAGGAGTGCTGACTTTCCTGTTCGGAGGAGAGGGAGGGGGAAGGAAGCTGAAAAGGGAAGGGAGGAAACGGAAATATGCAGGTGAGAGAATGAGGTACATAAAGGAATGAGAAGGAAATTTGGGTAACACTTCATTCTGATGGTGCCCTCAACATACTTGAGTAGAGTATCCACTGTACATGCTCAGTGCCCAGTTTGCCAAAAGCTTAATAATATTAAGATCACCATAACTGGTAGAGAGAGTGTTTCAAGTGATGATAACTCCGATGATAGCCATTTAATAATGATCTTTTTACTTTGGCTTTTAGCAAACCCACTACACCCTCAGTAAACCAGCCCAGCTTGGTTTTTGAGTCGCCCCTCCTTCTCCCAATATAATGTTCTATAAATGCCCATCTATACCCTCCACGTTCAAGTTTTTGCACCTCACTATTACCAACAGCTTGTCCTTTTAACTCATGTCTCTGAATACTAGCTCCACTGATCCAAAGAATTCAGCCGTTCTAGATCAAAGCCACCTGAACTCCAGCCCTTAAATTATCTGCGTTCCAGTATCCATCCATATTATTTAAGCTGGTGCATTTTCTAGACTAGCAAAATTCAGAGTAAATTCACCTCAACTTTTCCTTTCACTTACTCAAATCCTAACCTTTACAAAATTCACAAATGTACCAGTGAACATCCATGCATAAAACCTCAGCTCAGGAGTAGCTTTTCCTGCTAGATGGTTTCAGATGGTCTAAGCTAGTCTTTAAATAGTTAAAAAGCTGGTCATCTAGGTGACATATCATACACGGGTAAACTCGTAAACTGGTTTATAACCAATTTAGAGTATGCATTCTGGTATGCTGGCTTCCTGTAGCTGCCCGCATCAGATTCAAAACCTTGACGCTGGCCTACAAAGCCAAGAATGGACCAGCCCCCCCATACTTGATGGCAATGGTCAAAAGCCGATCCGCACCTAGAGCCCTTCAAGCTTCGAGTACGGCTCGGCTCGACCCGCCATCCCTCAAAATCCACGGAAGACAAGCGTCCAGGCTTTTTTCTGTCCTGGCACCAAAGTAGTGGAACGAACTTCTGAACTTCTGAGTCGCTCGCCGTCTTCAAACGCAGACTGAAGACCTACCTCTTCCGAGAATACTTGGACGAATAGAGTACTATGGTCACCTTATTGTCTTGTGTTTAGTAGTGTCTAAGCTTAAAGGTATCTTTGAACTATTAGTCTATTCTAATTAGCTAAGGTTTTCTTGGGTAAACAGCAAAGCACTTTGTAAGTCGCTCTGGATAAGAGTGTCTGCTAAATGCCATAAATGTAAATGTATGCTGTTTAACCACCATGGTCATTCTAGTCAGCCACCTTCGGTCATGTTGGTAATGCCGGTCAGTCATCATGATCTTGCTGGTCAACCAGCTTGTTCATACTGGTCAGGTTGGTCAAGCTGATAAATCAATAACCTCAAATGATAACATACAGGATGCTCTGGAGGAGCCTCACATTGCTGTCTCTACTAGAGGGGTACAAAGCCCCACATTGCTGGGCCATGAAGCAGTGGAGAGGCATTCTCTGGGGCAAATTGAGCTCCATCCAATACCTCTGAGACAAGCTACAGTGTTGTTTACCACCCTCACCTTACCTGGCATCACTAATGTTCATGTGGCTGAAGGCAATCAAATCCTCTCAGCAATGTTCTATAAGTGGAAACCACAACCTCTTTTTTAATACTCTTAATTTTGAAAGGAACAGTGGATGAGCAGGTGTCCACAAACTGTTGACCAAATAGTGAATTATTACTCTGCAGTGCAGTATCTCATTCCAGTTACAATACCTTACCATTATGTTATGCTTACACTTGTAATGGAGAATAAATCCTTAAATAAAGCAAAAATGCTACTTACATCTTCACTTACATAGAAAGTGTTGTAGAATGTCTGTAATAGAAATGACTAATAAACTTTAATCACAAAAGAGGGCCTCCTTCCAATCTCACATAATAGTGTTTTTATGTAAATCGTCTGTGGTGGGCTATGAATTCTTGCCCTTCTGTTGTTTTATGATAGCTATAGCTTCATTGGGGTAATATACCCAGCACTCTTGGCTGTGTTGAACTCATTTTGAGGCTAACAGTGTGCTAACTCTGATTCAATGTGTGGCAAAAAGCGATTTGTCGGCTGCTGAGCTGTTCAGTCAGCATGCTGCTTATGGCCAGCCCTGCTTTAATCCACAGTGCAACATCCCAATAATAGCAAAACGAGGACTTAAATCTATCATAACATCCCAAACGAGGCACTTTCAAGCAAGAGCTTCATGCTGGAAAAAGTGCATTACGAGAACACCTTTGTCTATTATCTATTTAGCACATTTACAGTGCAGTGTGTAAGTAACTGTGCACGTAATTGCTGCCTAGGCTCTGCACACTTGTATATTGGATTAAAAGAAATTGGGTAAAAAGTTTAAAGTTTAAACTGTCAGCTTAAATGTTAAGAGTAGGAATCACAGTCCTTACTATACACAATCTTCTCCATTCACCGTGGTGGTGTAACACAGGGGAGGTAACGATGGCTATGCTAGGCATGGTTGCATATATTCTGGAGCAGGAAAGGCCCAGGAAACATCAAACTAAAGTCATATCATTACTCATGACCACCTTTGACAGGACCGTCAGCTCCAAGGAATGTGTGGACAAGTTTGCTGCAGTCAGCACAATCACAGGAACTGATGGTTGACCTTGAAAGGAGACTCCTATATGGGCTCTCCATTGGTGCAAACACTGACCCTAACATGAGCTTGATCCTAAGAAGAATTGCGTGTCTGGGAGTGAACAACATTAGCCATTTTTTAAAAATGGTTCTTGCCATAGAATAACCCCATTTGGTTCCATTAGGAACCATGTTTGTAAAAGAGATGTGTGAATGTAATGGACCTTTACATTGATGAACCTTTACATTAAGCAATGGTTCTTTAGACCTTGAAAAGACTCTTCACACTACACACTTCTCTATTTTCTATTCCAAACATGGTTCTTTTATGGAACCAAAGGTGGTCATTCTATCACTATATCTTAAAGAATCAATTGTAGTACCACAAACCTCCTGAGCAGTTATGCGGTCCACTGATGCCACGACTTTCAGAGTCGCCAGATCGTCTTTTAGTGGTTTTTGTTTGCACACTTCGACATTTGCGACACAGAGAACCAAGAACACATTTTGTCACACAAACACGTGAGAATTGATGTGATGCCATTCACTTTTTTTCTTTAAGAATTGATGTCTGTGAGAAGCGCAAACACACAGAAAAGATCATGGATGAGGAGGTAGAAGTGCCATGTTTGGTTGCAGCTAGTCACTGCACTAACTTCCAGTTACAACACTTTTCACACTACCGGATTTAGAGTTGCCGACAGGTCCAGATAGTAAACTTGCTGGATATTTTGTAAGCTCTCTGATTGCATCTTTCAGCAGTTCATATATAGTGACAGACAGTGCTGAGCAACTGCCAAAATTGCCTCCGACCTGGGGCTTTTGTCATCGACCCCCAAAAAAACTAAAATGTGGACTAAAATTGTGTATTGTGAACCTTGGCATAAGGGGAACTTACATGAAACTTGACTACCTGATGCTGCCTTTTGGAGGAGGAGCTTTAGAGAGCATATGGGTGTTCAGAAAACAGCAGTGAGCTAAGTTTGGGAAGCCCAAGAAACCAAGCACACACACACACACACAAACACACACACACACACAGCTGTACAGAATATGAATGAAGGAAATATCAATACTTCTGTGTGACAGCTTGTCACTTGCTGCCACTCCAGAGAGGGGCAAATCTATATTATTAATGCGCACAGCTGTAAACAACAGTCCACCTTTAACTCCCCTCCACCACCTCCTATCCCATCCCTCCCCCACCTCCCACCAGGTCTGAGTTATGGTCATCCACACAAGCAGAGAGCAGCACATTCCCCAATTACACACCAAACGCGATTAATTAATCATGATCAGACCTCGGTAGTCACTTGCCTCTTCAAAAAGCGAGCTGTCAAGTTCAGGCAAAGTGCAGAAACGGTGACGACAGAAAGCTAATGAGAGAGAGAGAGATTAAAAGTGTAAGGAGATCAGATCAAAGGAACATTACACTCTAGTCTAGAGTTTAGGACCGATCAGTAAAGCTGATAGAACATGAAAAGTGGGCTTTTTTGATCAGGTTTTATTATATTTTTGCCAGCTGGAAAGTGCAAGTGTTTCCGAATGGTTATAAAGGAGCCTTTTCCTGAGTCCAAAAAGATAACACTGCAAAGACCTCACCCTCCAGCAAAAAAATTTTTTAAGGCTGTTCTAGCGGTACTGATAAAATGAAGAATGGGCTTTACACTATTACACTGAACGTTAGCACAACTGTTAACATTGCAAGGACACAAAATTTTTTTCTTCACCAAGTTGATACTTTTAGTATAAAAATGTCAGCAGTGGCTCACTACTTAGAACACTCTGATCCTTTAAGCTACTGCTACTGTTGGGTCTGCTATTGTTACTGTTGTACTGTTAAGTAAGGCCCTTAACCCTTTCACAATGTTTACAGATGTATACATTAAAATAAAGGTCAATTGCATTACATTATAATGCAGTGTCATTCTTGGTATCTCTTTATAGCTCAAAATACTGGAATTTGAATTTGGATTTAAACCAGAAAGTCTGTGATTCTCACCAGTTATTTTTGTACCATGAATGTTTAAAGAAGTCGGACACAGGTAATGACTATACAAAGCTTCTTGTGATTGTAATACTCTTCCTCTTTTACTTCAGTTCGCTGTTTTCAACCATATTTATTTTCTCATCTTAAAACAACTTGATTATGCTCTTAATTTCAGTGCTTTTTATTTTCAAGTTTATTTGCAGCATAATATAAATGTGCAGGACAGGTGGTCCTCTGGGACCAATGCTGAGAATTCCTGCTTTAAGTGGTCCTTCAAGAACAATGGGGAGCATGTAAAACATGTAATATATGTGTATTTATTTAGTTATTTATTTGAAACTTCAGCAAAGATCTACCCTGTGCTCTGTACTGGTGTGGGTGTGAGCTTTGTGTGGGCAACATGGAGCAGCAGCTCTGCTCAGCAGTGACAGGGGGCATTTAAAAAAAGAAAAAAAACCAAAACATTAAAACCGTATTTCAGACAATAAGCATTTGAATAACAGCATAATTTTGTGAATTATTTTGTGTATTGGAGTCAGTTTGTATACTGTAGACATATGTTTTTATTTGGTGCTGAGAAAGGCAGTGTTTTAGTCAGGTTACTGAAGCTAACCACTTAAGACGGCTGTGTACTACTTCTGAAACATCCTCAAAGCATACCTCAAAGTCCTTCAAGGCTTGGTTTTAGAAGAAGTCCTGAAAGATTCTGGAGTGACAGTCACAGTTGCTTGACTTGAAATCCATTGAAAAACCTTTGGTGGGATTTGAAGAAGGCGGCTGCGGCACGCAAACTCAAGCATATTAGTGATTTGGAGGCCAAAGCCCATGAGGAATAGGAAACGCTGTCAGAAACTGGTGTCTGGCTATGCATTATGTTAAAAAGGGTAAAAGATGCTCTACTAAATACTAAAGACACTTGTCATGACAGAGTTGAATGATGCTGAGACTGCAGTAGTCATTAAATTCTTTTTTGTTGAACACTTGTTGTATAACTTGTGTTGAGCTTTTGTTCTTTTTTGACTGCTTTATTGCAACCCCAATCATAACAGCTGCTAACAAATCAAATTCGCAAATCGCAGGGGGTTAAATGATTTTGATGGTTGCAACTATATATTTACTTAGACCACAGTATATAGGTCAGGCAGGATCAAGCAATGCATTCAATAAATAAAGGTTCAGTAAACTATTTGTACATAGCCACACACACAAGCACAAGCACTGGGGTACTGGGGTTTGGTACTTTTTCTGCAGGCTCATGAGTGGCCAGCATTTCTGTTGTTTAATAAAAGCGATTCTGAGCCACCGCCCACAGGCCCAAATAAGGACTTCCTGTTTGTTTCTGTTGATTCACGTTCATTTGAGTTGATTCATGTTCATTTACGTTCATGTGAGTTTGGTTCAGTTCACTTCAGTTGTTATCGTTCATTATTTGGTTCATGTGTTACACCTGGGACTGGGGGTACTTAAGGAGCCTCAGTACCGTAGTTCTCGGCCGTGAATTGAACCGGCCGGAACCTCTAGGATGCCCTTAGGTTCCTTGCACGTTTCTGGTGTGTTCAGGTCAGCTCCGGTGCTTTACCCACATTCAGGAGCAGGTCTCCCTGCTACTCACGTGTCTAGCGAGGCTCGTTAGCTTCATGTCTGGATTCTCAGGTTACCCCAGCCCAAGCAAGGCGTGCTTCCCCAGCTCTCCTTGTTTGTGTATTTAGCTCTGCTCTAGTGTCTGTTCACGTTAACCCCCTATGGCTGAGGCCCTGCCTGTAGGATTTAGTTCTAGTTCCCGTTTGGTTTTTCCTTCGTTAGTCTCCCCTTCATGCCTGCTAAGCTCCCAACTCCTCCCAGTCCCATTTTTGTTGTCACGTTTTGGTTGGGTTCACGGTTTTGCCCTCTGTTTGTTGCTCATGTACCCCTGGTGTTTATGTTCGTTTTATTAAATAAAACCTCTTGCATTGGCCTAACATGTCATGACAGAAGGGAAGAGAGAAATAGAGCCGTGAGACAGAGTCAGAGAGAGAAAAAGAGAGAACTGTTCAATAACTAAGAGACAAACATATTCAAATACATTTATTCACACACACAGATCCACCAAAGCTACTGAGTTACACAAATTCAAAAATCACACAACATGACAACACCGGTGAACCACACATAGGCATCAATGTGTATGGAGTACATATGTCACTCTGGATATCCTGTTTCCGCCGTTCACTGAGACTCGGCTACTGCTGACAACACATCTATATCCAACCACCCTGGCTATGTGCACATGTCCCATCCCTCCAGAACAATAAGCCTGACTACCAAAGCCAATCCTTGCACTCTGCGGATGGAGCCCATAAAGGCCACATGAACTAATGCTTGGAGCTTCGGAGGAGGATGGAAAAGACTGACACCCCACCCTATGCCCTTAACACATGGCTGCTCATACCAGCAGCATGACCAAGAGAGGCCTCATACATCTTTTAAATCAGACACAGTAGCATACAAGGCATGCTAATTATATTATAGGAAGCACAGCTTGAACGTGCACAAAGCAGAACTTTAAAACAGCCTCTTTTCACAGACCCGCCTAGTCAGCCACTACCATTATGCAGTTAAATTATTTTTGAAAAGCAAGCAATACTACTAGGTACAACTGTACCTAATCCACCTCCCACCTAAAATGCACATACTTTCTGCAAATACACCAAACCAATATTGGGTCTGAGTCTGTAATTTTCTCCTTTCACTGTTTTTTTTAAAATCCATCTTCATACTTGTCCCCATGGTTACGTGCACAATAAGATGAGAAGATGAGAAAGGTGGCAAATGATTGCAGGGACACTGGCCATTCAGGTGGCTGATACATTATTGATCTGAGCACTTGCTACAGTGATAAGTGATGAAGGCAGGGAGTCAAACTAATCTCAAACTGGAACCGAGAAATCTGTTTCATTCCCTTTCTATGACGATCACGATGTGCCATTATACACAAAAGCACAAGCTGAATGGGCTAGCCAGGATAATATACGATGGTCCTCATATGAGTAACACATTTTGTTCCCTTTCAGTTACTATCAGTTGCTTTGTTGCTTCTCAGGTGTCTCTTCAAGCTAGCAGCCTGGAGCCTGTAAATGAAGTATCAGCGCAGTTCGTAGCCCCAAAAAAACCCTAAGCCAATTTTGCAGGATTTATTTATTCTTTTTGTTGTTGTTTTTTGTTACTTTGTTATTACTTATAGCTTATGTGAGACAGTCAAACCCAATATGTTGATATTTGCGGATTATACCAGGCTAGTAAGTTATGTCATCATCTGAGATGTAAACATTCACAGAATTTTATAAATATGGCCACTTTGTGATCAAAGGTTTACTGAACACCAGTAATTTAGTTATTATTTAGTTATTACTGTTTTATATAAACATATGATTAGAATAAGGGGGGCAATTTTAAATGACTTTCTGTCTTGTATTCATTCTGGGTGCTAAAGCTCTAATAGCTAGCAACACAAGCCTTGTGATACTGTCATCAGGCCCAAAATGTACTTTTGAACTTATTTGTATTAATTAGATTAACACTGATATTTCATCAGCTGTTTATAATAATTGAAAATAGTACAAGTTGAATTAATTAAGCTGAATGGTATTTATGTTTTTATCATCATCCAATATTAAAAACCCCTCCCCCTCAAAACGCTCCGTTCTACCAGCGGGAGAATCATGCTCCTGTATTTGGTTCTACACCAGCACTGAACAGTGCATTCAGAACCAAGAGGAGCAGGCTAATGCACACACTCTATAGAAAAGCGAACCATAACTCTTGGCCTGGACTCACTTGTAAAAGAGTTTTTTAGTCTACGAACAGCCACAGCTATCAGTGTGTGAAACACTATACATGCACACAAGTGATCTGACTGCAGTGTTTTAAAAGAACTGGGAGCTGAATGGCCAGGTTGGTCAGTCAAACTGGAGTAGAAGATATTAAATACACTATACACTACAAAATAAATGTAGAATGTCTCATTATATAAACAGATCACTATAAATACACTGATTGTACTAGTGTTTACCTGTGTTAATTAACTGCACATATTGCCTAAGTTGTGGGGCTGTATTAGGTATTGAAACACAAAGATTGAATTAGATTGGTATCAGGCAACAGTCAGCATTAAGGTACTTGAATTGGATCATGATTGGTACTTCTCTATTAGAGATATCCATGACAAGCTGGCCAGTATAGTTAGAGAGAGTACTGAGGGTTCTGTTTCTGCTGATAATAGTTTGAGTGGATGCTGAATTAATTAATTAGTGATTTTAATTAGCAAATTAATTGTGAATTTAAAATCATAAACATTAGTAAATCTGACCATTCAGCCCTGTGTTTACTCCAGTTCAGTTTAAGTATTGTTTTATTGGTTGCCTCATTAAGAATGACACATGATAAACAGTTTTGGGTTGGAGTTGAACATTTTAAACTGCATTAAGTGGAAACTCTGGTTAGTGTGTGTGGCTAAACATGGAAGTGTGATAATGGTCTATTACCAGAGAGACCATTGGCAATTCAAAAGAAACTCCTGACTCCTCTCACTGAGAGATCATCACTCAGCACACCAGCTCTGCCCTCGCCTTTTGAAGTGTGTAATATGGCATTCCATTATATTAGCTATATATTAGCTAATGTTATGCATGTTATCCTGTGTAAATAAATGACTTGGCTAAAGGCAGGAGTAGCCATGTTCAGACCTGAGGCCAGCACGTGTCAGGACATTTTGCCTGCAGCTGTGCAAATTGTTATGAATTCCGCTTCGTAACAGTCTCTCAAAGGAAAAGTATGATGGTCAGCCTGAAAGCTAAGGCCTTCAGATAGACCCTGCCTCACCGTGACAAGTTCGGTGTGACATGGCAGCGTGCTCCAACAAAGCATGTGCCCTTCGTCTATTTTATTATGCTTAAATCCCTCTAGGAAGGACACTGTACATTAAGTCAGCTGCCGCACACTTATGAGGTGCATTGCTGTGACAGCTATTCACAGCCCAAGAGCTGCAGGACTAGTGATAGTGATGGAGAAGTGTGAATGCATAGGCAGTTTTTACCACAAGGACTGGCTAATGGCTTCACATTGTGAATAGCACTTGTCCATATGCAGCAAATTACTTCAGATGAGTGGGGGTTTTATGCATACTTCCTTTAAGGAAGATAATATTCAGTTTTAATTTTTCAATTTCATATTACAGACATGGAAATGTTATACTTAACTTTAAAGGCACCAAAGAATCCATTTTTATGTATTTAAAGTTTTTCTTTGCTGTACAAGTGGTAAGTATATGACTTCGTTTGGGGCTTAAAATGTTCAACTTTAACTGTTTAACTCATGCAATTTTTTCTTTTATGGTGAGCTTCTGGGAAATAAAAAATGAGCTGCTCTTCGTTTATTGGCTACTTTACAGCACTGACCAAGCTTGCTGAACCTACATACTATAGCACACTTTTAAGACTGTAAGAAAAACACTGTGTAATTATTCCTCTTATCTTACTGGATAGTGTTAATGTCCTCTAATTGTGTCCTCTCACATGTAATGTGCTGTTAACAAGCTGAAGAGATTGCAGAGATTGCAAGTTGGTGCTTTTTCTCTTTAGCTCCAGTTTGGCATTCAGCTGAGGTAGTCCAGTTTATTTTCAAGAGATGATCGAAAAAAGGGACTCAAAAAGCCACTTAACTAGTGTTAGTGTCTAATCTTAGCATGAACCCCAGTTTGTTCCTCCTAGCTTTTGCTTTGTCCCATGCTTTGCCCCCCAAGTTTGAGCTCCCCTTCTGCATACACTGGGACTGGAAAAGCTGTGGTCACCATGCCTGGTTTGTGTAGCAATCTTTATTCGCATATCTAGCAGAGTCTGGTGGTGTCTCAAGACACCATCGCCTTTCTCTAATTAAATGTCCTTCATGGTGATTAAACAAGTGTTGCATTTGCAACTAAATGTCTGAATCAGTAAAGGGCTCACCATAGAATAGCTGCCCTCACTCATTAAAAGGAGTGTCTGCATACTTTTCTACATATTGTGTATGTTAATGTAAGAGGTTTTATTAAAATAATAATAATAAGCCATACAATGTAAGGATAGCTAGGTCATTCAAGTGTAATAATATATATGTATAAAAAATTATGCTGCAGTGTTATGACATCAACAATTGCCAAACGTTTAAAAAAAAAACCCCAAAAAAATCATTTAATTACTGATTCTAATGTGGTAGTTCACCTGGAGGTGAATTAGACCCCCCCACTCCTTGGGTGGGAGACCAGTGTGAACTGAGGGAGCTACCAGCTGAGATACTGGGAGTGGGACCCCAGTGCAGAGTTGGGCAGAATCAGAGAACAAACTAAATGCAGCTAAAGGTAACAACAGAAAGTACTGAAATGACTAGAAGAACAAGGACACTCAGAAACAGAGGAAATATGCAGTTGCAATAGAAACTGAAAACTGAAGACCAGCGGAAACACACACTGCACCACTGGTGCAGCTGCATTAAATGTTAAGACCAAAGGGGAAAACTGCCAGAGGAAGACTGAGCAGCTCAAAATCACAAAGCAAAAGAAAAAACCTTCCCAAGCTTTTCAAATAAAAGGGAAAAAGGTGGGAAAACCAACAAAGGTGGCAACAATGCCAAACAAAACCAAAGAGAGGTAGAAACTCAAAAGATTTGAAGGAAAGATTAGTTTTCACTAGTAAAATCACTGAGACAAGCCCAAGAAGAGGTTAGGTCTGGGACCAACAAGACTAAGGGAGACCACTTGAGAGGAAGTTTACTGATTTACCAGCCAGACTTGTGTGTGAGAACCGCAAGACTAATCACAGGGCTAGGGGTTGGCTCTCCTTAAATGGGGAAGGGACCGGTGTTGCTGATTGCCCCTAATCAGGGTGTAGTGATTCTGGGTTTCCCTCTGGTGGCGGGGGGTGGTATAGCAGGTTGCCCAGCTACAGTCTGCACCCTTACACTGACAGTGATTAAGAGCAACCATCCCACCACCCTAGTGTAATGGCTACAGTCTAAAAAAATGGAGCACTGACAAAAAAGGAAACACTTAAAGAACCTTTTAGTAAACGAGTAGTTTAAATAACCAAAATCAAAATCAAATTAATACCCCCACACACGCACACGCTGTACATTCAATCCAGGATTGTTTGGACACTCTTAGCCTTAAGAGTGTGGTGGGAGAATTGCAGTGAGGTCAAATCTAACTTCAATCAGCTTGTACAGGGCATCTATGTTACAGCATCAATCAGCTGGAACCATTAATAGGTGGGCCTTTGCTCTCACCTGTCACCAGAGTACTTGGTGGAAATAATGGAGCCATCCACAAACACAGTCATTCAATTACACACAGTGCTGTTGTTTCACCTGAAATAATGTAAGAGGTAGCTCAGTGTGTCAACCCACCCTCAACTCCTGTCCCTTTTGTAAGGTGTAACAGAGGAGAGCAGCACTATTTGGGCTAGATATTTGCTTTAGGAATTACAAAAGCCGAGCTTTCTGAGGCTGTTTACACTTTGCGTCAACATGCATTTCCATGTATCTGATCACGTCTGAAGGTAAGGCATACCAGGTGTAGACATACCCTGAACACATTGTGATCGGACCACGATTGGATCACGATTGCATCACTCAGCCCACATTCTGGCATGGCCGGAGAAAGATCTTGACCACCATCAATACACGTGTAAATGGAATGTGGTTTCTATACAAGCACACTAATGCTGCAGCCAGCCAGGGGGCTAGCTAGAGGTTGAGGAGGCCAATCTGCAAGCGTTATGTTCTACCTACCGAGTTGCTACAGCAGGCAGCAATTAACCAGAGCCCTTACTGTTACAGTACTAGGTGTGATGTGCCACAAAGAGGTATTTGAGGATGCTATAGAAAAAACCTTTTTAGTTCCCATGCTTGAAAAAGAAGCATTTATTTAAATGTAACAAACCCTTTTTGACACATTTTTTTACATATTGTTAGGAGTATACAGCAAATGTTCTAAGACTTTCTCATCCAGCATTATTTTGCTTTTCAGCACCTTTAACTTTGTTACTTATCTATCTTGCAATAGCTAAGGAAGTGGCAAAGAACTAGCACACCCCAGTCTACATATCCCACAGTCTCTAGAATGCTCAGCTAAACCTAAAAGAACATTGTGTCACAATTTAAATAACAATCTTTTTTTAACAAACCTTAAAATAACAATCATTTTGATGTTACACTGACTTGTAATGGGGAGAACGGCATCTCTATCATTGCAGTCAGCCTCTGTCAGACTGGCTTACACTCGTTAGTGAGAGCTAAAAGAGATAAACTATGCGAGGAAGATGCAGAGCTGGTTTTCGTCCTACTTGAGAGGAAAGTAATAAGGGATTAGCTGCCTGCTGCACTTGTTTGGTGTTTTGCTGTATTAGCGAAGTTGTTAATTTGATAGTTTATGAATCAACAACTTTCATAAGTCAAGTCAGTCCATTTTCACTGAGGTTAGGCCACTAGCTAGACATCTTGAGGTGGTGTTAGCAGACTTGCTAGGGAACACACCTGGACATTGGTGCTGGTTAAAAATAGGTGCTGGTTGGTTCTGGTGTCAGTTTCTGTCTAGCTGCGTTGGCTATCATACCACCCTGTTTTACTTTGCATCAGTGGTTTTGTAAGGTTAATTTACTTGACTAGCTGTTGTATGTTAGCATCACCCATCATTTCTGTATGTTATATGTAAGTCAAGTGTTAGCATCATATTGTCTCATGTATAGGTTTTGTTAGCTTGGCATGCTACTCTACCTTGCCAATTGACATGGTTTTTATGGTACTTCTGATGTTGTCTTTGCTGGTTCTGTGTTCTTTGCTTGTCAACAAATGTACATGCACAGCTGTCCATAAGGGGCATACAATAACAGAAAGATGGCATTTTTATTTTAAACCTATTTATGTTTTAATAAATGTTATTTACATTATATTTTTTCTGTCTTATGGTTTAAGTAGAAGTCTTTAAACCTGAAAATGTGACTATTTTTTGAGTGATTGGAGTTCAGATGCAAAATATTCTTGAATTAATTCTTTAAATATTCTTAATTTAGATTCTCTTCAGGGAGAAATTTCCCTCACAATTTCAACAGGACTGTGTTTAGCTGTGCTTCATATATGCAGCATAAACACAGAAACTGAACATGACTGCCAGGTATAGCTTAATCACAGTCATACAAAATTCCAGAAGTTATGCTACAGAACTTAGGCTAAAATGGCTTAAAGAGAGAGAGAGAGCGCGGGAGATAGACGGGGATCATGTCACATATTCTGAATTAACAGGATTACACATTCTACGGAGCTTTGCAGATAAACCTGCATGTCTGTGCTTACTTGCACTGGCATGCAGCTACTTTGAAGCCTTACTGGCCTTTAATATGTACCATAGAGCC
The DNA here is from genome assembly GCF_030463535.1 of Salminus brasiliensis. NCBI lineage: Eukaryota > Metazoa > Chordata > Actinopteri > Characiformes > Bryconidae > Salminus > Salminus brasiliensis. The sequence continues at coordinate 37,913,954 of NC_132880.1, read as the reverse complement.
CAACAGACTGATACAAGTACATACACAACAGCAGACACAATATCAAACACATGTAATCACATTTTTTTGGAGTGTCATGCCAATTTTACTTGCGTTTAACTGGATCATTTCAAGCTTACACTACACTGAAAAAACATGCTTTGAATTCACAACTGGAAAGTGTCAGACAGTTGTGCATTAATTAAATATGTTACATCAACACATGCTGTCTTTCAGTTTACTTCTTTCTGCAACAACGTAAGCTGAATTTAAAGCAGTACATTTTTCAGAGCAACAGAGGTCTATAAGTGTGACTACATCAATGATCATGGTTATATCATTTACATTTTTAATACAAAAAAACACTTATTTCTGCTCCATAATTTGCTGCCATACTTCTATTCAGTTATCATATTATTTTTAGCATATTGCTTTAGATAATTATGATTATTATTATTATGATTTTTTTTTCATAGGTTCACACAGGAAACTCATCTGAAATGCGCATTTACCCATTCAATTTCCTGTCATCCTCTACAGCTGCTGCTGTGATTCGCATTCTGAAGTGAAACACTAGATTTGCCTGTGCTGTGTTCATAAAGTCACACATGATACATAAGGTTTTCGCTTGTGGTGAATTTGCCACCTCTCATTGCCCAGAGGGATTTTTTTTAGCTTACATGTTTTTTTCCACTTATGTTTCTTTTCAAGCTCAACTTTGTGACAGATGTTTCTTTTAAAATTGCTTAAGAGAAATGCACCATATGTACAAAAGTATTGGGACACCTACATGAGCTTCTATGACAGTCCATTCAAAATCCATAGACATTATTATGGAGGTTGGAGCGTAGAATACTTTGTCATTATGTGCCTCAGCACTCGGCAACCCCGCTCTGTAACTTTATGTGGTCTGATACTTTTGTGGCTGAACGAACGAAAGGCATTTAAACAAAGCAAATGCAGAGTCTGCTTACACCTGCCCTTAAAATCTAGAATGCCCGCTTCATCAGGGGTGAGTCCCTGCGCAGACCTGCCCACATTTCTGTGTCCCTAAACTTCTTATGTCTAAGACTTTAGTTCAACAGAGCTGTGTTCCAAAAACACACTACCACACTACACATTGTTTCAAAACTAGCCACCAGTAGAATAGCATAAATTAGTGTTGTGTAGTTGTCTCAGTAGAGACGTGTGTAAAGACGGGTTGGGATAAAACCGCATGAAACCAGTAAAGACGAGTTTGGATGCAACCACAGTAACGTTGGATTCTGTACTTCATATGTCACCTTTTCCCCCTTGTGGTCAAATTGCAAATGTCTCAGCTTGAACACAAAGCAAAAGAACATTGGGATTCAGAACTAGCCAAGTTACATTTGCTGTTAAGCTTACCTGAGCTTACTCAAGCTTATCCTGGCTGATTTTAAGGATTGCATCTAATGGTGATTTGGGGTTGTACTGGATGCATTTGACTTAATCATTTAAAGCAGCATTATGTGAGAATCCATTTGTGATGGCAATGGTCAAAAGCTGATCTGTACCGAGTGCCCTTCATGCTTCAAGTATGGCTTGGCTTGACCCACCATCCTTTAAGATCCACGGAAGACAACCGGCTTTTTTCTATCCTGGCACTGAAGTGGTGGAACAAACTTCCCCTGAGCATTCGAACGGTAGAGACGCTTGTTGTCTTCAAACACAGACTGAAGACCCACCTCTTCCAAGAGTACCTCGGCAAGATGCAGTGTATGTTGAGTACTGTGGAATCCATAATGACTTTTGTATTAAGTAGTATGTAAGCGTAGGTATCTTTTGGAGCCTAGCTGGTACAAACTAGCTATATTATTATTTTCTGAGTGAAGCACTTTTGTAAGTCGCTCTGGATAAGAGCGTCTGCTAAATGCCGTAAATGTAAATGAATACGCTTACATGCATGAGAGATCCAGAACCATCATTGAAAGAGGAAGAAGCATGTGGCCGACAAGGTGGAGGATTTTACAGAATTTTACACAAATATAACCCAAGTTACACAGCATTACACAGTTCTCGTGAGCGTTGTTCTGCTCGCTTCACCTAAGCTATATAGTTTGATGTGTGCAGAGTCTGGAGTGGGAATTATATAGATGCTTTTCTATTTATTATAGTCACTGGAGATTCTAAAGCTGTTATTTGAAGCCAAAAATGCTACATATTGTTGCTTTAAAGTTCATTAAAAATATGCATGTTTAAGAACTAAGAATACTTAAAAAAAAAAAAAAGAAAAAAAACACCTACAAATTCGGACTAATACCAGAAACACACACGTCTATCTGCTTTTTCATGGTGGGCATCTCTAGAAAGGGACCTGTACATTACTTCCCTGATCATAATGTTTTCAGAGAGAGATTTAGATGGACAAACACCATCTAAAGTCCTATTGTTGATGTCCTTGTCCCTACTGGAGGCACCAGTCACGAAACTGCAGATGGATACATGTCTATGTAAATGAAATGTTCTTTATTATTAGAACTACTAGCTAGCTGCAAAAAGACCCAGGAACAAAATACCAGTTGGAGAAGGAGTGGCCTTACGTTTTGTGCCCCTGCTGAAGGCCTGTCCCTTCTCTGCCAAGGCAGTATTCAGGGTTAGCGTCCTGGGGCGCTGCTAAAAGGACACAGGTCCATTATGCTGCAAGCGAAGGTGGTGGGGGTGTGTTCCATGGCAAGATGGCAAAGGCGAAGGGTGAGTGGGGGGCCTCTGTTAGCATTTTCACTCCCACTAATGGCAGCAGTGACAAGATAAACATGGGCAATTATTTCTTCACCCTGCTGGCCTCTGTCTGACCACAACAAATAGAAAGACAACAACAATACATGGAAGAGAAGAATCCAGTGCACAAAAATAGTATCAATGCAGATGCACAAAATGCATAGCGTGAACATGGACACACCACACATATACAGTATATAGTAATACACAAGCGTTTTTGCCATGTAAGCACATTACTTAATACCATTTATCTTGACAATACATGTGTTATTGATGGCAATAAAACACCTTTAGCATTAGAATACATTAATGAATGTCTTATTTCGATAGTAATAGTTAATCTGAAGAACAAAGATGGTTCTAGAGATCTGCTGGATGTACCCAGCCAACGTATGAATTTGCTGCACATCTGATCATCAGACAATCAGACATCCCATATAAAACTCACTACCCCTGCCTATAGAGGCAAAATAATGGCAGTGTTGCAAAAAGGGAATTTTCTTTTGCCCTTTATGGCTAAATTATTTTAAAAGACGTATTGCAGTGAGTTTTACAGGTGTCATTCGTATAGCTAACATTACTTAAATCAGCTGGCTAGCTAATAAGGTGCTGATAATTTATTTATATATTTTGTGATGAGGCCAAACACCCTTGCTTAAAATTCTAATAGAATGAAAACAGTAACATAAAGTACATTTTTTATTTTTTTATTTAATTTTTTTTTTTTGCTTCCAAATTGTGATGGTTTGATGACGAGATCGGAGTATCTCCAAAATGTCAGGTCTCATAAGATTTTCTTGTTATGCAGTGGTCTATACCTACCATACCAATAGGGCTCCAAGGAAGGACGTCTGGTGAACTGGCAACAGAATCTTAGCAGCCCAAAACTCATTGATAAGATCCATGGCGGCCCACCTGATGACTTACTGGTCGTAAAGGATCAGCTAAAGGTACGTCCTAGTGGCAAATAGCACAGGACACCTTCAGAGGACTTGTGGAGTCCATGCCTCGACAGGTCAAAGCTGATTTGGACCTACACAATATGAGGCAGGTAGGTTAATGTTATAATTGATCTGTGCATTAGCTTTTTAATTCTAATAGTTGTAATTGCCTTGTGGCTTGTGCACAGTACTATGTGTCAGTATAAGTTTATAATACATATATAGTTATTGTCTTAATGCATACAAGCAAAAAAAACAAAAACAACACTACTTATAAAAGTCGATCACTTATAGATGACATGTAATGGTGTCTGTGTACTGTGCCAGTAATTTAGCAAGTATTACACGATAGGGCAACATCTTGTATAGTGCATTGGTATTCCAAATTAAACTCCCTTTAGGCTACTCATTACTCACTGCGTATTTACAATTTTAAACAGGTGTAAAATCAAGTTTTCCCTGCTCATTTTCCATTTTCTCAAATATCAAACATTTCACTGATTGACTGGAGACAACCTCAGCCAACCAATTAATCTTCAAGATTTCTCCAAAATTCACACTTTTCATCTTGTTGTTGACTTTCTGTAATTTAAAGCTACACTATGTGTCCACAGCTTCATAAAATACTGTTTATTTGATGTTTCATCTCAAATAAAAAGTTTTAATATGGAAGACCACCCTCCCTCTACCCCACCCTTGCTGTAGTAACAGTCTGTGCTCCTTTGGAAAAAGTTTTTCACTAGATGCTGGAACGCTGTAAGGAGCATTAGTGAGGTTGGATCACAAACGCTACACCAACTTGAAACAAAAGTACTTGATGGACCGCAGAGATCCACAGCTCCACAGACCATGCAATTGGGAATGTGTTCCTTGGGTTCATGCGTGGTTGCGCTGTCCCTTTCCATTGGCAGCTTTTCTAGGGAATATTTTCATGTGCAACTGGACGGCTTAAATTAGCTAAATTCGCTAATTAGAAGGTGTTTCTGGATACATTTGAAACATATAGGTCTGGTTTCACACATGGATATTAAGCCTAACAATTTGTTTTTTAATAAAAAAAAACTTTTTAAAAAGTATTATAAAGAACTAGGCTTAATGCCTGCCTGGGAAACTGGCCCATAGTGTTTTTTTCTGCTTCTGCCGACCTGTACAGGACAATGTCTGTCCAGGAAATTCGCATTCTGGATTTCTGAATCTGCTGTACTCAGGTACAGCCAGATGCTCATGTGGAGAAAAGAAAAATAGAAAATGAGAACACCCTGCCATTTGAGCGACAACATTATTAGTCTCTAGTCACACAAAAAGACTGAAGGAGTCAGTGAGTGCAGCAGTCACTGTTATTCCTCTCTCCCATATCAAGACTCTCATCTTTTCCCCCTCTCTCCTCTTCCCTCTCTTGGCTCTTGGTGCTTGTTATCTGCCAGGAAGAGGTCTTTTCTCTTCCAGTGAACAGTTTCAGCAGCAGGCAGTAATAAAGGCTCAGGGCCATGTTGCTTTTACAAAGCCATCAGCAGAATGAAATCAGGGTAAAAGGGAAAGTAAAACACTGATAGCAATATCAGAAGCGTGGGAAAAGAGGCCTGCAGCACAACTCATCAGGTATGATGGGCCTGTAAGCTGGTTTTGGAGGTCACATGTAATTGTAGTTAATATGAAGTCCTATTGTAAAGCATATGTGTGGAGTGTAATCAGTTTGATCAGAAGCACAGAAACACAAACTCAGAACGCTACTTCATTCTGTAAGATTCTTATCTTCCTTATTCAATTTAGGATGTTGTATAAGATTTGGATGCACCATGCATAACAGCCGAAGGGGACACCTCAAGCCATTGTAAAATGAGGTAGCCTAAAAGTTGCAGAATATTTTTTGCTGTTCTTTGTGCTTGGTGACTAGCATAGCAGTGGGATATCAGACTACACTTCTGAGGGCTATGGTGCTCACAGAATCAGCACGCACCCGCCAGCCAGCACAATTTAGCATGAAATGGGCAAACGGCAAGGAGGCGGCACAGTTCCACTTTTGGCACAGTTTGAAACCAGCCATGTGATGTGTAGGCCATCCACATCGCTGGCATCCATCAAACATTTCTCAGAGGCTGCTGCAGTTCTTATTTACACAGTGGAAAAAGTCTCATCGTAATGTGTCAAATTCCTGTAACAAGCCTCATTTCTCTTTCAAGAGAAGTAAAAGGCAAATCGGTCCAGATTGTCTGTTGTGTCTGTTGTACCTGAGGCATGAAAAAAGGTAACATTTTTAGGGTGTGTTTGTATCGAATCATGCAAGAAAAATTATACATTGTTACATTTTTGTTTGCTTTGTGTTCATACTGACGTATTTGCAATCAAAGCAAAAGGGATAAAGGTGAAATATGATGGCCATAATGCAGAAGGCTGCAAATAGAGGTCTGCAGAAGGCAGATATGTCCGAGGGCCTTGCTTGATCCAGCAATAACAAATCTAACTGCTAGATCCTTAAACCGGTCTCATCAAATCACATCATCGTGATATGAATAATAAACCAAGATTTTAATAATGCACACATGCTAATTATTTCACAGAACAACATACGTTAAAGCTGTAAAATGTGACATTACTGTGGCTACCTCTCAACTCACACACATCTTTACTGAGGCAACTACACTAATGAATGCAGTTCTAATGGTGACTAGTTGGGAAACACTATGTATAGTGTGGTAGTGTGTGGTTTGGGACATAACCCTGCTAGATTAAAGAGTCAGACAGAAGAAGCACAGAAATGTGGTCAGGTCTGCACGGAGGCTCACCCGTGATAAGGCGGGAAGATGTGGATGGCATGACGTTGATGGACTGAGATTTACTAGATTTTATGGGCAGGAGTGACCCCATGCCCATGCCCAACTCTGCACTTGCTTGTTTGGATGCCTTATACTTCAAACAAACCACACCATAGTTTGCTTGGTGGTCTCTGTCTGTTTGCTTGATGCGCACCAGAGCAAGCTTCCACACTTAATCTGATGAACCATACTAACAGAGCTTCAACCAGGGTTCATTTATATTGGACCAAAGCTGACCAGTATGAAAATACACTCTAAAAGTAGTTGTCAAGATGTCATATGGCAACATCTCTTAGCAAAATCATCTGTTTCTGACATTACACTGTACAAAGTAAAGGTGCTTTAAAATAGCTCATTGAGCAATGCCACAGCTTTGCCAACACTTTGGCTCAATAAAATTCCTAAGATTGTTTAAAATTTCTTGAATTTGTCCCAATTAAAAGTCTATGTCAGATTAATGATGTGCTTTTAAACTGCATAATTGTTCACAGCTCTGTATTTATAATGATTGATCCCATTACAAATTGAACAAATTCCAGATAAGAAAAATTGGTGGATGTCACAATCATTGTTCAAATTGCATAAATTGGTTTTAAGAAGATGTCTGTGATAAAGCTCTAATATGTGTGACCAAGATTTGCGAATGTGAAAAAAAAGAAAAAAAAAAAAAAAGAGATGGTTCTTTATATATGAAAGATTCTTGGTTTCTGGAACATGGTTCTTTACAGCACTATAAGTGATATTTCAATGCAACTGTTCAAAGAACTATTTAAAGAATCTTTATTTTTAAGAGTGTAATGGGCAGATATTTCTCAAGATTGACCCTGAAGACTCCTCATAGGTGTTTTCGATTAATGAGTCACAAAAGTCACACAATTTACTTATTGTACATTAATCTTCTCCTGGTGACTCTAATGTAGCTGCATTTTTAAAGCTCATAAACAACTCACAGTGAGAGCTAGTAGGCTAAAGTACAGCCTACACACGGCAGGATGAATTGTTATGCAGTTTTATGACTAAGCCTTCGGAGAAAACAATGTATATATAGCCTCTAATAATGAAATAAAATTTCAGTTATACTATGCTGATCATTAATGTTTTACATTTTGGCCAAAAATAAATGTTTGATTTGTCATGTTTGAGACAGACACTGTTCTCTAATATTATCCATATGCACATATTGGTAAAATGTATCAATACAGTTGCAATCAAAATTGTTCAAACCCCTTATTGCAAAATTGTTTTTTTTTTTTTTTTTTGGTGAAATGTCTAACTTTCAGCTGTTTGCAATAAAAACAACAATATTAACAGCACAACTAACAGAACAAATATAAAAAGGGTGTTTCTCCAAATTTAACACAAAACGCCACCTTTAATTACTTTCAGAAGTATTCATCCCCCTGCATAGAACGCCCTGAACCTCCTTCATAAGAGCACACATTTGCAAATCAGGATGGCAAATCAAGGGCTTCATTAGTTGTATCAGGTGTGATTGGGAGAAAACACACAAATACCTGGACTGGGGTTAGGGGCTTTCTTGACTGTGAAGTTTGACTGCATGTTAGAAATACGGCTGCGCCAAGCGAGTTGTTCAAAAGGTTCAGAGAAGAGGTCACTGCCTTGCACAAACAAGGAAAAGGCACAGAATGTTCCTAGATAGAGTTGAATGCATAGTTTGCAAGTTTAAAGTTAAAGAAACACTGGCTGCAATACCTCTACATGGCAGAAAGAGAAAGCTATCACTGGCTGCCACTAGATTCCTGAGGAACAGCAACAGATTCCTTGAGTGACAGCAAAAGACCTGCAGCAAGATTTGGTGGCAGCAGGCATTGAGGTTTCGGTCATTGAGGTGACATTCATTGGTGAAGATTTCTACCCACTTCCACAACTAGGACTAGAAAAAAAAACTGCACACATTCAAAATGACTAAAAGATGTATTTCCAATTATAATTAAACCTCTTTGAACAACAGTAAACTTGTCCCTGGGGTACATGTACCCCCAAACCTGTAGCAGTTGTTAAGCCTGGTCTAATTACAGAACGATTTGTAATTTCTCATTCATATTCAAGATCTGTGGCCCAACAGCTTTGCCTATACTTGCATAAGAACCACATACATGAAAAATTCCAATCTGTAGTCT